>NW_028317973.1:4350000-5550000 GCF_062004578.1 Staurois parvus | reverse complement strand
GATACAATGTTTCAACCGCTGTAAATGTGAAGGAACTGTCAGAGAACTGTCAGAAATAGCGGAGCTCTCTGCAGATACACTTTTTGCTGTACTGGAATTCTTCTTCTTTTCATTCTTCTTCTTCTTTTCATTCTTCTTCTTCTTCTTCTTTTCATTCTTCTTTTCATTCTCTTTTCATTCTTCTTCTTCTTCTTTTCATTCTTCTTCTTCTTCTTTTCCTTCTTTTCATTCTTCTTCTTCTTCTTTTCATTCTTCTTCTTCTTCTTTTCATTCTTCTTCTTCTTCTTTTCATTCTTCTTTTCATTCTTCTTCTTCTTTTCATTCTTCTTTTCATTCTTCTTCTTCTTCTTCTTTTCATTCTTCTTTTCATTCTTCTTCTTCTTCTTTTCATTCTTCTTTTCATTCTTCTTCTTTTCATTCTTCATCTTCTTTTCATTCTTCATCTTCTTTTCATTCTTCTTTTCATTCTTCTTCTTCTTCTTTTCATTCTTCTTCTTATTTTCATTCTTATTTTCATTCTTCTTCTTCTTCTTCTTTTCATTCTTCTTCTTTTCATTCTTCTTCTTCTTCTTTTCATTCTCCTTCTTCTTCTTTTCATTCTTCTTTTCATTCTTCTTCTTCTTTTCATTCTTCTTCTTCTTCTTTTCATCTTTTCATTCTTCTTCTTCTTCTTTTCATTCTTCTTCTTCTTCTTTTCATTCTTCTTTTCATTCTTCTTCTTCTTTTCATTCTTCTCATTCTTCTTTTCATTCTTCTTTTCATTCTTCTTTTCATTCTTCTTCTCATTCTTCTTTTCATTCTTCTTCTTCTTCTTTTCATTCTTCTTCTTCTTCTTCTTCTTTTCATTCTTCTTCTTCTTTTCATTCTTCTTCTTCTTCTTTTCATTCTTCTTCTTCTTCTTTTCATTCTTCTTTTCATTCTTCTTTTCATTCTTCTTTTCATTCTTCTTCTTCTTTTCATTCTTCTTTTCATTCTTCTTTTCATTCTTCTTTTCATTCTTCTTCTTCTTCTTTTCATTCTTCTTCTTCTTCTTTTCATTCTTCTTCTTCTTTTCATTCTTCTTCTTCTTCTTCTTCTTTTCATTCTTCTTCTCATTATTCTTTTCATTCTTCTTTTCATTCTTCTTTTCATTCTTCTTCTTTTCATTCTTCTCATTCTTCTTTTCATTCTTCTTTTCATTCTTCTCATTCTTCTTTTCATTCTTCTTCTTCTTTTCATTCTTCTTCTTCTTTTCATTCTTCTTTTCATTCTTCTTCTTCTTCTTCTTTTCATTCTTCTTCTTCTTCTTTTCATTCTTTTCATTCTTCTTCTTCTTTTTCTTTTCATTCTTTTCATTCTTCTTCTTCTTCTTTTCATTCTTCTTCTTCTTTTCATTCTTCTTTTCATTCTTCTTCTTCTTCTTTTCATTCTTCTTTTCATTCTTCTTCTTCTTTTCATTCTTCATCTTCTTTTCATTCTTCATCTTCTTTTCATTCTTCTTTTCATTCTTCATCTTCTTCTTTTCATTCTTCTTCTTCTTATTTTCATTCTTCTTTTCATTCTTCTTCTTCTTCTTTTCATTCTTCTTCTTTTCATTCTTCTTCTTCTTCTTTTCATTCTTCTTCTTCTTCTTTTCATTCTCCTTCTTCTTCTTTTCATTCTTCTTTTCATTCTTCTTCTTCTTTTCATTCTTCTTCTTCTTCTTTTCATCTTTTCATTCTTCTTCTTCTTTTCATTCTTCTTCTTCTTATTTTCATTCTTCATCTTCTTCTTCTTTTCATTCTTCTTTTCATTCTTCTTCTTCTTCTTTTCATTCTTCTTCTTCTTCTTTTCATTCTTCTTTTCATTCTTCTCATTCTTCTCATTCTTCTTTTCATTCTTCTTCTTCTTCTTTTCATTCTTCTTCTTCTTCTTTTCATTCTTCTTCTTCTTTTCATTCTTCTTCTTCTTCTTTTCATTCTTCTTCTTTTCATTCTTCTTCTTCTTCTTCTTTTCATTCTTCTTCTTCTTCTTCTTCTTTTCATTCTTCTTTTCATTCTTCTTTTCATTCTTCTTCTTCTTCTTTTCATTCTTCTTCTTCTTCTTCTTTTCATTCTTCTTCTTCTTCTTCTTTTCATTCTTCTTCTTCTTTTCATTCTTCTTCTTCTTCTTCTTTTCATTTTTCTTTTCATTCTTCTTTTCATTCTTCTTCTTCTTCTTTTCATTCTTCTTCTTTTCATTCTTCTTCTTCTTCTTTTCATTCTTCTTTTCATTCTTCTTCTTCTTCTTTTCATTCTTCATCTTCTTTTCATTCTTCATCTTCTTTTCATTCTTCTTTTCATTCTTCTTCTTCTTCTTTTCATTCTTCTTCTTATTTTCATTCTTCTTCTTCTTTTCATTCTTCTTCTTTTCATTCTTCTTCTTTTCATTCTTCTTCTTCTTCTTTTCATTCTTCTTCTTCTTCTTTTCATTCTCCTTCTTCTTCTTTTCATTCTTCTTTTCATTCTTCTTCTTCTTTTCATTCTTCTTCTTCTTTTCATCTTTTCATTCTTCTTCTTCTTCTTTTCATTCTTCTTCTTCTTCTTTTCATTCTTCTTTTCATTCTTCTTCTTCTTTTCATTCTTCTTCTTCTTTTCATTCTTCTTTTCATTCTTCTTTTCATTCTTCTCATTCTTCTTTTCATTCTTCTTTTCATTCTTCTTCTCATTCTTCTTTTCATTCTTCTTCTTCTTCTTTTCATTCTTCTTCTTCTTCTTCTTTTCATTCTTCTTCTTCTTTTCATTCTTCTTCTTCTTCTTTTCATTCTTCTTCTTCTTCTTTTCATTCTTCTTCTTCTTCTTTTCATTCTTCTTCTTCTTCTTTTCATTCTTCTTCTTCTTCTTCTTCTTCTTCTTCTTCTTCTTCTTCTTCTTTTCATTCTTCTTCTTCTTCTTTTCATTCTTCTTCTTCTTTTCATTCTTCTTCTCATTCTTCTTTTCATTCTTCTTCTCATTCTTCTTTTCATTCTTATTCTCATTCTTCTTTTCATTCTTCTTTTCATTCTTCTCATTCTTCTTTTCATTCTTCTTTTCATTCTTCTTCTTCTTCTTTTCATTCTTTTTCTTCTTTTCATTCTTCTTTTCATTCTTCTTCTTTTCATTCTTCTCATTCTTCTTTTCATTCTTCTTTTCATTCTTCTCATTCTTTTTTTCATTCTTCTTCTTCTTTTCATTCTTCTTTTCATTCTTCTTCTTCTTCTTTTCATTCTTCTTCTTCTTCTTTTCATTCTTTTCATTCTTCTTCTTCTTCTTTTCATTCTTCTTCTTCTTTTCATTCTTCTTCTTCTTTTCATTCTTCTTCTTCTTTTCATTCTTCTTTTCATTCTTCTTCTTCTTTTCATTCTTCTTCTTCTTCTTTTCATTCTTCTTTTCATTCTTCTTCTTCTTCTTTTCATTCTTCTTTTCATTCTTCTTCTTCTTTTCATTCTTCATCTTCTTTTCATTCTTCATCTTCTTTTCATTCTTCTTTTCATTCTTCATCTTCTTCTTTTCATTCTTCTTCTTCTTATTTTCATTCTTCTTTTCATTCTTCTTCTTCTTCTTTTCATTCTTCTTCTTTTCATTCTTCTTCTTCTTCTTTTCATTCTCCTTCTTCTTTTCATTCTTCTTTTCATTCTTCTTCTTCTTTTCATTCTTCTTCTTCTTCTTTCATCTTTTCATTCTTCTTCTTCTTCTTTTCATTCTTCTTCTTCTTCTTTTCATTCTTCTTCTTCTTCTTTTCATTCTTCTTTTCATTCTTCTCATTCTTCTTTTCATTCTTCTTTTCATTCTTCTTCTCATTCTTCTTCTTCTTTTCATTCTTCTTCTTCTTCTTCTTTTCATTCTTCTTCTTCTTTTCATTCTTCTTCTTTTCATTCTTCTTCTTCTTCTTTTCATTCTTCTTCTTCTTCTTCTTTTCATTCTTCTTCTTCTTTTCATTCTTCTTTTCATTCTTCTTCTTCTTCTTTTCATTCTTCTTCTTCTTCTTCTTTTCATTCTTCTTCTTCTTCTTTTCATTCTTCTTCTTCTTTTCATTCTTCTTCTTCTTTTCATTCTTCTTCTTCTTCTTTTCATTCTTCTTTTCATTCTTCTTTTCATTCTTCTTTTCATTCTTCTTTTCATTCTTCTCATTCTTCTTTTCATTCTTCTTCTTTTCATTCTTCTTCTTTTCATTCTTCTCATTCTTCTTTTCATTCTCTTTTCATTCTTCTCATTCTTCTTTTCATTCTTCTTTTCATTCTTCTTCTCATTCTTCTTTTCATTCTTCTTCTTTTCATTCTTCTTTTCATTCTTCTCATTCTTCTTCTCATTCTTCTTTTCATTCTTTTCATTCTTCTTCTCATTCTTCTTTTCATTCTTCTTCTCATTCTTCTTTTCATTCTTCTCATTCTTCTTTTCATTCTTCTTCTTCTTCTTTTCATTCTTCTTCTTCTTCTTTTCATTCTTCTTCTTCTTCTTTTCATTCTTCTCATTCTTCTTCTTCTTCTTCTTCGTCGTGCCCCGTGACTGCCCAAATGAGTGAAGTGTGCGGTGATTCTAAGATCGACGGCACTCATCTGCATGTCATACTGACTGACAGTATTATTTCTCTTCCCCAGCAGACTCCAAGGGCATTTAAATTAAAGGTACAGTGTTCTGCACTAATATAAAGGCTCTCTGAAGCCTAGAAACCCTTTTAATAAGTTAAATTCGCGGCGAATAAATTCGCATCGAATCGAATTTCTCCCGCAAATTCGGCGAATCAGCCGATTTGAATTTTTGAATAATTCGCTCATCTCTATTTATCATAAAGTCCACAAAAACACGTGCCACCAGTTATTAATAAACAATAAACAAATCGCCCATGTGTGTAATCTGCAATATGGCTGGATATATAGAAACCTCCAGCGATCAATGTAAATCTGGCAGGTGAACAAAATTTGTAATCCTTCACCAGTAAGATTGCCCCCTCACCTTCATGAAACGACCCCCCCCCCCAGGGTCAAACCGCTTTTTGCTATTAAGCATAGCCAACCGATCAATCCTCCACGGCAGATTCGGTATCACAAACAGTGGTGGTATCCCCCTTCAGAACTTACAGGTAATATGAAGAATTGAGTTTGGGATACACAAGAGGATTCACTAGGGGTGTAATTGAAACCTCATTTTTTATTTAATTATTTATATAAGTGTGGGAGCACAGCACCAATTTTGTTATAAGTTCATACTGTCCTGTTGCTCCAGGACCTCCAGAAAGTGTACTAAGTAGTCAGGAAATTAGATGAGTAATTTATGCCCCTTGAAAGCCCAATATTGCTCCCTGGATTTTGGACCCCTCTATGCATCTAAGCTGTGAAAAGGCTTCACACATGTAATACAGAGAATGTTTTCCCCTGAGACTTTAAATGCAGCTACACAATCCCTATCATAGAATCCAAATTTTATTTATACAGAGCATACATAGTATGTACATGTACATTCTATTCAAGTTAAAATACAGAACATCACAATACAACAGGAAACCCCTAAAGGTTATGGCAGAGGAGTGCTGTACACTTCATACTGCCAGTAATTCCCCTTTCAATTGAATTTAACAATCTTCATCATGGGGTGACAGGGGTAATTTTTCTACAAATCAATATAAATAAACATGACAAATGTACAAAAAATTATAACCTACCAATAACAATCTCAAATGTATAATACAAAATATCACCACACTTAAAAATGAAGAGGTTTTGTCTCTATAAAAGGTGATGTTCCCCTACAAAGCACCCACCATAACATGTACCCCCACAATGAACCCCACAAGGGTCACCATTGTAGACGATCAGGGGTGCCAGCATGTCCGCCCCAAAGTGCAGGCCTAAATATTAACAAATTAGCCCATGATATTAAACTAAGGTTGTAAAAAAATATTTAAATCTGACAATGAGCTTATATTTCTAAACAGAAAACAAAGATACTTAGGCTTCTAGATGGAGGGAGGGGACCGATGCAAGACTTATAAGTAATGCCAGAAACTGAAGCCTAAAGCAACAAAAGAAAGGGGATATGGGAAAATATCAATAAGTAATAGTAATATTTGACCAAAAACGATCTAACCATATGTCAAAAATACACATAGAATCAGCCACTTGCACAGTACATCTCTACCAAGCTGTACCAACTACCAAACAAAAAAGGACCATAAAAGGTCTACTTATATACTCAATAGGGCATGTAATTATCCAATCAAAATTATAATCAGTAGCTGTGAGGGGCCAAAGCCACCTCAGCAGGTCCCACTGCATAGCAGCAATCTGTGTCCAAAAATGGGACCCCCCTGGCATTTTGAAAGCAGGCTCTAAGAGCCACCAACCTGTAAAACCCACCGGCATACCATGATGTCACAGCGGATGCACTGCACCACAGAAGTGACGTCACAGATGTGCAGTGGAGCTGTGCTTGGAAATGCCGCCCACGTGACAATTACATCTGCCCAGTCCTCAAACTGGTCTCACATGTGGTATCCCCATAATCAGGAGACATAGTAAAATGTGTTTTGGGGTGTAATTATAAGTATTTCTATGCTGTGTGTGAGGAAACCTTGTTAAAATGACAATGAAAAAAAATATTTAATTTCTTAATTTTCCAAAATATTTTGACAAAAAAATTACAACTTAAAAAAAAATTCACCATGCCTCTTGCTAAATACCTTTCACTGTCTAATTTCCAAAAAGGGGTCATTTGTGGGTTACAGTTGCAAGAAAAAGTATGTGAACCCCTTGGGATTACGTGGAGTTTTGCATGAATTAGGCATAAAATGTGCTCTGAACGTCATCTAAGTCACAACAATAGAAGAACAGAGTCTGCTGAACATAATACTACACAAACATTAGATGTTGCCATGGTTTAATTGCACATAACATGTAAACATTCACAGTGCAGGGAGGAAAAAGTATGTGAACCTTTGGACTTAATAACTAATTGACCCTCCTTTGGCAGCAATAACCTCAACCAAACGTTTCCTGTAGTTGCAGATCAGACCTGCACAATGATCTGGGTAATTTTGGACCACTCCTCTTCACAAAACTGTTTTTCAGTGTAGCAATATTCTTGGAATGTCTGGTGTGAATCACTCTCTTAAGGTCATGCCACAGCATTTCAATCGGGTTGAGGTCAGGACTCTGACTGGGCCACTCCAGAAGGCGTATTCTGTGCTGTTGCAGCCATTGTTTTGTTGAATTACTTGTATGCTTTGGGTCATTGTCCTGTTGCATCACCCATCCTCTGCGGAGCTTCAGTTGGCAGACAGATAGTCGTACGTTTTCCTGCAAAATGTCTTGATAAACTCTGGAATTCATTTTCCCATCAATGACAACAATCCGTCCAGGCCCTGAGGCAGCAAAGCAGCCCCAAACCATGATGCTCCCTCCGCCATGTTTTACAGTGGGGATGGGGTTTTGATGTTGGTGTGCTGTGCCTTTTTTTTCTCCACACATAGTGTTGTGTGTTCTTCCCAAACAACTCAATCTTGGTTTCATCTGTCCACAGTATATTTTGCCAGTAGTGCTGTGGAACATCCAGGTGCTCTTTTGCAAACTTCAAACGTGCTGCAATCTTCTTTTTGGACAGCAATGGCTTCCTCCGTGGTGTCCTCCCATGTACTCCATTCTTGTTTAATGTTTTCCTTATTGTAGATGTGTCAACAAAAATGTTAGCATGTGCCAGAGATTTCTGTAGGTCTTTAGCTGACACTCTGGGATTCTTCTTTACCTCATGCAGCATTCTACGCTGTGCTCTTGCAGTCATTTTTACAGGACGACCACACCTGGGGAGAGTAGCAACAGTCTAAACTTTCTCCATTTGTATACAGTCTGTCTTACTGTGGACACATGAACATCAAGGCTTTTCGAGATACTTTTGTAACCCTTTCCAGCTTCATGCAAGTCAACAATTCTTGATCGTAGGTCTTCTGTGAGCTCTTTTCTGCGAGGCATGGTTCACATCAGACAGTGCTTCTTGAAACCAGTAAACCCAAAACAGGTTTGTGTTTTTTAAGGGCAGGACAGCTGTCAGCAACACATCCAATATCATCACACTGATTGGAGTCAAGGTTGGCTCACTCTTGGCTCCAATTAGCTCTGGGAGAAGTCATTAAGCTAGGGCCTCACATACCTTTTTCCTCCCTGCACTGTGAATGTTTACATGTTATGTGCAATTAAACCATGGCAACATCTAATGTTTGTGTAGTATTATGTTCAGCAGACTGTGTTCTTCTATTGTTGTGACTTAGATGACGTTCAAAGCACATTTTGTGCCCAATTCATGCAAAACTCCACGTAATCCCGAGGGGTTCACATACATTTTCTTGCAACTGTATTTGTACTGTCCCAGCATTTTAGGGCCGCATGAAATTAAATAGACAGCCAGTACATCAGGACATATCAGTTTTGAAATATATATACCATAATTTTTAGACTCTAACTTTTACATAGACTAAATAATATACACTAATTTGGGTTATTTTTATCAAATAAATATAGCAGAATACATTTTGGCTTAAATTTATGAAGAAAGATGATTGCAAAATCTTATCACAGAAATGAAGAAAAATGTGTTTTTCTTTCATAATTTTTGTATCAAAAAATAGAACACATTGGTGATTAAACACCATCAAAAGAAAGCTTTATTTGTCTCAAAAAAATTATAAAAATTTAATTTGTATACAGTGTTGCTGAGTTGATTAATTGTCAAAGTGTGAGAGCACTGAAATCTGAAAATTGGCCTGGGCAGTAAGGGGGTAAAAGTGTTAATATTGAATAGGCTAATTATTAGGAATGAGTAAATTGGGCAACGTTTAGTTGACAGGAGTCCAACGAACTTTGCAAAAAGTCAAGACCACACACTGTGAGCCTCTGAACTCAATTGAAGTCTATGGATGAGAAACTCCTAATTTTTTTTCTGCCCTTTATAAGGGTAATTTGCAATCTTTTGTTTAAAAGGGCATAGGTCGCTGTAAGCTGCTTTTGTTAAAAAGGGTAAGGGTAGCTGGTAACTGCTTTGAGGATCATGTATCAAGGCAAAAAATATATAAAAATACCATTCAGAAGGGAGATGATCTTTTAATGCTGATTAAAGAGCAACACTGAGAATACATAGATCCTTTAAATAACATTCTTGGGGCATGCCTATAAGATGCATGTAATTTTATGGAACAGTATGAGTTGACCTGAACATTTTTAACAGTGCCTTATTCAGTCTTGGCCGGGGTGGCCATGAAGGGAGAGCAGAGAGCATATGGACCCTCCCCCCTTCCTGAACTCAACCAGGCCAAATGTCCTTCAACACTGGGAGGGTACTTTAAAAAGGGGAATGGCAAAGCTTCCTACCCTTAGGCACCTTGTCCCTGTGCTGAGGGAACAAGGGCCTCACTCATCATCACATCCTGTACTCTCAATAGAGATGTTGGGGTTTGCAGTGGGTAGGTTTAATAGGTACCTGAAAGTCCCCTAAATAAGAGGGACCAAAGATTATGGGAGTGTAGGCTGCAGTCTCAATACTCCAAAGAGGACGATAACTTTATTGAATAAAATTAGGCCGCAACCTTTTTTTTAATTGGTTTAAATAAATTAACTTTACTTAAAAACAACTCTAAAACATTTATTCAAGCAGAATTTCACATAGCTATAACATAGCTTAGCTACTGAGACTCGAGCCATCAAAACCTTTCACAATAAATTACTTCAATTTTCTTCAAGTCCCCCTTAGGTTTAGTTTTATAGGAATGATCTGGCAGGTCAGGCAGAGTCACCTGTTTGGGAGTCAGCCATATTAGGTCAGAAAAGGTCAGCTGACCCCAAAGAAGTTTCCAGAATGTCATACAGTCCCAATAAAAAGGAGCTGTCCTTTGCAATAACTACAAAAGAGACCCACCACATAAACTTTAGGACCGTAACGGGGGGGGGCTTCCCAGGTAGCCCTCTCTGGAGACTGGTGATGGACCCCACTGACAGCTCCTTTTTATTGGGACTGTATGACATTCTGGAAACTTCTTTGGGGCCAGCTGACCTTTTCTGACCTAATATGGCTGACTCCCAAACAGGTGACTCTGCCTGACCTGCCAGATCATTCCTATAAAATTAACCTAGGGGGGGACTGGAAACTGCCACTGCCATGATCCCATGAGGGAAGGGGGACCTTAAAACAGACTGCCCCTTTTTCCCTCCCATGGGATCTTCGGCAACAGGCTCAATAATCCAAAATGACAGTAAAAAACACAACACCATACTGTATTGGATAAAATTAGGCCGCAACCTTGTTTATTGTTTTAAATAAATTAACTTTACTTAAAAACTTTAAAACATTAAAATGAAGCAGAATTTCACAATACTTTAACATAGCTCATCCACTGAGACTCGAGCCGTCAAAACCTTTCACAATAAATCATTTCAATTGTCCCCAAAAGACACATGGGATTAATTGTCACTACACCTGTCATCAACACTCCAGCATGCAGCCTTCTCGATACATGTTTGGAGGTTGAGAATAAAAATGTCTAGCCCAATCTCTGACAGATGGATATCATCATTCCTGTAGAGACCAGGCAAGCCTCCTTCCAAATCATGGTGGAAAAAGCAAAAGTAGGAGACAAATATTTTTGAATGGTTCTATTGAATTTTTTCAAACAGTCTAAAAGTAATAGATTCTAACCATCAAAAGTGCTGACTAATTGCTGAAAAAACTATAAAAGGTACTGTATGTGGAGTAGCCAGCCTAATAAATTGAAAAGTATCCTTCATTTTATTAAATAAATCTACAGCTTTCAGTTTGTCTATATCATTGCCTCCAACGAACATGAGGATGTTCAGAGCCAGCCAATAAAAAAAAAAAAAAAAAAAGACAGATCAACTCAAAAATAAGTTCATCCCACACCATATCCCATTTACCATGCCATAAAACCTTGAAAGACTTAGGTGAAAGACCTAAATTTTCTATATAAATTCTGGAGGAGGCTCTTTTGTGCCCAATATATGAAAGGGTGCCCAATGATCCACGCCACCTGCAGCCTCCGTAGCTGCTCCAATTTTGGAATGAATGAGAGGATATTTTAATATGCTTCAAACCCAAAAAACTCAAACATTTCTTTAAAACTATATTAAATTGATATTTTGACAAAGGAATTAATTTGTTATGTATAAATTATAATCCCCCAACATCTGGATGAATGGCAAGAAAACATTTTAAATGGAATACCGGGCAATTAGAAGTGTCAGGACAAGTTTAAATATATCACTGGGCCGTCTGCTCTGCAAGCTGCTCTCTGCATGTCCTCCGCTGTGGAGTAGTGTGTCAGCATCTCCTGTTGCTGGGTAACCTCTGGGCCAATCTGAATTTTTGGTCACTGCTCTCTGCATGTCCTCCACTGTGGAGTAGTGTGTCAGAATCTCCTGTTGCTGGGTAACCTGTGGGCCAATCTGAATTTTTGGTCACTGGAAACCCCACTGAATAAATATAGATAGCGCCAGACAACAAAATTAAATAAATAATAATATAGACCCAAATTATTCAATAAACCAGCTACAAAGTCTACCCTTTGTGTAGGTACTGTGACAGTGTGGCGATCTGTCACCCTGGATTCTCAACAGGGGAGGTTGAGGGGCTCCAGGGTAAAGGTTTGATATGGAGGAAAGTGGCTTTTCACTTTCCTCCTTTGTTTGTAAGGTCTGTTTTGGGATCTGGAGCCTGGAGATTTCAAAGAGATCTGGGAGGGATGAAATCTCCAATCCTGGGACCAGGTTTTGGGAATGGCCAGGAGACTGATTGCAGATAGAGTCAGGACCAGAGTTCTGGGCTCCACCCCAGCAGCTAGGAGTCAGCAGGGCTTCACCTAGGAGAGGTGGAAGCCAAAAGCAGCAAGGGGCTGCTAGAGACTAGCTGTGTGCTAGTGGCCATAATTCTTGAAGACGTCTGCAGGAGACAGACATCAAGCTGAGTGTAAGCCAGGAGGCTGAATCATTGTTTTGTTTGGTGGATACCCCTGTGTGGGAAAACTTCTGTTTTGAACTTTCGTTTAAATAAAAGTGGGCAAAAAGGCCCTTTAAAGAAAGCGAGTAGCTGTGTGCATTAACAAAGCTCTACCACTTTGAAGCGAGTTCCCACATATGGTGGAGGATGCAGTGGGCAGAATGGGAGATCCCAGCGATTGAACTAAGTTCATCAGTTATATGAACTGTTTGGTGCATATGTCTGCACTATCTGTGTGTGCAGGTGAGGAGAACCTGCTAGAGAAAAGGACTTTGCCTTAAAGAGACAGTGTTCCATGGTGGTGCTGAACTGTGTAACACACTGCTGTGTGCATGACTGCAAAGATAGGGCGGTCAAAACAGAAAAAGGAGGCAATGTTTTCTGAATCGAGAGAGAGAGCCCTGTGGCTAGGGGGTTATATACCGCATGCCCCAGCCAAGCCGGGAAATGTAGATGTGGGTGAGTCTGCTGTGGACTGGTGCAAGCGGCACCTGGCCGCATTGAACCAACCTAAAGAGAAAAGCAAGCCAACCTTCAGTACAAGGAGAAAGCTGCAGGATGTCTGTACCTGGGAAAAGAGGTGTTGTTGCCCCTGGCAACGCTGCTGCAGTTAAACCAGTAGCTGTTGTGAAAAATGTGAATGTGTCACAGCTTGAGAGTTGGTCCAGCAGAGAGAAGCCTATGCTAGGTGCAAGGAGAGGAGCTGACCAGAGGCCAGGACCAAGAGTGAAGGCCCATAGCAACACAGAGGAGGGCTGTCTGTGTACGGGGGGCCATGTCGTACAAGGATCATGGTAAGTGGAATCAAGAGGAGCCAATACAGCGTGTTGGAAAGAGCCAGCAAAGTTCTGCTTGGAGAGTGCAATCTCCCATGGCGACTGGAGAAAAAGTAGTGCCTGGAAGGAGGAGCTGCATTGAAGATGTGGCTCAGTGTCCCAACAAAGATAAGAGTGTAAATGTACCATGCCTGGAATGTGGTCAGTGGAGGCATGGGATCTTTTCCTGTCCCAGACTCTGGAATACCACTGATACTGGGCAAATGTCTACAACTGCAAGCCCAGATTCTTGTTTGAAAATGTTGGCGGCCGCCTCTGGCAACAGGGAGGAAGTTTCTGTTGGGCCTGCAGGGGGTGCCAGAGAGTCCATGGAGCCTATGAGGGCGTCTGTTACTTCACCTTGGGGCAAGGGAAAAGTTGCCAAGGAAAGTGCAGTTGAGGATGCACTCAAACGAAGATGGTGACACCTACTACTGTGGTGGGTAAGACTGTGTGTGATAAAACCATGACTGGGACTGTTATGTTGAGAAGGACTGGTTATGAGACTGTCCATTCTGATGTAGGAGTGACCCCAGTTAGTTGGGCCACTGAATGTGCTTTTGAGAGTGACTTTTCCCTGTGCAGTGCCTTGTACAGTGGGGAGTTAGGAATTAAAGTAAAACCTGTGCATGGTTCTCAAAAAGAAAGTGATGTCAATAATGTGTGCCAGTTACAGGTTGGCAGTGGGATAGTACAGCCCACAAGAGCTACAAATGCTGATGATGTTGATGATGTGAAATGTTCTGCTGTTGGGAAAACCCTGAGCTCTTGCAGTGCAAAAGCGGTAATTAAAGATGGGTCATTTCCCATAGCAACTGGTGGTAAGACAGCACAGGTGTCCTTAGACATCTCCAGGGGTCTCCGTGTATTGGAGCCGGAGGTTGCCCGGGACAACTGCGATGTCACTCTGGTGGAGCAGAGTGGAACTGCACCTTGTAATAGGCGTGTGTTGGTGCAGTCTAACAATACGGAAAGTGTTCAGGTGAACAGCGGGTTAATGCAGCCTGGCAAAAATGCAAATGTGTGGGTAGTTCAGGAAGCACCACCAGAGCAAAGTGGTGGACGTGAGGTATTGCAACCTGCAGTGGGAAAACAGGTGTTACCCAAGTCTGATGTGATCCAGAGTGATTTGTGCAATGGATCTGCAACTAAGCCCGTCTATTCTTATGTGTCTCCTTGGGCGGATAGTTCGGTGCTGAGAAGCACTGGCGAACTGAGCACATATACAATGGATTGGGATAGTTGGGGTAAAAGGCTAATCTCGTTGATAGATGAGGTTTTTATGTAAAAAAATAACGTGGACACTGTTTATGCTGTGCCAGCAGGAGGATCTATAGAACAGCCTATAGATAAGGGCGTGTATACAGCAGAGACTTTGTCTGTGACCCACAAAAGTGATGTTGGCATGGAGTGTCAAAATGATGTTGTCACTGGGAATGATCAGGGGCAGCTTGTGGATGCTGAGTCTGAGACTTTGAGAGTGAGCCCAGCACATGGCAGCACTCTGATGCAGCACCAGGCTGGGGTCATCTCCAGCTTGGAGGAGGTCCCTTTAAAAATTTCAACTTCTCAAGTCTCAGCAGGTGAGTCTCTCAGCGTTCCCAGTGCCCTAAATATGGTCAGGAAGATCTTAGGTTTAGAGTCAAGTGGTTGGGTTGTAACCAAAGCATTAAAGGAGATGCTTGAACTTTGGAAGGTACAACCAATGTATACTGGGGTGTCTCCTCCACAGTCAGATGGTCTGGTACTGCGGAGTACCACTAGGTGGAGCACCGAATGGCTGGCTGTACATATCAAACGGGAACAAGAAAGTGGTTTGTTTCTGAATTTGTTGATGGTGTTAAAAGTTGTATCAGGGTATGCCGCTGGATTACCTGTAAATGTGATAGATGAGAAATGTTTTGCAGAAATGAAAAATGAGTCAAAGCTTTCACCTCCTAACAGCCAGGTGGGAAGCATTTCTGCTGCTATGGTCTAGGATGGGGCTGGTCAGTTGTCAGTGAAGGGCGTGTTGACTGCACCAGTGGACAAACCACATGAGATGGAAGGGCCGAGCATGGACCAGAGAACAGCAGAGATCCTGACCAGGGCTCAAACGGATGTGCATCAAGAAATCAGGGTCATTGGGCCAAAAAGAGGTTTATGTAGCAGGTCTGATAAGACACCTGAAATACAGGGAGAAATGGTATGTGAAAACTGGCAAAATAGATCAAAAGAGAGCTCATCTGTACCGGGTTTGGATACAGATCCAACTGGTGTAGGAAAAGTTAAAATGGTTGGACAGCCGCTTGCAGAGTGCATGACACCAGGTGAAGTGGCATTTTGTGAGGTTCACGTGGGTGATGGCTGCCCTATGGTGTGTGTGCCCTCTGCAGACACTGTCCTAACAAATGCGGGAAAAGATATTAAAAGGTGTAATAATGAATGGAATATAACTGTTCATGGTAAACTGAATGCTGTGGTAATGAGTCATGCAGGTTTGATAGCTAGAGGTACAAGAAATCAGGGGTATGGTACTGTACAAATACAGTAGAAATAGTTCCCCTACAGCCTTGGGACAGTAATACTGAGAGCGGTATTAGGGAACCTTGGAACCTGAAGCAAAGGGGCAGAAAGGTCAATAGAAAGGCCAGGGGGACCCCGTTAAGATCTCAGGAGAGAAAGTGGTTATGGAAATGCACCCGGAAAAAGAATAGGGAAGGTCTGAGTAGAGCCCATAGCAGAGTGACAATGGGGCTTGGGGAGAGACACCAAAGGAATCATTGGGTAGAGTTCCCCTTTAGGAAAGGTATGGTCGAACCAGATTGGACCCCTGTAAGTGAGAGCTGGCACAGAGATGCCAGAAGATATAAGTTGTGTGTTCTGCCCCCTACGGGATCAAAACAAAGGGGGGGGATATGTGACAGTGTGGCGATCTGTCACCCTGGATTCTCAACAAGGCAGGTTGAGGGGCTCCAGGGTAAAGGTTTGATATGGAGGAAAGTGGCTTTTCACTTTCCTCCTTTGTTTTGTAAGGTCTGTTTTGGGATCTGGAGCCTGGAGATTTCAAAGAGATCTGGGAGGGATGAAATCTCCAATCCTGGGACCAGGTTTTGGGAATGGCCAGGAGACTGATTGCACAGGTGTGTGCAGGCCTCTAGATAGAGTCAGGACCAGGGTTCTGGGCTCCACCCCAGCAGCTAGGAGTCAGCAGGGCTTCACCTAGGAGAGGTGGAAGCCAAAAGCAGCAAGGGGCTGCTAGAGACTAGCTGTGTGCTAGTGGCCATAATTCTTGAAGAAGTCTGCAGGAGACAGACATCAAGCTGAGTGTAAGCCAGGAGGCTGAATCATTGTTTTGTTTGGTGGATACCCCTGTGTGGGAAAACTTCTGTTTTGAACTTTCGTTTAAATAAAAGTGGGCAAAAAGGCCCTTTAAAGAAAGCGAGTAGCTGTGTGCATTAACAAAGCTCTACCACTTTGAAGCGAGTTCCCACAGTACATACAAATGTGAATAAATAAGACTGCGCTAGTAACAGGTCAAAACACAATATATACCATAACATAAACATAAGAAAAATTATTTTAAATCATATCAGTCCCAGAAAAAAATATATGTAAATTAAAGTCCCAAAATATAAATCAATATTGAATGTCCCCAAAAAAATATATGTAGTAGTGAAAAAAAATCCTTTTGAAATAAAATCCACCAAGTGAATCCACCGCTAAATGAACTGAATAAACTCACCAGAGCAATATGCTGATTATATTGTAAACCAGCATAAGCGCTTTTTTGCTCTGGGAGGAACGATGTGCATAGTTGAGACACAGCTTAGGCTTGGAAGAGATGATTTCCTAGAGCAATACTCTGCAGGAGACTCTGAAGATCCACTTTAATCACATCCCATCTTGTTTAAAGAGGTATTGGAATGGCCACTCAGAATATAAAAAAAGAAGCTCATGGTGCAGTATTTCTTAAAAAACACTGTTTTAATAATGACAAAAACGCACTTACAAAGAACGGTGTCCAACCGACACCAGCATATTCAGCACAGACAGAAGCCAAGGAATGGACCCAGCCACAATACATATGCGCTCTTGCGAAGTTAGGAGCGCGCTGATGTCACACATGTGGTTTGAGTGTGTGACGTCCGTGAGCTCCTAACATTGCAAGAGCGCATATGTATTGTGGCTGGGTCCAATCCTTGGCTTCTGTCTGTGCTGAATATGCTGGTGTCGGTTGGACACCGTTCTTTGTAAGTGCGTTTTTGTCAAAAAAGCGCTTAAGCTGGTTTTACAATATAATCAGCATATTGCTCTGGTGAGTTTATTCAGTTCATTTGGTGGTGGATTCACTTAGTGGATTTTATTTCAAAAGGATTTTTTTTCACTACTACATATATTTTTTGGGGGAAGTTCAATATTGATTTATATTTTGGGACTTTAATTTACATCTATTTTTTTCTGGGACTGATAAGATTTAAAATAATTTTTCTTGTGTTTATGTTATGGTATATATTGTGTTTTGACCTGTTACTAGCGCAGTCTTATTCACATTTCACTGGAAGCCCCGCCAACTTCTGCTGCTAGCTGCAATTCCAGTGCTCCTTCAACTCCGTCCTACTGGAGAGGCCTCACTCAGGAGGTTAAGGCATCTTCACGCCGGCAGTCTGTTCTTTCGACGGGTGCCTCCGCTTTACTGACCTCTATGCTGTCATCTTCTTCTGGTACCTGTTGACCCACAGGTGGGTCCAGGCACTGCTGGATCCAGTACCTGCCATCTTCTGCCTCGGCCTGCTCAATATGCTGCCTGAGGAGCATCTTAGTGTCTCCAGAGGGGAAGCAGTATTAGTGCCTTAAAAAAAGTATTCATACCCCTTGCAATTTTCCACATTTTGTCATGTGCCCAAACATCTGCAAGAACCATCCCCAGCGGGAAGTCTGGGTTAAGTCGTAAGGGCCTTAAAGAGCCCAGGATAGATGAAAGTGTCATTTTCTTACAGACCTCCCAGAAGCACTGGAGGGTCGGGCATTAAGAGGATGGTCTCTCAATGCTCTCAGAATGTGTCCTGGAAGCCAGCCAAGGAATTTAACCCAGTGATAAAACAGTATAAGAGGACTCAAGGCTCATCCAGTCCTTAATGCGATTGTGGAGTTTCCAATCGACAAGTCTTGATAAATAACAAGCCCAATAATAATTATGAATATCAGGAAGTCCAAACCCTTCCTTTAGTTTAGGCATAGCTAATTGTTCAAAGCTGATTCTAGGACAGCAACCGCCCATAGAAAGCTGGTACACATCTGCCTATAAGTCCTAAAGAAGGCTGTGGGTAACTGAATTGGTATGGTCTGTAAGATATACAGCAAATGAGATGGATATTGATTTGTAAGATGGTGGCCCTACCAAACCAGATGTGGGGCTTATCCCACTTACGGAGATCACTAGAAATGCATTGTAAAATAGGCAGGAATTTTTTAGAATATAGATACGACAGGTGTGCTGGCATTTGGCTGCCTAGATAAGTTATGGCATTGGTTTTCCAACGAAAGAGAAAGTGTTTCTGACAATGGGAGACCACAACCTCCAGTATAGTCACATTCAGCTAATAAGATTTGGAAAAGTTGTACTTCGAGTGAGATATAGACTGAAAAAATGCACAATCTTTCAGAAGAATAGGCAAGGCAGTGTGGGGCTCTAAGAGAGAGAGTAAAATATTATCCGCAAACACCGCAAGTTTGTATGTGCGATCCACAACTGAAATGCCCTTAATGTCAGCATTGGCTCAGAGTTTTCTCCAGAATTGCTCAAGTGTTAACACAAAGAGTATTGGTGACAGAGGGCAACCATCAAGTATTCACAGGCCACCCTGTCGAATGCCTTTTCTGGACATCCAAGGACAGGAGGAACCCCTGGTGTTTTGTGGAATACAGCCAATGGTGTAGGTGTAGGTTCAGTGCCTTTAATAGTGTTGTCCCGGGCTTCCCGACTGGGGACAATGCCAAATTGGTCTTTGGTAACCAAGGCGAGGAAGAGAGGCAACAGTCGATCCACATTCAAAAGTGAAATGGGTCTGTAATTGGCCCCAGAGGTGGAGTTCTTTACCCTCCTTCGGGATTACCGTGATATGCGCTTTTAATATCCCAAAGGGAGGGGCACCCATCAAAGATGTAGAGTTAAAAGCACGGAGGAAGCAAGGTGATAAGGTGCCTCTAAAAATGTAGTAATAAGCCCATCAGGGCTGAGGCTTTTCCCAGGTTTCAATTCCTTAGGCACAAGATTGAATTTATTTGCAGAGATAGAGCCATCCAATTTCTTAGCATCAGCACTCGATTTCTTATTTTTCTAAGTGTTTGTTTGGAGCAGGCCTTGGAGAGACTGCAAGTTACCCATCAACAATTTAAGAGAAAAGTCAATCTACCCCACTATCAAGGGGGGACATAATGAGATCTAGTTTTCAACTGATAATGAGATTTGCCGTTACAGTATTGGCAAGGTTAATTATGGTAAACATTAACTCCCCAGTTGCCTCTGCATAGCAGTCCAGTTGGGAGTAGGTGGACTAGAGCTTTGCATTAGGAAACTTGTCAGTACTAGCAAGCCAGAGTCCATCTGCTTTTTTCAGTGAGTGTAAGATAAATAACTTCAGTCTTCACAGTCTTTAGGTTTTGTAATGCACAGAGTGGTTTTTCAAGTTAGCTTCACAGAAAATGGATTTTCTACCTAAATTGTCACTAAGTATCAGTATTAAGAGTTTGTTATTTTACAAACTGTGAATAAGTAGCATGTAAGCTCATTAAATAATTTTTTTTGCATGTTTGAGAACATTTCTTTTGTAGTATTTTAATGCTGTAGGTTTGAATACACTTAATGTTTCATTGTCCAAATGAAGGCACATGAAGAAACGGACTGAAAAGTTAAACAACAAAATGTCCTATTGTACTTGTAAGATTGAGACTAAATAAAATGTATTGTGTTTTTCAGTAACTGACAGCATACATACAGTATTTATGCAGAACAGAGATAAGCCAAGCTATCAATATACTGTATGCTCTGCCTTCAGTTCATATGAATCTGACCCAAAACTCAAGTCGCTTGCCAGCAAGCAAATTCACAAAATCAGGTACTGTTGATTTTTTAGTGGAGGGGTGCTGGCTAAGACTCCTTCTCCTTGTCCTAATGTTTTCATTATTTTGAATGAAATGTGACTAAAAGGGCAAAGAATAACTGGTTTCTCCTAGTGTAGGACTTGACCCCTCCCACCTGTGCAAATGTATATCTATTATATTAAAAATAAAATATCTTTAGTAAAACTGCACTTACTCTTAATGTGGCAAGTGACAAGTTATCTTCAAAAACTATTTGACAAGATAAGAATGTCTTTCCTTTCTGTATTGGCTTATTCAAGTTACCATGGTGGTATGGTACAAAGAATGGCAGCACAGATGGCTAAGGTAGGTCAAAATATGAATTCGCTTTCAGTTCAGCATTCTTTTGTACGCTAGACTTTTTGCTTGCTCAAGGGAGCCAAACATTATATATAATAGTGTTTTTCTTCCTCTACTGTATACCACAGCTTCCTGTCAATGGTTGTCAAAAAGTTAGTGGGTTCTAGCAACTGACAAATCCTTAGTAACCAGTGAGATCACCTGGCCCCATTTATTTGATTTTTGGGAATCCCTGGCCAATTAAACAAAGTAGCAGGGATAGAATTGACATCACTGTCCAAAAATGGCCATATGGTCCTTTGTGCAATGACATTGACAAAGTTTGTCCATGTCCCTATTTGGTCAATGGCATTAACCTGGGAGACCCCAGCCCTTTGTTTACTTTTATTGGTGAGACCTGGAGATGTCATTTGGCAGTGAGTGAGCAATGAGAGTGGATAGTGTCATTATGGTTGTTTTATTCTTTCGTCAGGTATTGGCCATTGTGATTGACATGGCTCTGCATCACTGGATGATGTAAATCCATCATCAATCACACCATGGGACTTAAAAACCGTTTCTTTATCCTTTTTTGTGTATGAATAAGTAGGGGTACTATGCCTATTATTCATTCACATGAAGGGTGGTATCTTGGGGCCCCCTTATTGTTGGAAGCTTCCAGCAGTTTCTGATAAGCTTCTAGCCCACAGGCACCCACAACCACTGAGCCAGGGTTGTTGGGAAGAGGCCCTCGTCCTCATCAATATGGGGACAGGTTACTTTGCCAGGGCATACCCCCTGGCAAGGTGTGCTGCCCATGTTAAGGGCATGTGGCCTGGTATGGTTCAGGAAAAGGGGCACTGGCTCATGGGGTCCCTCTTGATATTCATATCAGACCCTCTTTAAGGATAAGAAGTTGTAATTTAACAGCATTTTTTTTTTTCTTGTCACATCTGTTTTGCTGTAGTAGGTTGCATGCATCATGCAGTTGCACCACAGGCAGGTTAAGGGCTTCCCCTGGGCTTGCTATTTAAAGGACCTTTGCATTTTTGTATGTTGCCCTTTAAGCATTAATAAAATATCTGATCCCTACCAAATGGAATTTGTAAAACCTGACTTTTGGGTCCCTATGACTTCAATGTGGTTTGGATAAGAAACCTGAACTTATGTTCTCTGAACCTTCCTTGAACCCATCTACAGTCGACCCATCCCTAGCCATAAACATTACAATTTTAAAATACCTTGAATATTAATCATTACAAGTACTAAGTACAGTTTCCAGTGTAGCAGTGTCTTGCCTTCCTTCTTCACTACATTATTTTCATTACAGTGATAGATGATGTTTATTGCTACCTGTTTGTAAGCACATCTAGCTGTGGAGACTTACTGTAGGTATGCATACATCTTCTGCTTCTTGTTTTTACAACATGAAATATATGTTCATTCAAAAATTCTAAAATGAATACCCTGTGCCACCTATATAAATCTGACAGATATGGCAGAGAGAAATATCAAGTTGGCTTAATGAAGCCACTGACCTCGAGTTCACTGGCATGAAGAAAAATGTATTTGTTGTTAGCGTTTACTGCGGATGCTTCTAAAACCAATGCACATGACAAGCGGCATTTGTAAGTGATGGACAACGGTCAAAGATTATTACTGTGTATTACATACACGGCCATGGTAACAGAAAATAAAAGCTTTGTTTTTAGACACAGACCTTTAAAGAAGAACTCCAACCAGATATAAAAAACGCCGATAAATGCAGTTATGTATTTTTTAAAAATCAATAAATTCACGTTTTTCTGCAGGGTTCTGGGTGTAGACTATTATCCTAAAAGTGACTACATTTCTGAATAGGCATTGTTCTTTCAATAATTGTTCATGCTACAATTATAACACACTATTTAATTACTTTTTATCAACATAGACTAATTCTCTCATCTTTAGAAATGCCACTCAAAACATCAATGTACATTCTGGCAAATATTGTACACTGAAATCCTGCTTAATTCTCTGTTTTCCCCTCCTGTTATTGTACTTTGTTAAACTTTAATAAATGGTCAGTAAAAAAAAAAAATCATTAAATACAGTATATAGTGTTTAAATGTAAATACCTGAATTCAACTTTATTTGTCTTTTGTAATCTCCTGTACCATGCAGGGGCGGACTGACAACTCATGGGGCCCCCGGGCAATTGGGGATCATGGGGCCCCTGTGTCCTTGCCCACACTCAAAACCACCTATAAAAGGTACCAGGGGCATTTTATGGGGCCCCCTTCTGACCCTGGGCCTTCGGGCAGTGCCTGAGTGCTCGAATGGTCAGTCCGCCCCTGATAGCATGACACTCATACTGGGACAAGGAGGGGCAGTTCTTGAAACCAAACAGGTGTCCTGATATATCTGCTGATAAAGATCATGCTGATAGGAGGAAAAATTACCTGATCAGTTGGCTGCTGCTCCTTCTCTGTCTAGTCACAGTGTGAGGACAGGGAGATGACCTAATTGTGTAGCTTACATGTAGTGTGAAAAAGTCAGGTCTCTAGGCTGGATATGCTTTCAGGACTGGATGGACAGAAATACATTTAATGTGGCAGGTATCACAGGTCCAATATACACTATATTGCCAAAAGTATTGGCACATCTACTTATACACTCACATGAACCTTAATGGCATCCCAGTCTTAGTCCCTAGGATTCAATACTGAATTGGCCCACCCTTTGCAGCTATAACAGCTTCAACTCTTCTGGGAAGCCTGTCCACAAGGTTTAGGAATGTCTATGGGAATGTTTGACCATTCTTCCAGAAGCGCATTTGTGAGGTCAGTCATTGATGTCGGACGGGAAGGCCTGGATCACAGTCTCCACTCTAATTCAACACAAATATGATCTTTCGGGTTGAAGTCAGGACTCTGTGCAGGCCAGTCAAGTTCCTACACCTCAAACTCTCTCATCCATATCTTTATGGACCTTGCTTCATGCACTGCTGTGCAATCGTATTGGAACAGCAAGGGGACATCCCCAAACTGTTCCCACAAAGTTGGGAGCATGAAATTGTCCAAAATGTCTTGGTATGCTGATCTCCCCTCCACCAAATTTTACACTTGGCACAATGCAGTCAGGCAAGTACCATTCTCCTGGCAACTACCAAACCCAGACACATCCACTGGATTGTCAGACAGAGAACAGTGATTAGTCATTCCAGAGAACACACTACTCTAGAGTTCGGTGGCAATGTGCTTTACACCACTGCATCCAATGCTTTGCATTGCACTTGGTGATGTAAGGCTTGGATGCAGCTGCTCGGCCAATGAAACCCATTCTATGAAGCTCTCTATGCACTGTTGTGCTAATCTGAAGGCCATGTGAAGTTTGGAGGTCTTTAGCTATTGACTCTGCAGACAGTTGGCGACTTCTGTACTCTGTGCACTTCAACATGCGCTGACCCCGCTCTGTCATGTTACATGGCCTACCACTTCGTGGCTGAATTGCTGTTGTTTCCAGTTGATTCCACTTTGTTATAATACCACTAACAGTTAACTGTGGAACATTTAGTAGCAAGGAAATTTCACGGATGGACTTATTGCACAGGTAGCAACCTATCACAGTACCACACTTGAATTAACTGAGCTCCTGAGAGCGACCCATTCTTTCACAAATGTTTGTAGAAGACATCTGCATGCCTTGGTGCTTGATTGTATACACCTGTGGCCATGGAGGTGATTGGAACACCTGAATCCAATGTTTTGGAGGGGTGTCCCAATACTTTTGGCAATATAGTGTATGCGCATCAACTGCTTTTTTTAGCCAGTCAGTTAAAAGTTCATCTTTAAAGAACATTTTTTTAAATTCATAGGCTGAGGTAATTTTTAGAATAGCTGCATTTATTTTACATTTGACACATTTTACATAAATAGTTGTAAGTCATTTTAGAAAAAAATGAGTTGTGATATTTTTTTGTCCTGTAACCAGAAGTGATTTAGGGTAGTCTCGCACCTAATTTTTTAACTCCAAGCACAAACAAAAAGGCCTAAGAGACTTAACACGTTGCACTGTGACGTTAAACAGCCAGTAATAATTACATTGCTGGATAAGAAACAGAAGTGTTAGACATCACACAGATGGTGTAGCAAATAAACAAAATGCAAATGGTGGTTAAGTGTAATTATTGAAAAGCTGCCTCATATATAAATATCACGTTATGTTAATGAATTATCATGATCAGCAGAGATCCACTGATCATCACTAGCAGGGCTTTGGACTCTTAGGACTGAAATCAGAATCCCAGAACTCAAATAAAAAGATAGAACCTGTGATATAAGGGTTTGCTAGCTCAATAGTCAATGCAGTTTTCACGTAAGTATATGTCGGTTTTAACTGAATTTATGGGCATGGATGCCCACTTTTATTGAAACAAAACATAGAGTCTTGATAACACATGATTTCCCATGCAGGGCGTAGCAGCTTCACACAAAACTGTGCTAAACAAAAATGCCAAGCAACCTGGCTCTCCTGTCAGTAGTAACACTACTCACTCCAGTTTCCCAGATCACAGGCTTCTCAGGCTCGCTTAGCCTATGCTTGCAGCAACTCACCACAAGGGACCCACTTGTAGCCTCAGGACAGATTACTCTCAGCACTCTGAGATCTCCACTTCTCTGAAACACATGGCACCCTCTAGCCCCCTCTGTGAACTCATTAGTTACCTCAGTTTTTCCCAACTGTCCTTATTTTCCCAGTCCTAAGAGCAAGAGGTCCCCCTAACATAGGTTCATATCTCCTGAGCAGGTGACCCTTCCTGGCTGAAGCACACCTCTGTCTTCACACAGAGCCACTCTCTCCAACTGGCAGCACCTGTAACTGCACTGAGGTATCCTCAAGCCTGGCTTATAATGATCCTGCACAATTGTGCCCTTACACAGGCTGCAGGAATCGAGCAAAGCCTGGACACAGGATTGAAGGTTCCATCCCACCCAAGACACTTTGAAACCTTCAAACTCCAGGCCCAAACCTTGAACTACTAAATCCAGATTAAAGATAGATCACAGCTTTCTCTAAACATGTCAGACCTTTTCAAACTGCACCTACTGTATGAGAATCCTGTGTCTTTTTTTTACCAATTTTTACCAAATTTGCTATACCATGCAAGGGCCTCACACTGTCACAACCAGGGGTGGACTGACTACTCATGGGGCCCCCGGGAAATAGGGGAGCATACAGTATTTTGTAAAAGCACGTGAGCAAATCTTTGACTTGGTCAAAAACTCATGTCAAAGGTACAGATAGCTAAAGTTAAAGTAATATTAAAGGCTTATTTTTCTTTAAATAACAAACACACCATACTTACCTACTCTCTGCAGTAGTTTTGCACAGAGCAGCCCAGATCCTCCTCTTTTCAGGTCCCCCACAGACGTTCCTGGCCCCTCCCTCCTATCGGGTGCCCCCACAGCAACCAGCCTGCTATGGGGGCGCCTGCTGCTCTGTGTCCTTTCATGCACGGAGCCATGGCTTGGCTTTGCCCCCTCTCTCTTCTCCAATGGCTCCAGTTGCTCTCTCAGCCAATAAGGAGAGGGAGCCCCGAGATTGCAGAGAATCCAGTGCACATCGCTGGATCGAGAGAGGGCTTAGGTAAGTATTGATGGGGCAGGGGGGGCTGGGGGAGCTGCTGCACATAGAACGTTTTTTACCTTCATGCATAGAATGCTTGAAGGTAAAAAAACCTTAAGCCTTTACAACCACTTTAAAGTCATGTATAGATTTGACCACATCCTGTCCCAGCTCATAAGCCTGTCTCTTCATTAAACCTAGGACCCTACATTCACTATATCTGGTCTCCCACTGTACACAGAACATGGAAATGCCATTATTTTAGTAAATATAAATTACTACATACCTTTTCTCATCAGCAGTTAGAGCAGTCTTGTGAAGTCTGTCAGTGTCTAGCAAAGCACCCCTGACCCTCTGTCTGGACAGCGCTGATTGGCTCTGTGCTGATAACATACACTCTTCCAAGAAGAAAAAACTATCTAGCAATACACACTAAACAGAGCATGTGCAGCTTGCCGCCAAGGCTCTGTTCTATCAGCAGATGTATTGCGGGCAGTAGAAGAAGGGGGGATCAGAGAAGACAGGATCAAACATCCTTTTTACGCAATGCAGAGAATTAACCCCTTAGGTTCCACAGTGACTATAACAAGCATGCTTTGCTGCATATACATAATGATTTTACTATTGTGGGTTTAGTAACACTTAATGTGATTGGCAAATTTACTGACTAGTAGAGAGGCTTTGCAGGTGGGTAGTGTGTGCCCAAGCTCAACTTTTAAAGTAAAAGTCAAGACATGCATATAAATGATAAGAAGTGATGAGAAGGTTCCCATGTTACAACCATTAGAAATGGTACGCTTTGTAATAAAATAAAAAATATGCTAAATGCATGTGCAAAATGTGACAACGTATTAAAGTATTTGTTCAACAATGCACCAAAAGTCTGCCAAACAGGTGAGTTGGAAGCCTTGATGCACAAAGAAAACTATGAATTCATTGGTATTGCTGAATCTAGTCTTCATTCTTCACAAAACTGGGCTATTAATATCCCTGGCTATGCTCTCTTTTGGAGAGACAGGGTAAAAAGGAAAGGTGGTGGTGTCTGCCTCTATGTGAAAAGTGATCTCATAGTGAGTGTGAAAGAGGACCTAGTTGATGGAGAGTGTGATGAGGCTGAAGCATCATGGGTGGAACTGCACATGGGTGTGCATACTAAAAAGGTAATCATTGGAGTTTTTTTTTATAGTTCGCCAAGTGTTAATGAGGAGGTGGAGACTCTTCTTGCACAGATAGAAAGGGCTGTAAGGGCTGGCATTATGATAATAATGGGGGATTTTAACTACCCAGAAATTGACCAGAGTAATGGTACAGTTAAAGGGCAACAATGTAAAAGCTATTACAAGACAATTTTATGGTACAGTTCATAGAGGCCCTGACTAGGAATGATGCTCTGCTGGGCCTGGTAATCTCAAACCATGCAGAACTTATTACTAATGTTCGTATAAAAGAACATCTGGGTAACGGTGACCATAACATGATTTAATTTAATGTTAGCTATAAACAACAAGCACATACTGGAAAGATAAAAACACTTAACTTTAAAAGAGCAAATTTTCCAATACCGAGGGCTGCTTTCCAAGACTTAGACTGGGAGGGAATATTGGCATTGATAAACACAAAACAGAAATGGGAAGTCTTCCAAAAGACTGTATGTGAACACATTGCAAAATATATTTTCATGAGCAATAAATTTAAAAGGCTAAAAATAAAATGTATATGGCTCACAGCCAAAGTTAAAAAAGCTGAAATATTAAGAAAAGAGCTTTTAAAAAATATAAAAATAAAAGGAACACTATCCTCATTTAATTGTTACAAGGAATATACCAGAGTATGTAAAAAAGGAAATCAGGGCCACAAAAGTTCAAAACGATCTACAGATTGCAAATGACAGTAGGACAAACGCCCGAACATTCTTCAAATATATTAATAGTAAAAAGGTCAGGTCTGAACATGTAGGACCTTTCTTCTGATCCTTCTGATCCATGCAGAGTTATAGCAAAATAAAGCGGAAATGTGTTAAGGGTGCAATCTCTGTTCATAAGATGCAGGGGTTTCATTCTGAAAATGTTAAGCTTTTTTGCAGTAACTCAATGTAAATTAGTAAACCTCTAAGGTTCAATTTACATTTTTATGCTGTTTGGCCTGTACTGTAAGTGTAATGGTTTATATGATTTGGCATCCTTCGTATTATAGCTTAGAAGTGATTTCAATGCACAGTCTTTTTGCATAAGACTTTTTTTTTTCAATATTTTCTTTTGGAATTTTTTACCCAGTTTCCAAACTATTTACTGCAAATGTATATTCTATAAGACTTTAGATGTTCCTAGAGGATGTAATTGTATGTACACAACTCAACTGGATATAAAATTACAAATGTTTAATATCTATGGTATGGACTTCTTCATGAGATTGGTAGCTAAATATTATTACTGTATTAAGTATCTCCTTCTCCCATGCTCATCTCCAGGACTTCTCCAGAGCCTCTCCTATCCTCTGGAGCTCTCTACCTTCACCTGTCTCCTACTCTGGTCACCTTTAGTGATCCCTTAAAACTCATATCTTCAGGTAAGCTTATCCTGCCTCCATCTAACAACTGAAATTTTAATTCTTCCATTAGCTCATCCCTCACAGTTTTTATCTTTTATACCACTTGCCCCATCCTATTATATTGTATGCTCTTATGAGCAGGCTCTTAACCCTCTTGTGTTTTATTGAATTGTAACTCTATTATCTCCCTTTATATTGTAAGGCACTGCACAAACTGTTGGTACTATATAAATCCTGTAAAATAATAATTATTATTAAGGGACAAAAAACATTTAGAGAACATTGTTTCTACTTGTTTTATGTATCAAACATGTAGTTTTTAACCATACCTCAAAATAAAAATATCCTTATTTTAAACTTTTCATAGTAAAAGTGCTGCTGTCACTAGAGAAATTGGGTATCATCAACCTTTTACCTCTACACAGAACCCCAGCCTTGTCTGGGCTGTAGAGTACTCTCTAGAACAAGGAGATGGTGCATAAACCCATATGTAGTCTTCAGAGCAGTTATCCAGATAAATGCACAAATGCAACAGGTCTCAGACAATGTCTTAACACATTTTGCACCAAAAACCTTATCATTAAGCACTTGACATGTCGAGGCATTATTTGTGACCAGTTGTATGTGTTCAATTATCGGAATAAATCCTTGCATACAGCTCCATGTGTTATCTTTTTATTTCTTAGCATTTTGAGCTGTTAATTGGCTTATGACCATCAATTTAGCTGGATGGCCAGTTTGTTTCATATTGAAAGGACGGAGATCTAATATAATGCTGAGGGAAACTGTCTGATAACCTGTCCATTTATCATAAGAAACTTGTCTGTATCCCATCAGCAAAGCTACTTTTTTTTTCTACTGTAAGCCATTTAGGAGCAGGAGCGGCAGCACAAAATAAATATGCAAATTTTTATGTCCATATGATATAGTGCTAGCCACTGATAATGTTTTCACTGGGATCATCTAATTAGCTGAATAAAGGAAGAAAAGCCTCAGGGAGGACAAAATGTAAAAAGCAAAATATGCTGCAAGTTACCATCCCAGATGGCTCCATAGTTGACATTACACATCTACCACAAAATGTTAATTATTAAAGAGGACTGGAAGTAATACAAATCATCACATTGCTTTGTAAGAGACACATGGCATGGAATGGGCTCTACTCTGTTATTACACATTTATGTGGGCAAAGCAAAGTTTTTCACAACTGTTTTTACATTCATTTTCTAATGCTCATTTTGTAATTATTAGATGTCTTTACTCAAAAAAGAACACACAGAAGCAGCCAAGAGCTCTGAAAATACAGTAGATTCATGTGCAGAATGACACTATAGCAACCCATTGTTGCTGGAAACACACCCACACATGAACAACATTTATGTGTCATGGATTTGAGTAGTTCATGAGAACTCGTAACGTCTAACATACTGACTAGGGATGAACTTCGTGTCAAAAGTGAGTTTGACTCAAACCCAAGTTTTTTGCAGTTTGGGGAAATGGTGAATTAATGTGGCAGTTCACTGATATGGCAACCAATTACCAATAATGTCCTTACTTACCTTTCCACTGTCATCAGTCTTAATAATGGAGGTTTTCCTATGTGTTAGCCCCCTCCCTAGAAAAATTAGGGTTCCCAGCAACTTTTGGTCAGTGTCTATTGGAGACTTGAAGTAAATTGGGAATGCTGACGTAGTCTTACCAGCTAGCTGCTGCTGTACAATACAATGATAAAAAAATACTGCATTGTACCACATTATAGTGAATTTCATGTACATGGGCTGCATAGTGTGTACCCCCTCTATTTTGTTACATTACTGTGAATTGGTGATCTACATATTATTGTGTATTAGCAAGGTCAGCAGATTTGTGCGTCCTTGAGGAGGGGTAGGTGGAGGAAAAGGAAGCATTATCAGCCCTCGGGAAAAAAATGGGGCCGCTATGCACCTTTGAGGAGAAGTGCGTGCCTTTTGCTACCGCCATGTCTCCTCCCACTGAGCTTGAATGCAATCATGTGTTTCCTCATGCATGTCGTATCCCAGCTGCTTTTTACTTTTACTACAGCTGACATGCTGCAAGCAAAGATTGCAGACAAAAGCATTGCTTTTTCAATTTGCTGCCTACTCAAACTCTCATGCTCTATCCTGAAGCTGCCCAATTTCTAACAAACATAAATGAAAGTGGAATTTTAGTCATAAAATTAATTCCTATTAGATCACTGCAGGCTGGCCCCTTTTGCAGGTATATTTATGTAAAAGATTAAAAGTGCCTATCTAGTAATACACTGTCTCACCCTGCTCTACACATGCTCAGTTGTGCTCGATTTTTCAGCACCGTGCCTAAAATGTAGAGGTCAATCTACTGACAGCCCAAATATTTACTGCTGCTCAGAGGCTCTGGGCTTCAGCAAAATGGCAGCCTCCAGCAAGAAGAAATAGGAGAAATGCTGGAGGCAATTTACAGCACACACTAAATTTGATAGCATAACTATTATTGCGGAATGTACGTTCCTTGCTAAAGAACATTATTTTTTATCAAGTCGGTATGGGTAAAGTTCCATGTAAAGTTCATAATTTAAAATGTTTTGTGAATATTTGGGGATACAGAGACTGGAGGGATTTCAGGCAATAAGTGGTTGTGGAGGGATTTTAGGCAATAATTGGTTGTGGTTTTTCAAGTGTTTGAACTGTGATTTGTTATTTTATTAAATGTTTAACAACGTGGTACTGTGAAAAAGAATCTCACAAACTATACTATGAAACAGTTTTTTCAATGCCCAGATGGAATCAGGTTTAGAGCTATATACAAAGTTCACTTCCCATGTTGTGGCTGCTACTTCCCCTGTTGAATTCAGGCTTACTGCCACTAGTTAAAAAGTAGCCTAAACTACCTAAGTCTTTTTTAAGTTCAAGTCAATCAGATTAAGGTGGTGTCATTGTACTTACTGTAAAGCAAACAATGATGTAACAGTAAAAAACATTTATTACAGATGCAAAATATGATGCCAGAATACAGGATTGCTATTTGTGAGAATCATACTGTTCTGTAACACTACAGAGTTGAAAGGTAGGGCAGCACAGTGGCTAAATGGTTAGCACTTCCGCCTGGCAGTGCTAGGGTCGTTGGTTCGAGTCCCAACCACAGCACCACCTGCCTGGAGTTTGCATGTTCTCCCTGTGCCTGTGTGGGTTTCCTCTGGGTACTCCGGTTTCCTCCAACATTCCAAAGACATGCTGGTAGGTTAATTGGCTCCTGTCAAAATTGGCCCTAGTATGTGTATGTATGAATAATGTGAGTTAGGGACCTTAGATTGTATGCCCCTTGAGGGTTAGGGACTAATGTGAATGCACTATGTATATATATATATATATATATATATATATATGTATGTAAAGCGCTGCGTAAATTGATGGCGCTATATAAGTACCTGTAATAAATAAATAATAAAGGCAACTCCCAAGAAAATTATTGAGAGGATTTCTGATTTCCCATGTTACTTGAAAAGAACGACCCTCTCACTGCAGTGCATCATTTTTAAAAAATCTTTATTTTCTGCATTGGTACAGGTCCCCCAAGGCAATGCCCAACTCTCAGCGCTGTGTTTGACAATACCTGATTCTCAAGATTTGCCCCATAGGGTTTGGATTAAAATTCACAATTTTCAAACTTTTTGATGGATTTGAAGAATGGCCCATAACCCAAACCAAGGCTAATTCATTCATTTCTAATGCTCATAATATATTTCAGGAGGGATGGATTTATACTTTCTGTCCCCTTAGGACATTTGTGTTGTCCATTGCTAACCGTAGTCAACTTGCTATAGTTCTTGTATAGAAAGGTTCAGTCAGCAGTGGTTCAGCCAAACTTTTAAAAAACTGTTTCCAATAAAGGCAATAGGAAACTGACACAGGTTGCAAAAAGTGTTTATTTAACAACAAAAAATTATGCAAAATTTTGCAGAAGTTCATGGCAGCCCTACCTGATAAAATGTTACGAGGCCCAAAAAAAACATTCTGAGCTACTTATTTTAAAAAGCAAGTGAATTTCATTATTAACTCTAATGGCTACATTTATTTATATATATATATACATACATACATGTTATTTATTATTTGCTGGAACATTCTAACCACATGAAGTATGATGGAGTGGTTTTGGCAGAAAGAGGAAGTTGACCCACTTGGTACACCTGGACCCAACACTTAAAAGAGTTGTCAAAATGTCAACCTACTCTTGCAAAGGTTTTGTTCTAGCCTTATGGATACAGAATAGACACACAGCAACCACTAGGTACAGTATTCCACCAGCAAACAACAAGGTTAACTGGCACCATTGTCTAGGCAGTTGGGTGCCATCTCTGACAGCTCATAATGGCTATTTTCTTCCATATGGTGAAATTTCTGTCATTGGTCATTATTATGTTATTTTTTGTACAAATTCATATTCACATGAAGTTCTGTTTCTTCTCCATGCAGAGCAAGGCAGAAACCTCTTTTCTAGCATGACAATGTCACCTAAGGGGCAGGTAGAAGGTTCAGTCAATCATCCTTGCTGGAGCCACCCTACACTGTAATACAATGCCAAGTGTGGTGGAGAGAAAGGAAGAGAGAGAAAATATCAAGGTGCCGTTCTGTTGCCAATCTGAACAGAGAAGATGAGTAAAGTAACAGGGTTAACCAAGTATGTATTAACAATCACAGCATATGTAATGGATAGGCTATTCAGACAGGCCACCCAGCTAGAGGTTATTTTGTAGGGCTCTGGCAGTGCTCATCCTGTTCCTCCTTGCACAATGGAGCAGATACCAGTAGTGCTGAAGAGTTAAGGACCTTCTAAGGCCCTGTCCAGCTCTCCTAGAGTTACTACCTGTCTCCTGGAATCTCCTTCAAGCTCTTGAGACTGTGCTGGGAGACACAGCAAACCTTTTGACGATGGCACTTATTGATGTGCCATCCTGGAGGCGTTGGACTACCTGTGCAACCTCTATAGAGTCCAATAATCGCCTCATACTACCAGTAGTGACAGTGACCCTAGCCAAATGCAAAAACTAGCGAAAAACAGTCAGAAAAAATTAGTAGGCAAAAAAATGTCAGTGGTATCCACCTGTAAAATGTTTCCTGTTTTGGGGGTTGTCTCATTGTTGCCCATCTAGTGCACCTGTTGTTAATTTCATTAACACCAAAGCAGCTGAAACTGATTAATAACCGCCTCTGCTACTTAACTGACCAGATCAATATCCCAGGAGTTCAATTGACTTGATGCTATACTTTGATTGAAAAATGTTCCTTTAATTTTTTGAGCTATGTGTATGTGTGTGTGTGTGTGTGTGTGTGTGTGTGTGTGTGTATGTGTGTGTGTTTGTGTGTGCGTGTGTGTTTGTGTGTATATATATATAGTATAAATAAATATATATATATATATAGTATAAATACTTCTTTCTTTTTTTTCTTCTTAAGTGATCCCATAACCTCTATTCTCAGGTGTATTTGGGGTCTCTGAGATGTGGGGTTGAAGAAACAGCAGAACACTGATCTTCCCAATGAATGACTGTGGAGTAGTGCATTAGTGAAAGTCTTTTCCATTGGAGGAGAGGCCAGTTATTCTCCCAGCACAGCCAGAAAATTGACCACACTGGGGAGGATATGCCTCCATGCCTAGCATGGCCAGTTTGAAATTGGAAAGCAGAGGGCCTAGCAGGATTACCAGCTATTTCACACAAAAGAAAGAAATACAAAGAGAACAGGATACTTTTTAACCCATGTATATAGTACAACATACACATATCAGGAATATGAAATGTTGGGATAACGTTTTCTTTAAGTCCTGTTCTGATCTTGTCGTCTTATAGCTTACTCTTTATTTCCTCTGGGAATGGGCACGTCCTGAATGCTCCAGAGAGCTACACCGCCATACCATTCTCTTGGCAGTCCAGGAAAGTGGATGGTCCTATGACACCTCTAGCTCACAGGAAGTTGATTGAATGATGCTGGACATTGTTCAATCCAGAAGAGAAGCAACACACAATCATTGGACTGCTAAGTCTTCAGGTGACAGCACTAGAGATCAGGTGAGTATAGCATCCACAGCTACCTTTTTTTTTAAAGATGTGAGAGACTGGCCATTTGTTTTGTGCCCAAGCTACGGCTGGGAGTTAAACAACAGTAGCAAAGATTATGTCTGGGGATCAGGAAGGAATTTTTTCCCTGCAGGAGAAAATTGGATCACGCTTTTGCTGGTTTTTTTGCCTTCCTCTGGATCAACTGTGAGTGTAGGATTATAACTTTTTTTTTTTAATGGTTGAACTGGATGGACTTTTGTCTTTTTTGAGCCAGACTAACTATGTACCTATGCAATAAATATAAGCACAGCCATTCAAACAGTTTTTCATCTATTTTTTTTTTGTATATGTACTTATATTTATTATTATTAGCTGATGTAGGTTAATGAATTTAAATGTGAATCTTGTTACTCAATATTTAAACATTCTTCATAATACCAAATGTGATTGTGTTAAGTGACAATAAGGCTTAAAGGCCAATCTCAAGTTTCATTAATATATGCCTTTTCATCCACTCATCTTTCTCTTGTTTCATTACTTTTGCTCCCTAACTGACCCCAGTGATGACAGAAATATGCTCATTTATTGCACCTTGGCAGATGTTCCAGCTGTTTGAACACACATTAAAATTCATACTTCCCAAGAATCAATGTCATTATTACCAACTCACATCATTATTTTGAGTTTAAAAAATACACCATGAACAAAAAACTGCATAAGGTCCCTTGTGAGATCTGAGCTCTAGACAGAGTAGATCACATGGTCTTTTAGTCATACTGTGTATTGTGGGTTTGACAAGTCATTAGAGACTGCAGAGAGTCTGTGTATTTTCACATTTGTCTTCATACAGATAATAGAATGACACTGAAAGACAACCTGTAGGCCCAAAAAATGAGTCCTCATGCACAGGGCTGCTGTTAGAAACTACGGGGCCCCATATAGCCAACCCAACAGCCCCCCCCCCAAAAAAAAAACCCACAGTTTACTATACTTCAGTTATGAATGAACACAGTGAGTAATCAGTGTGGTTCGAATCCCAACCACAGTCCTACATGCAAGGAGTTTGTGTGTTTCTCCTGTGCCTGTGTGGGTACTCCAGATTCCTTCCACACTTAAAAGGTATGCTGGTAGGTTAATTGGCTCCTGTCTAAATTGTACAGTTGTGGCCAAAATTATTCAACCCCCACTGAAATTGAGTGTTTTGGCCAGTTTGACATTGCTTTTGATCATTCAGTCATCTTGCTTACATTTACATTAAAGAGGCACTTGTAGGTCAGACAAATATAACATAACAGTTATAATGAAATAACCACAAATGTCTTTTCTGTGCTCACAGCATTATCAGTTTTATTCAACCCCCAAGTGACATTCAATCTTAGTACTTAGTACAGCATCCTTTTACAGTTATAACAGCTTTTAAACGTGAAGCATAGCTTGACACAAGTGTCTTGCAGCGATCTACGGGTATCTTCGCCCATTCTTCATGGGCAAAGGCCTCCAGTTCAGTCACATTCTTAGGCTTGCGCACTGCAACTGCTTTCTTTAAGTCCCACCAGAGGTTCTCAATCGGATTTAAGTCTGGTGACTGCGATGGCCACTCCAAAATGTTCCAGCCTTTCCTCTGCAACCATGCTCTAGTGGACTTGGAGGTATGCTTGGGATCATTGTCCTGTTGAAAGGTCCAACGTCTCCCAAGCCTCAGGTGTGTGACGGACTGCATCACGTTTCCATCCAATATCTCCTGGTACTGAAGAGAATTCATGGTACCTTGCACACGCTGAAGCTTCCCTGTACCTGCAGAAGCAAAACAGCCCCAAAGCATGATTGACCCTCCACCATGCTTCACAGTAGGCAAGGTGTTCTTTTCATCATAGGCCTTGTTCTTCCTCCTCCAAACATAGCGTTGATCCATGGGCCCAAACAGTTCTAATTTTGTTTCATCAGTCCACAGAACACTATCCCACAACTTTTGTGGTTTGTCCACATGGCTTTTGGCATACTGCAGTCGACTCTTCTTATTCTTTGGAGACAGCAAGGGGGTACGCCTGGGAGTTCTGGCACGGAGACCTTCATTACGCAGTGTGCGTCTTATTGTCTGGGCTGAAACTTCTGTACCCACATCTGACAAATCTTTTCTCAGTTCCTCAGCAGTCACACGGGGACTTCTCTCCACTCTACGCTTCAGGTAGCGCACAGCAGTCGAAGTCAGCATCTTCTTTCTGCCACGACCAGGTAGCGTTTCAACAGTGCCCTTTGCCTTGAATTTGCGAATGATGCTTCCTAAGGTGTCTCTTGGTATGTTTAACATCTTTGCAATCTTCTTATAGCCATTGCCCTTCCTGTGAAGAGAAATCACCTCTTCTCTTGTCTTCCTGGACCATTCTCTTGCCTTCACCATGTTTGTAACCACACCAGTAAATGTCTAGAAGGAGCTGAGTATCACAGTCATTTTAAAGCTGCCTAATTGGTGCTTATTATGCTTGATTGCTGCTCGGTGACATCCACAGGTGTTTTCAATACCTGATGGAAAGCACCTGTATGAACCTCTGTTCTTCAGAGTGGTAGTCTTTAAGGGGTTGAATAATTGTGGCAATGAAGAAACCACATAAGAACCATTTACTACTGTATTACATAAACAATTGATGTCATTTTAGTTGCATTTGGGTAGTTACAACGTCCTTGTAGGATTTGATTCTGAATACAATTCCAAATGTACACTATAGTCCCTAAACCCCTTTACAGCATTGGGGGTTGAATAATTTTGGCCACAACTGTAACTAGTATGTGTATAAATGTGAGTTAGCTACCTTAGATTGCAAGCTCCTTTAGGGTACCGTGGACATAGTACCCTCATAGAACCCTTTGAGGGAACTAAATACAATATATATGTAAAGCGCTGTGCAAATTGACAGAGCTATATAAGTACCTGTAATAAAGAAAGAAACCCATTAGATTAAAAACATTTAAGCTGCCATTAATGCCTTGTTTTTGAAAGTAAAAGCTGCAGGACTACTATCTTTCTTCAATTTTCAATACTTAGTCACTGACCCTAAAAAAATATAGGCATACTGTACTTAGTATTCTGACACCTTTTGCTGGCTGCATGCTTGCTTCTGGTTATTGACTGAATAAGGATGAATTCTATGGGAAAAGATGTCTGTACACTGGTACAAATCTGATCTGGTTTTCTTCTTGACAGTTGCTCTTCAAAAATTGCAGCTTACCAGTCCTTAGATGGCAGCATTGGTAATATTTATTAAAGTTTTTTTTTAAGTTTTATTTTTTTCACCTTCTGATCCTGTAAAGAACACATTTCTTGCCCCTTCGTGTGTACACTTTTTTCTGCCAACCATTTCTTTCCATCTACGGATCAGGGGCGGACTGACCATTTGGAAACTGGGACACTGCCCGAGGGCCAGGTGTCAGTAAGGGGCCCCATGAGATGCTCCTGGTACCTTATTCATAGGCTTTTTTGAGTTTGGGCAAGGACACAGGGGCCCCATGATCCCCTATTGCCCGGGGGGGAGTTGTCAGTCCGCCCCTGCTACGGATAGAACCATAACTGTCACTCAGGCTGCACTTCAAACATGTCTGCCTTTGTTCATCTCCATTACATGGTGAAATGATTGGACTAGTAGTTTACACAATAAAGACAATACTCTTTGTGCTTTCTTTTCAGCTCACAAGAAGTGACAAGGACACTGCATTTCTAACAAGATCAACAGGTATTTTCTGTACCTGTGAACATGTTTTTAGCCTGAAAATGAAAATAAATACAGTCACCACATCTAAGGATTATGAAGGTACATTATATTAAATTTTTGTTTTAACATTTAGTTATATTGAAATGCTTTATCACTAGTGTTCCTGCTGTTAATGCCACCTTCTGGCACTTTATTGACCTGTAGTGGTGCAGTAAAGAGGGACTTGGGGTCTGGCTCAGTTTCTAGGACTTGGTTTGCACTATGGATCTTAACCAGTTCAATACTGGACACTTCTCTCCAAGCCAATTTTTAGATTTCAGTGCTGTTGCATTTTGAATGACAATTACTCATTAAACACTGTATCCAAATAAAACTATATGTATGTATGTGTATATATATATATATATATATATATATATATCATTTTTTTTCTAGACAGATAGAGCTTTCTTTTGGTTGTATCTAATCACCACTGGATTTTTTTACATTTTTTTTTGCCATATAAGGAGGCTAAAATGAATTCTGTTATATTTCTTTGGTAAAAATAACCCAAATCAGTGTATAATATTGTATGAAATAAAATTGTATGTATAAAAGTTATGTAGTCTACAAACTATGCTATATATAGATTTGAAAAAATATGGTATATATAGACTTGAAAATAAATCAGTTCTGATGTACTGACTGCTTATCTCATTTATAGAGGCCCTAAAATTCCAAGACAGTACAAATACACCCCAAATGACCACTTTTTGAAAAGTAGACAGTTCGGGGTACTTAAGAGGCATGTAATTGTTTTCACAATTTTTTAGAAATGAAGAAATTAAATGTTTTTTTATTTTTACACACTGTCACCAGAGAAGTACAACTTCATCATATGACTGGTATGGCCATGGTCAGGGTTACTGATTGGTGACCGTATGAGAAAAAAAAAAAAAAAAACTTTTTTTTTTTTTTGCAATGTTTTTCTTTTTTCACCATGTTTTTATATACTGTGACTAGAGCAGTGCAGTGTTGCCATAGTGACACTGTACTACTCTGGGGAGGTGATCAGCATTTTTTTACACTAGCTTTTACTAGTGATGATCACTGTTATAAGCAATAATTTTTATGAATGGCATCCATTCATGCCAGTGTGTACTATTTTAATAGCTGTGATTGGACACAGCTATCACATGGTACAGATGTGCTGTGATTGTCCCCTCTACCAATCACAGAGATCACAATATTACACAATGAATGGCTATGAATGAAAGGTATTCATTGTGTACAACTGACATGTGCTTGCTTTGATTGATCATAGCATTTACATGGTACTGGAGCTAGCCCAGTACAATGACCTGTCATCCGCTGTCTCCGGTGGATACAGCGGCTGACAGATCACACCATTGCGCAGCTGCATGAGTTCGCAGGAAGTGTGCGTCTGGAGAACATCATGTGACATCCACCCATAATAACAATACTCTCACTCGGCCTTTGTTCTGTAATAGGCTATGTGGGAAGTGGATAAAGAGCACTCAATTCAAAATATTATTTTCAGACTGAAGAAAGGAAGGTTATATTACAGCAGGGGTAGACAACCATTGAGAGGTGGAGATCTACCTGAACAACACAAAAGAGATCAAAGATCACCAGGGTTCATCACCCTTTTTTAAAAGAAATTAACTAGCAAGGCCTAACTAAATGGTAAGGAAAACTTCGCAAAATATAATAAAACAAATGTCACTGTAAGAAAAAAAATCAACTTAGCCTACCTAAAAGTGGACTGTGTCAGTCAGTAGAGCACTGGACAGTGTCCGCAGGGCAGTGGATGGTGTCCTCAGGGTAGTGGAAGGTGTGTGTACGATGTCAGCAGGGTAGTGGATGATGTCAATGTTAATTTTTTTTGAAATATAACTTTTTAAAAAAATTTTAAGAGCCTTGTTACGTTGTTGCTTTGGTGAAAGGGGAGCACAAGGGGGGCATGGGCATCAGAAAATGGAACAAGGACAGGAGTGGTAGCGGGAAAGGCATTTACTACATCTGCTCCTCTGGATTTTCCTACTGCAGCAACTGAATGCTGGTGGGAGGGAGAGGAGGAGAAGCTGACTTTCAGCTGTTGCAGGAGGAAAATACAAGGGATAGCTGGAAGACAGGCATTTTAAAAAATCTGAATCCCCAGCAAGTGGCCAAGGATTTGGATTTTGCCTCCCCCTATCCTGGCGCCCTAAGGCAACTACATAAACAGCCTTATGCTGGTGCCGGCCCTGCCCATAACAGTGTCCTGTTCCCTTCCCCTTCGTATCACCCCCTTACCTCTCTCCACAGCAGTGTCCTCTGCCTTCCCATCCCCCCATAACAGTGTATTCTGTCTCACCCCAATAACAGTGTACTCTGTTCCTTTTTGTGGTGATGTGGTGTTGACAGCCTGCCTTTGGAGACATCCCCGGGGAGCAGCAGCAGTTAGTGGGAAGGAAGTAGGAAGAGTAGGTATGCCTGTAGAGTGACAGGTATTAGGAGAGGAAGAGCAGCCCTGTCATAATATTGCCGGCTCTGTGTTGTGCTCTGGAGGAACTCCCTCTCCCTCTGCTTACTGGGAGATAGCTCCAGAGGAGCATTGTGAAGCACTCGATATGTCAGAGGTGAATGCAGGAGCCTGTGGAAAGGAATCCAGGGGGCGGAAGGTGCCTGAAAATATGCGGATCCCCAGGGCATAACGGTAATTTGGGAACTACAGGACCAGCTCCAGAGCCATCTTGGGCATGCCCCCCCATATTATTACACCAGTAATTGGTTGCTATGACTGCCCTGTATCCTAGCAACCAATAACCTGCTGGGTAACTTGAAATGTTAACCTGGCCAGCTCCCACTCCCACCCTCCAGCCTGAGCTGTGCTGCCTGCCTCTCTCAGTTCTGCAATGAGGATGAGAGCGACAGAGGCTGGGGGGAAGGACTGGCACGTGGCTGGGGTTGGCAAAGCAGGGACATTTTTGTGATCTACCTGTCACCTGACCGCGGCCGACAGGTAGATCGCGATTGACGGATTGCCGACCCCCATATTACAGCCTCAATATTTCTTAATTTCAGCTCATATACTAACATATTTTATTAGAGTACAAATTAAATAAATACTTGTGAGCCACTAGAAGTTTTTCTTACTCTCAAAACAATTAATTACGTGCATAAAAAGTAATATGAATAATATATATGTGAACAACTAAAGTATTAATAATTAATTAATTACGTGCTTAAATAAATTATATAAAATGTTATATTATATTATATTAGATCGCCAGGTACTTATTACACCCTCTCCAGGTGTATAGGTGTTAACTTTAAATATCAATATTGTACCGCGCTCCAATATATACAACTACTCACATGGTATAAACAAATGTAGCGCTTTGTATAAAATGTATCCAGATCTGTACATTTGTACATTTTATACAAAGCGCTACATTTGTTTATACCATGTGAGTGGGAGATCAAAGTTTAATAAACAACCATTATCTCGGATAAGACACTATGTTCCTTTTCCCTTCTCTGTATGTATCGTATATGGAGGAATAAGCCAAGCAGCCAATGGAGAAAGTCCTATTGAGAAGGCTGTGTTGAGGAGAGAGGAGAGGAGAAAGGAGAGAGAGGTTCACTCCGTGAACACTGACTCATCACACAGATTAGATTGAACTACAATACCATCTCTATTCTTATGAACTGAACTGTTATTCCCATACTTATATATATTCTTTATATACAATTTTTTTCAACAATATATATATATATATTTTTTTTTTTTTTTGCACTTTTATTTTTTAATTAATTGTTTTTTTTATATTTATTATTTATATTAATTATGGATTGAAGTATAATTGATTTAGTTAAGTATCAAATTATTGGTGATACACTCAGCAATTTGCAATATCACAAAAAAATTTATAACATCACTCATAGTTGTATATATTGGAGCGCGGTACAATATTGATATTTTATATTTTATTAGAGTAGTATGGGATCATCATGAAAGACAGCATTGTATTTGCCTTTAACCACTTGCCGCCCTGCCACTGTAGAAATACGGCGGCAGGGCGGCACTGGCAGGCAAAACCACGTTTTAAAACGTGTGTTTTGTAAACAGATAGGGGGCGCGCGTGAGGCGCGCTGCCACCCTATCTGTCCCGCCGATCACTGCCGCGGATGTCAGTTGCCGGGTCACAGCCGGTCCTTAGCGGCTGTTTCCCGGCGATCGGCGGTAAACAGTGACAGAGAGCACAGCTGCAGTAGCTGTGCTGTCTGTCACTTCCTTGTCAGCTCGAGGATGAGCTGATCGAGACAGAAGAGTTTCTCTCTTGATCAGCGGTGTCCCGTCTAGTACACACCCCCGCCCCCTAGTAAAACACTCCCCCTCACTCAGATAACCCTTCCCTGCAAAATAAAGTTAACCCCTTCCTCCACAGTGCCATTAGTACAGTGTCAGTGTTTTTCTTTTTGCACTGATCACTGTATTAGTGTTTTTGGGGATGTCAGTGACCCCAAGTCAGTACCCCCCAATGTCAGTATGTCCGCCGCAGTCCCGCCATAAGTCGCTGGTCGCTGCCATAAGTCCCTGATCGCCGCCATAATTCGCTGATCGCCGCCATTATTAGTATAAAAAAACCCCTAAAAATCCCAGTATCTTTCCCGCCATTTGTAAACGCTATAACTTTCACGCAAACTAATTAATTTACACGTATTGGTTTTTTTTTTTAGCAAAAACATGTCGCAGAATGCATTTTGGCAGAAATTTATGACTAAATTTGATTTTTGCATTTTTTTTCACTGGACATGTTTTATAGCAAAAGGTCCAAAATATTGTTTTTTTTCCCTCAAAATTGTCAGACTATTTTTTTTATAGGGGAAAAAATAAAAACCGCACAGGCGATCAAATACCACCAAAAGAAAGCTCAATTTGTGGGAAAAAAAAGGATGTAAATTTCATTTATGTACCGTATTGCATGACCGCGCAATTGTCCGTTAAACTAGCGCAGTGCTGTATAGCAGAAAAACGGCGTAAGTTGCAGTATTTATACCATAGTTTGTAGACGCTATAACTTCCACACAAAGCAATCAATATACTTATTGGGATTTTTTTTTTTACCAAAAACATGTAGCAGAATACATTTTGGCCTAAATTTATAACCAACTTTGAGTTTACTATATATTTTTTATACCTGAAAGTAAAAAATATTGTTTTTCTTCAAAATTTTTGGCCTTTTTTTGTTTATAGCGTGAAAAATAAAAAGCGCACAGATCATCAAATACCACCTAAAGAAAGCTCTATTTGTGTGAAAAAAAAGGACGTAAATTTTGTTTGGGTGCAGCATTGCATGACCGCGCAATTATCAGTTGAATTAGTGCAGCGCCCAGTAGCAAAAAGAGGCCTGGTCATTAAGGGGGGTAAATCCTCTGGAGCTCAAGTGGTTAAATGAATCGGCAGGAAAACAGAAAAACCAAAAAAACAATGACTTAGAAAAATCAACAGGTATTTTTTTAAATATAATAAACAACTTTCAATGGTATATTTACTAGAGCAAACACATCATAATTAAAGTTCATTATTAGGGTTTAAACATACTTTAACTTAACAAAATGAACATACAGTTTACTAAGTGAGCAGACTCTACTTTTTTGGTAAAATACCCCTATGATTCTATGCAGACTGGACAAATCTTTACACATATATTCAGAAGAATAAAAATGTGCAATTTGCAGATTGCTGGTTCAATTTATTTGCAAATGTGCTTATCACTCCTGCTGACAGCAGAGCGTCCTAAAGGAGTGGCCCTGGGTGATAAATAACCAGAATTTAGCTGATCCTCTTCTCTCTAGTAAATGTATTAAATAAATAAGTGGTCAGTGCCTCTACCTGAGCAAATGTTAGCAAATGGTTATTATAACATATTTCCTATGTTGTAGCTTAAAAAATAAATAAATAAAAAACAGGTGACCATAGATGTAGATGTAGATAGCTATTCCATCAAAAGTGAGCCTATATCACAGTGTTATACCTTGTTAGTTGCATGCTCTGAATTTGTCAATTTATATTAACATACAGTTGTGACCAAAATTATTCAACCCCCACTGAAATTGAGTGTTTTGGCCAGTTTGACATTGCTTTTGATCATTCAGTCATCTTGCTTACATTTACATTAAAGAGGCACTTGTAGGTCAGACAAATATAACATAACAGTTATAATGAAATAACCACAAATGTCTTTTCTGTGCTCACAGCATTATCAGTTTTATTCAACCCCCAAGTGACATTCAATCTTAGTACTTAGTACAGCATCCTTTTACAGTTATAACAGCTTTTAAACGTGAAGCATAGCTTGACACAAGTGTCTTGCAGCGATCTACGGGTATCTTCGCCCATTCTTCATGGGCAAAGGCCTCCAGTTCAGTCACATTCTTAGGCTTGCGCACTGCAACTGCTTTCTTTAAGTCCCACCAGAGGTTCTCAATCGGATTTAAGTCTGGTGACTGCGATGGCCACTCCAAAATGTTCCAGCCTTTCCTCTGCAACCATGCTCTAGTGGACTTGGAGGTATGCTTGGGATCATTGTCCTGTTGAAAGGTCCAACGTCTCCCAAGCCTCAGGTGTGTGACGGACTGCATCACGTTTCCATCCAATATCTCCTGGTACTGAAGAGAATTCATGGTACCTTGCACACGCTGAAGCTTCCCTGTACCTGCAGAAGCAAAACAGCCCCAAAGCATGATTGACCCTCCACCATGCTTCACAGTAGGCAAGGTGTTCTTTTCATCATAGGCCTTGTTCTTCCTCCTCCAAACATAGCGTTGATCCATGGGCCCAAACAGTTCTAATTTTGTTTCATCAGTCCACAGAACACTATCCCACAACTTTTGTGGTTTGTCCACATGGCTTTTGGCATACTGCAGTCGACTCTTCTTATTCTTTGGAGACAGCAAGGGGGTACGCCTGGGAGTTCTGGCACGGAGGCCTTCATTACGCAGTGTGCGTCTTATTGTCTGGGCTGAAACTTCTGTACCCACATCTGACAAATCTTTTCTCAGTTCCTCAGCAGTCACACGGGGACTTCTCTCCACTCTACGCTTCAGGTAGCGCACAGCAGTCGAAGTCAGCATCTTCTTTCTGCCACGACCAGGTAGCGTTTCAACAGTGCCCTTTGCCTTGAATTTGCGAATGATGCTTCCTAAGGTGTCTCTTGGTATGTTTAACATCTTTGCAATCTTCTTATAGCCATTGCCCTTCCTGTGAAGAGAAATCACCTCTTCTCTTGTCTTCCTGGACCATTCTCTTGCCTTCACCATGTTTGTAACCACACCAGTAAATGTCTAGAAGGAGCTGAGTATCACAGTCATTTTAAAGCTGCCTAATTGGTGCTTATTATGCTTGATTGCTGCTCGGTGACATCCACAGGTGTTTTCAATACCTGATGGAAAGCACCTGTATGAACCTCTGTTCTTCAGAGTGGTAGTCTTTAAGGGGTTGAATAATTGTGGCAATGAAGAAACCACATAAGAACCATTTACTACTGTATTACATAAACAATTGATGTCATTTTAGTTGCATTTGGGTAGTTACAACGTCCTTGTAGGATTTGATTCTGAATACAATTCCAAATGTACACTATAGTCCCTAAACCCCTTTACAGCATTGGGGGTTGAATAATTTTGGTCACAACTGTAAAACAGTTTATCATGCTGTTGATAACTTTTGCCAACATGTATGAAATTGACTTTGTGTATAAATACCAATATACGATTCAGCGCACTCATCCATAACTGTGCATATCTGATTAATTATGAAGGAACTTGGTCACTTATCTCAACTAGAGATGAGCGAATTATTCAAAAATTCTGTTCGGCTGATTCGCCGAATTCGCCGAATAAATTCGCTTCGAGCCGAATATATTCGCTACGAATTTAACTTATAAAAAGGGTGTTTCTAGGCTTCAGAGAGCCTTTATATTAGTGCAGAACTGTACCTTTAATTTAAATGCCCTTGGAGTCTGCTGGGGAAGAGAAATAATACTGTCAGTCAGTATGACATGCAGATGAGTGCCGTCGATCTTAGAATCACCGCACACTTCACTCATTTGGGCAGTCACGGGGCCAAAACCAGAGTGTGGAGCCACAGTGTGGCGGTGGAGGCAGCAGCAATGGGAGGCCATACAGCACCCTATGACAAAATGGAACCCACCAGCAGGGTGAGGAGACCTGAAAGTGGCACATGGCAGAGTGTGGCGATGGAGACAGCAGCAATGGGAGGCCGTACAGGGACCCATGACACACTCTGGACCTGGCAGCAGCATGAGGAGGCGGTACAGAGGCCCATGACAGATTACGGGCCTGGCAGCAGCATGAGGAGTCGGTACGGGGGCCCATGGCATATTACGGGCCTGGCAGCAGCATGAGGAGGCGGTACAGGGGCCCATGGCAGAGTGGCGGAGCGTAAGCAGCTAAAATTGAAGGCCATACAGAGGCCTATGTTAAAAAGTCCCCCCAGCAGCAGCGTGGGGAGACGACTATCAAGAGTCCAATGGCAGAGTGGCGGAGCAGAAGCAGCTTCAATTGAAGGCCATACACAGGCCTAGGTTTAAAAGTCCCTCACAGTTAATTCCAATAACGAACTCTACTCCTCCGTGCAATCTACTTACGAGACCCTGGGCAGGTCTGGGTCCAATTTGTGGTAGAGACTGGTTTTGTTCAGCCATGCTTGAGCGAGTAATAACAGGTCTGTGCTGCCCTTTGGTGTCTGGCTTAATGCGCACAACACTGAACGTCCCAGCGTTTGTCAACGATTTGCCGTTAAGTGATGCAAACCCGCTGAACCACGTTCATGAGGAGCCGGTACAGGGGGCCATGAATCAGTATGGACCTGGCAGCAGCGTGAGCAGACGACAGAGACACATGGCGCAGGGTGGCGGTGGATGCAGCAGTATTCGGAAGCCAAACACAGGCCTCGGTTAAAAAGCGGAAGCCGTCAGCAGCGTGAGCAGACGACAGAGGCACATGACGCAGGGTGGCGGTGGAGGCAGCAGCAATGGAAGGCCATACAGCACCCTATCACAAAATGGAACCCACCAACAGTGTAAGGAGACCTGAAAGTGGCACATGGCAGAGTCTGGCGATGAAGTCAGCAGCAATGGGAGGCCGTACAGGGACCTATGACACACTCTAGACCTGGCAGCAGCAAGAGGAGGCGGTACAGGGGCCCATGGCAGAGTGGCGGAGCGGAAGCAGCTTCAATTGAAGGCCATACACAGGCCTAGGTTAAAAAGTCCCCCCAGCAGCAGTGTGGGGAGACGACTATCAAGAGTCCAATGGCTGAGTGGCGATCCGGGAAGTCAGCGTTGTGATTACAGATGCAATGCAGAAATTCTACGAAGTAATGCCGTGGGTGCGAAGAAGATCATATACCGTCGTACTTCCATCCATAAGACGGAACAACCTGCGAACCGGGAGCTTTATTGCCCTGACCCGCTGAGCAGCTTCTGGGATATCCAAGAGGCCCATGGCAGAGTGGCGGAGCGTAAGCAGCTTCAATTAAAGGCCATACAGAGGCCTATGTTAAAAAGTCCCCCCAGCAGCAGCGTGGGGAGACGACTATCAAGAGTCCAATGGCAGAGTGGCGGAGCAGAAGCAGCTTCAATTGAAGGCCATACACAGGCCTAGGTTAAAAAGTCCCCCCAGCAGCAGTGTGGGGAGACGACTATCAAGAGTCCAATGGCTGAGTGGCGATCCGGGAAGTCAGCGTTGTGATTGCAGATGCAATGCAGAGATTCTATGAGGTGATGCCGTGGGTGCGAAGAAGATCATATACCGGCGTACTTCCATCCATAAGACGGAACAACCTGCGAACCGGGAGCTTTATTGCCCTGACCCGCTGAGCAGCTTCTGGGATACCCAAGAGTTTGGCTTCTGTGGGGAATATGGTTGAAAACTGAAACTTAAAGGCATGTTGACGGAAGGGCACCAGTGTCAGTGCTCCGGAGGGAATATAGCTTCAAAGCTGACACTTAAAGGTATATCGACGGTCAGAGACCACAGGAAGTGGAGCTTGCGTCTTAAATCGACTGAATGTGGCAGACGTGAAACGTCTACGGGCCGTATATGAAACGGGTTGTTCCTCTTTCTGGAATAAGTGTTGGAAATGGCCACTCTTTTTGGTGTGGCGTTTTGTCTATTTAATTCCGATAACGGACTCTACTCCTCCGTGCAATCTAGTTACGAGACCCTGGGCAGGTCTGGGTCCAATTTGTGGTAGAGACTGGTTTTGTTCAGCCATGCTTGAGCGAGTAATAACAGGTCTGTGCTGCCCTTTGGTGTCTGGCTTAATGCGCACAACACTGAACGTCCCAGCATTTGTCAACGATTAGCGGTTAAGTGATGCAAACCCGCTGAACCACGTTCATGAGGAGCCGGTACACGGGGCCATGAATCAGTATGGACCTGGCAGCAGTGTGAGGAGACCCGAAAGTGGCACATGGCGCAGGGTGGCGGTGGAGGCAGCAGTATTCGGAAGACATACACAGGACTAGTTTAAAAAGCGGAAGCCGTCAGCAGCGTGAGCAGACGACAGAGGCACATGGCGCAGGGTGGCGGTGGAGGCAGCAGTATTCGGAAGCCATACACAGGCCTAGGTTAAAAAGCGGAAGCCGTCAGCAGCATGAGCAGACGACAGAGGCACATGGCGCAGGGTGGCGGTGGAGGCAGCAGTATTCGGAAGCCATACACAGGCCTAGGTTTAAAACTGGAACCCAGCAGCATGAGCAGACGACAAAGACGCACATGGCAGAGGATGGATCTGGCAGCAGTATGAGAAGGCGGTACAGGGGCCCGTGGCACAGTGTGGTGATGGGGGCTACAGCAACTGGATGCCAGAAAGTGGCCGATAGGGCTATATACTGCATGGAATTATAAAGTTGTAAAGACAGCGGCCTATAAGGCTATACACACTATAACAATCATGACTTGATTGACCATTGGCCTATAAGGCTATACACAGCATGAATATCATGACTTATTCTGAGAGTGGTTTGGAAGGCTATATACAAAAAGTAATTCATGAGCTGTCCGGACAGCGGACAATAAGTACATATATACAAATCAATTCATCAACTGTCCAGCCAGCGGCCTCAAAGGCGACACATATAGAAAGCAATTCATGAGCTGTTCAGACAGCGGCCTCTAAGGCGACAGATATACAAAGCAATTCCCGAGGTGTTCAGGGAGCGGCCTGAACGGCTAGGTTATTACTAAATATATTTTTGTGGCCAAACATCGGCCTATAAATAGATGTCTACACAGTGACAAAAAATTATGTCGCCAGACAGTGGCCCCTAAGGCGACCGATATACAAAGCAATTCCCGAGGTGTTCAGTGAGCGGCTTGAACGGCTAGGTTATTACTAAATATATCTTTCTGGCCAAACATCGGCCTATAAATAGATGTCTACACAGTGACAAAAAAGTAGGTCGCCTTACAGCGGCGTATCCTACAAATTGACATTATAAGAAATGGTTTAGACCAAAAAAAAAAAAAAACTTTGATGCGATGCTATACCTTAGTAGATTGTGGAAAGTCGACAAGTCAAGCGTAACTGTGTACATTACAGAAAATCTTAACAAGACAACCAAACATGTGGCCAAACCGTGACCGATACAACAAGTTAACAATGTAAGAAACAGGAGGGGGCCAAACCGTGGCCAATAAATAAACAGTCCACCTCATTGATGAGATGGACAACACGTGTCAAATAAATATTTAAAAAAATTGCTATTCCATCGGTCTGGAACTGGTCGACTATAAATAATTAAAAAGTTTAAATTCATGTGACAGTCGTCCAGCGACGTATAAATAATTTAAAAACACCAATTCATGAGGGGCCCGACCAGCAGAGTATAAGTCATTAAAAAGGTTCAATTCATGTGACGGTCGTCCAGCGAAGTATAAATAATTTAAAAACCCCAATTCATGAGGGGCCCGACCTGCAGAGTATAAGTCATTAAAAATGTGCAAAACATGAGTCGGCCGACCAGCAGCCTCTCAATAAAATATATATACAAATGTACGGATCAGGTGGAGGTCTTCCATTTGTCCCTAATAACATGTTTGGGGCATGATTCATGGCGGATTTAGTCAGTTGTGTCAGGAACTGGTGGTTTGAAATCCAGACTAATCCACGCCTGATTCATTTTCGCAAACGTGAGTCTCTCCACACTTTGGGTGGACAGTCGTGTCCTCCGCGGAGTTACAATACCTCCTGTCGCACTAAACACGCGCTCCGATGCCACGCTACTGGCCGGGCATGACAGCCTTTCAAGGGCAAATTCAGCTACTTGGGGCCAAAGGTCAAGTTTCGTTGCCCAGTAGTCAAGGGGATTGTCTACCTCGGTTGGCAGGGTGCTGTCCAAGTAGGCCCAAGCCTGTTGTTTGAGGTCCTGCTCCAGGTCCACCTGATGCTGCTGCTGCTGCGACTGGTTAGTAGTTTCCTCACTGCGCTGGTGAAGAAAGCTACTCATCATCGACTGCAGACTGAGGCAGCCGCTGCTGGTGGAGCTGCCACTGCTCCTACCACCCCACCCCTCCCCTGCTGCCATGGCAGCGGAACGCGAGCGCACAGGGCCCACAGTGTCTGAGGATGGACGTTGGCTCAGAAAGGCAGAGACCAACTGACTACATAGGTGGTTTTTATAGTACTTTATTTTGGCCTCCCTCTCAGCAGGTGTGAAAAAGGCCACCATTTTTGAACGGTAGCGAGGGTCCAACAAGGTGGACAGCCAAAAGTCATCCCTCTGTCTGATGGTTATTATTCGGCTGTCGCTACGCAAGCAACCGAGCATGCTATGGGCCATTTGTGCCAAGGAATGCGAGGGACTCCCTGCCTCCATCTCCACAGCATACTGCCACGGTGCGTCTGGGTCCTCTGTCTCCTCCTCCTCCTCTACCAGATGCTCCTGCTCCTCCACTCCTGTCCGCTGAGTGGAAAAACCACCCATTTCACTCAATAATTCCTGAGCACCAATGTCCTCCTCTATCTCCTCCTCTTCTTCCTGTCCTGCCCCCACAGGGGTCATGTGGCGTTGAGATCTGTGCGCCATGTCTACCGCACCCTGACCAGCCATTGTTAACAGCATTTGTTCCAGGACGTGCAATAGAGGAATGACGTCGTTCATCCCATAGTCCTGCCGACTCACGAATAGCGTGGCCTCCTCAAAGGGCCTGAGCAAGCGGCAGGTGTCACGCATGAGCTGCCAATGGCTGACATCTAAGTTACACAGGGGAGTACCTTTATCCGCTTGTAACATCAGGAAATCGGTGATGGCCTTTCGCTGTTCGTAAAGGCGGTCTAACATATGTAGGGTTGAATTCCACCTTGTTGCAACGTCGCAGATCAGGCGATGCTGTGGAATTCCGTTCTGCCGCTGCAGCTCAAGGAGGGTGTGCTTTGCGGTGTAGGAATGGCTGAAATGCATGCAAAGTTTACGTGACATTTTAAGGATGTCTTGCAGTGGGATGGTGGATTTTAGGAACCGCTTGACAACCAGATTGAACACGTGAGCCATGCATGGCGCATGGCACAACCTTCCTTGACGCAGAGCAGACACCATGTTCTTTCCGTTGTCGGTCAACATGGTTCCGATTTTCAGTTTGCGCGGAGACAGCCATCTGTCGATTTCTCTGTTCATTACACTCAGAAGTTCCTCCCCTGTGTGACTACGTTCGCCAAGGCATACCAGGTGCAGCACAGCGTGACACCGTTGCGCCCTGCACATGTGATATGCCGGTCGGGTAATGGGACTTGGCACGGGGGTGGCGGCTGAGGACACGGCGGAAGAAGAGGTGGTAGAGGCGGACATCTTTGCTGGACCAAGGACGTGCAAACGTGGAGGCAAAAGCGGCGTGACCTATCCAAGTTGCTGGTGCGGCTGTGCCGGCACCACGTTCACCCAGTGGCCCTTTAAATGACATGTACTGTCCCTGACCGTAGTTACAGCTCCACACGTCGGCGCTGCCGTGCACTTTGGCAGAGACCGACATGCTCAAAGACTGGCCCACCATCTCTTCTACATGTGAATGCAGGGCTGGCACTGCCTTTTTGGCGAAGAAATGCCGGCTTGGCACTCTCCACCGCGGCTCGGCACAAGCCATCATTTCTCGGAAAGGTGCTGAGTCCACCACTTGGAAAGGGAGGGACTGCAGCACCAGCAACTTGGACAGGAGGACGTTCAGCTTCTGCACCGTCGGGTGCGTGCTCGCAAACTGTTGTCTCTTGGAAACGGATTCCAAGAAAGACTGCTGAAGGAATCCGTGAAGAGGAGTAGCAGGAGAAGGAGCATCTGAACGAGCGGAAGATGCCAACGAGCGACAACTCCCCTCAGCAGAGGTGTTGGAGCCTTGACTGGCTGATAGAGGGCGATTGACGTCGGGTGACGGGGCAAGTAACGGAGCGGGTGATGGAGCGGGGGCTGGGGCAAGCAGAACCGCCGTATCTTTATCACGGTTTTCCCAGGCCACCGAATGGCGACGCTGCATATGCTGACGCAACGCTGTAGTCCCAACATTGGCCCTCTGGCCACGCTTGACTTTCTGGCCACATAGTCGACATACGGCTACGTTTACTTCCTCGGGCGGCTTGACGAAAAATTGCCACACCGCCGAGTAGGAAACTTTGCCCCCGCTACTCCTCACTGGCTGACTGCTACTTCCTCCGTGCACACCGGCACCACTACTGGCCGTGGTGGTAGGCTGCAGTGGAGCTGGTGCTCTACTCCGTGGCCGTTTGGCTCCACTGACACTGCTGCGACCCTGCTGCCTCCTGGGCAACCCACCGACTGTTTTGCTCGCTGGAAAGCTGGCACCCTCTTCTCCTGATGATGCGGAAGCAATAGCCTGATGACGACGAGGCTGCCAAGTGCGATCAGCCTCATCATCATCAATTAGGGTCTCCGCGTCACTACTAGCCCCCTCGGCTGCGTGTGGGTCAGGAGACAGACCTGTCTCTAGACCGGCTACCGAGCCACTCTCCTCGCCAGTACTTCTTCGCCTGGCTGCTGAAGAGGCGGATGTCTCCCCCCGTTCCTGACCGCCCTCTGTTAGCTCTTCCTCACTGTACAGTGGGGCTGAGCCCACAGCATGCGATACTTCGCTTGGTGAGGGAACACCAAAGGACAGGGGCAGGTCGAGGACACGTGATTTCAGTGGGCTTGCTCCCGGGCCATGCCAACTAACGGTTGTGTCTGACGTACCCACCGACCGTTGGCTGTAGGTGTCAGAGGTGACCTGGGAAGAGGAAGATGACCGAGTCAACCAATCGATGATGGCAGGGTTGTCGGTGGAGACACGACCGCTGGATGACACTGGGAGCACTGGCCTCTGGCTGCGACTAGTGCTGCCTCGACCCCTTCCTCTGCTGCCACGTCTGCTCGCTCCTGAAACATTGCCTCCTCTGCCACTCCTCTGCGTGTTGTCTGACATACTCTTTAATTCAATAAGCACCCCAAAAATAAAACCGGATTTAACTCTTTGAACGTACAATAGTGGTTGTGAAGCAGAAAGTCAGTTTATTTAGCACAATCGGTCAATTGCAGCTTGCCGTTGGCTGGAAACTGTACGTTTCTGTCACTGGAATGCACTAATCACTCAAAAAATATTACCGCCAGCCGGCGTGTAAATGGATTTAACTCTTTGAACGTACAATAGTGGTTGTGAAGCAGAAAGTCAGTTTATTTAGCACAATCGGTCAATTGCAGCTTGCCGTTGGCTGGAAACTGTACGTTTATGTCACTGGAATGCACTAATCACCCAAAAAATATTACCGCCACCCGGCGTGTAAATGGATCTAACTCTTTGAACGTACAATAGTGGTTGTGAAGCAGAAAGTCAGTTTATTTAGCACAATCGGTCAATTGCAGCTTGCCGTTGGCTGGAAACTGTACGTTTATGTCACTGGAATGCACTAATCACCCAAAAAATATTACCGCCACCCCGGCGTGTATATGGATTTAACTCTTTGAACGTACAATAGTGGTTGTGAAGCAGAAAGTCAGTTTATTTAGCACAATCGGTCAATTGCAGCTTGCCGTTGGCTGGAAACTGTACGTTTATGTCACTGGAATGCACTAATCACCCAAAAAATATTACCGCCACCTGGCGTGTAAATGGATCTAACTCTTTGAACGTACAATAGTGGTTGTGAAGCAGAAAGTCAGTTTATTGTACACAATCGGTCAATTGCAGCTTGCCGTTGGCTGGAAACTGTACGTTTCTGTCACTGGAATGCACTAATCACCCAAAAAATATTACCGCCAGCCGGCGTGTAAATGGATTTAACTCTTTGAACGTACAATAGTGGTTGTGAAGCAGAAAGTCAGTTTATTGTACACAATCGGTCAATTGCAGCTTGCCGTTGGCTGTAAACTGTACGTTTATGTCACTGGAATGCACTAATCACCCAAAAAATATTACCGCCAGCCGGCGTGTAAATGGATTTAACTCTTTGAACGTACAATAGTGGTTGTGAAGCAGAAAGTCAGTTTATTGTACACAATCGGTCAATTGCAGCTTGCCGTTGGCTGGAAACTGTACGTTTATGTCACTGGAATGCACTAATCACCCAAAAAATATTACCGCCACCCGGCGTGTAAATGGATCTAACTCTTTGAACGTACAATAGTGGTTGTGAAGCAGAAAGTCAGTTTATTTAGCACAATCGGTCAATTGCAGCTTGCCGTTGGCTGGAAACTGTACGTTTATGTCACTGGAATGCACTAATCACCCAAAAAATATTACCGCCACCCGGCGTGTAAATGGAACTAACTCTTTGAATGTACAATAGTGGTTGTGAAGCAGAAAGTCAGTTTATTTAGCACAATCGGCAAACTGCAGCACCAACTGTGCACGACAGCCACCAAAAAAAAAAAGGGTGTATGTCACTTTAAATTTTCGATTCTTTGATAGCTGTGGTCCTAAGTAACGATTCTGTGTCCCTGAGTAACGATTCTGTGTCCCTGAGTAACGATTCTGTGTCCCTGAGTAACGATTCTGTGGCCCTAAAGTCTCTGTGGCCCTAACTCTGTCCCTTAATACACACAGGTCTGTCTCTCTTGAATGACCGGAGGCTAATGGAGAATTCTAAGATGGCCGCGATTTATAGCTCCACCATTACACAGTGCTGGCTGGCTGCTGATTGGCTAATGCGATCACATGTCATGAATGCATTATGGGTCAGCGCGCCTTGTCTGCGCGCCTTCCCAGAGATCCCCGCCCCATCTTCTCTGTCCATTTTCTCCGTCGCCACACATGTCGCCGCCATTTTTGGGAAAATTCGATTCGTGCATCCGAAGTTTGCTAATCTTCGGATTCGTCGCGAATAGAATTTTTCCAAATCTTCGGAACAAATTCCACTTCGTCATGTTCGATTCGCTCATCTCTAATCTCAACATAAATCTATTGTTAAAATCACTATTAGTGAATTGTGCCCATTATCACTTATGTATTATACAGTTACTCATTTTTTATTGCGGGTTTTACTAAGTGGTATCTTACCGCATCCGAGTATGCGGTAGGATACATCATAGCATTTTTAAAAGAAAGTTTGAATTCACTAAAAAACGCTACTAAAATACCGCATGAGTTATTTTGTCAAGTGGTGTGGTATTTTAGTAGTGAATATCATGTGTTAATGTTTCAACTGTCAGCAGGGTTCCCCGCTGACAGCTGAATGTAAAAGAAAGAATTGCCGGAAATTAAAAAAATAATTAAAAAAATGGCATGGGGTTTCTCCTCCATCCATACCAAGCCCTTTTGGCCTGGTATGGATTTTGAGGGTAGCTCCCATGCCAAAATGTCTTTTTAACACTACAGGTTTTTTTGTGAATGGGTAGCGGTACCATGTACCCCATACCCATTCACATAGGGGAGGTGGGGATCTGAGGGCCCCCTTGCTAAAGGGGGCTTCCAGATTCCAATAAGCCCCCCACCCGCAGACCCCCACAGCCACAGCCCAGGGTTGTGGGGAAGAGGCCCCTTCCCCATCAACATGGGGACAAGGTGCTTTGGGGGGGAGCCCCCCTGCCCAAAAGCACCCCCCATGTTGAGGGCATGTGTCCTGGTATGGTTCAGGAGGGGTGGGCTTTCGCTTGTCCCCTCCCCACCTCTTTCCTGACCTGCCAGGCTGCATGCTCAGATAAGGGTCTGGTATGGATTTTGGAGGGAACCCCACACCATTTTTAAAAACATTTTGGTGTGGGGGTTCCCCTCAAAATTCAAACCAGACCCAAAGGGCTTGGTACGGATTGGAGGGGACCCTGTGTCGTTTTTTAAATATTTCTATTTGCCGGGAATTTTTTTTTTTTTTTAGCTGTCAGTGGGGAACCCAGCTGACAGCTGATGACTCATAGGTTGTTATGGATTCAGCGGCCACATTCCTTAACAACCCATGACAGTACTGACAGATAACAGTACATACCGCATGCCTGGACCACTACTTATCGCATGCACTTATTTATTTCCTTTTGTGAATTGACTTTAAGGTCTTTTTATGTGGTGTTTACCGAGTGTTTTTGCTGTTTTCAGCAAATACAGCATACTAGGGATAGTGAATTGACATTTTCAGCATCGCATGTGATATGTGGTCATGTGACTGACTTAACTACGATAAGCTTTAGTGAATTGTGCCCACTGACTGTTTTAGGATAGTAGACCCATGTACCACAGAATATTGAAGACACAGGCTTAATCTGTAGTTTCAGTCTGTAGTAATCTGTACTTTTCTCCTAGGACATGACATTTGGGACAACAAAATAAAATATGGAATCTCTTATATAAACCATAGTGAACGGTAGTATTGGTGTTGATAATGGATTTACTGAAACTGATGCACACAGAATCTGGTGCAGCTCTCCATAGTAACCAATCAGCTTCCAGGTTTTATTGTTAAACTTTAACTGAGTTAAAGTGTTACTAAACCCTGGAGCCTGCATTCACTATATCTGGTCTCCCACAGTACACAGAACATGGAAATGCAATTAGTTTAGTAAATATAAACTGTTAAATACCTTTTTTCATCAGAAGTTAGAGCAGTCTTGTGACTTTTATCAGTGTCCAGGCCTAAAGCTTCTAGGAGTTTTCTTTCTGCTCTAGGAGGAAGCTAAACCCCTGACCTCTGTCTGCACAGTGCTGATTGGTCCTGTGCTGATCACATGTACTCTCCCAAGAAAAAAAAAAAACCTCTTCAGCAATAGACACCAAACTGAGCATGTGCAAAATGCCTACGTTTCAGTCTGTCTTATCAGGAGATAAGAGGTGGTCGCTTGCAAAAAGGGGAGGAACAGAGAAGAAAGGATCAAATGACCTTTTTTTCACAATGCAGAGGATTAATGCCTTAGGTTCCATAGTGAGTATAACACAGGGGCGGACTGACCATTTGGAAACTTGGGCACTGCCCGAGGGCCTGGGGTCAGTAGGGGGCCCCATGAGATGCCCCTGGTACCTTTTTCATAGGCTTTTTTGAGTTTGGGCAAGGACACAGGGGCCCCATGATCCCCTATTGCCCGGGGCCCCATGAGTTGTCAGTCCGCCCCTGGTATAACAAGCATGCTTTACTGCATATACAGACTGATTTTACTGTTGTGGGTTTAGTAACACTTTTAAGAAGTTAGAAGCTGATTGGTTACTCTGCACAGCTGCATCAAATTCTGTGTTCAGTTTTAGTTACTCTCCACCAGTGTGTATTTTCAGTGAGTATTCCTTCTACGCTTTGATTGTAATGTTTGCTTGAAACCATTTTTGAACACCTTTTGATTTTTCATGTTGTATGCCATATTTTAATGATAATGTTTCATATATACATTTGTAGCTGTGATCCCTAGTAGCTATCTTTCAGACAGTGCAATGTGTATCCTTGTTGAACATGTGATGCAGGATGGATTAGTCAATAAAAAGATCAGTTCCCTAAATGTGTACATAGATATGTGAATAGAGGAGTAGTAGGAAAAAATCATTTTTACCTAATAAGTAGTGATAATTAATTGCATGAATATGACAAGTAAATATGGCTACCCCATGTACATATAGGAAATTATATTTCAATATTTTAACTCAGTTCTATAGGGAATACACACAGCATGATTAACAAGGGTTGTTTGCTATAAAATGTATACCTCTGCATCCATGTATGCCAGCTAAACACATCAGTGGCATAGCGTGGGGAGGACAGCCAGTGCGGATGCTGGAGGCGCAGCATATAATGGGATGCAGAAATTAGTCGTGTCATCCCAAGCCCTTCTGATGCCCACAAAAGAAGGCCACCATTTCACTCATGGTACCAGGGTCTGTGTCATACTCCGACCATTCCAGCCAAGACCAGGTTCCACCATTGGCCACCACTGTCCACTGTCTGGTTGCTAGGACCACCTGTCATCACCTAGCAGCCAGTGACATCACTAATACAGAGAGAGGCTCCAGCATTCAGAGCGGAGGAGAATGTAACTTTCTTCTCTCATTGCTCAGCTCCACCCACCTCCTCCAGCTTCTGTGATGGCAGCTCCCTGCTTGGTGCTCAGAAAAGGAAGGCAGGAACTGTATTTGAGTCTGTGAGGTGAGGCCGCGGATGGAACCAGTTGAGCTGCCGTGAGGGAGCTGTCGATGCAGGAACAGAGAGGATGGCAGCTGAGCTGGTGCTGGATGAGAGAGTGCTCTTGGAGGGATAGAAAGAGGAGGAGGAGGTCACATCCTTAGATCTCAGGGGTTCATGCTAGAACTTGTTTGGGATATGACCCCCCCAAAAGTGAAGAAGTACAAGTCGCAGCATGAACCTCACAGAGCTGAGGATGTGCCCCCCCCCCCCACAACTAGTGAAGAACTACAAGCCCAAGCATGAATCCCAGAGACCTAAAGAGTCATCCTTAGATCTCAGGGGTTCATGCTGGGACTTGTATTCCTTCACTTTTAGAGGATGTAACAGCATGAACCTCTCAGAGCTGAGGACATGACACCCCCCAAAAGTAAAGGACTAAAAGTACCTGCATGTACCCCTGAGATCCAAGGATGTGACCCCCCCCTCCAAAAGTGAAAGACTACAATTCCTAACATGAACCCCTCACAGCTGAGATCGTGAAACCTCCTTCAACCAATGAAGTGCATGAACTGTACTAGTGGAAGGGACCCAGGGAGTGCTAAAGGTCCACGAATTTGGGGGATCAAATGACTTGCCTTGCCGCAGCAGCTGCCAACCCATGCTACACCACTGAAACATATAAAAAAGTGTTTAGTCTTTATAAAGGCTGTTCCCACTTAAAAAATAGACAAACTGGAAGGGAGTGGGGGGGGGGGGGCAGTATTGATTTGCACATGGGAAAATTAAAAAAATAACTAGTCAGCATATGTGATCTAATATACTGGTGCTTGTAATACAGATTCTATGGATACAGTACTCATATACAGTAAACATGAACTTTTTCAGCTGAATTTAACAGCAAAGTGTACAGGTTTTCAATGTGCTTTTTAGCGTATCCTGTGTGTTTAATTACTTAGTGAGCCATTTACTTTTTTATTATTATTTAAGGTTATAAAAAAATGTTTGACATACACCAGGAGCCATAAAAGCAGCATCATTTATACAGTATGTTCAATGTGCTTTATACCAGTTTTTTAGCTGGATAGGTTCCTGAATGTATGAGGGTCAACATCATATTTGAACAGTAGCAATTCATTGCTGCTATTCTATATATTTGTTAAATCCACTTCAGTTAATAAACTTAGGAATGAAAAATGGATGCTAAGAGAAAAGCCTGTTTTCTGTCATATAAAGTCATTGTTTCTGTTTTGGATATAAGGATTTGTCTTATGGTCTAGAGAAGAGATAGCTTAAAGGATAAGTTCACCTTTGGGAACATGTTTTATAGGAGAAAAAACGCAATAACAACACTCCTAAAGCCATGTTTTTCAAACGCATTTAGATGTATTCTGACATTCATTTAATTAGCCAAAATAGGATATTTTTCTGGTCATTGAATTGAATGAACGCTCAAGTGAAAAACGTGCCTAGTGTTTAGGCATATTTACACACGTTAGGCACATCAGGCATTTATTTCTGCCCAAATCCTCCTCTCCTGAAAATGATTTTGGAGCATTCAGATTTCTGCATCTAAATGCTCCAATCTCTAAATGCACGTAAATGCTTATGTGCGCATGGATACATAAGCTAACATTGATGGACATTTAGAGGCAGGGAAAAATAGATGGCAAATACCTGTGAAATTAGTGATTTGTAGCTGCAGTGTGCATGAAGCCTAGCCGTAAATGCTGTTAAAATTGTTATATTTACCATGTTTTTCGCTCTATAAGACGCACTTTTTTCCCCCCAAAAAAAGGGGGGAAAATGTCAGTGCGTCTTATGGAGCGAATATAAAGCGACCAGTCCGGTATTTCCGCCGCCACCATGTCAGAATACCTGGCCGCCACTCAGCTGTTCTCTGCTACAGGACCTTACCTGTTCCTCGGTCCAGCGCTGTACAGTCTTCCCGCGCCGGCTTCTTCCCACGCTGGCATCTGTGACAGCCGGGTGCCCACTGCGCATGTGCGAGAAGCGCTGCGCTTTACGAATGGTCCGGCGTCTTCTGGGACACATGACAGGTCCCAGAAGATGCAGGGCCATTCACAAAGTGCAGCGCTTCTTGTGCATGCGCAGTGGGCACCCAGCTGTCACAGCCGGGTGCCCGCAGTAAAGGGAGGACAACTCCGTGGAAGTGGGAGCGGGTTCCTGTCAAATTCAGGTACCCGCTCCCCCTCCCTCCTTAAAAGTCAGCAGTCTCTGTTCATCCTCTGTACTGTCTGCAGTCTCTGGTCAATCCCCTGTACTGTCTGCAGTCTCTGGTCATCCCCTGTACTGTTCGTAGTCTCTGGTCATCTCCTGTACTGTGTCCGCAGTCTCTGGTCATCTCCTGTACTGTGTCCGCAGTCTCTGGTCATCTCCTGTACTATGTCTGCAGTCTCTGGTCATCCCCTGTACTGTGTCCGCAGTCTCTGGTCATCTCCTGTACTATGTCCGCATTCTCTGGTCATCTCCTGTACTATGTCCGCAGTCTCTGGTCATCCCCTGTACTGTCCGCATTCTCTGGTCATCTCCTGTACTGTGTCCACAGTCTCTGGTCATCCCCTGTACTGTCTGCAGTCTCTGGTCATCCCCTGTACTGTGTCCGCAGTCTCTGGTCATCGCCTGTACGGTCCACAGTCTCTGGTCATCTCCTGTACTGTGTCCGCAGTCCCTGGTCATCCCCTGTACTATCCGCAGTCTCTGGTCATCTTCTGTTCTGTGTCCGCAGTCTCTGGTCATCTCCTGTACTGTGTCTGCAGTCTCTGATCAGTTCTTGTACTATGTCTGCAGTCCATTGGTTCAGAATATTTTTTTTCTTGTTTTCCTCCTCTAAAACCTAGGCGCATCTTATGGTCAGGTGCGTCTTATGGAGCGAAAAATATGGTATATTTTATTTACCAAAGAATAGGATGCTTGTAAAGAAAAATCATGTAAGGCTATTAGTAGTTTTATTAGCAATCTCATTTGCAGCACACTGAATTCTATTTTCCATGATAATGTAAATGGTTGTCCTGTCCAAACTGAAAAACTGCCCTTGTAAAGGTGAAAGTTCTCTTAAACAATAGTGGCATAATTAGGGTTTACATCTTCATAGGTATTCCTGACTATGCTGTAAAGTGCCTGTGGAATGATTCCTTTACAAAAGGTTTAATTATTGTTTACTGTGTAAATTTCAGTAACACAGAAATATCAAACAGCATGTCACGTTTTGCATAATGTGTAAACTTTGAGGTAATAAACATAAAGCATGCTATATTGTCATAAGTGACAATGACTCATATTGTAACCATCTTAAACCAGACCAACACCTGGTGACCAGATAATCTTATTAACTGACCAAAAACTAGGAAGACATAGGAAACGAGGAAATGGAAAATAGGTAGCAAGAAAAAGAAATAAAAGGGAAGAAAAAGAAAAGGAAGGGGAGTTCAAGGAATCCGCGACTCAGAGCTGCTAGATCGACAACAGAGCGTTATCGAACTGAGAAGGCTGATCATGGGCAATCCAGGTTTGCCAAACCCAAAGAAATTTCTCATGGGTATCTGATAATATGGCTGTCAATTTCTCATTGACCATAATATCATTTATAAGGTTTTTGACAGCTTCAAAGCTAAGAACTGGGGATATCCAGGCTCTCGCTATAGTCAATTTAGTTACATTAAAGAGGTGCAATGGCCTTTTAAATTATTACCCTATCCTTCTGGCCACCAGTGATGAACTACAGTGGCATGTTCTGACACATCCTCTTCATCCAAGCAAAGTGGCTGGCCATGTCGATATAAGTAGTGTCATGGCCAGCCATACCTTCCTCAGTGACAATCTAAGCATTAAGAAGTGCTGCAATGGGTGATATAAGTTTAAGCATGGGACCGAACAGCAACGGAAATGACATTGTAGAATGTTCTCAGCACAAATTGCCCCTGCTATGTTGAAACAATGCAAGAGAAAAGTGCTCATGTGACTGCTTAAATTCATAGCTGAAGACTTGCCATTCGACTATTCACATTGTATAGTATTATAGTTGAGCCATCTAGGCTTCACATTTGCTTTAATTACTTTTTTTCAGTTGTTACAGAATGAAACTCAATGGATTTATAATTTAGCAGCCACAAGACCCCCCTAGGATGTAATGACACCCTGGGCTTTACGCCTTTCTTGTAATAATTTTTATGTTGTTCGGGTATAGTCCTCTCTTAGGGGCTTTGCTACAAAAATGTGGCCATTTGCAATATGTTTTTATGATAGTTTGTAACCCTGTATGATTTATTTATGTCAATGTATATATTGTACATGAGTTTCTTGGGGGGAGTCTTCAAGTGACGGATTACTATATAGGGGAAGTTTTACAATGGTTTTGATTTATTACCAGTGTGGCCCCCTTTTTTAGCACAGAGAATATGTTAATATAGTTTGAGGTTATCTACTAAGTATTATGGTTGCCAGGACTCTGTGGCTAGGTGCCACCAAGGCGGTTGATTGTGGTCGTAAGGACGCCCAGGGCGCTTTCCCAGGTAGGGTAATTTCCTTTCTTTGTGGGGGGGGGGGGCACTGGCAAGGTGTTGGTGGCATTTGTGCCACAACCCTCTTTTGGTCTTGGTTCATTGGGCCTTTTCTTGTTGGTTCCCGGTGCTGTCTGCCACTGGGAGAGGAGTATTCTTTCCTCTCTGCATGAATGGCGGGCACTGAGGACTTTCCAAGATGGCGCAGTTGTTTTTCTGCACATGCACGTGATGTCAGCATGCAACTACGTTGTGCAGCATGACATCATATGCTGAGATGTTGGCAATACATGTGCACTGACCCCATTGGTGTCCGTGCCTCGTCGGGTGATGCTGGTGAGAAGTATTTAGGGCCCCTCTACCGCATGGAGTGCTTGTGCAGTATCGTGGAGGAAGCTAATTGACATTTTGGCAGAACCTGTGACTTGGTTTGCCTTTTTGTGTTTTGCCTTCCAGGGAGTGCTCTATTTACCATCTTTGAACCCAAGGCATTTTCCGAAGGACAATGTTTCCCTAATGCAATGCGTGTTTTGTTGGTTTTGTCCCTATATTTGATTTATGAGCCAGTTGATCTTTGATCAGGTATGGCTCTGAAATCCAGGTATTTTTATGGTTTAAGATAATATGGATTTAGTAATTATTTTTGTCCTTTTTCCTCTGTTTTGTTTTTTAAGGGTAAAGTATATCCTTAAATATTCTGGGATATTTAAAGGAAATGTGTCCCCTTTTTGGAATGCCTTCCATATACCCATGTCAGTGAGGAATCTTCTATCAACTGACCAGTTCCGGGGCCACTTAAGGGAATTTCTTCCATATATTCATGCAAATTAAGGGATTTTCACCAACTAATCAGCTGCATGCCATCTTTCATCTCCCAAGAGGTATTTTAGGTGATGATGGATGATTCAGTTTGGATGCTCTGGTTATTTTTTAATTCTTATAGGAATCTATTAGGGGCTGATGTTTTATCTCCCCCCCTATGGCCATAAATATCACTGCCTTGTATGCCTGGAATTGTTAAAACATGGTTCAAGATAACTGTCCTGTTTAAGGTGGAATCTGCTCAAAGCCCTCTGGTATGCAGCCCCCTAGGGAACTCATCTTGTAATCATTATGTTGTATATTATTATTATTATTATTATTATACAGTATTTTAATAGCGCTAAAAGGTTTGCTCATCGCTATACATTATAGTGGGGAACAGAACATGAGACAATACAATAACAAAACAAAACACGAGGGGGTCAAGAGCCCTGTTCGTTGGAGCTTACAATATGTCATTTCAAATATATGAGTGTAATCACAGGGAAGATTTGTTGTATTGTACTGATATATGTAATCGGTCTATTGGATAGTGAATAGTGAAGAATCACAGTACTCATAAGACTCCTGAAGAAGCCAGTTCATGGTGAAACATGTTGAGCAGAAGCTGCTGCAATAATCCACTAAAAAGTCACAAAGATCTCCAGTGTAACTAAATGTTGATTTTAACAATACCATAATTTTGGTGTTTAGTTTTATATGTTATACAATAAAATTGTTAAATTTTACATGGTTGTTATTAGTATCATGTTCTTGGCACCTAAAACAATTCCTATATTTTTTTCATTTGTGTATCTTACTTTTTTCAGTGTTTTTTGTCAGTACAAATGCAACAACATATTCTATATGTTTTACAGCAGATACATATTTTCTCATAAAACAATAAAAAATAGAGCACCATAAAGGGGGGTTCATATGTCAATTTTCCTTCAAATGACATGCACATGCATTTCTATTTAAAATGAACGAAAATGCATGTCATGAAAACAAGCATTGATTGGCACAACATTGTGCATAAGGGGGTTGCACTTAAAGAAGAACTTTGGCATAGGCAAAAAAAACACCCAATTAATATGCCCAACACTGTACAAAACACTAAGCGGTTAATACAATTTTGAAAATCCTTGCCATTTAGGAGAAAAGTCTAATTGCATTTTCATGACCTCATCTCTGTAATTCAAAAGATAATAGCATCTACTCCGCCTAGAAGAAGGTGTAACAGCAGGGAGTACATCATATCCTCTCCTCTCTCTCTCTGCAGTAAAAGGAAACTACAGTTCCCATCAACCACAGGGAAACTGTAGTGAATGTGGGCGGATACACTAGGCCTGTATATGTTGAATGTATCTGAGAGTCTCGGTCCATCCACTAATGGAAATGGGGCTGAATTACATTGCTGCTTCCTGGAGAAAGAGCTACAAAAGGAAGGTGCCCAGAACATTGGCTGGGGGAATAGGAGGCATAGCAGACACTGATCTTACAAACAGGAAACCAAGAGTTAACGGTTTGAGTTAGAAATGAATAGTCTATTTCAGAGCAACTACTGAGTGAACCAGAAGATGGATGACATATTCAGTGAAGGTAGGAAATCAGCAACAAGGACATGTAAAGACATTTTTGCCTAGAGCAAACATCTTTCTTTTATTTTCACCTGGTGATCTAGCCAGTATGTCTGTTGCTTTCAACAGAACAAGCAGTTTTGCAGATATTGCAGTTAGAGGGATCAGACAACCAGTTACCATTGACGGGTAGGGTGGGGGGAGGCGGCTTACAGTGATCAGCTTTTATTTGTTGATATAAAGCATTTATCCCAAAAATTAACAAAATGTTTACTGTAACTGCTTATGGAGTGTTCTCTGAAGTTCACCATCAATTTGTTAACCCAATGTATCTAAATTTTCTAGTCCATCTCACACTATCTTCCCCCGAAGACTGACAGTGCTGCTTTCTGTGCTGCACCTTCATCCAGAGTGTAGGCACTCTAATACAGAAGGTACATTACTGGCCACAGTACTGGTGAAAACCGAGGGAGAAAAAAAGACTAAAAAAACCCTAATGCAGCCACCGCATCTAATGATTGGTAAGCTGCAATATATTACATCTTTGGTTTTGGGTTTAATATCACTTTAGATGTGTGTTTTTGATTTTGCGTGCTAAGGTTCCCATTTCTCCAGGTCTTAGTATAGCTAGTAGTAGGTAGTCATATTAAATCTGGGTTTATTTTGTAATGCTGAAGATGTTTCTCACCTTATCTAAGCCAATTCTTCACTTCCAAAGAGGAACATGCGAACACACACCAGTATTTATAGTATCTCTGTCACCTTAATTCAATCACCCTGGAATGTGTCAAAAATTATTCTTGAACAATAAAAATTTGTCATGATACTTTCCATGGTGGTTGGATGAAGGTAGCACACGCATGTGACCATAACTGCTGGGGTAATTTTAGTGCAAAGTGGTTAGCACTAATACCTAGCAGTACTAGGGTCATTGGTTTGAATCCCAACCATGGCCCTACCTGCACAGAGTTTGCGTATTCTCCATGTGCCTGAATGAGTTTCCTCTGGATACTCCGGTTTCCTCCCACAATCCAAAAACATGTTGGTAGGTTAATTGGCTCCTGTCTAAATTGGACTTAGTATGTGTATGAATGTGAGTTAGGAACCTTAGGTTGTAAGCTCCTTGAGGGCAAGGACTGATGTAAATGCAAAATATACATGTAAAGCGCTGCATAAATTGACAGAACTTCATAGGTACCTGTACTAAATAGATACAATAAGAAGCAGCTTGGATAAGCTGCAAAATATCTTCAACATTACAGAACCACCTGAATGTGACTAACTCTTGTGAGCAATAATATAAGATGTATGTATCTAGCAAATAATAAATACATGATAATGATTTATAATCACACATTTCTAAAAGAGAAAAATATAATTGACCAAAAACTACAATAGTTTCCCTTTTAAACATGTTCTTTTATGTAACTAGGTTTTTAGAAATGCTGTCAGGAATCTTTAGATGTCTGGGGGTGTCAAACCCTAAAGGGTCATAATTAATGAAATGTAAAAAAACTATTTTGAAAAAAGTTCACTTTTGTGGCTTGATAATAATTAATGCTGAAAATTTCCAATGTGTGATATGTCAGCATAATTATGGGATTATGGTATAATTGCTTTAATAGCAATAACTCTATGTAAAAGTATGTGGTTGTCATTGAGGACATTTGGGATTAAGGTACTTCTATTCTGTTTGTTGAAATAATTTAAACAAACCGATGTAAAGGATGAAAGGATGTGAAAAGTGCTAATTAATGCATACAATAAAAAAAGTACATAAGTAATGAAAAAACAAATGGAAGTGGGTGTTAGAAAGCGAAAAGTTAGTAGATAAAGGTTTGTTTATTTATTTTCACTCCACAACTATGTCAAATGTAGTAGTGTAAGGCAAGTTAGGTAAGTAACAAACCATTTTCTAAATTGTATTTGTTATTACCTGAAACCTATATTTCCTGTATGCCTGTATAGTAAATATATGCATGGATATTACAGAATAAGAAAACAACCCTTGCTAAAAGGAAAACCATGTAAAAACAAGGAATGGCACCTAGAGATCATTGCACTGAACCATGAAATGTATGTCTTCAACAGAACCAGGTTCACTAATATCTGGTAAATATCTATGGGTCCAAAACTCTGTGCTGATCTCTGTTTAAACATAGAGAACAACACTCAGGGGAAAAAGCTGTCACCATGGGAAAGTGGCATTAGAATGTTTTGTCTATACAAACACATGGTCAGTGGTATACCACCTATGGAATTACTACAACCTGTACCCTCGGTTAAGGACAATCCATAAAATGTTTTCTTTTTTTTTCTAACTGAACACAATAAGTATACATGTAATGAATAGATTTTAGTGTAATTTAGAAAGTTCAGTGAGTTGTGGTTGGCCAAACTTTATAAACATTTTCAAACATTTCCAAAATTTGGAATGTAAGTCCCATTGAAGTCAATGGAAATCTGAACCAGGGTCCAGAAACTGTTTATTGCCAAGCAGCAAATCTTGCTAAATTGTGCAGCATGGTTTGGGAAGCTTCTAGCAGCCAAAACTGAAGATGCATCCAAACCACAGCATGAGCTACTTTCTTTAAAAATAGTAAAAAAGATGGTACCTGATGGCTCTGACAATCATGTAAGGATACACAGATAACAGCAAAAGTAGCTATAAGGCAGAAACAGTTTTTGAAAGCAGCCTTAATTGGACCTTTTCTCCCAGAAACCTTTTGGAAATCAAAAACTACCAAAAATGGCATTAAGTTTTGGATTAGTATGTGCCCATTCAAATTCATGAAATTTGGTGCTAATCCATGAAAAATCCAATTTTAATATCCCCTGAATATGCAGATCAACTTTCTATATTTTAATGCAATATCTGATTTCTATACAAGAATATATTATAATATACTATATTATATATATTATAACTTGCCAAGTTTTCACTGCTGATATTTCTACCAGTTTAAAAGTGTAAAAATGGAAAGCTGGGAAATGGAAATGTTGGTGAAAGACAAAACAACCTGAAATAACTACTCCAAAGTAAAAGTTCTTTTCAATGATTGCCTTGATTCAAAATAATGCATTATTTCTGTTCAATGGTGGTGGATTACAATTCCACCTGTTTATAAATAAGATTAAAACATCACACTGGAAAACTGCATGAATGGAAAAGCAGGTAAATGCATATAAAAAGAAGCAAATTCAGAAATACATTTAAGCTTGAAGATAATATCTTCTTTTTTAATTCCTCATTCATGCTGAATATTTTGTATAAATGAATTTGGCTTATCAAAATCAATATTTTATGGTCTAAATTTGATGTACTCTAATCCCTTTTGTGGGACTATTTAATACTGGTGGTGAGCCGAAGTTTTGTATACCAGAAGTTTCAGAACTGCATTGTTTGTTTTTAATGAAGAAAGCTGTTTGGTTTTTCTTTTTGAAAATAAAGACTGTTTTGCTTTCACAAATACAGCTGGCTAGTGATTCATATATAGTAATTGTATTATTTACTGGTACAACCGTTCAAGAGCATATCTATTTAAATGGAATCTATTTTGTTGCTCTTGCTGGCAACAGAAGCTTTTTATGAAGCAGATGTAAACTCTCAGGGTATATTTATTTTTTAAAAAATGGATTAATATAACAAGCATTCACCCAGACATCACAAATTAAGACCGTATGTTGCTTAATATGTTGATGTCATATGATCATGCAATATTTTCCTGGTTGCAGGATTTCATGCTGCCTGGGTGAATGTATGTGCCATTCATCCAACTATTTTTTTTTTTTGTAAATAGCAAATGACATTTAAGTTTGCTAAAACACTGCATATCACAAACATTTTTTGTAAAATTCTTTCAATTTCATGTTTTCATAATCTGTAGCATGTCAGTGCTGCTGTTCATTTGCAGCCATTTCCTGTCTACATATACTTCATTTTAAGCTGCATGGTGTTACTCCGCATGAGATTTTTGATGGTGACAACAGTGCAACATGCCCGCTTTAAGATTTAAGAATGTTCATACAATAAAATGTGTGAAGATTCACTTCAATTATTTAATCATGTGGAGATAAAATAAGTAAACTGGTTTTCCTTTCATATGAATTGAAATAAATGTTCACATAGTTCATGTGATAATTCTCAAATTCTTTTGTAAATCAGCCGTGCCTAAACAACCACTTGTAGTCTTCATCATTAGTCCCAGTGACAAATGACAATGCAAGTGCACAACAGATAGATGGGGTGGGAGATGGGGATAGGATGTTGTCGTCTGAAAAAGAACCTTCATGGCAGGATTACAAGTAGAGATGAGCGAATTATTCAAAAATTTGGTTCGGCTGATTCGCCGAATTCGCCGATTAAATTCGCTTTGTGCCGAATATATTCGCTGCGAATTTAACTTATAAAAAGGGTGTTTCTAGGCTTCAGAGAGCCTTTATATTAGTGCAGAACACTGTACCTTTAATTTAAATGCCCTTGGAGTCTGCTGGGGAAGAGAAATAATACTGTCAGTCAGTATGACATGCAGATGAGTGCCGTCGATCTTAGAATCACCGCACACTTCACTCATTTGGGCAGTCACGGGGCCAAAACCAGAGTGTGGAGCCACAGTGTGGCGGTGGAGGCAGCAGCAATGGGAGGCCATACAGCACCCTATGACAAAATGGAACCCACCAGCAGTGTGAGGAGACCTGAAAGTGGCACATGTCAGAGTGTGGCGATGGAGACAGCAGCAATGGGAGGCCGTACAGGGACCCATGACACACTCTGGACCTGGCAGCAGCATGAGGAGGCGGTACAGGGGCCCATGACAGATTACGGGCCTGACAGCAGCATGAGGAGTCGGTACGGGGGCCCATGGCAGATTACGGGCCTGGCAGCAGCATGAGGAGGCGGTACAGGGGCCCATGGCAGAGTGGCGGAGCGTAAGCAGCTAAAATTGAAGGCCATACAGAGGCCTATGTTAAAAAGTCCCCCCAGCAGCAGCGTGGGGAGACGACTATCAAGAGTCCAATGGCAGAGTGGCGGAGCAGAAGCAGCTTCAATTGAAGGCCATACACAGGCCTAGGTTAAAAAGCGGAAGCCGTCAGCAGCGTGAGCAGACGACAGAGACACATGGCGCAGGGTGGCGGTGGATGCAGCAGTATTCGGAAGCCAAACACAGGCCTCGGTTAAAAAGTGGAAGCCGTCAGCAGCGTGAGCAGACGACAGAGGCACATGGCGCAGGGTGGCGGTGGAGGCAGCAGCAATGGAAGGCCATACAGCACCCTATCACAAAATGGAACCCACCAACAGTGTAAGGAGACCTGAAAGTGGCACATGGCGCAGGGTGGCGGTGGAGGCAGCAGTATTCGGAAGACATACACAGGACTAGTTTAAAAAGCGGAAGCCGTCAGCAGCGTGAGCAGACGACAGAGGCACATGGCGCAGGGTGGCGGTGGAGGCAGCAGTATTCGGAAGCCATACACAGGCCTAGGTTAAAAAGCGGAAGCCGTCAGCAGCGTGAGCAGACGACAGAGACACATGGCGCAGGGTGACGGTGGATGCAGCAGTATTCGGAAGCCAAACACAGGCCTCGGTTAAAAAGCGGAAGCCGTCAGCAGCGTGAGCAGACGACAGAGGCACATGGCGCAGGGTGGCGGTGGAGGCAGCAGCAATGGAAGGCCATACAGCACCCTATCACAAAATGGAACCCACCAACAGTGTAAGGAGACCTGAAAGTGGCACATGGCGCAGGGTGGCGGTGGAGGCAGCAGTATTCGGAAGACATACACAGGACTAGTTTAAAAAGCGGAAGCCGTCAGCAGCGTGAGCAGACGACAGAGGCACATGGCGCAGGGTGGCGGTGGAGGCAGCAGTATTCGGAAACCATACACAGGCCTAGGTTAAAAAGCGGAAGCCGTCAGCAGCGTGAGCAGACGACAGAGACACATGGCGCAGGGTGGCGGTGGATGCAGCAGTATTCGGAAGCCAAACACAGGCCTCGGTTAAAAAGCGGAAGCCGTCAGCAGCGTGAGCAGACGACAGAGGCACATGGCGCAGGGTGGCGGTGGAGGCAGCAGCAATGGAAGGCCATACAGCACCCTATCACAAAATGGAACCCACCAACAGTGTAAGGAGACCTGAAAGTGGCACATGGCGCAGGGTGGCGGTGGAGGCAGCAGTATTCAGAAGACATACACAGGACTAGTTTAAAAAGCGGAAGCCGTCAGCAGCGTGAGCAGACGACAGAGGCACATGGCACAGGGTGGCGGTGGAGGCAGCAGTATTCGGAAGCCATACACAGGCCTAGGTTAAAAAGCGGAAGCCGTCAGCAGCGTGAGCAGACGACAGAGGCACATGGCGCAGGGTGGCGGTGGAGGCAGCAGTATTCGGAAGCCATACACAGGCCTAGGTTTAAAACTGGAACCCAGCAGCGTGAGCAGACGACAAAGACGCACATGGCAGAAGATGGATCTGGCAGCAGTATGAGAAGGCGGTACAGGGGCCCGTGGCACAGTGTGGTGATGGGGGCTACAGCAACTGGATGCCAGAAAGTGGCCGATAGGGCTATATACTGCATGACTACATAGGTGGTTTTTATAGTACTTTATTTTGGCCTCCCTCTCAGCAGGTGTGAAAAAGGCCACCATTTTTGAACGGTAGCGAGGGTCCAACAAGGTGGACAGCCAAAAGTCATCCCTCTGTCTGATGGTTATTATTCGGCTGTCGCTACGCAAGCAACCGAGCATGCTATGGGCCATTTGTGCCAAGGAATGTGAGGGACTCCCTGCCTCCATCTCCACAGCATACTGCCACGGTGCGTCTGGGTCCTCTGTCTCCTCCTCCTCCTCTACCAGATGCTCCTGCTCTTCCACTCCTGTCCGCTGAGTGGAAAAACCACCCATTTCACTCAATAATTCCTGAGCACCAATGTCCTCCTCTGCCTCCTCCTCTTCTTCCTGTCCTGCCCCCACAGGGGTCATGTGGCGTTGAGATCTGTGCGCCACGTCTACCGCACCCTGACCAGCCATTGTTAACAGCATTTGTTCCAGGACGTGCAACAGAGGAATGACGTCGTTCATCCCATAGTCCTGCCGACTCACGAATAGCGTGGCCTCCTCAAAGGGCCTGAGCAAGCGGCAGGTGTCACGCATGAGCTGCCAATGGCTGACATCTAAGTTACACAGGGGAGTACCTTTATCCGCTTGTAACATCAGGAAATCGGTGATGGCTTTTCGCTGTTCGTAAAGGCGGTCTAACATATGTAGGGTTGAATTCCACCTTGTTGCAACGTCGCAGATCAGGCGATGCTGTGGAATTCCGTTCTGCCGCTGCAGCTCAAGGAGGGTGTGCTTTGCGGTGTAGGAATGGCTGAAATGCATGCAAAGTTTACGTGACATTTTAAGGATGTCTTGCAGTGGGATGGTGGATTTTAGGAACCGCTTGACAACCAGATTGAACACGTGAGCCATGCATGGCGCATGGCACAACCTTCCTTGACGCAGAGCAGACACCATGTTCTTTCCGTTGTCGGTCAACATGGTTCCGATTTTCAGTTTGCGCGGAGACAGCCATCTGTCGATTTCTCTGTTCATTACACTCAGAAGTTCCTCCCCTGTGTGACTACGTTCGCCAAGGCATACCAGGTGCAGCACAGCGTGACACCGTTGCGCCCTGCACATGTGATATGCCGGTCGGGTAATGGGACTTGGCACGGGGGTGGCGGCTGAGGACACGGCGGAAGAAGAGGTGGTAGAGGCAGACATCTTTGCTGGACCAAGGACATGCAAACGTGGAGGCAAAAGCGGCGTGACCTGTCCAAGTTGCTGGTGCGGCTGTGCCGGCACCACGTTCACCCAGTGGGCCGTAAATGACATGTACTGTCCCTGACCGTAGTTACAGCTCCACACGTCGGTGCTGCCGTGCACTTTGGCAGAGACCGACATGCTCAAAGACTGGCCCACCATCTCTTCTACATGTGAATGCAGGGCTGGCACTGCCTTTTTGGCGAAGAAATGCCGGCTTGGCACTCTCCACCGCGGCTCGGCACAAGCCATCATTTCTCGGAAAGGTGCTGAGTCCACCACTTGGAAAGGGAGGGACTGCAGCACCAGCAACTTGGACAGAAGGACGTTCAGCTTCTGCACCGTCGGGTGCGTGCTCGCAAACTGTTGTCTCTTGGAAACGGATTCCAAGAAAGACTGCTGACGGAATCCGTGAAGAGGAGTAGCAGGAGAAGGAGCATCTGAATGAGCGGAAGATGCCAATGAGCGACAACTCCCCTCAGCAGAGGTGTTGGAGCCTTGACTGGCTGATAGAGGGCGATTGACGTCGGGTGACGGAGCAAGTAACGGAGCGGGTGATGGAGCGGGGGCTGGGGCAGGCAGAACCGCCGTATCTTTATCACGGTTTTCCCAGGCCACCGAATGGCGACGCTGCATATGCTGACGCAACGCTGTAGTCCCAACATGGGCCCCCTGGCCTCGCTTGACTTTCTGGCCACATAGTCGACATACGGCTACGTTTACTTCCTCGGGCGGCGTGACGAAAAATTGCCACACCGCCGAGTAGGAAACTTTGCCCCCGCTACTCCTCACTGGCTGACTGCTACTTCCTCCGTGCACACCGGCACCACTACTGGCCGTGGTGGTAGGCTGCAGTGGAGCTGGTGCTCTACTCCGTGGCCGTTTGCCTCCACTGACACTGCTGCGACCCTGCTGCCTCCTGGGCAACCCACCGACTGTTTTGCTCGCTGGCAAGCTGGCACCCTCTTCTCCTGATGATGCGGAAGCAATAGCCTGATGACGACGAGGCTGCCAAGTGCGATCAGCCTCATCATCATCAATTAGGGTCTCCGCGTCACTACTAACCCCCTCGGCTGCGTGTGGGTCAGGAGACAGACCTGTCTCTAGACCGGCTACCAAGCCACTCTCCTCGCCAGTACTTCTTCGCCTGGCTGCTGAAGAGGCGGATGTCTCCCCCCGTTCCTGACCGCCCTCTGTTAGCTCTTCCTCACTGTACAGTGGGGCTGAGCCCACAGCATGCGATACTTCGCTTGGTGAGGGAACACCAAAGGACAGGGGCAGGTCGAGGACACGTGATTTCAGTGAGCTTGCTCCCGGGCCATGCCAACTAACGGTTGTGTCTGACGTACCCACCGACCGTTGGCTGTAGGTGTCAGAGGTGACCTGAGAAGAGGAAGACGACCGAGTCAACCAATCGATGACGGCAGGGTTGTCGGTGGAGACACGACCGCTGGATGACACCGGGAGCACTGGCCTCTGGCTGCGACTAGTGCTGCCTCGACCCCTTCCTCTGCTGCCACGTCTGCTCGCTCCTGAAACATTGCCTCCTCTGCCACTCCTCTGCGTGTTGTCTGACATACTCTTTAATTCAATAAGCACCCCAAAAATAAAACCGGATTTAACTCTTTGAACGTACAATAGTGGTTGTGAAGCAGAAAGTCAGTTTATTTAGCACAATCGGTCAATTGCAGCTTGCCGTTGGCTGTAAACTGTACGTTTATGTCACTGGAATGCACTAATCACCCAAAAAATATTACCGCCACCCGGCGTGTAAATGGATCTAACTCTTTGAACGTACAATAGTGGTTGTGAAGCAGAAAGTCAGTTTATTGTACACAATCGGTCAATTGCAGCTTGCCGTTGGCTGGAAACTGTACGTTTATGTCACTGGAATGCACTAATTACCCAAAAAATATTACCGCCACCCGGCGTGTATATGGATTTAACTCTTTGAACGTACAATAGTGGTTGTGAAGCAGAAAGTCAGTTTATTGTACACAATCGGTCAATTGCAGCTTGCCGTTGGCTGGAAACTGTACGTTTCTGTCACTGGAATGCACTAATCACCCAAAAAATATTACCGCCAGCCGGCGTGTAAATGGATTTAACTCTTTGAACGTACAATAGTGGTTGTGAAGCAGAAAGTCAGTTTATTTAGCACAATCGGTCAATTGCAGCTTGCCGTTGGCTGGAAACTGTACGTTTATGTCACTGGAATGCACTAATCACCCAAAAAATATTACCGCCACCCGGCGTGTAAATGGATCTAACTCTTTGAACGTACAATGGTGGTTGTGAAGCAGAAAGTCAGTTTATTGTACACAATCGGTCAATTGCAGCTTGCCGTTGGCTGGAAACTGTACGTTTCTGTCACTGGAATGCACTAATCACCCAAAAAATATTACCGCCAGCCGGCGTGTAAATGGATTTAACTCTTTGAACGTACAATAGTGGTTGTGAAGCAGAAAGTCAGTTTATTTAGCACAATCGGTCAATTGCAGCTTGCCGTTGGCTGGAAACTGTACGTTTATGTCACTGGAATGCACTAATCACCCAAAAAATATTACCGCCACCCGGCGTGTAAATGGATCTAACTCTTTGAACGTACAATGGTGGTTGTGAAGCAGAAAGTCAGTTTATTGTACACAATCGGTCAATTGCAGCTTGCCGTTGGCTGGAAACTGTACGTTTATGTCACTGGAATGCACTAATCACCCAAAAAATATTACCGCCACCCGGCGTGTAAATGGATCTAACTCTTTGAACGTACAATGGTGGTTGTGAAGCAGAAAGTCAGTTTATTGTACACAATCGGTCAATTGCAGCTTACCGTTGGCTGGAAACTGTACGTTTCTGTCACTGGAATGCACTAATCACCCAAAAAATATTACCGCCAGCCGGCCTGTAAATGGATTTAACTCTTTGAACGTACAATAGTGGTTGTGAAGCAGAAAGTCAGTTTATTTAGCACAATCAGTCAATTGCAGCTTGCCGTTGGCTGGAAACTGTACGTTTATGTCACTGGAATGCACTAATCACCCAAAAAATATTACCGCCACCCGGCGTGTAAATGGATCTAACTCTTTGAACGTACAATAGTGGTTGTGAAGCAGAAAGTCAGTTTATTTAGCACAATCGGTCAATTGCAGCTTGCCGTTGGCTGGAAACTGTACGTTTATGTCACTGGAATGCACTAATTACCCAAAAAATATTACCGCCACCCGGCGTGTAAATGGATCTAACTCTTTGAACGTACAATAGTGGTTGTGAAGCAGAAAGTCAGTTTATTTAGCACAATCGGTCAATTGCAGCTTGCCGTTGGCTGGAAACTGTACGTTTATGTCACTGGAATGCACTAATCACCCAAAAAATATTACCGCCACCCGGCGTGTAAATGGATCTAACTCTTTGAACGTACAATAGTGGTTGTGAAGCAGAAAGTCAGTTTATTTAGCACAATCGGTCAATTGCAGCTTGCCGTTGGCTGGAAACTGTACGTTTATGTCACTGGAATGCACTAATCAACCAAAAAATATTACCGCCAGCCGGCGTGTAAATGGATTTAACTCTTTGAACGTACAATAGTGGTTGTGAAGCAGAAAGTCAGTTTATTTAGCACAATCGGTCAATTGCAGCTTGCCGTTGGCTGGAAACTGTACGTTTATGTCACTGGAATGCACTAATCACCCAAAAAATATTACCGCCACCCGGCGTGTAAATGGATCTAACTCTTTGAACGTACAATGGTGGTTGTGAAGCAGAAAGTCAGTTTATTGTACACAATCGGTCAATTGCAGCTTGCCGTTGGCTGGAAACTGTACGTTTATGTCACTGGAATGCACTAATCACCCAAAAAATATTACCGCCACCCGGCGTGTAAATGGATGTAACTCTTTGAACGTACAATGGTGGTTGTGAAGCAGAAAGTCAGTTTATTGTACACAATCGGTCAATTGCAGCTTACCGTTGGCTGGAAACTGTACGTTTCTGTCACTGGAATGCACTAATCACCCAAAAAATATTACCGCCAGCCGGCCTGTAAATGGATTTAACTCTTTGAACGTACAATAGTGGTTGTGAAGCAGAAAGTCAGTTTATTTAGCACAATCAGTCAATTGCAGCTTGCCGTTGGCTGGAAACTGTACGTTTATGTCACTGGAATGCACTAATCACCCAAAAAATATTACCGCCACCCGGCGTGTAAATGGATCTAACTCTTTGAACGTACAATAGTGGTTGTGAAGCAGAAAGTCAGTTTATTTAGCACAATCGGTCAATTGCAGCTTGCCGTTGGCTGGAAACTGTACGTTTATGTCACTGGAATGCACTAATTACCCAAAAAATATTACCGCCACCCGGCGTGTAAATGGATCTAACTCTTTGAACGTACAATAGTGGTTGTGAAGCAGAAAGTCAGTTTATTTAGCACAATCGGTCAATTGCAGCTTGCCGTTGGCTGTAAACTGTACGTTTATGTCACTGGAATGCACTAATCACCCAAAAAATATTACCGCCACCCGGCGTGTAAATGGATCTAACTCTTTGAACGTACAATAGTGGTTGTGAAGCAGAAAGTCAGTTTATTGTACACAATCGGTCAATTGCAGCTTGCCGTTGGCTGGAAACTGTACGTTTATGTCACTGGAATGCACTAATTACCCAAAAAATATTACCGCCACCCGGCGTGTATATGGATTTAACTCTTTGAACGTACAATAGTGGTTGTGAAGCAGAAAGTCAGTTTATTGTACACAATCGGTCAATTGCAGCTTGCCGTTGGCTGGAAACTGTACGTTTCTGTCACTGGAATGCACTAATCACCCAAAAAATATTACCGCCAGCCGGCGTGTAAATGGATTTAACTCTTTGAACGTACAATAGTGGTTGTGAAGCAGAAAGTCAGTTTATTTAGCACAATCGGTCAATTGCAGCTTGCCGTTGGCTGGAAACTGTACGTTTATGTCACTGGAATGCACTAATCACCCAAAAAATATTACCGCCACCCGGCGTGTAAATGGATCTAACTCTTTGAACGTACAATGGTGGTTGTGAAGCAGAAAGTCAGTTTATTGTACACAATCGGTCAATTGCAGCTTGCCGTTGGCTGGAAACTGTACGTTTCTGTCACTGGAATGCACTAATCACCCAAAAAATATTACCGCCAGCCGGCGTGTAAATGGATTTAACTCTTTGAACGTACAATAGTGGTTGTGAAGCAGAAAGTCAGTTTATTTAGCACAATCGGTCAATTGCAGCTTGCCGTTGGCTGGAAACTGTACGTTTATGTCACTGGAATGCACTAATCACCCAAAAAATATTACCGCCACCCGGCGTGTAAATGGATCTAACTCTTTGAACGTACAATGGTGGTTGTGAAGCAGAAAGTCAGTTTATTGTACACAATCGGTCAATTGCAGCTTGCCGTTGGCTGGAAACTGTACGTTTATGTCACTGGAATGCACTAATCACCCAAAAAATATTACCGCCACCCGGCGTGTAAATGGATCTAACTCTTTGAACGTACAATGGTGGTTGTGAAGCAGAAAGTCAGTTTATTGTACACAATCGGTCAATTGCAGCTTACCGTTGGCTGGAAACTGTACGTTTCTGTCACTGGAATGCACTAATCACCCAAAAAATATTACCGCCAGCCGGCCTGTAAATGGATTTAACTCTTTGAACGTACAATAGTGGTTGTGAAGCAGAAAGTCAGTTTATTTAGCACAATCAGTCAATTGCAGCTTGCCGTTGGCTGGAAACTGTACGTTTATGTCACTGGAATGCACTAATCACCCAAAAAATATTACCGCCACCCGGCGTGTAAATGGATCTAACTCTTTGAACGTACAATAGTGGTTGTGAAGCAGAAAGTCAGTTTATTTAGCACAATCGGTCAATTGCAGCTTGCCGTTGGCTGGAAACTGTACGTTTATGTCACTGGAATGCACTAATTACCCAAAAAATATTACCGCCACCCGGCGTGTAAATGGATCTAACTCTTTGAACGTACAATAGTGGTTGTGAAGCAGAAAGTCAGTTTATTTAGCACAATCGGTCAATTGCAGCTTGCCGTTGGCTGGAAACTGTACGTTTATGTCACTGGAATGCACTAATCACCCAAAAAATATTACCGCCACCCGGCGTGTAAATGGATCTAACTCTTTGAACGTACAATAGTGGTTGTGAAGCAGAAAGTCAGTTTATTTAGCACAATCGGTCAATTGCAGCTTGCCGTTGGCTGGAAACTGTACGTTTATGTCACTGGAATGCACTAATCAACCAAAAAATATTACCGCCAGCCGGCGTGTAAATGGATTTAACTCTTTGAACGTACAATAGTGGTTGTGAAGCAGAAAGTCAGTTTATTTAGCACAATCGGTCAATTGCAGCTTGCCGTTGGCTGGAAACTGTACGTTTATGTCACTGGAATGCACTAATCACCCAAAAAATATTACCGCCACCCGGCGTGTAAATGGATCTAACTCTTTGAACGTACAATGGTGGTTGTGAAGCAGAAAGTCAGTTTATTGTACACAATCGGTCAATTGCAGCTTGCCGTTGGCTGGAAACTGTACGTTTATGTCACTGGAATGCACTAATCACCCAAAAAATATTACCGCCACCCGGCGTGTAAATGGATGTAACTCTTTGAACGTACAATGGTGGTTGTGAAGCAGAAAGTCAGTTTATTGTACACAATCGGTCAATTGCAGCTTACCGTTGGCTGGAAACTGTACGTTTCTGTCACTGGAATGCACTAATCACCCAAAAAATATTACCGCCAGCCGGCCTGTAAATGGATTTAACTCTTTGAACGTACAATAGTGGTTGTGAAGCAGAAAGTCAGTTTATTTAGCACAATCAGTCAATTGCAGCTTGCCGTTGGCTGGAAACTGTACGTTTATGTCACTGGAATGCACTAATCACCCAAAAAATATTACCGCCACCCGGCGTGTAAATGGATCTAACTCTTTGAACGTACAATAGTGGTTGTGAAGCAGAAAGTCAGTTTATTTAGCACAATCGGTCAATTGCAGCTTGCCGTTGGCTGGAAACTGTACGTTTATGTCACTGGAATGCACTAATTACCCAAAAAATATTACCGCCACCCGGCGTGTAAATGGATCTAACTCTTTGAACGTACAATAGTGGTTGTGAAGCAGAAAGTCAGTTTATTTAGCACAATCGGTCAATTGCAGCTTGCCGTTGGCTGGAAACTGTACGTTTATGTCACTGGAATGCACTAATCACCCAAAAAATATTACCGCCACCCGGCGTGTAAATGGATCTAACTCTTTGAACGTACAATAGTGGTTGTGAAGCAGAAAGTCAGTTTATTTAGCACAATCGGTCAATTGCAGCTTGCCGTTGGCTGGAAACTGTACGTTTATGTCACTGGAATGCACTAATCACCCAAAAAATATTACCGCCACCCGGCGTGTATATGGATTTAACTCTTTGAACGTACAATAGTGGTTGTGAAGCAGAAAGTCAGTTTATTTAGCACAATCGGTCAATTGCAGCTTGCCGTTGGCTGGAAACTGTACGTTTATGTCACTGGAATGCACTAATCACCCAAAAAATATTACCGCCACCCGGCGTGTAAATGGATCTAACTCTTTGAACGTACAATAGTGGTTGTGAAGCAGAAAGTCAGTTTATTTAGCACAATCGGTCAATTGCAGCTTGCCGTTTGCTGGAAACTGTACGTTTATGTCACTGGAATGCACTAATCACCCAAAAAATATTACCGCCACCCGGCGTGTAAATGGATCTAACTCTTTGAACGTACAATAGTGGTTGTGAAGCAGAAAGTCAGTTTATTTAGCACAATCGGTCAATTGCAGCTTGCCGTTGGCTGGAAACTGTACGTTTGTGTCACTGGAATGCACTAATCACCCAAAAAATATTACCGCCAGCCGGCGTGTAAATGGATTTAACTCTTTGAACGTACAATAGTGGTTGTGAAGCAGAAAGTCAGTTTATTTTGCACAATCGGCAAACTGCAGCACCAACTGTGCACGACAGCCACCAAAAAAAAAAAGGGTGTATGTCACTTTAAATTTTCGATTCTTTGATAGCTGTGTCTCTGAGTAACGATTTTGTGTCCCTGAGTAACGATTCTGTGTCCCTGAGTAACGATTCTGTGGCCCTGAGTAACGATTCTGTGTCCCTGAGTAACGATTCTGTGGCCCTAAAGTCTTTGTGGCCCTAACTCTGTCCCTTAATACAGACAGGTCTGTCTCTCTTGAATGACCGGAGGCTAATGGAGAATTCTAAGATGGCCGCGATTTATAGCTCCACCATTACACAGTGCTGGCTGGCTGCTGATTGGCTAATGCGATCACATGTCATGATTCATGACTCATGAATGCATTATGGGTCAGCGCGCCTTGTCTGCGCGCCTTCCCAGAGATCCCCGCCCCATCTTCTCTGTCCATTTTCTCCTGTCGCCACACATGTCGCCGCCATTTTTGGGAAAATTCGATTCGTGTATCCGAAGTTTGCTAATCTTCGGATTCGTCGCGAATCGAATTTTTCCAAATCTTCGGAACGAATTCCACTTCGTCATGTTCGATTCGCTCATCTCTAATTACAGGCTATTATTTTAATGACAACTGCAGATTTAGGAATATTGAAAATACATTTTCAATCGATGTTAACATGTTAAAGCTTGTATAAAATGTCAAATATTGCCTTACGTATACTTTAACCATGTAGGATAAGTAATCATGGAGAAAATAAAAATAAAAACATCTATTTAACAGTGGACTGTAGTGTACCCATGACAATTTATTGGGGCAGAGTTTGCTCAACAGTGATATATCCACCCATACATTTTTTTCTACTACATAGCTCCCTTAGATGCTGATCCAAAAGTGAAGACGTTAGCCGCTATGGGACATCACTCCACCTAACAGTATATGCTATTTTCAGTGCAAGGTTTTGAAATACCAAGGATATCCCAGCAGCAATGCCTCAGTTCCACTCTGCAAGATGTCCCACAGGTGGCAGACCCAGTCCAGGAGGCAGCACACTGCTCCGAAAAATATGATGGGCATGTAGTCTGAATACCCTATGTTGTACACCAAGGGTTTAGGATCTGCCCAGCTACTAGCACCAGACTGATGTGGGCTTTTAGGTCAGTGGCTGCTGAAAAGGTTTCCATAAGTTGGCCTGTTCAGAGTAAGTGAAAGGGGATCTAGGTTTGCATAAGGATCAGGGAAACTGCTGTATTTGAATTGCCATCCAACCGAAATAGTTTACATAAAAAATAGAAAGGTGGTGCTCACTTTGACATCTTTACCTTGTGGGATAAAGGATCCTGTCATGGCATTGCTTACAATGAAATATAATGGAGTGGATTTACTAAAAGCAGACTGTTCACTTTGCAAGGGAAGTTGCACTTTGCAAAGGAATTTCCCAGCTTTGTCTATGTCCATTATCTAACCATGTTCAAACAACAAGTGCTGTTTTTTTTCTTTTCCTTGCACGTGATTGAATATTCTTTGCAAAGTGAGATTAATTCCCTTGCAAAGTGAGCAGCCTATTTGCCTCTAGTAATTCAAATCAAATGGATCAGAACAGGTTTGACTTTACATTTTCCCTCTCATCCTGAATTTTGTTTGTTTATCATCCTAAAATTGTTTTATATACAACTGGTAGAACAACCTGCTTAACCCTCCTTTAGAAAATTACATGACTGTTATATAAATGTACAGCAGCTGCTTACAATTCCCCAGTACTGGAGGTAGGTTAATTGTAAAAGATTATACTTTCTGACAGCCCAGTGGAACGTTCTGTAATACTGCTACATAAGAGGAAATGTAGAAGAAATCTACACGATAAGAACATTTCGCTACAGGCTAGAGCCAAGCGGATTACCAGCTTTGGGCAATATTTCACAATCAAAGAGTTCAATTTGCCCAAGACAAAAAAAAACAATTCCCAATTGCTTCTAGACTTTGACATGGCTTTCTTCCAAAGCATCTATTTAGCATATTACCTTTTACTTTTTTATTTTTTCCCTGTCTATTCTATTTAATTGCAGTGTTAATTACAGGTTAATAAAAAAAGCTAATTTACAAAATTACTTCAAGCTGAAAAGTAGACAGTTTCTGCATCCTACCAAAGGTGTACTGTAGTCTAATTATTGATTGTGCAGGGTAGAAAAAATGTTTTGAAATATAAATGGTATATTCAATTCAGAAAAGAAAATGCATAGCAATTGTTTTTTCAGTCTGATGTTTTATATACACTGCATATTTTTGCTTTGAAAAAATAATCTATCTGTGGTTTTCTATGTTGTGATGTGCTTTCGGCTTGAACATGTGAAAAACAACATCTAGCAATGAAAAAAAATATTTATATTTTTTGCATTTTTGTATAAAGAGGCTTTTTGAGGGTATGCTTCAGAGATTGTTAAGTGCTAAAATAGATGGGAACAAATTTTATGAAAGAAAGTCACGTGAAAAGCCTTGGATGTGGGATTGTGAGGAAGTGAATAAAGTAAAAGAAAACAGAGACAGTGTGGCCAAACTAAGGTTAGAGATTAGTACATTACAATCAGAGCTAGAAGTATGAATTGAAATTCACTGACACGTAGAAGAACTGAGCTGAAAGAAGGGATTGTTAAATTAACCAGCAGGTTCAAAGGTGGACTGGAATGAATTGCATCAGGCTGTTTGTTCATATACCTTGAACCAGAGAGCAGCAATAGGCAAATTAGTATGTAGCCCACTTTTGTGGGCCTATGACAAATGGCCTTCCCCAAACAGGATATTGTGCTAAACCTTTAGTTAAATAGGAGAACCAGACCTTTGATAAGTAGAAAAGTAGGTTTGATAATAAAGTTGGTGATGCCTCCACCCAGGACAGGACCTCTGTTAAAATAGGAGATTCCTTTCCTGTGAAGTTACCTAGTAATCTAATCAAAGTATTTAGGAGCAGAGGAGCTACTGCAACTAGCATGTAACATTAACCATAAGTATATAGATGCACACCAAGTTGCAGGGGTCCCTGAGGATGATTATGAAGTTGTGTCCATCTTAGTGCTGGGGATCTGAAGACAAGATCAGCGGTAAACAGGAGATCCTCTAACCGTTGTCCGACCAGCCCTGAACTCTGCTTCTCACTGGCAGAAACTGTGGTATCACATTAGAACTCAGTCAGCCTATTTAATCTGTGCTTTAGTCCCTCCCTATTTATAATCTGACATGCATCTGAACCTCTAAATACCAGAAGTGGTTGTCACATACCTAACCTGGCTCTAGAATTTGATGGCTATCTGGTCCTAAGCTAAAACTGGCTTTAGAATCCCAAACCAGAAGGAACAGGGTTAACTAAAATAACAGGAGCTGAATATAACTAAAATAACAGGAGATGCATATAAACTTTATTGCAATAAACAGGTTCATCTCCTAATATACTGGAAGGTGACCACTACATATAGTACATATAGTAGCACAGACCTAACTATCTGGCACTGTGCATATGATAACAATAGGACTGAGACTTGTCTGTTACTAGGATTCTAATCAAGAAGTTTTGGGCAGCTACAGTTAAACAGCCAGAAAACAGAAACAATTACCTAGTAGTCTCTGCTTCTGGTCTGGATAAAATACACTATTGCTGTAATATAGCAAATGTATGGGGGTGTCAACTCTCCTCTTCACTTCCTCCTTCTGGGCTTTTTAAGCCATCAACCACAGGAAGTGCTAATACATTGCTACACATAACACTGTGATATTAGCAGCTAACAGTGGAAGGCAATAGACCCCTACAGGGATAAAATGAGAGCATACCCAATCATTCTAGTAGTATCTTGTGTGAAAAGGATATAGATGCAGGATGCAGTGGACACATCTAAAAATACACAAATGAGTGGTCTAGACATGGCTGAGTAGAGACATGCTAAATCTAAAGAACAACAAAAGGCATACCGCTCAGGCAAACAATCCAGATCAATCCACAACAGGTGCAGGCTCTGGCTCGCCACCACACACGATGCAAAAGGAAGAAGGGTCAGCCGCACATCGGCGGACAGATGAATACAGTGTGTATCTATTGATCCACAAGACACACAAAACACCAGGACACGTGATTAAGCACGAGATCCTGTGAGACGCGTTGGCAGGTCCTGTGTTTGTGTCCTGGTGTTTTGTGTGTCCTGTGGATCAATGGATACACACTGTATTCATCTGTCCTCGGGTGTGCGGCTGACCCTTCTTCCTGTAGAGACATGCTAAGCCAGAGCTCCCGACCTTACCTCGGCTTTACACCTTATATCTACAGAATATGTTTCACTGCATGATCTCAACTAAGAAAAGACGGGCAAAGTCAGCCTGCAGAACACCTAGGGGGGCCTGGATCTATGGTGGGCATACAGCATTTCTTCCTGGGAACTCAGAGGCCTACCCCACACTCCAGCATGGTAGAGCCATATGGCTCGCTCTTGGAAGCCTCTCTCTCCCAAGCGTCTCCGTCCTCTCCATTTTGTTCAGTGAGCTCTGACTGCCTCTCAGATGCCCTGGAATCTCTGTCATCAGGCAGGATCTTTCCCCTCCACGTGTGATGGCATCTCCGACACTAGGTGAGGGGAGGATCTTAGGGCACTTATTGTCACGTACCTGATTGGAGACTGAAATGACGAGGTTGGCCTCACTTGTGTCACTAGCCCTGACCCAACTGGAAGTGGAACAGAAGGTGTCTAGGGACCAGGGTGACAAGAGCGAAATAGAGACAGGAGTCTCTATTTGTGGGAAGATCAAGACACCCCTGCTAGTTCTTTCCTGGATCCGTAGATCAATTTGAATGGCAAGGTTAATCAGGTCCTCTAGCCTGGTTGGTACCCCACCTCGGGCAAGCTCATCTTTCAAGATGTTAGAGAGACCAAGGCGAAACTGATGGCAGAGAGCAGACTCGTTCCATTGAGTGTCAGAACTCCATATATGGAACTCAGTGACATATTCCTCTATAGGCCTTTGGCCTTGCTGTAGCTTGCTAAGCATAGATTCTGCAGTCTGATGACGGAAGGGATCAGCGTAAAGTTGTGACATCGCTGAGAAAAAAGAGTCCATAGAAGTCAGAGCCGGATCATGTTGCTCACAAAGTTGGTGTGCCCAGGATTGGGGTTCATTCTGAAGGAGTGAAATAATGAACCCCACTTTGGTGCTTTGTGATGCAAAGGTTCTTGGTAGCAGAGAAAAATATAGCTCACAGGCGTTACGAAAGGTTCAAAACTTCCTGTGGTCTCCCGTGAAATACACAGGTATTGGCACCCAGGGTTCCGGTTGAGGAGAAGTTCCATGAATCATGCTGAGCTCTGTCTGGGCAGTTATGTCTGAGACTGCAGAGGGACCCATGGCTGTTGAGACATCCAACTTGGTTGGTAGTTGGCTTTCCGTATGCTCAAGGTTTCTTTGCAAACTCTGCACCATGTAAGACAAGGCAGAGATTGATTGACAGATGTCCCCCATTGCAGAGGCCTCCCTTTCAGACTTCATCACTGACTGACTGGTACTGTCACGTACCTGACTGGAGACTGAAATGACGAGGTCGGCCTCAAATGTGTCACTATCCCTGACCCCACTGGCAGTGGAACAGAGGGTGTCTAGGGACCAGGGGGACAAGAGCACCAGCAGATGTTGTTTGCAGCTCTTGCAGCTGGAGACTTTGGAAGACTGATGAACCTCTGATCCAGGATCAGTAGTGATATGCAGAGCTGGTATGGTAGGTCGCCATGTGTGCATCAGAGCAAGACAGGAAGCTGGGATGGGAGACAGGCGCAATGTCATAGGAATAGCCAGGGTCATCAACAGGTGGACAGCGAGGTACCAAATCATAAGCAAGCCAAAGTCAGGAGCAGAGCCGAAGTCAGGAACAAGTATCACGCAGGAGAATAATCAAGAGTCAGGTCAGGAACAAGCTGGGTCAGCAACAAGGAAATCACACAGGAATGAGCAGGAAACGGGGAACAGCTGAAGACCAGTCAGCACTCAGCACAGGCACATGTGTGTATTTCTATGCACACTTCTATACACCAATCGTCTCACCAGGATTCCCTTACACTTATACAGGTGCTGCAAATGAAGAAGGAGATAGACACTTATCCTCCGCCTGGAGGAATTTCACTGCAAACAAATATTATACGTACGGGCAGAGGTACAGACCCTCGCAGATCGCCTTTCCACTGGAGAGATCTCTGTCTCAGCACTGGAGAGATGAGTGACCAAATTGGAACAGGCCAGAGATATGCAATATGATGCTGTGGTGGCCCTACAACTGCTCCTGGAGGAATTGGAGGACTGTGGCTGCCGTAACAACTTGCGGCTTAGAGGTCTTCCAGAAGCCACAGGTTCCGGAAACTTCCAGGAGATGGTCACTGCCATCCTACATAGGGTTATGGACATTGCACCTCCCACTGATCTCGAATCAGATCGGGTACATCGAGCCCTGGGCCCCAAGCCATCGGATCCAAATAGGCTTCGGATATAATTTGGCACCTACACCAATACACTCACAAGGAGGCTGTCCTATGGAAAGCATGGGCTTTGGGAGCAGTGGACTTTGATGGCGCTGTGCAACATCGGGCATTCCTCCGCCCTCTCTTGGAGATTTGACACTTTGGACTGGCCTACAGATGGGGTCTCCCATTTGCCATTTCATTTTGGAAAGGTTCCGAATCCTTTACTCTGCGGTCCCCCAGGGATCTACCAGCTCTCTTCACCTTTCTGGACACGGATTCGCTTCAAGTCTCTGATTGGCTACAGTTTCTCTCACTCCAGCCAGGGAGTCCAACAACATCTATCGCCAGACTGGGTCTACCACCGAGGCCTTCCAGACAGCGAAGGCAACTTCACACCCAACACCTGAAGGGTCATGTGAGTCTTGACTGTCCAGAGCCCATGGGTGATGTCTACTGCAGCTGAATATGTCTTTTCCCCCTTGAATTTGACCAGTATCCCACCCCTTCTCTGCTGATACCAGGTCTCCATGCCCCGTAGTTTGTCTCCGCTACAATGGATTTATGTCTTCTCACGGATTTGATTCAATGCTCAGGGAAGGCTTTTTTCTTCACTTTTCCTATTTCCTCGGAGCAAGACTGTATGTTCCCGTATCAACTATGCTTCATTGCCTAACACATAATCTATGTCTATGGCTGAACATCAGCATATGGACCTTCTCATGTTATGCATACTTAGGGAGTGTACCCATATTGATTGTCCTGATTTGCCCTGTTTTTTTGTCAATGGAACTTTGTGTGCACAATCAGCTTTTTTATTTACGGAAGGACTTGGTGCCTTAATGTTTTCCTATTCTAGTTCAAGCTGTTTCACTCTGTATGCAGTAAGATGACAATGCTGGTGTAGTCTGCTTATTTAATATGTATAATGAAGGACTGTGTGCCTTAATTTTTGGGGGGGACCCCATTTGGCTACCCTAGGGGGTTCTTTCATTAAAATTAGCCACCCTGTCCTCTATCTAATCCAGTGGCAGAATGGGTGGAAAACTGGATCTTGACAGAGCGGAGAGACCCACCTGTGGATGCACCTACCGCTGGGCATGATGGGGATCACTGGGATGTGCCTATTCCCCTCCTTGACTGCAGAGAGCTGGTTACCCTAATGCTTACCGGTAATTGCGGCTCCTTTAACCAGTGCCTTCTACGGAGGAGCCCGCCTGGGGGGCCTGATTGGTTTAATACATTTGAATGGGTCAATAATTGTAGCACATTCCCCGATCTTGAAAATTTTATTCCTCTTTGGACCTAGGGGAACTGACGGCTATGGAGCCAACTTTACCTCTGCTATGCGGATCCCATGATTGGGTATTCCGCAGAATTTTTGAGACTTCATGGGCAGATGTACTTGGTGACCCACTATTATTTACTTCAACCTGGTATGCTTGGGAGGATCGCCTTCTGCTTAGGTTAATGTGCTCGGGTGGCGGTCCCCTTAGGGCATACATACATTCTAAAAGCAGAGTAAGTGAGCGCTTGAATAGATATACAAATAAATAGCAGCTGTACACCAAAAAGGTACCATATAAAACCTTCAGACGTAAATATAAAAGGGGGTGCAGCGCTATACAATCTAACCAACAATGATGAAGCTCAGAATCACAATCAGAAAAATAAACAGTGACTGTGTGCTAATAACCAAAGCCACTGAATGGTGGCTATAAAGTGAAGGAAGTGCAAATAAATGAAAGAGTCCAATGAAGGGGTGCTCTTAAGATCCAAGATGATACTCAGACGTCCAATATTTGGAACCATAAAGGTGATAAATAATGTAAAGATTGCGCACTCACCAGATACGCAATCTTTATGTGCATTTGTGTATAATATCACTGGACCTCAGGTGTCATCCATACATTGGTCACCCTTGTGTATCTCCCTACAAATCTACCTGACCTATTTGCACTTTTTCCACCCCCAAGGCAAACGACAAGAGGGGATGAAGAGACTGCTTGTATATAGTATGCCTGGTACTAAATTTGTTCAATTTGAATATATGTTGCTGTTTATATGTTTATCATTTCTAGCTGGGGTAGGGAACCGGCAGAAAGCTTCTTGACTGTATCCAGGCCTGTACTCATGTGGTAACTCGACCCTCAAGTGCAGGGTTTCTCAACCAAGGTTCCATGGAACCCTAGGGTTCCTCCAGAAGGTGCTAGGAGTTCATTGAGCAATGAGCAATATCCGCCTCCCATATAGATTCCTGCTGACGCCCTTGATATTTGTAGCTATCTATCAGGGGGTAATTCTTCTCAATGATCACAAGTGTAAGGAACATTCTTCACACTGACCATCACACGAATGTATCATGAGCTGTAGATACAGTAATTTTTAGCAGGGGTTCCCCGAGACTTAAAAGTCATTTCAAGGGTTCCTCTGTGTTGAAACTTTCCACCACTTTTAGATCAGGTACATGCTCTGCGTGGCGGCCTTCATTCTTGGATATTCCATCCACATTCTTCAAGCACACTCTTTATTCTTAGACTTTATTTGGGCAAATAAAAAGCCTTGAATCTGATGTTGACTGTTCACTCTTCCTAAGCAACTTGGCAGTCTTGCTGTTCCTGACTTGCAAAGATATTGTCATACTACCCACCTGCGGCCGGCATAGGGATACTAAAATATGGACTCATGTTGAACATGATCAAAGTCAGATTCCTCTCCAACGAGCACTGTGGTGTCATGCTTTTTTACCCTCTACGCTCAAATCTCACCCATTGATTGGTACAACATCACGAATATGCTCATATATACTCTCCAGGGAGTTCTTACATATTTCCAGTTTTGGGTAATCCGCACTTTACCCTAGGATTTGTAGAGGGCACCATCTGGTTTAGTCTACGCTCTGACCATTTTCAAGCCTCTCATTTCCTGAATGCAGGCTCTTGAACCTCTATTCAGACCTTGATGGACCCTAATGGATTATATCCCTTTGACTTTTGGAAGGCCTTACAGCATCATAAATATCTTCATTCTCTACCATCTGCTCCAAGCTTCCAGCATAGCTTGACCACATTTCAGGAATACTGCTCGGATAGTGGTGCCCTCCCTCACACCCTCTCTAAATTGTATACCCTTCTGATTTCACCTCCAGATGACTTTCTCTTACCCTATTTGGAAAAATGACAATCGGAATTGGGAAGGACATTTCTGGAATCCCAAAAAACTAACATAGTTTGTTTTGCCTTGAAATTGTCACTTTGAACTAAGATTCTTCACAAACTCTTTCTGGCTACCACGGATAAATGCTGGCATTGTCTATCAGAAAGGGGACACTTCTCAATGTCTTCTGGCTCTGCCCAAGGTTGGAACCCTACTGACAGGAGGTCCGTCAGATTGTTAAAAAAATTTATGTATTATCAGGCCCTGGTGATCCTGTGTTCTTTCTTCTTCATGTTACCAACATTCAAGCTAAAGTTTACAAACATTCAATTCTATGACAGCTTGTGAATGTTGCCAAATTCTGTATATCCCTTAAATTGAAATACCCACAACCTCCATCTGTTGGACTTTGGCTCCAAAGGGTAGAGGAGCTACATTTAATGTTAGATTTAGTACTGGTGAAACAAGACAAACATGAGGTGTATACAAAAACATGGGCCTTATGGAACATGTTCATTTTTTCGGAGGATGGGAAGTCTCTTCTTGAGGTGAGTCACCCCATTGTCCAAAGTTTGATTACCCTTGACTGTGCTGCTGGGCATAGTCATTTGACACACCATCCTACCCTCCTTCCCCTTAAGCTCTGCTTGCCATCACCTAAGCTCCAACTTTCCCCTTTACGACACCCCCCCCCCCCCTCCTCCTCTTTATCCCCCCTTTTCTCTTTTTTTTTTTTTTGACCTTCTCTTTTCTATACTTTCTCTCTCAAATTTTTGGAATAAGTTACATCAGTGTCATTTGATGTGTTTTCTATCCATGTTGGCTACAATCTATGCTTGAGTATACTAAGATATCTGACAACATCTGAATGATTGTTTTGTGGTTTTCTTCTTTTGTGACATACTTGTACCATTTTAGCCATTTTTTGTAATACTTTCTAAGGTTTGAAACTGTTGAATTTAAAATAAAGAATTTGAAAAACAAATCCACAAATTGCAAGCTTTATTGCGAATCTCTTTGATGTCAATGAGTTAAATCTTGAAAATCAGTTTTCACTATTTGTAAGTCTAATAGGCAGGGGATTTTAAAACAAAGAGCGCTGGTTGTCTTATGTTACCATTACAATAGAAAAATAAATACTGTTCAATGATGTCAGGAGATTTCCTGTGACATCAATTGATCAAATGTCATAATGGCTAAGTTTGGGATACCATATGAATTTAAACAAAATAGCCCTGACTTTGCAAAAGAATGAAGGGGGGATGTGTATTAACAGTGTCTGGGGTAATTATTTATTTTTCTCAGTACAGGAAGTGATCAGAAATCTCACTATTACAGACACAGGTGAAAGCAAAAGCACATTTTCAGTAGTGTATGGAAGAATTCGAATTTAAAACAGCAATTGTTTTGCTATATATTCCTTCTTGTCTAAGTGATGCGCACATCATCCACTCTTATATACAGTAGCTGTCACATGAGCAGAAAGTGAGGGAAATGCCCACAAAGGAGTCAGACAGGAATGAAGACAGAAATTATAACTTTTCATCATTCGAGCTAAAAAAATGTTTGGCTTGAGTTAGACTTTGAAAAATGGTACTGTTCCATGTACTTCAATAAATATATATGTGCTAAGGTTTCGCTTTAGCAGTTGAAGTTGAACTGCTAATCTCTTCCAGTGATGCTAAGTTCACAAGCTCCCTCCATGGCATTGACTTCTTTGCCTTGTCTTCTTCTGGGTTTGGTATCCCTGGGCATATTTATTGACCAGCCAAGGATGACATAACTCCCATGTGCATGCGTGGACTTTTCACTATTCCCAGCTGACCAATCGATCTATTCCAGCATATAGGCATACTAAGAAAATAAATTGAGCAATGCATGTGCAGCTTAGTGAATATTCTGAAAAAGTTTGTAAACAGGAAGGTGAGAAGGTAAAAAGCCCTTCCTGCCTGCAAGCTTTTTTTCCTGGGCAAAGTTACACTTTAAAGTAGAACTAAAGGCAAAACTTTTTTCCATTTTGAACAGAGTAAGGGGAAGGGTTTTTTGCCATCTGTGTCCCAGGGTCACCATAACATTGCTATTGGAAGATACCCCCTCTATTCCTGTTCTGGAGACAACCTAAAATTTGGGAGCTTCATTCACTTTCAGTGATAACATTAAACAGGACAAATATGGTGAATATTCCTAATGGGGGCACAGACAGCAATACAAACTTAACAGGTGTTCTAATCCATCTCCACACTATCCAAAACCAAAAAAAAAAAAAGATTTCAGTTCTCCTTTAAGTGTTGGGAGAAGAGTTAGATATTAGCACTTTTTTGTTGGGAGGGGCTAAGCGTTAGGGGGGTGTTTTAGTGTAGATAATAAATTACTGACATAATACTATTACTGCTGATCACCTGCACCCCGGTGATCTGAAAACTACAAGTATGATGAAAATACATGTACTAGCAGATTATGGATTTCTATGGTTTGATACAGATAGATACTGATGAACAGCCATAATATGATTCTAGGTTTGCCAGTCATTATGTATGATTAAAATGTTTCTGTTTCTTAGCTATGTCTATTTTGTCTGAAGTTGGAGATTAATTCAGCTTGTATTCTATTGTTAGTTATTTTGAATGTTATGTTTCCATGGCTACGCTTTTTCGTACTGGGTACTTCAGATTCAGTATCCACATAAATAAACATGTCATGCGGGATTTGCATTTTTAATAGAGATAGGAAGTACTAAGATAAAGTGTTTTTATAGAGACCTTTTTAGGATCTTTTTGTTTCTATTCACGCATGATGCCGGTAATTGCATACGAACTAGTTACAAAATATATGGTGGGATGTGGGGTCTAGTCAATGGCACTGTCGACATCAATACCTTTTCATCTGATGTGCTTTCAAAAAGTCCCGCAAGCAACTCTGTTTGCTGCATTTTGACTTAAATTAATTTGCCATTGAGATGATTGGAAGTAAATAATAATTGCATAATTAATGCATTTTACTTTCCCTCCCTGGAATGCAATAAACACATTCAAAATTGTTTGAAAATCAAAATGAGAAATAAAAGAGCAAACCAGCCACAAATTTTAGCAAAATATGGCTGACTGCTGGAATAGCATAATTAAAGTTGAACCTCAGGCACAAAATAATCCAGTCACATTCATTAATACATATTAAATGTATTTTGTAAGGCAAACGGTGTAAATATTTAACTTTGAATTGTTATCAGCTCCTTGCAGTTTCCTGCACAGCTCAATCTAGGAGACAGAGAAGTGGCAAAAGAAGCTAATCAGGGTCCAGGGATGTTTGACTCCTATCGCCTAACGCCCGGAATATGTAGTTCCAGGTGCCATGCAGGTAATTTTTTTCCTCCTATAGCCCTGCTGTGGGCAAGCAGTGGGCTCACTTGTCAGGTGAAGCAATCGGTGGCAGCGCTGCCGCCGATTGCTTTCACACAGTGCCAGCCTCTCCGCGCCCCAGGCGTGAGGTTTCCCGGGCTCCACTTGCCCATCTGCAATCCTGGCTCGTCGTTGCCTAGAGAGGAGGGAGAAGAGCGGACAAGTCCACTCCCCTCCCCTTTTTGTGCTGACCCGGAAGTGACATGACCCCATAAAAAATATTGAGGCCCCCCCACTCCCGCATATATTTGCACGTACACATGTAAAAGCACACGCTGGGGTGCCTACACATGAAATCTTCGATTGCAATACACATGTCACATATCTCCACGCACACCAGGATGAGAGCAATAATTCTGGCACCAGACCTCCTCTGTAACACTAAACTGGTGACCTATAAGGAGCTTTAAAAGTGTTGACCTATAGAAAATATAGGGTACTGAATTTCGTTGCCATTTCATGAGCGCGCACACATTTAAGGTTTGACAAGTTGGATATCTATATACTCGCTGCAACCTCATCTTTTATATTTTACAAAAAAATAGGGTAATTTATTGTTTTTTTGTGCCCTAAAATTAACTTGCATTTCTTACTAAAATTTTGCAGTAAAATCAATCAACATAAAACATTGGAACTACCACTATTTTATTCTCTAGGGTCTCTGCTTTCGTATTATATATATATATATATGTATATATCATATTTGTGAGTTTTGTGTAATCTTCAGGCCTAAAATGATTTTTTAAACGTGTGCAAAAAATGCAAAAATGGCTCTGGCAGTGAAAGGGATAAAGCATAAGCCCTGACCCACCCTTTCCTGACGAACAGCCAATCGTTCATCATACTGCAAGGTCTCTCCCCTACCTGATAGTCCCTGGGTGCAGTGCTGGAGACAAGCAGGGAGGGAGGAGGAGATAAACAGTGCAATGGTAAAAATATTACATGTTTAAGTCGCCATAAAGCCTTTTTTGTTTGTAAAAGCCTCCCTGGCATTCCTAAAATCACCTCCAATTTAAATACGGTTTTGGTTAAGAAAAATTTTTTTTATCAGGACAAGTAGATTGCCATGAGGGACAAGTAGATTGGGGCCTCAATTTAGTCCCTGGACAAGTCGTTTTTTGCAAACATTTCCACACACCTGGGGTCACACTGATAGGAGGAGAGAGCAGACTGAGAGAGAGATGCCTTTATCAGTGTTTATTCAACTTTCAATGTCCAGTCACAGGCTTGGAGAGGGACCTATACCTATAAGTGTTAAAGTGCAACTCATTGTTCATTGGGCTTTACTGTACAATAGGCTGATGTGCCATTCACATTGAATGGCACACTGCAATGCACTACCTATAGGTTCAGATGTATTAGATGCATTGTGGCATGGTTTTGTGAACATTATCACAACACACAAGAATGAACGGGCCTATTAAGGTTCATGCAGTGCTGCCTGCAGCATGACTTTGACTCCAAACATGTGGACAACATCATAAAAAGTGTAAACCATGAAAAGTGAAACAAGGGATTCTGCAACAGTTGGTATGTCCCCAAACAGGTCCAAATTCAATATCCTTGAGTCAGTCTGGGATTAAATTGAAATACAAAGTTCTGGATATACAGTATATACACAAATAGTGTGTGTACACTTAATATTGATATATAATTTTAACGTGACCTCGAGTATATTGAACCAGTATATTGAGTCAACAAAGACAACTATAATAAGAACCTTATAATAATTTACTACTATGCAATGCAGTCATAAAATTGACTTAAATATGGAGATTTTCCACTAAAGGTATGTGGGCCCAGATTCAACCATGTTTATTACTTGACTTGTAACAGGACTTTAAGAGTAGCTACAACAATGTTACAACTTCAGGGAGCTTCAGCCCTACTAAATCAAAAAGGAGATTTCTCTAAACTGTCATTTTTGGTTTTTGCTAGGTGGGGCCCTTCTTTGAAGGTGCACAAGTGGTGAATCTGGTTAGGTCCATCAGTCCTTCTAGAGGTGCTTGTATGTTGATACTTTAGAAAGAAACGGAAACACTGATAGGTGAAGATAGTTTGAAACAAGCTTCAAAGGGAGAAGGGAGTAGGAAGAATTCTATTTCTATTGGATGTCCTAAGACATGTGATATAGCAATGTGTTTGTTTTTGTATTTTGTGTAAAATGGGTTTGACAACCCTCTCTTATCAATCCTTGTTCACGGGCCTTAATGACGGAGGGTAACGAGGTCTATACTGAGATGCCGAGGCTGCAAGTGATGATTGGCACAATTTGCCTTGATGCACTGAAAAGTTACAGTAATTTGCTGGGGTCCTCACCTTAAATGACTAAAGAGTGTATGCAGAACTATACTGTAATCAAATTCTCTTTAGGAAATTACCACCAAACACACCCTGTTGTAATGGTAGCTGCTGGTGAAGCTGACAACTCACTCTGGGATTGTTGCTGACTGTTAAAGATGGCTGCCATCCTTGCTCTGAGTAATGTTGACCATGGCAGGACAGATCCCTGCATTCCTCCTCTTCTTCAGTCTGAGGCAAAGTTCAGCTCACTCCTAGCTATAGACAATCCCCGAATCTCCTTTAGCTGTGCCAGAGCCTAGAAACAGCACACCCACGGGGCTACTTTAGATGTAACATAGTCTAGAAGCAGCGCATCCCCGGTGATCCTTCAAATGTGTGCCTAGCTTAGCGCGTGCGCACTCTCTCTCTCTCTCTTTGTGTGTGTGTGTGTGTGTGATATATATATATATATATATATATATATATATATATATATATACATAATATGTGTATAGTGCCCAAGTTTTTTTTGCACAGTAGCCAGTAGAGGTGTACAAAATTGTTTTAAACATTTATATTGGGGTTGATTTAAGGGAAATAGACTGCACTTTGCAAGTGAAGTATTATGAATTTTTCTTACAGCTTAGAAACTGTGGTAAAGCTCTGCTGATTTTCATCATCCAAAAATGATTGCACCTGATTGGGTATTCTTTATAAAGTAAAGCTCTATATTTCCATTTACTAAGAAAAAAGAGTGCAACTGCACTTGCAAAGTCTATTTGCCTTTAGTAATTCAACATCATTGTGTTTTGGTATCCCTGTTCATTCTAGCTGCTCTCCCTTTATTTAATCTACTATTTAAAAACAATGTCTTTTATTTCCTATGTAATAAATTAAGTACACTTTATTGGGACCATTTAAAACCATAGTACAGGGAGGGGTAGTGATAAGTGAAGAATATTTTGTTTGGCCTGGATTTTTTCTGTAATGATTGAGGTATATGCATGAAAATGTGTCTGTAACAGTGAACCTCCAGTATAAAAGAAAGAAGAAATAAAAAGTTCCATTTCCATTGATCAGTAATTGAGTAGAAAAAGAAGTTGGAACCTGTAATTTGAGCAAATTTCAGCTAGAAGCCATCTTCAAGCAGTCATGCATAAATATAGGTTTCTCAGCAGATCAGTCATGTGGAAGACAGTGAAAAAGATGCTTTAAGCCATACTATGTAATCCCAAAAGCTGATGGTATAGGTCTTTGTAGAACACAGGGGGATACACTTTCAAGTAGTTATATTTTCTCTTAAGTCCACCCTAAATGCTTAGAATAGCAGACCACATTATACACTCAAATAAATTGAGGTTTAACATGTTTGTGCACTTGATTAGAATTGTACAGGATCTTCAAAGATTCCCAAGCTGAAGGATTAAAACACTTTTTTAAACAGTAAATATCATTTGAAATGCAATAGAAAATTTGGATTTGTATGTATAAAAGGGAACTGCTTTGAACATGTAGGCATGGCATACAAAATTACATACATAGTTAGACTTAATACTTGAGATTATATACTGCTCAAACACTAAAACGTGTTCAGTTTCAAAATTGTTGGTATTAGAGTATGTGTGTGTGTGTATGTGTATATATATATATATATATATATATATATATATATATATATATATATATGATTGAGTGATCACAGGTTAAAAAATACCAATAGGTACTGTAGATGGTAAAATACAAATATTATTGTATGACAGTGATACCTATTAAAGTGGTAGTGAAGACTGAAGGTTTTTACGTAAGTATTTTTTTTAAGTAAGTATGACGTTTGCTGTTTTTTTTTTTGTTTTTGTTTAAAGATGGCTTTATTATCACTTTAATTTTGTATGTGATATTCCCTCTGAACATTCCATGAATTTCCTGGAATGATGCCTTAAAATAAATCTGTAAAAATAAATTTTAGATTTTAAATACTTCTCGTGTATTGTTCTATAATCCCTTAGTTTTCTTGATAACATGGAATGTGGTGTCTGGGTTCTTTAAAAACGCATCACCCAGACAGAATACTTTGATAAGAAAATACAATTTGGAGATCACCACATCACAACAGAATTAGATCATGAGAGTAAGTTTAACATTGGTTGTAGTCAAGTTGATAGAATCACTCCTGAAAAGAAGGATCATTGATAACTTAAAAATGCATAGCTGGCTGGATTCAAAGCAGCATGGCTTTACTCAGGGCAGATGATGTCGAACTAATTCACTGGAAATTTTACAAAAGTTGTACAAGCTAGGACTTAACCCTTGGGTGGTTCAGTGGATATGAAGTTGGCTAAAGGAAAGACACCAGAGTGTGGTTGTAAATGAGGTTCACTTGGAACTTGGAGACCAGTCACTAGTGGTGTACCATAAAGCTCTGTACTAGGTCCTGTTATATTAAATCTCTATGTACGTGATATAACTAAAGGTTTGTTAGGTAAGGTATGTCTTTTTGCTGATACAAAGGTGTGTAATAGAGAGAGGTGTCTAACATGGAAAATGATTTGGCATTGCTGGACCATTGGTCAAAAAAGTGGAAAATGCAGTTCATTGTTTCTAAACATAAAATAATGCACATAGGGAAAATAATCCCTTGAGAGAGTAAAATAATGGGGTACCGTGTTGGTCAGCACTAGAGATGAGCGAAGTATTCAAAAATTCGATTCGACTGATTCGGCGAATTCGTAGAAAAATTTCGATTCGAGTCGAATATATTAGCTGTGAATTTAACTTAAAAAAGGGTGTTTCTAGGCTTCAGAGAGACTTAATATTAGTGCTGAACACTGTACCTTTAATTTAAATGCCCTTGGAGTCTGCTGGGGAAGAGAAATAATACTGTCAGGCAGTATGACATGCAGATGAGTGCCGTCGATCTTAGAATCACCGCACACTTCACTCATTTGGCCAGTCACGGGGCCAAAACCAGAGTGTGGAGCCACAGTGTGGCGGTGGAGGCAGCAGCAATGGGAGGCCATACAGCACCCTATGACAAAAATGGAAACCACCAGCAGTGTGAGGAGACCTGAAAGTGGCACATGGCAGAGTGTGGCGATAGAGACAGCAGCAATGGGAGGCCGTACAGGGACCCATGACACACTCTGGACCTGGCAGCAGCATGAGGAGGCGGTACAGGGGCCCATGGCAGATTACGGGCCTGGCAGCAGCATGAGGAGTCGGTACGGGGGCCCATGGCAGATTACAGGCCTGGCAGCAGCAATGGGAGGCCGTACAGGGACCCATGACACAATCTGGACCTAGCAGCAGCATGGGGAGGCGGTACAGGGGCCCATGACAGATTACGGGCCTGGCAGCAGCATTTGGAGTCTGTACGGGGGCCCATGACACACTCTGGACCTGGCAGCAGCATGAGGAGGCGGTACAGGGGCGCATGACAGATTACGAGCCTGGCAGCAGCAACTTGGACAGGAGGACGTTCAGTTTCTGCACCGTCTGGTGCGTGCTCGCAAACTGTTGTCTCTTGGAAACGGATTCCAAGAAAGACTGCTGACGGAATCCGTGAAGAGGAGTAGCAGGAGAAGGAGCATCTGAACGAGCGGAATATGCCAACAAGCGACAACAGGGGCCCATGACAGATTACGGGCCTGGCAGCAGCATGAGGAGTCGGTACGGGGGCCCATGGCAGATTAGGGGCCTGGCAGCAGCTATGGGAGGCCCGTAATCTGCCAGCACCCTATGACAAAAAATGGAACCCACCAGCAGTGTGAGGAGACCTGAAAGTGGCACATGGCAGAGTGTGGCGATGGAGACAGCAGCAATGGGAGGCCGTACAGGGACCCATGAGAGACTCTGGACCTGGCAGCAGCATGAGGAGGCGGTATAGGGGCCCATGGCAGATTAGGGGCCTGGCAGCAGCTATGGGAGGCCCGTAATCTGCCAGCACCCTATGACAAAAAATGGAATACACCAGCAGTGTGAGGATACTTGAAAGTGGCACATGGCAGAGTGTGGCGATGGAGACAGCAGCAATGGGAGGCCGTACAGGGACCCATGAGAGACTCTGGACTTGGCAGCAGCATGAGGAGGCGGTATAGGGGCCCATGGCAGATTAGGGGCCTGGCAGCAGCTATGGGAGGCCCGTAATCTGCCAGCACCCTATGACAAAAAATGGAACACACCAGCAGTGTGAGGAGACCTGAAAGTGGCACATGTTTGGGGCATGATTCATGGCGGATTTAGTCAGTTGTGTCAGGAACTGGTGGTTTGAAATCCAGACTAATCCACGCCTGATTCATTTTCACAAACGTCAGTCTCTCCACACTTTGGGTGGACAGTCGTGTCCTCCGCGGAGTTGCAATACCTCCTGCCGCACTAAACACGCGCTCCGATGCCACGCTACTGGCCGGGCATGACAGCCTTTCAAGGGCAAATTCAGCTAGTTGGGGCCAAAGGTCAAGTTTCGTTGCCCAGTAGTCAAGGGGATTGTCTACCTCGGTTGGCAGGGTGCTGTCCAAGTAGGCCTAAGCCTGTTGTTTGAGGTCCTGCTCCAGGTCCACCTGATGCTGCTGCTGCGGCTGGTTAGTAGTTTCCTCACTGCGCTGGTGAAGAAAGCTACTCATCATCGACTGCAGACTGAGGCAGCCGCTGCTGGTGGAGCTGCCACTGCTCCTACCACCCCACCCCTCCCCTGCTGCCATGGCAGCGGAACGCGAGTGCACAGGGCCCACAGTGTCTGAGGATGGACGTTGGCGCAGACAGGCAGAGACCAGCTGACTACATAGGTGGTTTTTATAGTACGTTATTTTGGCCTCCCTCTCAGCAGGTGTGAAAAAGGCCACCATTTTTGAACGGTAGCGAGGGTCCAACAAGGTGGACAGCCAAAAGTCATCCCTCTGTCTGATGGTTATTATTCGGCTGTCGCTACGCAAGCAAGCGAGCATGCTATGGGCCATTTGTGCCAAGGAATGCGAGGGACTCCCTGCCTCCATCTCCACAGCATACTGCCACGGTGCGTCTGGGTCCTCTGTCTCCTCCTCCTCCTCCTCTACCAGATGCTCCTGCTCCTCCACTCCTGTCCGCTGAGTGGAAAAACCACCCATTTCACTCAATAATTCCTGAGCACCAATGTCCTCCTCTACCTCCTCCTCTTCTTCCTGTCCTGCCCCCACAGGGGTCATGTGGCGTTGAGATCTGTGCGCCACGTCTACCGCACCCTGACCAGCCATTGTTAACAGCATTTGTTCCAGGACGTGCAACAGAGGAATGACGTCGTTCATCCCATAGTCCTGCCGACTCACGAATAGCGTGGCCTCCTCAAAGGGCCTGAGCAAGCGCAGGTGTCACGCATGAGCTGCCAATGGCTGACATCTAAGTTACACAGGGAGTACCTTTATCCGCTTTTAACATCAGGAAATCGGTGATGGCCTTTCGCTGTTCGTAAAGGCGGTCTAACATATGTAGGGTTGAATTCCACCTTGTTGCAACGTCACAGCATGAGGAGTCGGTACGGGGGCCCATGGCAGATTACGTGCCTGGCAGCAGCAATGGGAGGCCCGTAATCTGCCAGCACCCTATGTCAAAAAATTCAACACACCAGCAGTGTGAGGAGACCTGAAAGTGGCACATGGCAGAGTGTGGCTATGGAGACAGCAGCAATGGGAGGCCGTACAGGGACCCATGACACACTCTGGACTTGGCAGCAGCATGAGGAGGCGGTATAGGGGCCCATGGCAGATTAGGGGCCTGGCAGCAGCAATGGGAGGCCTGTAATCTGCCAGCACCCTATGTCAAAAAATTCTACACACCAGCAGTGTGAGGAGACCTGAAAGTGGCACATGGCAGAGTGTGGCGATGGAGACAGCAGCAATGGGAGGCCGTACAGGGACCCATGACAGACTCTGGACCTGGCAGCAGCATGAGGAGGCGGTATATAGGGGCCCATGGCAGATTAGGGGCCTGGCAGCAGCAATGGGAGGCCCGTAATCTGCCAACACCCTATGTCAAAAAATTCTACACACCAGCAGTGTGTGAGGAGACCTGAAAGTGGCACATGGCAGAGTGTGGCGATGGAGACAGCAGCAATGGGAGGCCGTACAGGGACCCATGAGAGACTCTGGACCTGGCAGCAGCATGAGGAGGCGGTATATAGGGGCCCATGGCAGATTAGGGGCCTGGCAGCAGCTATGGGAGGCCCGTAATCTGCCAGCACCCTATGTCAAAAAATTCTACACACCAGCAGTGTGTGAGGAGACCTGAAAGTGGCACATGGCAGAGTGTGGCGATGGAGACAGCAGCAATGGGAGGCCGTACAGGGACCCATGACAGACTCTGGACCTGGCAGCAGCATGAGGAAGCGGTATATAGGGGCCTATGGCAGATTAGGGGCCTGGCAGCAGCTATAGGAGGCCCATAATCTGCCAGCACCCTATGTCAAAAAATTCAAAACACCAGCAGTGTGAGGAGACCTGAAAGTGGCACATGGCATGAGACACTGTGGACCTGGCAGCAGCATGAGGAGGCGGTATATAGGGGCCCATGGCAGATTAGGGGCCTGGCAGCAGCTATGGGAGGCCCGTAATCTGCCAGCACCCTATGTCAAAAAATTCTACAAACCAGCAGTGTGTGAGGAGACCTGAAAGTGGCACATGGCAGAGTGTGGCGATGGAGACAGCAGCAATGGGAGGCCGAACAGGGACCCATGACAGACTCTGGACCTGGCAGCAGCATGAGGAGGCGGTATATAGGGGCCTATGGCAGATTAGGGGCCTGGCAGCAGCTATGGGAGGCCCATAATCTGCCAGCACCCTATGTCAAAAAATTCTACACACCAGCAGTGTGTGAGGAGACCTGAAAGTGGCACATGGCAGAGTGTGGCGATGGAGACAGCAGCAATGGGAGGCCGTACAGGGACCCATGACAGACTCTGGACCTGGCAGCAGCATGAGGAGGCGGTATATAGGGGCCCATGGCAGATTAGGGGCCTGGCAGCAGCAATGCGAGGCCCGTAATCTGCCAACACCCTATGTCAAAAAATTCTACACACCAGCAGTGTGTGAGGAGACCTGAAAGTGGCACATGGCAGAGTGTGGCGATGGAGACAGCAGCAATGGGAGGCCGTACAGGGACCCATGAGAGACTCTGGACCTGGCAGCAGCATGAGGAGGCGGTATATAGGGGCCTATGGCAGATTAGGGGCCTGGCAGCAGCTATGGGAGGCCCGTAATCTGCCAGCACCCTATGTCAAAAAATTCTACACACCAGCAGTGTGTGAGGAGACCTGAAAGTGGCACATGGCAGAGTGTGGCGATGGAGACAGCAGCAATGGGAGGCCGTACAGGGACCCATGACAGACTCTGGACCTGGCAGCAGCATGAGGAGGCGGTATATAGGGGCCTATGGCAGATTAGGGGCCTGGCAGCAGCTATGGGAGGCCCATAATCTGCCAGCACCCTATGTCAAAAAATTCTACACACCAGCAGTGTGTGAGGAGACCTGAAAGTGGCACATGGCAGAGTGTGGCGATGGAGACAGCAGCAATGGGAGGCCGTACAGGGACCCATGACAGACTCTGGACCTGGCAGCAGCATGAGGAAGCGGTATATAGGGGCCTATGGCAGATTAGGGGCCTGGCAGCAGCTATAGGAGGCCCATAATCTGCCAGCACCCTATGTCAAAAAATTCAACACACCAGCAGTGTGAGGAGACCTGAAAGTGGCACATGGCATGAGACACTGTGGACCTGGCAGCAGCATGAGGAGGCGGTATATAGGGGCCCATGGCAGATTAGGGGCCTGGCAGCAGCTATGGGAGGCCCGTAATCTGCCAGCACCCTATGTCAAAAAATTCTACACACCAGCAGTGTGTGAGGAGACCTGAAAGTGGCACATGGCAGAGTGTGGCGATGGAGACAGCAGCAATGGGAGGCCGTACAGGGACCCATGACAGACTCTGGACCTGGCAGCAGCATGAGGAGGCGGTATATAGGGGCCTATGGCAGATTAGGGGCCTGGCAGCAGCTATGGGAGGCCCATAATCTGCCAGCACCCTATGTCAAAAAATTCTACACACCAGCAGTGTGTGAGGAGACCTGAAAGTGGCACATGGCAGAGTGTGGCGATGGAGACAGCAGCAATGGGAGGCCGTACAGGGACCCATGACAGACTCTGGACCTGGCAGCAGCATGAGGAGGCGGTATATAGGGGCCTATGGCAGCTTAGGGGCCTGGCAGCAGCTATGGGAGGCCCGTAATCTGCCAGCACCCTATGTCAAAAAATTCTACACACCAGCAGTGTGTGAGGAGACCTGAAAGTGGCACATGGCAGAGTGTGGCGATGGAGACAGCAGCAATGGGAGGCCGTACAGGGACCCATGACAGACTCTGGACCTGGCAGCAGCATGAGGAAGCGGTATATAGGGGCCTATGGCAGATTAGGGGCCTGGCAGCAGCTATAGGAGGCCCATAATCTGCCAGCACCCTATGTCAAAAAATTCAACACACCAGCAGTGTGAGGAGACCTGAAAGTGGCACATGGCATGAGACACTGTGGACCTGGCAGCAGCATGAGGAGGCGGTTTATAGGGGCCCATGGCAGATTAGGGGCCTGGCAGCAGCTATGGGAGGCCCGTAATCTGCCAGCACCCTATGTCAAAAAATTCTACACACCAGCAGTGTGTGAGGAGACCTGAAAGTGGCACATGGCAGAGTGTGGCGATGGAGACAGCAGCAATGGGAGGCCGTACAGGGACCCATGACAGACTCTGGACCTGGCAGCAGCATGAGGAGGCGGTATATAGGGGCCTATGGCAGATTAGGGGCCTGGCAGCAGCTATGGGAGGCCCATAATCTGCCAGCACCCTATGTCAAAAAATTCTACACACCAGCAGTGTGTGAGGAGACCTGAAAGTGGCACATGGCAGAGTGTGGCGATGGAGACAGCAGCAATGGGAGGCCGTACAGGGACCCATGACAGACTCTGGACCTGGCAGCAGCATGAGGAGGCGGTATATAGGGGCCTATGGCAGCTTAGGGGCCTGGCAGCAGCTATGGGAGGCCCGTAATCTGCCAGCACCCTATGTCAAAAAATTCTACACACCAGCAGTGTGTGAGGAGACCTGAAAGTGGCACATGGCAGAGTGTGGCGATGGAGACAGCAGCAATGGGAGGCCGTACAGGGACCCATGACAGACTCTGGACCTGGCAGCAGCATGAGGAGGCGGTATATAGGGGCCCATGGCAGATTAGGGGCCTGGCAGCAGCAATGGGAGGCCCGTAATCTGCCAACACCCTATGTCAAAAAATTCTACACACCAGCAGTGTGTGAGGAGACCTGAAAGTGGCACATGGCAGAGTGTGGCGATGGAGACAGCAGCAATGGGAGGCCGTACAGGGACCCATGAGAGACTCTGGACCTGGCAGCAGCATGAGGAGGCGGTATATAGGGGCCTATGGCAGATTAGGGGCCTGGCAGCAGCTATGGGAGGCCCGTAATCTGCCAGCACCCTATGTCAAAAAATTCTACACACCAGCAGTGTGTGAGGAGACCTGAAAGTGGCACATGGCAGAGTGTGGCGATGGAGACAGCAGCAATGGGAGGCCGTACAGGGACCCATGACAGACTCTGGACCTGGCAGCAGCATGAGGAGGCGGTATATAGGGGCCTATGGCAGATTAGGGGCCTGGCAGCAGCTATGGGAGGCCCATAATCTGCCAGCACCCTATGTCAAAAAATTCTACACACCAGCAGTGTGTGAGGAGACCTGAAAGTGGCACATGGCAGAGTGTGGCGATGGAGACAGCAGCAATGGGAGGCCGTACAGGGACCCATGACAGACTCTGGACCTGGCAGCAGCATGAGGAAGCGGTATATAGGGGCCTATGGCAGATTAGGGGCCTGGCAGCAGCTATAGGAGGCCCATAATCTGCCAGCACCCTATGTCAAAAAATTCAACACACCAGCAGTGTGAGGAGACCTGAAAGTGGCACATGGCATGAGACACTGTGGACCTGGCAGCAGCATGAGGAGGCGGTATATAGGGGCCTATGGCAGATTAGGGGCCTGGCAGCAGCTATGGGAGGCCCATAATCTGCCAGCACCCTATGTCAAAAAATTCTACACACCAGCAGTGTGTGAGGAGACCTGAAAGTGGCACATGGCAGAGTGTGGCGATGGAGACAGCAGCAATGGGAGGCCGTACAGGGACCCATGACAGACTCTGGACCTGGCAGCAGCATGAGGAGGCGGTATATAGGGGCCTATGGCAGATTAGGGGCCTGGCAGCAGCTATGGGAGGCCCATAATCTGCCAGTAGAGATGAGCGAATTTCTCAAAAATTCGATTCGGCTGATTCGGCGAATTCCAGTGTGAAATTCGATTCGATGCGAATTTCTTCGCTACGAAGATGACTTATAAAAAGGGTTTCTAGGCTTCAGAGAGCCTTTAAATTAGTGCAGAACACTGTACCTTTAATTTAAATGCCCTTGGAGATGAGGAAAGAGAAGAAGAAGGAGAAGGATGAGAAGAAGGAGAAGGATGAGAAGAAGGAGAAGGATGAGAAGAAGGAGAAGGAGAAGGATGAGAAGGAGAAGGATGAGAAGAAGGAGAAGGAGAAGGATGAGAAGGAGAAGGATGAGGAGAAGAAGGAGAAGGATGAGGAGAAGAAGGAGAAGGATGAGGAGAAGAAGGATGAGAAGAAGGAGAAGGATGAGAAGAAAGAGAAGGATGAGAAGGAGAAGGATGAGAAGAAGGAGAAGGATGAGAAGAAGGAGAAGGAGAAGGATGAGGAGAAGAAGGATGAGAAGAAGGAGAAGGATGAGGAGAAGGAGAAGGAGAAGGATGAGAAGAAGGATGAGAAGAAGGAGAAGGATGAGAAGAAGGAGAAGGATGAGAAGTATGAGAAGAAGAAGGATGAGAAGAAGGATGAGAAGGATGAGAAGAAGGAGAAGGATGAGGATGAGAAGAAGGAGAAGGAGAAGCAGAAGGAGAAGGATGAGAAGAAGGAAAAGGAGAAGGATGAGAAGATGGAGAAGGAGAAGGATGAGAAGATGGAGAAGGAGAAGGATGAGAAGGAGAAGGATGAGAAGAAGGAGAAGGATGAGAAGAAGGAGAAGGATGAGAAGAAGGAGAAGGAGAAGGATGAGGAGAAGGAGAAGGATGAGAAGAAGGAGAAGGATGAGAAGAAGGAGAAGGAGAAGGATGAGAAGAAGGAGAAGGATGAGAAGAAGGAGAAGGATGAGAAGATGAAGAAGGAGAAGGATGAGAAGAAGGAGAAGGAGAAGGATGAGAAGAAGGAGAAGGAGAAGGATGAGAAGAAGGAGAAGGATGAGGAGAAGGAGAAGGATGAGAAGAAGGAGAAGGATGAGAAGAAGGAGAAGGATGAGAAGAAGGAGAAGGATGAGAAGCAGAAGGAGAAGGATGAGAAGAAGGAGAAGGATGAGAAGAAGGAGAAGGAGAAGCAGAAGGAGAAGGATGAGAAGAAGGAGAAGGATGAGGAGAAGGAGAAGGAGAAGCAGAAGGAGAAGGATGAGAAGAAGGAAAAGGAGAAGGATGAGAAGATGGAGAAGGAGAAGGATGAGAAGAAGGAGAAGGATGAGAAGAAGGAGAAGGAGAAGGATGAGAAGAAGGAGAAGGAGAAGGATGAGAAGAAGGAGAAGGATGAGGAGAAGAATAATGAGAAGAAGGAGAAGGAGAAGGATGAGAAGAAGGAGAAGGAGAAGGATGAGAAGAAGGAGAAGGATGAGAAGAAGGAGAAGGATGAGAAGAAGGAGAAGGAGAAGGATGAGAAGAAGGAGAAGGATGAGAAGAAGGAGAAGGATGAGAAGAAGGATGAGAAGAAGGATGAGAAGAAGGAGAAGGATGAGAAGAAGGACAGTTCTGTGACAGTTTCTGTCTATTTCTGACAGTTCTGGGACATTCCCTCCATACAGCGGTTTCCGGCAAAAAGTGTATGTGCAGAGTTCCTCTATTTTGCAGATACACTTAGAGGAGCTCTGCAGATACACTTAGAGGAGCTCTGCACATACACTTTTTGCCGGCTTGGAATTATTCTTATTTTCATCCTACTTCTTCTTCTTCTTCATCCTCATCCTCTTCTTCTTCTTCTGAGGATGAGGATGAAGAAGAAGAAGTAGGATGAAAATAAGATTAATTCCAAGCCGGCAAAAAGTGTATTTGCAGAGCTCCTCTAAGTGTATCTGCAGAGCTCCTCTAAGTGTATCTGCAGAATAGAGGAACTCTGCACATACACTTTTTGCCGGCTTGCAATTATTCTTATTTTCATCCTACTTCTTCTTCTTCTTCTTCTTCTTCTTCTTCGGATGAGGATAAAGAAGATGAAGAAGAAGAAGAAGAAGTAGGATGAAAATAAGATTAATTCCAAACAGGCAAAAAGTGTATGTGCAGAGCTCCTCTAAGTGTATCTGCAGAGCTCCTCTAAGTGTATCTGCAGAATAGAGGAACTCTGCACATACACTTTTTGCCGGCTTGGAATTAATCTTATTTTCATCCTACTTCTTCTTCTTCATCCTCATCCTCATAAGAAGAAAAAGAAGAAGTAGGATGAAAATAAGAATAATTCCAAGCCGGCAAAAAGTGTATCTGCAGCGCTCCTCTAAGTGTATCTGCAGAGCTCCTCTAAGTGTATCTGCAGAATAGAGGAACTCTGCACATACACTTTTTGCCGGCTTGCAATTATTCTTATTTTCATCCTACTTCTTCTTCTTCTTCTTCTTCTTCTTCATCCTCTTCTTCTTCTTCTGAGGATGAGGATAAAGAAGATGAAGAAGAAGAAGAAGATGTAGGATGAAAATAAGATTAATTCCAAACAGGCAAAAAGTGTATCTGCAGAGCTCCTCTAAGTGTATCTGCAGAGCTCCTCTAAGTGTATCTGCAGAATAGAGGAACTCTGCACATACACTTTTTGCCGGCTTGGAATTATTCTTCTTTTCATCCTACTTCTTCTTCTTCTTCATCCTCATCCTCAGAAGAAGAGGATGAGGATGAGGATGAAGAAGAAGAAGAAGAAGAAGAAGTAGGATGAAAAGAAGAATAATTCCAAGCCGGCAAAAAGTGTATGTGCAGAGTTCCTCTATTTCTGACAGTTCTCTCACAGCTTCTTCACATGTACAGTGGTTGAAACATCTGTATCCTAAATGTAAACTAATAGATACAATGTTTCAACCGCTAAACATGTGTTCCTTCTGTCAGAGAACTGTCAGAAATAGCGGAGCTCACTGCAGGGACACTTTTGCCGGCTGATCGGGAAATGTTCGATTCGCGCACCCGAAGTAGGCAAAATTTCGGTTTCGCCGCGAATCGAATATTTCCTGAAATTCGACTCGAATTCCGGTTCGCCTGGTTCGATTCGCTCATCTCTATCTGCCAGCACCCTATGTCAAAAAATTCTACACACCAGCAGTGTGTGAGGAGACCTGAAAGTGGCACATGTTTGAGGCATGATTCATGGCGGATTTAGTCAGTTGTGTCAGGAACTGGTGGTTTGAAATCCAGACTAATCCACGCCTGATTCATTTTCACAAACGTGAGTCTCTCCACACTTTGGGTGGACAGTCGTGTCCTCCGCGGAGTTACAATACCTCCTGCCGCACTAAACACGCGCTCCGATGCCACGCTACTGGCCGGGCATGACAGCCTTTCAAGGGCAAATTCAGCTAGTTGGGGCCAAAGGTCAAGTTTCGTTGCCCAGTAGTCAAGGGGATTGTCTACCTCGGTTGGCAGGGTGCTGTCCAAGTAGGCCCAAGCCTGTTGTTTGAGGTCCTGCTCCAGGTCCACCTGATGCTGCTGCTGCTGCTGCGGCTGGTTAGTAGTTTCCTCACTGCGCTGGTGAAGAAAGCTACTCATCATCGACTGCAGACTGAGGCAGCCGCTGCTGGTGGAGCTGCCACTGCTCCTACCACCCCACCCCTCCCCTGCTGCCATGGCAGCGGAACGCGAGCGCACAGGGCCCACAGTGTCTGAGGATGGACGTTGGCGCACAAAGGCAGAGACCAACTGACTACATAGGTGGTTTTTATAGTACGTTATTTTGGCCTCCCTCTCAGCAGGTGTGAAAAAGGCCACCATTTTGGAACGGTAGCGAGGGTCCAACAAGGTGGACAGCCAAAAGTCATCCCTCTGTCTGATGGTTATTATTCGGCTGTCGCTACGCAAGCAACCGAGCATGCTATGGGCCATTTGTGCCAAGGAATGCGAGGGACTCCCTGCCTCCATCTCCACAGCATACTGCCACGGTGCGTCTGGGTCCTCTGTCTCCTCCTCCTCCTCCTCTACCAGATGCTCCTGCTCCTCCACTCCTGTCCGCTGAGTGGAAAAACCACCCATTTCACTCAATAATTCCTGAGCACAAATGTCCTCCTCTACCTCCTCCTCTTCTTCCTGTCCTGCCCCCACAGGGGTCATGTGGCGTTGAGATCTGTGCGCCACGTCTACCGCACCCTGACCAGCCATTGTTAACAGCATTTGTTCAAGGACGTGCAACAGAGGAATGACGTCGTTCATCCCATAGTCCTGCCGACTCACGAATAGCGTGGCCTCCTCAAAGGGCCTGAGCAAGCGGCAGGTGTCACGCATGAGCTGCCAATGGCTGACATCGAAGTTACACAGGGGAGTACCTTTATCCGCTTGTAACATCAGGAAATCGGTGATGGCCTTTCGCTGTTCGTAAAGGCGGTCTAACATGTGTAGGGTTGAATTCCACCTTGTTGCAACGTCGCAGATCAGGCGATGCTGTGGAATTCCGTTCTGCCGCTGCAGCTCAAGGAGGGTGTGCTTTGCGGTGTAGGAATGGCTGAAATGCATGCAAAGTTTACGTGACATTTTAAGGATGTCTTGCAGTGGGATGGTGGATTTTAAGAACCGCTTGACAACCAGATTGAACACGTGAGCCATGCATGGCGCATGGCACAACCTTCCTTGACGCAGAGCAGACACCATGTTCTTTCCGTTGTCGGTCAACATGGTTCCGATTTTCAGTTTGCGCGGAGACAGCCATCTGTCGATTTCTCTGTTCATTACACTCAGAAGTTCCTCCCCTGTGTGACTACGTTCGCCAAGGCATACCAGGTGCAGAACAGCGTGACACCGTTGCGCCCTGCACATGTGATATGCCGGTCGGGTAATGGGACTTGGCACGGGGGTGTCGGCTGAGGACACGGCGGAAGAAGAGGTGGTAGAGGCGGACATCTTTGCCGGACCAAGGACGTGCAAACGTGGAGGCAAAAGCGGCGTGACCTGTCCAAGTTGCTGGTGCGGCTGTGACGGCACCACGTTCACCCAGTGGGCCGTAAATGACATGTACTGTCCCTGACCATAGTTACAGCTCCACACGTCGGCGCTGCCGTGCACTTTGGCAGAGACCGACATGCTCAAAGACTGGCCCACCATGTCTTCTACATGTGAATGCAGGGCTGGCACTGCCTTTTTGGCGAAGAAATGACGGCTTGGCACTCTCCACCGCGGCACGGCACAAGCCATCATTTCTCTGAAAGGTGCTGAGTCCACCACTTGGAAAGGGAGGGACTGCAGCACCAGCAACTTGGACAGGAGGACGTTCAGCTTTTGCACCGTCGGGTGCGTGCTCGCAAACTGTTGTCTCTTGGAAACGGATTCCAAGAAAGACTGCTGACGGAATCCGTGAAGAGGAGTAGCAGGAGAAGGAGCATCTGAACGAGCGGAAGATGCCAACGAGCGACAACTCCCCTCAGCAGAGGTGTTGGAGCCTTGACTGGCTGATGGAGGGCGATTGACGTCGGGTGACGGAGCAAGTAACGGAGCGGGTGATGGAGCGGGGGCTGGGGCGGGCAGAACCGCCGTATCTTTATCACGGTTTTCCCAGGCCACCAAATGGCGACGCTGCATATGCTGCCGCAACGCTGTAGTCCCAACATGGGCCCCCTGGCCACGCTTGACTTTCTGGCCACATAGTCGACATACGGCTACGTTTACTTCCTCGGGCGGCTTGACGAAAAATTGCCACACCGCCGAGTAGGAAACTTTGCCCCCGATACTCCTCACTGGCTGACTGCTGCTTCCTCCGTGCACACCGGCACCACTACTGGCCGTGGTGGTAGGCTGCAGTGGAGCTGGTGCTCTACTCCGTGGCCGTTTGGCTCCACTGACACTGCTGCGACCCTGCTGCTGTCTCCTGGGCAACCCACCGACTGTTTTGCTCGCTGCCAAGCTGCCACCCTCTTCTCCTGATGATGCGGAAGAAATTGCCTGATGACGACGAGGCTGCCAAGTGCGATCAACCTCCTCATCATCAAGTAGGGTCTCCGCCTCACTACTAGCCCCCTCGGCTGCGTCTGGGTCAGGAGACAGACCTGTCTCTAGACCGGCTACCGAGCCACTCTCCTCGCCACTACTTCTTCGCCTGGCTGCTGAAAAGGCGGATGTCTCCCCCCGTTCCTGACCGCCCTCTGTTAGCTCTTCCTCACTGTACAGTGGGGCTGAGCCCACAGCATGCGATACTTCGCTTGGTGAGGGAACACCAAAGGACAGGGGCAGGTAGAGGACACGTGATTTCAGTGGGCTTGGTCCCGGGCCATGCCAACTAACGGTTGTGTCTGACGTACCCACCAACCGTTGGCTGTAGGTGTCAGAGGTGACCTGGGAAGAGGAAGACGACCGAGCCAACCAATCGACGACGGCAGGGTTGTCGGTGGAGACACGACCGCTGGATGACACCGGGAGCACTGGCCTCTGGCTGCGAATAGTGCTGCCTCGACCCCTTCCTCTGCTGCCACGTCTGCTCGCTCCTAAAACATTGCCTCCTCTGCCACTCCTCTGCATGTTGTCTGACATACTCTTTAATTAAACGATTATGTGTCCCTGAGTAACAATTCTGTGTCCCTGAGTAACAATTCTGTGGCCCTAAGTAACAGTTCTGTGGCCCTCAGTAACAATTCTGTGTCCCTGATTAACGTTTCTGTGGCCCCAAGTAACAGTTCTGTGGCCCTCAGTAACAATTCTGTGTCTGTGCGAGTAACAATTCTGTGTCTGTGCGAGAAACAATTCTGTGGCCCTAAGTAACAGTTCTGTGGCCCTCAGTAACAGTTCTGTGGCCCTGAGTAACAATTCTGTGTCTGTGCGAGTAACAATTCTGTGTCTGTGCGAGTAACAATTCTGTCTGTGCGAGTAACAATTCTGTGGCCCTAAGTAACGGTTCTGTGGCCCTCAGTAACAGTTCTGTGTCCCTGTGTAACAATTCTGTGTCTGTGCGAGTAACAATTCTGTGGCCCTAAGTAACAGTTCTGTGGCCCTCAGTAACAATTCTGTGTCCCTGATTAACGTTTCTGTGGCCCCAAGTAACAGTTCTGTGGCCCTCAGTAACAATTCTGTGTCTGTGCGAGTAACAATTCTGTGTCTGTGCGAGTAACAATTCTGTGGCCCTAAGTAACGGTTCTGTGGCCCTCAGTAACAGTTCTGTGTCCCTGTGTAACAATTCTGTGTCTGTGCGAGTAACAATTCTGTGGCCCTAAGTAACAGTTCTGTGGCCCTCAGTAACAGTTCTGTGTCTGTGCGAGTAACAATTCTGTGTCTGTGCGAGTAACAATTCTGTGGCCCTAAGTAACAGTTCTGTGGCCTTCAGTAACAATTCTGTGTCTGTGCGAGTAACAATTCTGTGTCTGTGCGAGTAACAATTCTGTGGCCCTAAGTAAAGTTTCTGTGGCCCTAAGTAACAATTCTCTGGCACTCAGTAACAATTCTGTCTGTCCCTGAGTAACAATTCTCTGGCACTCAGTAACAATTCTGTCTGTCCCTGAGTAAAAATTCTCTGGCCCTAAGTAAAGTTTCTGTGGCCCTGAGTAACAATTCTCTGGCACTCCGTAACAATTCTGTCTGTCCCTGAGTAACAATTCTCTGGCACTCAGTAACAATTCTGTCTGTCCCTGAGTAAAAATTCTGTGGCCCTAATTAAAGTTTCTGTGGCCCTAAGTAACAATTCTCTGGCACTCAGTAACAATTCTGTCTGTCCCTGAGTAACAATTCTCTGGCACTCGGTAACAATTCTGTCTGTCCCTGAGTAACAATTCTCTGGCACTCAGTAACAATTCTGTCTGTCCCTGAGTAACAATTCTCTGGCACTCGGTAACAATTCTGTCTGTCCCTGAGTAACAATTCTCTGGCACTCAGTAACAATTCTGTCTGTCCCTGAGTAACAATTCTCTGGCACTCCGTAACAATTCTGTCTGTCCCTGAGTAACAATTCTCTGGCACTCAGTAACAATTCTGTCTGTCCCTGAGTAAAAATTCTGTGGCCCTAAGTAAAGTTTCTGTGGCCCAGAGTAACAATTCTCTGGCACTCCGTAACAATTCTGTCTGTCCCTGAGTATGAATTCTGTGGCCCTAACTAGCGTTTCTTTGTCCCTAAGTAACAGTTCTGTGGCCCTGAGTAACAATTCTGTGTCTGTGCGAGTAACAATTCTGTGGCCCTAAGTAACAGTTCTGTGGCCCTCAGTAACAGTTCTGTGTCTGTGCGTGTAACAATTCTGTGTCTGTGCGAGTAACAATTCTGTGGCCCTAAGTAACAGTTCTGTGGCCTTCAGTAACAATTCTGTGTCTGTGCGAGTAACAATTCTGTGTCTGTGCGAGTAACAATTCTGTGGCCCTAAGTAAAGTTTCTGTGGCCCTAAGTAACAATTCTCTGGCACTCAGTAACAATTCTGTCTGTCCCTGAGTAACAATTCTCTGGCACTCAGTAACAATTCTGTCTGTCCCTGAGTAAAAATTCTGTGGCCCTAAGTAAAGTTTCTGGGGCCCTAAGTAACAATTCTCTGGCACTCAGTAACAATTCTGTCTGTCCCTGAGTAACAATTCTCTGGCACTCAGTAACAATTCTGTCTGTCCCTGAGTAAAAATTCTGTGGCCCTAAGTAAAGTTTCTGTGGCCCTAAGTCACAATTCTCTGGCACTCAGTAACAATTCTGTCTGTCCCTGAGTAACAATTCTCTGGCACTCAGTAACAATTCTGTCTGTCCCTGAGTAAAAATTCTGTGGCCCTAATTAAAGTTTCTGTGGCCCTAAGTAACAATTCTCTGGCACTCAGTAACAATTCTGTCTGTCCCTGAGTAACAATTCTCTGGCACTCAGTAACAATTCTGTCTGTCCCTGAGTAACAATTCTGTGGCCCTAATAACGTTTCTGTGGCCCTAAGTAACAATTCTCTGGCACTGAGTAACAATTCTGTCTGTCCCTGATTATGAATTCTGTGGCCCTAACTAGCGTTTCTTTGTCCCTAAATAACGATTCTGTGGCCCTCATTAACAAGTCTGTGTCCCTGAGTAATGGTTCTCTGTCCCTAAGTAACTTTTCTCTGTCCCCAATTATCGTTTCTGTGGCCCTAACTCTGTCCCTGTCCCTAGTACAGAGCGGTCTGCCTCTGTTCAATAACTGCAGGCAAATGAAGAATTCCAAAATGGCCGCTATTTATAGCTCGACCATTACACAGTGCTGGCTGGCTGGCTGCTGATTGGCTGATGCGATCACATGTAGTTGAGGAATGCATTATGGGTCAGCGCGCCTTGTCTGCGCGCCTTCCCAGACATCCCCGCTCCGTCGCCGCACATGTCAGCCGCCATTTTCTGAAAAATTTCGATTCGCGCGTCCGAATTAGGCTATTTCTCGGATTCGGCACGAATCGAAATTTTTCCGATATTCGACTCGAATTCCACTTCGGATACTTCGATTCGCTCATCTCTAGTCAGCACTACAGAGGAAAATCATTTGGGGATGCTTATTTCAGATGATTTAAAAGAGAGCAAACAGTGTGACAAGGCCGTGGGGAAAGTGAATAGAATTCTAGGATGCATCACTAGAGGGACCACCAGTAGGAAGTAGGTCCTGATTCCTGAGGAGGGAAGGGGAGACATAACTGGAAGCTTTAAATTCATCAAGGGGGTAAGTAAGGTTCAGGAGGGAAGTATTTTCAATATGAAACCAAAATCAAGAACACAGGGACATGGCCTCAAACTGACTGGAGAAAAGTTAAAAAGTAATCTCAGAAAGTATTATTTTACTGAAAGGGTACTTGATACTTGGAATAAACTTCCAGCAGAGCTAGTGAGCTAGTCAATAATAAATGGCTTCAAACATGCATCGGACAAACATAGACCTATACTCAGACAAAAAGTTAACAATAAAAAAACAAAAACAAAAAATACAAACAAACAAAAAAAAAAACCGGTAGACTTGATGGACCACTCAGTCTTTTTTTCCAGCCATAATTTTTTTTCTATGTTTTGAAAACATAATTGCTTACCTTTTTCTAAAATACTTTGCATTATCATCCAAAGTAAATAGGCATACAGTATATCCATTTAGACTGCATGCTGTTTTCATTCACGCTTTGCCATTTACTGAAGAATTCATTTGAAAAGCTTCTAAATCCATGATTTACCATAATATTTTTTTTAAGTTCCCCATTAGTTTAATTTAAAATTTTCTGCAAAGTCTCCTAGTTTTTAAGTAGAGATGAGCGAATCGAACTTGGCGAAGTGGAATTTGTTTCGAATATTAGAAAAAATTTGTTTCGCGCATCCGAAGTCTGCTAATTTTCAGATTCGGCGCGAATCGAAATTTTTCCAAAAATGGCGACGACATGTGTGGCGACGGAGCGGGGATCTCTGGGAAGGCGCGCAGACAAGGCGCGCTGACCCATAATGCATTCATTCATGACATGTGATCGCATTAGCCAATCAGCAGCCAGCCAGCCAGCACTGTGTAATGGTGGAGCTATAAATTGCGGCCATCTTACAATTCTCCATTTGCCTCCGGTCATTCAAGAGAGACAGACCTCTCTGTATTAGGGACAGAGTTAGGGCCACAGATACTTTAGGGACACAGAATCGTTACTTAGGGACACAGAATTGTTACTCAGGGACACAGAACTGTTACTCAGGGACAGACACAGAATTGTTACTGAGGGACACAGAATTGTTACTGAGGGACACAGAATTGTTACTGAGGGACACAGAATTGATACTCAGGGACACAGAACTGTTACTCAGGGACACAGTACTGTTACTCAGGGACACAGAACTGTTACTCAGGGACACAGAATTGTTACTCAGGGACAGACACAGAATTGTTACTGAGGGACACAGAATTGTTACTGAGGGACACAGAATTGTTACTGAGGGACACAGAATTGTTACTGAGGGACACAGAATTGTTACTGAGGGACACAGAATTGTTACTCAGGGACAGACACAGAAATGTTACTGAGGGACACAGAACTGTTACTCAGGGACACAGAACTGTTACTCAGGGACACAGAACTGTTACTCAGGGACACAGAATTGTTACTGAGGGACAGACACAGAATTGTTACTGAGGGACACAGAATTGTTACTGAGGGACACAGAATTGTTACTCAGGGACAGACACAGAATTGTTACTGAGGGACACAGAATTGTTACTGAGGGACAAAGAATTGTTACTGAGGGACACAGAATTGTTACTCAGAGACACAGAATTGTTACTCAGGGACACAGAATTGTTACTCAGGGACACAGAACTGTTACTCAGGGACACAGAATTGTTACTCAGGGACACAGAATTGTTACTCAGGGACACAGAATTGTTACTGAGGGACAGACACAGAATTGTTACTGAGGGACACAGAATTGTTACTGAGGGACACAGAATTGTTACTGAGGGACACAGAATTGTTACTCTGGGACAGACACAGAATTGTTACTGAGGGACACAGAATTGTTACTGAGGGACACAGAATTGTTACTGAGGGACACAGAATTGTTACTCAGGGACACAGAATTGTTACTCAGGGACACAGAATTGTTACTCAGGGACACAGAATTGTTACTCAGGGACACATAACTGTTACTCAGGGACACAGAATTCTTACTCAGGGACAGACACAGAATTGTTACTGAGGGACACAGAATTGTTACTGAGGGACACAGAATTGTTACTGAGGGACACAGAATTGTTACTGAGGGACACAGAATTGTTACTGAGGGACACAGAACTGTTACTCAGGGACACAGAACTGTTACTCAGGGACACAGAATTGTTACTCAGGGAGAGACACAGAATTGTTACTGAGGGACACAGAATTGTTACTGAGGGACACAGAATTGTTACTGAGGGACACAGAATTGTTACTCAGGGACACAGAACTGTTACTCAGGGACACAGAATTGTTACTCAGGGACACAGAACTGTTACTCAGGGACACAGAATTGTTACTCAGGGACAGACACAGAACTGTTACTCAGGGACACAGAACTGTTACTCAGGGACAAAGAACTGTTACTCAGGGACACAGAACTGTTACTCAGGGACACAGAACTGTTACTGAGGGACACAGAATTGTTACTGAGGGACACAGAATTGTTACTGAGGGACACAGAATTGTTACTCAGGGACAGACACAGAATTATTACTGAGGGACACAGAATTGTTACTGAGGGACACAGAATTGTTACTGAGGGACACAGAATTGTTACTCAGGGACAGACACAGAATTGTTACTGAGGGACACAGAATTGTTACTAAGGGACACAGAATTGTTACTGAGGGACACAGAATTGTTACTCAGGGACACAGAATTGTTACTCAGCGACACAGAACTGTTACTCAGGGACACAGAACTGTTACTCAGGGACACAGAATTGTTACTCAGGGACAGACACAGAATTGTTACTGAGGGACACAGAATTGTTACTGAGGGACACAGAATTGTTACTGAGGGAGACAGAATTGTTACTGAGGGAGACAGAATTGTTACTCAGGGACACAGAACTGTTACTCAGGGACACAGAATTGTTACTCAGGGACACAGAACTGTTACTCAGGGACACAGAATTGTTACTCAGGGACAGACACAGAACTGTTACTCAGGGACAAAGAACTGTTACTCAGGGACACAGAACTGTTACTCAGGGACACAGAACTGTTACTCAGGGACACAGAACTGTTACTGAGGGACACAGAATTGTTACTCAGGAACACAGAATTGTTACTCAGGGACACAGAATTGTTACTCAGGGACAGACACAGAATTATTACTGAGGGACACAGAATTGTTACTGAGGGACACAGAATTGTTACTGAGGGACACAGAATTGTTACTCAGGGACAGACACAGAATTGTTACTGAGGGACACAGAATTGTTACTGAGGGACACAGAATTGTTACTGAGGGACACAGAATTGTTACTGAGGGACACAGAATTGTTACTCAGGGACAGACACAGAATTGTTACTGAGGGACACAGAATTGTTACTCAGGGACAGACACAGAATTGTTACTGAGGGACACAGAATTGTTACTGAGGGACACAGAATTGTTACTGAGGGACACAGAATTGTTACTCAGGGACACAGAATTGTTACTCAGGGACAGACACAGAATTGTTACTGAGGGACACAGAATTGTTACTGAGGGACACAGAATTGTTACTGAGGGACACAGAACTGTTACTCAGGGACACAGAATCGTTACTCAGGGACACAGAATCGTTGAATTAAAGAGTATGTCAGACAACACGCAGAGGAGTGTCAGAGGAGGCCATGTTTTAGGAGCGAGCAGACGTGGCAGCAGAGGAAGGGGTCGAGGCAGCACTAGTCGCAGCCAGAGGCCAGTGCTCCCAGGGTCATCCAGCGGTCGTGTCTCCACCGACAACCCTGCCGTCGTCGATTGGTTGGCTCGGTCATCTTCCTCTTCCCAGGTTACCTCTGACACCTACAGCCAACGGTCGGTGGGTACGTCAGACACAACCGTTAGTTGGCATGGCCCGGGAGCAAGCCCACTGAAATCACGTGTCCTCGACCTGCCCCTGTCCTTTGGTGTTCCCTCACCAAGCGAAGTATCGCATGCTGTGGGCTCAGCCCCACTGTACAGTGAGGAAGAGCTAACAGAGGGCGGTCAGGAATGGGGGGAGACATCCGCCTCTTCAGCAGCCAGGCGAACAAGTAGTGGCGAGGAGAGTGGCTCGGTAGCCGGTCTAGAGACAGGTCTGTCTCCTGACCCACACGCAGCCGAGGGGGCTAGTAGTGAGGCGGAGACCCTAATTGATGATGATGAGGCTGATCGCACTTGGCAGCCTCGTCGTCATCAGGCTATTGCTTCCGCATCATCAGGAGAAGAGGGTGCCAGCTTGGCAGCGAGCAAAACAGTCGGTGGGTTGCCCAGGAGGCAGCAGGGTCGCAGCAGTGTCAGTGGAGGCAAACGGCCACGGAGTAGAGCACCAGCTCCACTGCAGCCTACCACCACGGCCAGTAGTGGTGCCGGTGTGCACGGAGGAAGTAGCAGTCAGCCAGTGAGGAGTAGCGGGGGCAAAGTTTCCTACTCGGCGGTGTGGCAATTTTTCGTCAAGCCACCCGAGGAAGTAAACGTAGCCGTATGTTGACTATGTGGCCAGAAAGTCAAGCGTGGCAAGGGGGCCCATGTCTCCATCGCCACACTCTGCCATGTGCCACTTTCAGGTCTCCTCACACTGCTGGTGGGTTCCAATTTGTCATAGGGTGCTGGCAGATTACGGGCCTCCCATTGCTGCTGCCAGGCCCGTAATCTGCCATGGGCCCCTGTACCGCCTCCTCATGCTGCTGCCAGGCCCGTAATCTGTCATGGGTCCCTGTACCGCCTCCTCATGCTGCTGCCAGGTCCAGAGTCTCTCATGGGTCCCTGTACGGCCTCCCATTGCTGCTGTCTCCATCGCCACACTCTGCCATGTGCCACTTTCAGGTCTCCTCACACTGCTGGTGGGTTCCATTTTGTCATAGGGTGCTGGCAGATTAGGGGCCTCCCATTGCAGCTGCCAGGCCCGTAATCTGCCATGGGCCCCTGTACCGCCTCCTCATGCTGCTGCCAGGTCCAGAGTCTCTCATGGGTCCCTGTACGGCCTCCCATTGCTGCTGTCTCCATCGCCACACTCTGCCATGTGCCACTTTCAGGTCTCCTCACACTGCTGGTGGGTTCCATTTTGTCATAGGTTGCTGGCAGATTACGGGCCTCCCATTGCTTCTGCCAGGTCCGTAATCTGCCATGGGCCCCCGTACCGCCTCCTCATGCTGCTGCCAGGTCCAGAGTCTCTCATGGGTCCCTGTACGGCCTCCCATTGCTGCTGTCTCCATCGCCACACTCTGCCATGTGCCACTTTCAGGTCTCCTCACACTGCTGGTGGGTTTCATTTTGTCATAGGGTGCTGGCAGATAACTGGCCTCCCATTGCTGCTGCCAGGCCCGTAATCTGTCATGGGCCCCTGTACCGCCTCCTCATGCTGCTGCCAGGCCCGTAATCTGCCATGGGCCCCCGTACCGCCTCCTCATGCTGCTGCCAGGTCCAGAGTGTGTCATGGGTCCCTGTACGGCCTCCCATTGCTGCTGTCTCCATCGCCACACTCTGCCATGTGCCACTTTCAGGTCTCCTCACACTGCTGGTGGGTTCCATTTTGTCATAGGGTGCTGGCAGATTACGGGCCTTCCATTGCTGCTGCCAGGCCCGTAATCTGCCATGGGCCCCCGTACCGACTCCTCATGCTGTTGCCAGGCCCGTAATCTGCCATGGGCCCCCGTACCGCCTCCTCATGCTGCTGCCAGGTCCAGAGTGTCTCATGGGTCCCTGTACGGCCTCCCATTGCTGCTGTCTCCATCTCCACACTCTGCCATGTGCCACTTTCAGGTCTCCTCACACTGCTGGTGTGTTCCATTTTGTCATAGGGTGCTGGCAGATTACTGGCCTCCCATTGCTGCTGCCAGGCCCGTAATCTGTCATGGGCCCCTGTACCGCCTCCTCATGCTGCTGCCAGGCCCGTAATCTGCCATGGGCCCCCGTACCGCCTCCTCATGCTGCTGCCAGGTCCAGAGTGTCTCATGGGTCCCTGTACGGCCTCCCATTGCTGCTGTCTCCATCGCCACACTCTGCCATGTGCCACTTTCAGGTCTCCTCACACTGCTGGTGGGTTCCATTTTGTCATAGGGTGCTGGCAGATTACGGGCCTTCCATTGCTGCTGCCAGGCCCGTAATCTGCCATGGGCCCCCGTACCGACTCCTCATGCTGTTGCCAGGCCCGTAATCTGCCATGGGCCCCCGTACCGCCTCCTCATGCTGCTGCCAGGTCCAGAGTGTCTCATGGGTCCCTGTACGGCCTCCCATTGCTGCTGTCTCCATCTCCACACTCTGCCATGTGCCACTTTCAGGTCTCCTCACACTGCTGGTGTGTTCCATTTTGTCATAGGGTGCTAGCAGATTACGGGCCTCCCATTGCTGCTGCCAGGCCCGTAATCTGCCATGGGCCCCCGTACCGCCTCCTCATGCTGCTGCCAGGTCCAGAGTGTCTCATGGGTCCCTGTACGGCCTCCCATTGCTGCTGTCTCCATCACCACACTCTGCCATGTGCCACTTTCAGGTCTCCTCACACTGCTGGTGGGTTCCATTTTGTCATAAGGTGCTGGCAGATTACGGGCCTCCCATTGCTGCTGCAAGACCCGTAATCTGTCATGGGCCCCTGTACCGCCTCCTCATGCTGCTGCCAGGTCCAGAGTCTCTCATGGGTCCCTGTACGGCCTCCCATTGCTGCTGTCTCCATCGCCACACTCTGCCATGTGCCACTTTCAGGTCTCCTCACACTGCTGGTGGGTTCCATTTTGTCATAGGGTGCTGGCAGATTATGGGCCTCCCATTGCTGCTGCCAGGCCCGTAATCTGCCATGGGCCCCTGTACCGCCTCCTCATGCTGCTGCCAGGTCCAGAGTGTCTCATGGGTCCCTGTACGGCCTCCCATTGCTGCTGTCTCCATCGCCACACTCTGCCATGTGCCACTTTCAGGTCTTCTCACACTGCTGGTGGGTTCCATTTTGTCATAGGGTGCTGGCAGATTACGGGCCTCCCATTGCTGCTGCCAGGCCCGTAATCTGCCATGGGCCCCCGTACCGCCTCCTCATGCTGCTGCCAGGCCCGTAATCTGTCATGGGACCCTGTACCGCCTCCTCATGCTGCTGCCAGGTCCAGAGTGTGTCATGGGTCCCTGTACGGCCTCCCATTGCTGCTGTCTCCATCGCCACACTCTGCCATGTGCCACTTTCAGGTCTCCTCACACTGCTGGTGGGTTCCATTTTGTCATAGGGTGCTGGCAGATTACGGGCCTCCCATTGCTGCTGCCAGGCCCGTAATCTGCCATGGGCCCCCGTACCGCCTCCTCATGCTGCTGCAAGGCCCGTAATCTGTCATGCGCCCCTGTACCGCCTCCTCATGCTGCTGCCAGGCCTGTAATCTGTCATGGGTCCCTGTACGGCCTACCATTGCTGCTGTCTCCATCGCCACACTCTGCCATGTGCCACTTTCAGGTCTCCTCACACTGCTGGTGGGTTCCATTTTGTCATAGGGTACTGGCAGATTACGGGCTTCCCATTGCTGCTGCCAGGCCCGTAATCTGTCATGGGCCCCTGTACCGCCTCCTCATGCTGCTGCCAGGTCCAGAGTCTCTCATGGGTCCCTGTACGGCTTTCCATTGCTGCTGTCTCCATCGCCACACTCTGCCATGTGCCACTTTCAGGTCTCCTCACACTGCTGGTGGGTTCCATTTTGTCATAGGGTGCTGGCAGATTACGGGCCTCCCATTGCTGCTGCCAGGCCTGTAATCTGTCATGGGCCCCTGTACCGCCTCCTCATGCTGCTGCCAGGTCCAGAGTCTCTCATGGGTCCCTGTACGGCCTCCCATTGCTGCTGTCTCCATCGCCACACTCTGCCATGTGCCACTTTCAGGTCTCCTCACACTGCTGGTGGGTTCCATTTTGTCATAGGGTGCTGGCAGATTACGGGCCTCCCATTGCTGCTGCCAGGCCCGTAATCTGCCATGGGCCCCCGTACCGACTCCTCATGCTGTGACGTTGCAACAAGGTGGAATTCAACCCTACATATGTTAACCGCCTTTACGAACAGCGAAAAACCATCACCGATTTCCTGATGTTACAAGCGGATAAAGGTACTCCCCTGTGTAACTTAGATGTCAGCCATTTTCAGCTCATGCGTGACACCTGCCGCTTGCTCAGGCCCTTTGAGGAGGCCACGCTATTCGTGAGTCGGCAGGACTATGGGATGAACGACGTCATTCCTCTGTTGCACGTCCTGGAACAAATGCTGTTAACAATGGCTGGTCAGGGTGCGGTAGACGTGGCGCACAGATCTCAACGCCACATGACCCCTGTGGGGGCAGGACAGGAAGAAGAGGAGGAGGTAGAGGAGGACATTGGTGCTCAGGAATTATTGAGTGAAATGGGTGGTTTTTCCACTCAGCGGACAGGAGTGGAGGAGCAGGAGCATCTGGTAGAGGAGGAGGAGGAGGAGACAGAGGACCCAGACGCACCGTGGCAGTATGCTGTGGAGATGGAGGCAGGGAGTCCCTCGCATTCCTTGGCACAAATGGCCCATAGCATGCTCGGTTGCTTGAGTAGCGACAGCCGAATAATAACCATCAGACAGAGGGATGACTTTTGGCTGTCCACCTTGTTGGACCCTCGCTACCGTTCAAAAATGGTGGCCTTTTTCACACCTGCTGAGAGGGAGGCCAAAATAACGTACTATAAAAATCACCTATGTAGTCAGTTGGTCTCTGCCATTCTGCGCCAACGTCCATCCTCAGATACTGTGGGCCCTGTGCGCTCGCGTTCCGCTGCCATGGCAGCAGGGGAGGGGTGGGGTGGTAGGAGCAGTGGCAGCTCCACCAGCAGCGGCTGCCTCAGTCTGCAGTCGATGATGAGTAGCTTTCTTCACCAGCGCAGTGAGGAAACTACTAACCAGCCGCAGCAGCAGCAGCAGCATCAGGTGGACCTGGAGCAGGACCTCAAACAACAGGCTTGGGCCTACTTGGACAGCACCCTGCCAACCGAGGTAGACAATCCCCTTGACTACTGGGCAACGAAACTTGACCTTTGGCCCCAACTAGCTGAATTTGCCCTTGAAAGGCTGTCATGCCCGGCCAGTAGCGTGGCATCGGAGCGCGTGTTTAGTGCGGCAGGAGGTATTGTAACTCCGCGGAGGACACGACTGTCCACCCAAAGTGTGGAGAGACTCACGTTTGTGAAAATGAATCAGGCGTGGATTAGTCTGGATTTCAAACCACCAGTTCCTGACACAACTGACTAAATCCGCCATGAATCATGCCCCAAACATGTTAACTCTGCCATGTGCCACTTTCAAGTCTCCTCACACTGCTGGTGGGTTCCATTTTGTCATAGGGTGCTGGCAGATTACGGGCCTCCCATTGCTGCTGCCAGGCCCGTAATCTGCCATGGGCCCCTGTACCGCCTCCTCATGCTGCTGCCAGGTCCAGAGTCTCTCATGGGTCCCTGTACGGCCTCCCATTGCTGCTGTCTCCATCGCCACACTCTGCCATGTGCCACTTTCAGGTCTCCTCACACTGCTGGTGGGTTCCATTTTGTCATAGGGTGCTGGCAGATTACGGGCCTCCCATTGCTGCTGCCAGGCCCGTAATCTGCCATGGGCCCCCGTACCGCCTTCTCATGCTGCTGCCAGGTCCAGAGTCTCTCATGGGTCCCTGTACGGCCTCCCATTGCTGCTGTCTCCATCGCCACACTCTGCCATGTGCCACTTTCAGGTCTCCTCACACTGCTGGTGGGTTCCATTTTGTCATAGGGTGCTGGCAGATTACGGGCCTCCCATTGCTGCTGCCAGGCCCGTAATCTGCCATGGGCCCCCGTACCGCCTCCTCATGCTGCTGCCAGGCCCGTAATCTGTCATGGGCCCCTGTACCGCCTCCTCATGCTGCTGCCAGGTCCAGAGTGTGTCATGGGTCCCTGTACGGCCTCCCATTGCAGCTGTCTCCATCGCCACACTCTGCCATGTGCCACTTTTAGGTCTCCTCACACTGCTGGTGGGTTCCATTTTGTCATAGGGTGCTGTATGGCCTCCCATTGCTGCTGCCTCCACCGCCACACTGTGGCTCCACACTCTGGTTTTGGCCCCGTGACTGCCCAAATGAGTGAAGTGTGCGGTGATTCTAAGATCGACGGCACTCATCTGCATGTCATACTGACTGACAGTATTATTTCTCTTCCCCAGCAGACTCCAAGGGCATTTAAATTAAGGGTACAGTGTTCTGCACTAATATAAAGGCTCTCTGAAGCCTAGAAACACCCTTTTTCTAAGTTAAATTCGCAGCGAATATATTCGCATCGAATCAAATTTATTCCTCGAATTCGCCGAATCAGCCGAATCGAATTTTTGAATACTTCGCTCATCTCTATTTTTAAGAAATGATTGCTTGGTCCTTGTCTATGGAGAATAGCAGACAGTAGCTTGTGCCCCAAGCTTAACATTTTCAAAGAAACTAGCAATCTTTTGTGCTGTATATTTTTGGATGATCTCTGTTGTTCCTCTTGCATTTAGGCTATCTTAGATTATGTAAGCAGGAATTTCACCTCTGTGGTAACTTTTAGAGGTGGGGCCCCAGGAGATGTTGTTCATGCTGAATCAGTGATGAGATTGGACATGTCTGTTGGTCTGAGACATTTTTTCCTTTCAATGAGCATCAGATGTCTTTCATTGTGTTTGAATTGGATCTGCATGAACAACATGACTGATGGTGAATGTACATCGTGGGACTTTTTTTCATATTAAAGGCCTTGTCAAAAATTGTGCAGGTGTCTTTTTTTGTGTTTAATTTGTATGAACGAGTACTATGTACTCTTTACTTCTTACTCATGCACATAGAGAGGCTATACCCACCATGTTGAGGGCATGTAGTTTGGTATCGTTCATGGGGGAGGGGGGGTAGTCTATACTCTTCCCCATCTTTTCTGGCCTGCCAGGCTGCATGGTCAGATAAGGGTCTAATTTTTGGTGACCTTATACTTTTTTTTTTTTTTAGTTCGTTACCCCATTAAAATTCATATCAGACCAAACGACCTGGCATAGAATGGGGTTGCATGCTGTATTTTGTTGATTTTCTTATATGAGCTCCCCTGTGACATTCATACCAAACCCTCATCGAGGACCCCATGCAGTTTTTTGTTTTCTTGCAGGTTACCCATTACCATCTATACATGACCCTCATCTGGGTTAAAGGACTGTTATAAATTAATGGAATCCCCAGCCGATTTGTTTATGAGCAGAAGTCAGTGGCCAAAGCTGTCATTTCCCTGCAATTTTAGCAGCATCTTTTTCTCTTTAAATGTCAATTTCACTGTAGTAGGTTGTAAACAGATTTGCCATTTGACAGGCAGGTTAGGGGCATCCCCAGGCATTGTAATTACAAAGATTTTGCATTTATTAAATATTTTACTTAATCCATTAATAAAATGACTGCTCTCAACCAAACTGAGTTTTTAAAAATCATTATATATATATGTTCTCCTAGACAGTGGACATGACATTGTTTGACAATCCCTTGTCTATTAGTCTAGAAAATGGCCGTTATCTGATTTTGCTCCCCTTGACGTCAATGGAGTTCAGATTCTGCACCAGAACTTTTTTTTTTTTTTGCAAACCCGGCTTTAACTGAACCCACATGCATTCTGCACATGGCTGGTCCTCGGCTGTAAGACTGCTCCCTGAGCGGTCATTGGCTATATAAAAGAAGGTGCGGAGATAGTGGTGACATAATTGTCCAAAAAATGGCCAGTGTGGCCATATTTAGGGAATGCCGTAGGACTCTGTTCCCTGCCCATTTGCAGCCACTGCTTCTTTAGCAACCTTTGACAGTCAATAGTGGTGATATTATTGCCCAAATACGACCATGACACCATTTTAGGAAACAATGTAATTCACTCCATTCCCTGCCCATTTGCTTACATGGATTCCAGGCCATGTAAGTGAATGGGCCAAGTGATATCAGTAGATAGTAAGGGCGCAGCAGCTGCAAACCAGACCTGTCAAAAGCTTTCATTTTCGTCCACGCCAAACAGCCTAAATGTTCTGACCAAACACTATGCTCACCCCTATAAACAAACACAAGATGTCTCTGAGTTTTTAGAAGCCCACTGAAACCATACTTTGTTGAGGTCTTTGAGGAGCTTTGATAATCAATTACTTCTAAGTACAAGCTGTTAGAGAAATTGGGGGTGGCTAGTTTTGAAGCTCTTTTACAGCTTTTAAGAATATACTAATACATTAATGCCCATAGTCTGGTCTATTTCACCTCACTTTCTACTGTAGTAATAAGGCCTAGATTCAGATCACTTACATGGACACAATTCACACTCAGGTCTAGTGCCAAGTCCACGTGATCATCATTCCTGAACTGGTAATTAGTGGTTTTGCTAGGAAGCAAAGAGTTAAGGTTAGCAATAGTTTTTGCCTATCAACAAAGCCATCAATAAACATGGTGATCACATAGCTTTGTTAGACTGTTTTTTTTTTTCAAGCAACATTTACCTAAGTAACCCACATAGTGAAAATTGAGGTTAACATCACTGTAATCAATTAATATCAATTTCAGGAAATCACCCCACTCATCACTACTAATGACAATGGTCAGCAGGGCAAATAAAAAGGGTTGCAGACAGCATTAACATTCTTACACAGTTTTAACTCTATACAAAGTTTAAGAATAGTTTTGGCTTCAGATAAAAATGTATACATTCATCTTATAGAAAATTATGTTGTTCTCCAGTGCAGTCATTTTAACATATGACACGTTCTTTTTGGTGGAGATCTAGTAGTAATATTTACATTTTGCAATTTTTTTTTTTCCGCTTGAATTAAATAAGTGAAAGAAATGAATGTGCAGTGATACTATCAGCTCAATTAGACTAGATAATAAATAGTTTTGTTCATAACTGTCAAACAGAGCTTGTGATGTATTTTTGTCCCTGCAAAGGCAGGAGGCCCATCACTCAGAGACTTGCTATAAAAGGTTTAACTCCTCTCTATTCTAATCAAAATGTTAAAGGTTTTGGCTATGCGCAGACTTTTTCACTAGACCTGCTTCTGTTTTACAGAACAAAGGGATCTAATGTGTCATTGCAGTGGCATGTATACCTTATTTGCTTATATCCATATCATCCCTGCTCACCCTAATTTGAATGGTTTTGGTAAAGAATAATGGGATTCATGCATTACTCCAATTTTTAAATTCCCATATATACCTGAAAGTTTGATTGTGGTGCTTTACCACACATGTAGTTCTTATGCTGTCTGTTCTTATCAGTGTCTGGTAGGGGTGCTCTACAGTTCATTCTGGTCTTATAGCTTGGATGGCTGTTTGTATAGTGCTCCTGATGGTATGATGGGGGTCCTGAGGGATCACCCAATAGGCAAGGAAACCAAGTATAACATGCACCATGTAAAGGTTGGGAATACTTCCCTGGCATGGAGGGTTCTGAGGGACCCAGTGCCTCTTGATTTGAACAGTGCTGCCTTGTCTCACCAGGGGCTGGGAAGGCAGAGAATCCATGGTGTTACTATGGGTTCAAGACCCCTCGTTGAGAATGAGCACTAGGTTATAACAACTTTTTTTTTTATGCACTATGCCTCATGGGCTAGGCCTTTTGGCCAAGACTGGTGCAATTTTTGTTATTTGGCCACAAAGCCTAGCCATTGCACTGCACCGGCACTTATTTATTTTGCATTACATTTTTCTCCCCGCGTATCTCACTCGCACTTTTGTTTGTGTTCTACAAAGTAATGCAGACACTCTGGTTTTTCTTATTACAGCATTTAGATTGCAGCAGGTACTATTAAAGTGGTAGTAAACCGCAAAAAATAAATCTAAAAAACCTTCCCCCTACAAGTTAAGAGCATAATGTGCTAGCAAGCACAGCATCCTAGCACATTGTGAAAGACTTACCTGAAAATCAAGCCCTCCAGGGGAGCGCTTTCACAGCTTCCCTGGGCTTCCACCTTTATCTGGTCTTCCTTCTGGGTTCCTGGGCCTTGGCTATTTGGCTGGCTGAGCCACGGTGACGTGACACCTGTGCATGGGCTCAGGAGTCTTGGCTGCAGCACGGCTCTCTCAATGGATGGCATGTCATCCATTAAGAGTGTAGTGCACATGTGCCAATGACATCATCGGTGCTGCTAAAGTAAATATCTCCTAACCAGTGCACATTTTAGGAGATATTTACAGTACCTACAGGTAAGCCTTATTAAAGGCTTACCTGTAGGGGGGGCGCATGCGCGGCCGGCACCCGGATGGACGTGCATTGCTGACAGCTCCGTCCACCCGCCAGCATTAAGCGGCTCACACCGGCTCTGGGGACAACAAACGGTTCCCGGCTCTTACCGACAGGCACCCGCACCTCGATGACCATGCCCCGCAGGAGGAAAACCCCGGGGCAGCCGGGGAAACTCACTGATTTCTTCCCGGCCGTCGGGCCGGGAATCCAAGATGGCGCCCGCAACAGCCACAATAGCAGCATACAGGGAGCCAGAGGCAGACATGAGGAGGACTACAGGGACCAGCACACGGATCCCAGGCTGAGACAGTCACTGTACCCAGGGGACCCTGGTGAGTTATCACCCCCACTGTCCCCTACATCCAGCAGCCCAGCCAAATCTCGGCCACGACTAGATCATGACCTTGACCCCTCATATCAGGCCTTAAATACTCCGCCTCCACCACCTCATGCATCCTTTCCTGACATAGATGCGTTCCCTGCATGAGATCAACCGCTGACAGAACTATGCATGAAAAACATGCTCTCATCACTACGGCAGACCCTGCACACAGATTTTTCCACATCACTCAACCAAATTACTTGCGCTATAAACCAGCAAGAACGCAGAATACAACACGTTGAAACAAATATGGGAGATATAATAAAGGCACATAATGATCTGATTGACGCTCATACAGATCACACTTCTGACATCGAACAAATCAATCTAAAATTAACCGACTTAGAGGACAGATCACGCCGTAACAACATTAAATTTAGAGGGATACCTGAATCAGTAACCAATGAGACGCTACTCCCTTATTTACAACAATACATCAAAATCCTCATCCCATCGATTCCTGACTTAGAGCTTGCGATCGATCGGGCCCACAGACTACCCAAACCTGCATTTCTACCAGCGGCCATTCCAAGAGATGTATTGGCACGTATACATTTTTACCATATCAAAGAGAGAATCATGAAAGTGGCTAGAAACCCGCCACACTTCTCAACAGGAAAAAAATGATTTCCATTACCAAGGCCCTAAGAAATCATAACATAGCCTACCAATGGGGCTTCCCTACAAAGCTAACAGTTCGGCACCAAGGTAGAATTTTCACAATCAGATCCCTTGAAGCAGGCCTAGACCTACTCAAAGCATGGAATATCATTCCTGTAGACGCACAGGGAACTGTTCTCCCTCCTATTCAACACATGGAGGCGTCATAACTAACTAACAAGGATAAACAAGATACACGAGACAAAATTATACGGGAACTTGTCCCCAGAGAGACTTTCATTCAATACCGATCTACTGGCGATCGGCCTAGAATTGTTGAAACTCGATTTTCAAGTTTACACTTGGCCTGACCCCTTCGGCGGTCAAGAATTGTTCGCACCCCCCAGTTTTGAAGTAGCTATGGAAGCTATTCGATTTTCTTGCATTTTTTGCAAGTTCTTTTTTAGTGTTTTAAGTTTCCCTTCTCCCCCTCAAAGATGGCACCATCACTTATCTACCCTCAATCTAACAGCTATTTACTATGACTTTACATGGAAAACTACATACAGCTTACCAATCGCACCCAACCTACACCGCAGTGTTATAAATTTTAACTCTCGCAAAGGGACACTCATGGGACTACACCTCTATCAAATAACAAATCATTTAACTACACACCTCAGGAATGGACTATTAAATGATTAACATCACTTCCCTCAATGTACGAGGCCTTAACTCCCCCTTCAAGAGATCGATGCTCTCCAAAGAAATAAAGAAATCCCAAGCCGACATCATCTTCATACAAGAGACCCACTTAGTCATGGGAAAAATACCAAAATTACAACTTCACCACTTCTCCCACACATTTATGGCAACTGAAACCAAAAAGAAGAATGGAGTTCTCACCGCTATTAAAGACTCTATTTCACTTAGAACTATTTCAAGCATAGCCGACCCACATGGCCGATATCATATCTTAGTGTGTCAAATAAATGATATGACATACACCCTAGTGAATGTTTATGGCCCAAACAGCAAACAACTGTCCTTTTTCCGCAAGCTTTACAAAACCATATCGTGCCATAAACAAGGCAGACTCATTATTGGTGGCGATTTCAATGTACTGGGTAACCCGCTCTTAGATTCATCTTCTACTAAAAAACCTACCAAACTTGACTTTAACCACTTCCTACACGATCACGATCTATATGATATCTGGAGATGTCAACATGGCACCGAGAGAGATTACACCTACTACTCCCCTCCTCACCTCTCATATTCGAGAATCGACAATTTCATCACTGACAAGTGGACATTACAACACGTGAGATCATCCAAAATCGGAACCATAACTTGGTCAGACCACGCTCCGATCAGTATATCCTTGGAAGACGACACACGCTCTGCAATCCCACCTATTTGGAGATTGGATTCTTCAATTCTGAAAAGCCCAAAAAACCAGAAGCATATCCTAGACGCTCACAAACTCTTTTTCGAAACGAACTCTACACCGGATATCTCAATCACTACACTTTGGCTGACATACAAAGCCTACATGAGAGGTATCCTCATACAATTGAAATCCCGCATAAATAGACAGAGATCCCAACAAATTGCCCAACTACTGACCTCAATCCGTTTACATGAAACAATAAACAGACCCCGAACCCTTCCACATCCGCGACCCTAACTTTAGAAAGAAACAAACTACGAACTATTTTACTCCAAAATTATGACACTAATCTTCAAAAAACTAAAACCAAATTCTATGCTCTAGGAAATAAGGGAAACTCACTCCTTGCTAAATTTGTCAAACAAAAGAGAATCAAAGCTAAAATCTCCACAATCCAACACCCTAGCACTCACACCACATTAACTAATCCGCAAGATATAGCCAATGCTTTTGCAATATATTACCAAAACCTATACAATATAAAAGATGACTCAAGTACAATTCAGCCAACGACTCTCTCCATTGGCGACTTCCTACGGAACATAACTCTCCCATGCATCACCCCCTCCCAACTTGAATCGCTTTCGGTACCGATATCACCACCAGAAATTAAGAAAGCCATAAACACTCTCCCCTTAAACAAATCACCAGGGAATGACGGCTATACTAATGAATTTTACAAGTCACTAGAACCCAATCTTACCTCTCACCTATCTGCACTTTATAACCATGCCGCAACGAATGGGGAATTCCCCTCTGACATGCTACAGTCCATAATAACTACTATCCCTAAACCGGGCAAAGACCCCCAGTTAATAAAAAATGACAGACCAATCTCTTTACTCAATACGGATATAAAAATTTACGCCAAAATAATTGCCCTACGATTACTTCCATATTTACCCACATTAATCCATCCAGATCAAGTGGGATTTATACCTGGTAGACAGGCTCCTGACGCTACAAGACGAATTATCTCCCTAATACACCATCTTGAGACCAAAAAACAACCCTCCATCCTCCTATCACTAGATGCGGAAAAAACATTTGATCGAATCCACTGGCAATTACTTTACAAAAATTCGGAATAACAGACTGGATGCTTTCAGCAATTCTCTCTCTCTACTCCAAACCCACTGCCAGAGTACTGACCAACGGTACACTCTCACAGCCTTTTTGCATATCAAACGGCACCAGACAAGGATGCCCTCTGTCCCCCATAATTTTTGCCTTACTTATTGAACCATTAGCAACCAATCTTAGAAGCGACCCAGCCTTCACGGGAATTAAACTTCACCAATATGAACACAAACTTAGTCTCTTTGCAGACGATATTATCCTAATGATTACGAACCCTTATAATTCACTTCGCTCAATACGTACACATATACGCAGATACGCAGATGTTTCATACTACAAACTTAACGAACCTAATTCATCTATACTAAACCTACACACACCTATTGAAACCCAAGCCTTAATATCCACACATTTTCCCTTTACATGGGAAACACATAGCATACCCTATCTAGGGATCAAACTCACTGCAACTACTAACCAACTCTACACAACTAATTTCAAACCTTTACTGGAAACCATTCCTCAAGAACTAAAATCCTTACGCACATCCTCACTATCGACTCTAGGCAGAGTAGCAACGGTGAAAATGTGCATATTACCTAAAATACTATATATATTTCGGACACTTCCTATACCACTCACACACACCTTTTTCGCTAAACTCCAATCTCTAATAAACAAATTTCTATGGAACTCTAGCAGACCCAGATGCTCTGCGAATCTATTACTACGCCCCCCCTCCAGAGGTGGAGCGGGTCTTCCTCACTTGGAATCATACTACCAAGCCGCTCTACTAGACCAGCTTTTCTTCTGGTGGCACCCTACCGAAGAGAAGATATGGACCAAAATGGAAACCTCCTTAGGCCTACCACACGCAATAACAGACATACTATTCATACCCAGAGCAGTTCTACCTAAAACCCTGCAAACACACCCCTGCATACAGGCTTCTTTAAATGCTTGGTTTGATTTCTCAACCCGCGCTCAAGGCAACACAAGCAATGTGAAAAGCCCCACTCCCCTGACGTCCTTACACTTCCTCACTCCTCACCTAAATATATCATCATGGAGAAGCCGCGGTATACTTTACATAAAAGATATTTACACGAATCATAAATTAGACTCATTCTCTGTTATCCAGCGGAAATTTCATCTTCCTGATAGGGAACAATATACCTATATGCGCATAGCCCACTCCATTAACACAGCAAAAATACCAATCGAAATAGAGACTCCTGCTACTACACAGAATTTCTATCAAAGGAAACAGTGTCCTAAGAAAGGAATTTCGACCTTCTATTCACTCATTACCGAGACACAATTTACTACACACACTTCTTCCTTAATCAATTGGGAGCAGAATCTTTGCCAAACAATAACCCCATACATTTGGGAAAAAACATTTGCCATCACCTTTAAAGCTTCCAAATGTAGTTCCCATTGGGAAACATACTTAAAAATACTACATCATTGGTATCTAACCCCAACTAAATTAGCCCTCTTTTACCCTCAACATACGAACACCTGCTGGAGACATTGCGGAGAAAAAGGAACACTTTTCCACATCCTTTGGGCATGTAAATCGCTCAAGTCGTACTGGAATAAAGTATTCCAGATAATTTCCTTACTCTCTGGAACTTTAGTAACTCCAAATCCCGCCTTGGCTCTTCTCCACATTGGAATAGACGCATTCCCGATAAATGTACGCACCATAATCATTCACATCTTAGCAGCTGCAAAAACTAACATCACCAGACTATGGAGATCCATCACCGTCCCATCAGTATCCCGCCTCATATCTGACCTTAACCTCCAATGTGCAATGGAGAGACGGATAGCAATTTATAATTCCTCCCTCCACAAATTTACAAGTCAGTGGTCGCGATGGTTAAACAATCCCAGATGCGTAATAACATGATTACTATCTGTAATGGATATAATACTCCATAACAGTACTTCATTGGTGCTCTTCCTCTTCCCCCCTCCCCCCTCTCCATGTTTTCTCTAACGTTCCACCCCTCCCTCAATTTCATATTTCCCCCCAATATTTACACCTCACAAATTTTCTTGAACGGTTCACAACAGACAGAGCATACCTCTCATGTAAATAAATTAAAGATACACAGGCTCCCCGGCCACTAGGTGGGGAACCTTCTCTTGTCTCTTAACTTTCCTTTCCATGTCTCAATTTCTCCAAATGTGAATCGAACAAGATTGATCATTGCATTTTACTATGTGTTTTTTTTTTTTCTTCTTTGTATGTTAAAATTTCAATAAAAACATTTGAATATAAAGGCTTACCTGTAGGTAAAACATGGAAAAAAGAATTTACTACCACTTTAATAAAGGCAGACGCTCCTGTTCAGAAATCAGTTAGAGAAGACAGTGAAACCAATATCTTAAGAACAGAGAAAAGCAAGATTCTTCAAAAAGTGTGCTTTTGTGCTTAGAATGTATACAGTTTACAAGGGAGGATTGCACCTTTCTCAACAAAACCTGTTTAAATTTAATTCATATTGGTATTACTATTGCCCAATGTTTTTTTTCTAAATTATTTAAGTTCCTTTTACTATTTTAATAGGTCTCATTTCAATGAAATCTTGCTTTGACTTTTTAAGGTACAACATCAAATAAAAGTTTTGAGTGTGGACATCTGTTAGGGCTTGTGTACACAGGTGTTGCTGTCAAATGCTGGCTTTTTTACATTAAAATGCAGCAATGCTAAAATGCTTGCGTTTGAATTAATATCGCATCAAAAGATTGTTTATGGCCTACTTTGCCTTCAATGCAAACACATCAATAGATTGTGTCCTGGGAAATGCAGCACAAAGGAGGTCAAATGCAGCCTCTGAATTGTCATCCACACTGACTGCACCATTGAGGTAAATGAGAATCTGCTGACCTAGATTTTATGTACAGCATGTGTCAAACACACTCCCCTCTTACCTTGCCTGCTGGGTTGTCCCATAAAAAAAATATATACTCATATGCTCAGCAAATCTAGCGTTGTCTATTGTGGCAATGCTCAACAAAACTAAATGCCCCAGCTGTGCATTTTCATTAATTTTGTTTTATAATAAATTTCAAAAGTTTCAGAAAGAAGTACTTAGAATAAAAAGGAATGCTGGGTTAGTTAAGGTAGCTGAGCTCCACAGATGAAGTCAAACCTGGAGCTTACGGAAGACGATTATATTATAATATTGGTAACTGAAGGAGATTATCGCACTGCACAGTGTGCTCACAGCTTATATGTCAAGGGTTTTGGAAGAACAAAAGTTGCTAAAGAAGTGATCCCTGTAATTAAATGAATAATTGATGTAAAAAACACTCTATGCTAGGCTTTCGGCACAATTAAAATTGAAAATATCAGTACTAATCAGTTTCTAAGGCTTAAAACCCAAGAAATAAATACAATTTAAAAAATCAATATAAGAAAACACATTTGCTATACCATAGATACATTTACCATGTCAGAAACATAAGAAAATCTGTTAATGTTTCAAAAATACAATAACTAAGCTTTTGTCAAACACTGATATAACATTTATAAGTGTTATATAAGGGATTATGTGATACTGTTTGTTTGCCATGATTTTCTGAGATTAAAACAGTATGTAGTGTGTAGCATCTGTTAAAGGATAACTATTTACTTTACTTTTGAATAGGTATCTGTATATGTGCATTTGCATGACTGTGGTTAATGCAAAGACTTTACACTATACTCAGACAAGTGCTGATATGAATAGCTCTATGTACTGAGTTGGAGCTGTGTAAATAATCATTCCTCAGTCCAAATACATGTATAACCCCTTCTGCACTGAAGAATATAAGAAATTGTAAGAAGATTATATTGCAAAACTGTGAACCAAATAACGTATTCTTCTACCAATATCCAACAGCTTTAAACAAATAGAAACCCCTAAGTGATACCAAAATAATAATTACAGAGTTGACTCAATAATATAAATTATTCTTTCTGAAAATTCATGCAAAATAAATATCATTCAATAAATATTGTGACCAAATAAAGTCCTCCAAACAATACATGAAAATTCTTTAACCAAAATTAATTTCAAATGAAATAGGCTCAAATAAAACATTCCAATGGTGTAATGGCTAAAAGTCCCCATCACCAATATTATTCTTTCAAGTGTAGAAAAACTTTCTACACCACCAACAACAATACAGGAAAACACACATACTGAAAGTGTGTGCCTATTAAAGGGGATCTTTAAAATCAGACCGGACGAAACATATAAGGTGCCTGACACTGGGAGTGAGTAGAAACTGTGTCCTGTCATTTCTGCTGTTTTTTTTAAGCTGTGAAGGATTGGAGTGGCTGGTGGCCAGCGGCTTCTCAGTATATCTTTGCCAACACATTAATTTGATTTCAAGCTTATGCTTAAATAGCTTTTGTGAGTAACCTTATTGCTTCTGTCAAGTAAATTTGGATATTTAAGATACTATACTATGGGAGCCTGTTTTTTTGGTATTTTTATGCTGGCTATGAAATATAACCACTGAATGGGAAGAGGACAGCAGTGGAGGTGAAACCTTTTAAGTGGACTGCTCCTACAGTGAAGGAAATACGTATTTGATGCCCTGCTGGTTTTGAATGTTTGCCCACTCACAAAGAAATGATCAGTCTTAAAATTAAATGGTAGGTGTATTGTAACACTGAGAGACAGAATAACAACAAACAATTCAAAAGAAATGCATGTCTAACAATGTATGCACTGATTTGCATGTTCATGAGGGAAATACATATTTGATCCCCTATCATTCAGCAGGATTTCTGTCTACCAGGTGTCTTTCATACAGGTAACAAGCTGAGACTAGAAGCAGTCTCTTAAAGGGAGTGCTGCTAATCTCATTTTGTTACCTGTATAAAAGACACCTGTCCACAGGAGCAATCAAACAATCGGATTCCAAACTCTCCACCATGGCAAAGGCAAAAGAGCTGTCCAAGGATGTCGGGGACAAGATTGTAGACCTACACAAGGCTGGACTGGGCTACCAAACTATCGCCAAGCAGTTTGGCGAGAAGATGACAACAGTTGGTGCAATCATTCGCAAATGGAAGAAACACAAACTGTCAGTCTCCCTAGGTCTGATGCACTATGCAAGATCTCACCTCGTGGAGTGTCAATGATCATGAGAACAGTGAGGAATCATCTCAGAACTACATATGAGGATCTTGTCAATGATCTGCAGGCAGCTGTGCCCACAGTCACCAAGAAAACAATTGGTAACACACTACTCCAACAAGGATTTAAATCCTGCAGTGCCTGCAAGGTCCCTCTGCTCAAGAAAGCACAGCACATGTCCAGGCCTGTCTGAAGTTTGCAACTGAACATCTGAATGATGCAGAGGAGGACTGGTTGAAAGTGTTGTAGTCAGATGAGACCAAAATCGAGCTCTTTGGCATCAACTCAACTCGCCGTGTTTGGAGGAGGGGGAATGCTGCCTATGACCCAAAGAACACCATCCCAACCGTCAAACATGGTGGTGGAAACATTCTGCTTTGGGGGTGTTTTTCACAACTTCACCGCATCAAAGGGACAATGGACGGGGCAATGTACCATCAAATCTTGGGTGAGAACCACCTTCCCTCAGTCATGGCATTGAAAATGAGTCGTGGATTGGTGTTCCAGCATGACAATGACCCAAAACACATGGCCAAGGCAACAAAGGAGTGGCTCAAGAAGAAGCACATTAAGGTCTTGGAATGGCCTAGCCAGTCTCCAGACCTTAATCCGATTGAAATCTGTGGAGAGATCTGAAAGTTCGAGTTGCCAAACGTCGTCCACCAAACCTTAATGACTTGGAGAGGATCTGCCAAGAGGAGTGGGCCAAAATCCCTCCTGAGATGTGTGCAAACCTGGGGGCCAACTATAGGAAACGTCTGACATCTGTGATTGCCAACAAGGGATTTGCCACCAAGTACTAAGTCATGTTTTGTGAATCGTATCAAATACTTATTTCCCTCATGAACATGCAAATCATTGCATCATTTGTTAGACATGCATTTCTTTTGAATTTTTTGTTGTTATTCTGTCTCTCAGTGTTACAATACACCTACCATTTGATTTTTACACTGATCATTTCTTTGTGAGTGAGCAAACATTCAAAATCAGCAGGGAATCAAATACTTTTTTCCTTCACTGTATTTGGAAGATGTTTGGAATTATTACAAGCTGCGTTTGCCTAATCTTGCAGTGAGATAGGTATGTATTTCCGGTACATATGGTTTCCTTTATTAGTGGTGGTGGTCACTTTGGATCAAAGATTTTCTACACTTAGAAGAATAATATTGGTGATGTGAACTTTTTAGCTATTGCAACGTTGGCTTGTTTTGTCTGAAATTAGTTTTGGTTAAAAATATATTCATGTATTGTTTGGAGGACTTTTTTGATAGCAATATTTTTTAATGATTTATTGTGCATGAATTTTCATAAAGAATAATTTATATTGTTGAATCAGTTCTGTTATTTTATTATATCACAGTCCAAATACAGTTTATCCAATAGAAACTCTTCCTGGGAAAGTCCCAAACTCTAGTTGCATGCTTTTTGGTTAATACTTCATTCGATGATATTAAACTCTAAAAGCTCAAAGTTTTTTACTTTCATGTATTCTATGAATGCAGGCAAAAAAAACTCTTTTCAGCAGCCCCCCCAGCCCCCCTAATACTCACCTAAGCCCTCTTGATCCAGAGATGTGCACTGGAGTATCGGTTATCCCGAGTCTCCCTTTCCTCATTGGCTGAGATAGAAGCGGGAGCCATTGGCTCCCACTGCTGTCAATCGCAGCCAGTGAGTCAATGAGAAGAAAGGGGGGGGTGAGGCAGAGTGTGTGAATGAAAACACAGAGCAGCAGGTGCCCCCATAGCAAGCTGCTTGCTGTAGGGACACCTGACAGGAGGGAAGGGCCAGAAGCACTGGCTAGGGACCCCAAGAAGATGATCCAGGCTACTCTGTGCAAAACTACTGTACACATCAGGTAAGTATAGACATGTTTGTTATTTAAAAAAAAAAAGATTAACCTTTTAGAATCACTTAAAATATTGCTATAAGATCTGTCCCAGTTTTTTTTTTAAAACACACTTACACAACCCCTATGTACTTTTGGGTGTGTTAGAATAAGATATTCCTGTTTTAACGCACTTTTTTTATTTTACTAAAGAAAAAAAACAGAATAAGTTCTCAGCATACTAAGGCAAACGGCTAATTTGCTAAAATTAATTGCATCAGCCAAAACTGGGTTGGAACTCAAAAACTTGCAAAAATAGCTTCAACCTGAAATTTTTCTGTACAGCCTTAGTTATGTTACTTATCTTTAGTTAAGTATGTCTCATGATGTGCAGAATGTTGGATTCTGCAGAAATCCTCACTGCATGGCTACACTTTTCTCTTCCCACTGCTGTGGAGGTTAATAACTTTGAGTGTCTGGGCTCAGTAGTACTAAAGATGGTCCAATGCAGAAACTCCCCCGCACATCCTCTCCTCCATTGAGAGAAATCCTTTCACTGATTACACTGCCGGTAGCACAATCTGTGAAAGGGTGAAAATATGATCTACAAATGAGGAATCCTTTGAATAATCAGGTTACAGGCAGTGTAATCTGTGATAGAACTTTCCTCAGTGTAGGAGTGGTCAGGGGGACATGTTTCCATTTAATCATCTTTAGTGCAGCTAAGCCTGTAGTCCCAATGTTTTTAACCCTCACAGCACTGAAAGTTCAGCAGTAGGAAGAGGACAGGCAGCCCTTCAGTAAAGGTTTCTATAGAATTCTGAAGCCTGCACGTCATGGAACATATTTCATTACAGGTAAGTAATGTTACTAAGGTTAGAGCGAAAAAAAAAAGTTTTTCTTAACTAAACTTCAGCTTTAAAGCCCCGCTCTGGGCTTACCACTCTTACCCCTGAGTAAAGATACAAAGAATATTTACCAGCCAAATCTTTACCAGCCCACCTTTATATAAATAGTAAATGTATTTTACTTAGATATCAGAGAAGCAATATTACCTGTTTCAAGACCTTGCAAGGCCCCATCCTTAAGGCATCGCTTTTCCTTGAAAAAGAGGCCCTGTGTGGTCCCCATATTTTCGTTGGTGACATTATTTCTCTGATGTCTGAATAAAAGACACATACCTTTCCTAAAAGAAGGTGTGCTAATGAAGGATATTTACCAATGAAATCTGACTGAGATACTCCATCCTCAATTTTAGTTCACAGTTCATCTGGAGGTGATATTGGCCTGCAGTTAGATTAATCTACTTCATGATGCTTTTGCATTTCCATTGAATTGTATGGAAAAAAAAAGTACTTTTGGAAAGAACAAAAGTACATGTACACAAGAGTGCCTCAGTTGAATAAAATAGAACACAGGAAGGAACCTGCAAGTAACCTACCTGTATCTGAAAATATTTTGCTTAGAGCAGCAATAAAATAATTACAAGCTGCTTTAGTGCAATCATAGAATTTTGAGTCATTTTGCTTTGCACTTATTTAACTATTATTCACTATTATTGTTTATTAATTAATTACTTTACAGCGCTTTACATATATATGGTGATTTCACATCAGTCCCTGCCCTCAAAGAGCTTACAATCTAAGGTTCCTAACTCACATCCATACATACATATGGGTCCAATTTAGACAGGAGCCAATTAATCTACCAGCATGTCTTCAGAGTGTGGAGTACCGAAAGGGCAGTCACAGGGAGAACATGCAAACTCCAGGCAGGTAATGCTGTGGCTGGGATTCAAACCAATGACCCTATTGCTGCTAGGCAGAAGTGCTAAACACTTAGCCACTGTTCTGCACTTAAAGCATAAGTTCACCTTTTGACCAAAAATAATAAATGCACATTTTTTACAGGTAAAAAAAAGTGCATTTGTTATTTTTGGTTGCAGGACCCTGTAAAGCAGCGGTTCTCAACCTGGGGGTCGCGACCCCTTTGGGGGTCGAACGACCATTTCCCAGGGGTCGCCTAAGACCATCGGAAAACACATATTTCCGATGGTCTTAGGAACCGAGACACCGCTGCAGTCTCCGGCGATGTGTGGGCGGGATGATACGCTGCTGTCACCTGGCCACACCTCCGGGATCGCTCAGCAGCTCCGCCTCCTCGCCGCTGATTGGCCACCGGAACTGTAGCTCAGGAGAGGCACACAGGCGGCCAATCACCGGCGAGGAGGTGGAGCTTGGAGAGGAGGAGCCGAGCGGCAGCGCGCGTACATCAAAGAAGACCGAGGGAGCTGCCGGAGCGAGTGAAGAGGAGAGCGGCCAGAGAAGGAAGACAGCTGACAGGTAAGTGAGAGAGCGAGCCCAGGCTGGAGCAGGGGTCAGCAAAGTAAGTATCATTGGTGTCAGTGGGAGGAATAGTGCCCCATCATTTGTGTCACTAATACCAACGATGGGGCACTATTCCTCCCCCCACTGACACCAACGATGGGGCACTATTCCTCCCCCCACTGACACCAACGATGGGGAACTATTCCTCCCCCCACTGACACCAACGATGGGGCACTATTCCTCCCCCCACTGACACCAACGATGGGGCACTATTCCTCCCCCCACTGACACCAACGATGGGGCACTATTCCTCCCCCCACTGACACCAACGATGGGGCACTATTCCTCCCCCCACTGACACCAACGATGGGGCACTATTTCCCCCCCCCTGACCCCAATGATGGAGCACTATTCTCCCCTCCACCACACTGACATCAATGATGGGGCACTATTCCTCCCACTGACACCAATGATGGGGCACTATTCCTCCCCCCACTGACACCAACGATGGGACACTATTTCCCCCCCCCCCCTGACCCCAATGATGGGGCACTATTCTCCCCTCCACCACACTGACATCAATGATGGGGCACTATTCCTCCCACTGACACCAGTGATGGGGCACTACTCCCCCCACTGACACCAGTGATGGGGCACTATTCCTCCCACTGACACCAGTGATGGGGCACTATTCCTCCCACTGACACCAATGATGGGGCACTACTCCCCCCACTGACACCAATGATGGGGCACTACTCCCCCCACTGACACCAATGATGGGGCACTATTCCTCCCACTGACACCAATGATGTGGCACTATTCCTCCCACTGACACCAGTGATGGAGCACTACTCCTCCCACTGACACCAGTGATGGGGCACTACTCCCCCCACTGACACCAGTGATGGAGCACTACTCCCCCCACTGACACCAATGATGGGGCACTACTCCCCCCACTGACACCAATGATGGGGCACTACTCCTCCCACTGACACCAATGATGGGGCACTACTCCTCCCACTGACACCAATGATGGGGCACTACTCCTCCCACTGACACCAATGATGGGGCACTACTCCTCCCACTGACACCAATGATGGGGCACTACTCCTCCCACTGACACCAGTGATGGGGCACTACTCCTCCCACTGACACCAGTGATGGGGCACTACTCCCCCCACTGACACCAATGACGGGGCACTACTCCCCCCACTGACACCAATGATGGGGCACTACTCCCCCCACTGACACCAATGATGGGGCACTATTCCTCCCACTGACTCCAACGATGGGGCACTATTCCTTTCACTGACACCAACGATGGGGCACTATTCCTCCCACTGATACCAACGATGGGGCACTATTCCTCCCACTGATACCAACGATGGGGCACTATTCCTCCCACTGACACCAACGATGGGGCACTATTCCTCCCACTGATACCAACGATGGGGCACTATTCCTCCCACTGACACCAACGATGGGGCACTATTCCTCCCACTGACACCAACGATGGGGCACTATTCCTCCCACTGACACCAACGATGGGGCACTATTCCTCCCACTGACACCAACGATGGGGCACTATTCCTCCCACTGACACCAACGATGGGGCACTATTCCTCCCACTGACACCAACGATGGGGCACTATTCCTCCCACTGACACCAACGATGGGGCACTATTCCTCCCACTGACACCAACGATGGGGCACTATTCCTCCCACTGACACCAACGATGGGGCACTATTCCTCCCACTGACACCAGTGATGGGGCACTATTCCTCCCACTGACACCAGTGATGGGGCACTATTCATCCCACTGACATCAGTGATGGGGCACTATTCCTCCCACTGACACCAACGATGGGGCACTATTCCTCCCACTGACACCAACGATGGGGCACTATTCCTCCCACTGACACCAACGATGGGGCACTATTCCTCCCACTGATACCAACGATGGGGCACTATTCCTCCCACTGACACCAACGATGGGGCACTATTCCTCCCACTGACACCAACGATGGGGCACTATTCCTCTCACTGACACCAAAGATGGGGCACTATTCCTCCCACTGACACCAACGATGGGGCACTATTCCTCCCACTGACACCAACGATGGGGCACTATTCCTCCCACTGACACCAACGATGGGGCACTATTCCTCCCACTGACACCAACGATGGGGCACTATTCCTCCCACTGACACCAACAATGGGGCACTATTCCTCCCACTGACACCAGTGATGGGGCACTATTCCTCCCACTGACACCAGTGATGGGGCACTATTCATCCCACTGACATCAGTGATGGGGCACTATTCATCCCACTGACATCAGTGATGGGGCACTATTCCTCCCACTGATACCAACGTTGGGGCACTATTCCTCCCACTGATACCAACAATGGGGCACTATTCATCCCACTAACATCAGTGATGGGGCACTACTCCTTCCACTGACACCAATGACATGGCACTACTCCTCCCACTGAAAAATTACAGTTATGAAGTAGCAATGAAAATAATTTTATGGTTGGGGGTCACCACAACATGAGGAACTGTATTAAGGGGTCGCGGCATTAGAAAGGTTGAGAACCACTGCTGTAAAGCATTGCACCAGCGATCAGCAGATCACTGGTGAATTGCAGGTCTCCTGCAGAGCTGTCAGTATATATCTGCTTGCCTGTATGGGATATATGGGCAAACAGTTGTAATGACAGGAAGATTCAATTAACTACTACGGCTCTTGTGAATGAATGACGCAGTGAGCCAATGAGAAAAAAAAGTGACCACTAGTTGGGGGAACTTCTCCCCATACTTCTGTCACAAGGAGGGGGGATCAGGCAGCAGCTGCAGCATTGGGAATATGTTACGTGTTCCACCCTAAAATGGGTTGAACATGTAACATGTTCCCAAAGGTGAACCTATCTTTTAACATATTATATAAAAAAGTAACTGAAAAAAATACGTTTTAATTTGTAAATACTGAGAAAATATAAGAAATTATGGTCCACATTTTACAAATTTTGCAAAAAATAAATGTAAATTTCTTTGGCAAATAATTGCAATGATTACGGGTTTTGGCTTCCCGTAAAGTACGTGGCTTGAAATGATCAAACATATATTGTGTGTGATTTTTCATGATCTCTAAGCATTCTAAAACTGTGATGACCTTTTTGGAACATTAAAACTCACTATCCACTTAAGGAAAGGAACCTATAAAGAGAGATTGCATTTCAGCTCAAATAATGGCCATGACCGTGAAGAGAGAGAAAATATAGATCCTACAAGGCATAGGTTGGCGCCTGTTGTAGTTAGTATCTCAAATTTGGTGACTTTACGACTTGGAAATTGTCAAGAGTACAATAAATTTCCACACCTTCCACTATGTTATCTGAAGGAGCCCTTGATTCATTTCCCATAATAACTGTCATACCTAATTTTTGATGTTAATAGTTTTTAAGTGTGTGAGTGGCCAGACTAACACACTATCACAGCTTCGCTACACTGCCTGGATTTATTGATATTGTACTAGAGAGTAATATTTATTAGACAGAAATATGTGTCCTGCTGTCACAGCTTGAAATAAAAGCAGTGCTGCAACATAAAGAATCAAGACTATTGGAAAAGTGTCTTAAAAGGCTAGGAGAAATACAATGAATATTTATATTTGATTTAAGTTTCCATTAACTATGACAGTCTTTTATCGCCAGTAAAAGGAAACACCTGTAGCACTAAAGAAAGCAGTATGAGCAATTTAAACATGGAACATTTTTCAGTGCTGATTATGTGAGTTTAGCGCATTTGGTCAGACTTACTTAAAGTTTATAAACTTAAAGCTAAAACTTTTTTGTTTTTTAAAGTGTAAGTAAACTCCTGTCACTGATGTCACTGGCGTATGCGCACTGCATGCCGTGCCACAGCCGAAACTCCCTTCGCACATGCATGGGAGTGATAATATCGCCTCCCAGCCAATCAGATGGCCGCAACTCGCAAACTTAGAAGGAAGATCGGGTGAAGATGGGGAGCCGTGACAGTGCTCCTCTGGAGGGCTTCTTTTTTTTAGGTAAGTCATTAATATTGTGCTAGTATGTGATGCATACTAGCACATTATGCTCTTAGAGTGCAGGAAGAAGATTTTTTTGAATTTTTTTCCACAGTTTACTACCGCTTTAGGTGTTGAATGGAGTGAGAAAGTGTTAAAACCACTATTTTTTTTTCTTCTTGTCATCTGTGTCTTTGTTGGGGAGATTCACCCTCTCTTGGGAAAGCCAATATTTTAGAGTTGTCACATAAACAGGAGAAAAGAGGAAATGTTCCAATAGGGCATCTGTGTGACAAGGGATTTTCTGCTCTCTTCAGAATGATTTCCTCTTACTTTCTGTTTTGTCACTTTGAGAGAATGTGAAATCTCTCTGATGAGACACAGACAGCTATAAAACAAATTCTGACAAAGATCTTAAAGTCGTTCTTCATCCTGAATTGGATGTTGTCTGCTCTCCACCTCTTCATTGTGAAAAATGTTTTTTTTTAAAGAGAAACCTCCAGCCCTTATGCACTTTGCCCATTGTGCCTCCTAGGATGTGTATGTCACATATCCCAGGAGGCATAGTCCTTCACCGAGAAGGGAAGAGGGGACGGGCCTAGGGGCTTATCATCGGAGACCTGCCAGCTGAACTAGGAAGAACCAGAAGCTTCCTGATGACGTCACTGAAGAAGGTGTTGGTGTAGGACCAAGCAGATGGCAAATACGATCTCAGCAGGACAATACTGGATCTGCTGGGTGGGTGAGTAGTTTCAATGCACAGGACCCGCAACCAGATAAGGATGGGTTAAAAAAAAAGGGGGGAAGGCTGAAGATCTGTTTTAAAGTGATTGTAAACCCATATTTTTTTATTAGCAAACATGTTATATTTACCTGCTCTGTGCAATGCTTTTCCTATAAAGAGGGAGAGAGCAGAGAGAACTGCTTCTCTCATGCACAGCGCTGGACTGAGATCAGGCTCACGTAAGTATGGGGGGACCTGCACACAGAAAGTGTTTTACTTAATGCAGAGAAGTACATTAAAAAGCACATGAGTTGGGGGCGTGTCCAAGATGGCGATCGGACAAGCCGCTTAAGCTAGAGCTCCCGACGGCCCGATCCGCATCCACCGCCATCCTGGTGACATCAGCTGGCAGGAACAACCGGGAGACCCCGTCGTCTCTGTCAGAGACATCACTGAGTGGGTCTGGGCGTTTTTGGCCCGGGTCCGTTGCGGCAATCTGGCGTGGCCTACCGCGGCTGAGTGAAGCCGCGATAATATCCAGCTCGCGCCCGCCCCGCCGGGTGCCAGGTGCACGTGGCGTGCGGTGTCGGAGGAGGGGATTGCTGGTCATCTTCTCCCCTTGCCCGGATCGGTGGCGGCTGGATTCCTCCATCCCCGTTGCGAGTGTCGGTTGCTCCTCGTCTGTGGCAACGGAGCAGTGGGGCTTGTCGCAGCCAGGCGAGACCAAAACCACACCCAGTGCAAAGGACGGGTGAGTGAGTCACTCGGTGTGACAGAGGATTGCAGGTCCTCAACTCAGTTCCACAATTATAAGTGGGCACCTCTCCCTTACCCATCGGGGCACCCCCCTCATGAACCCAGAGAGCATCGGCCTACAATAAGGGCCTATACAATCCCCTGCAGTAGTGAACTGTGTGGCAGCTAGGCCTGAGGCAGCTGACTCCCCTGTAAAGGTTCACTAGGGGAAAACAGGGGCAACCCCTACTTTCTCTCAGAAGCCCAATATTCTGCAGAAGCCACAGACCCAACAGTACCAAACTCTGCCTTTCCTCTCACGCATGTTGAGGTATACACTGCGATATCTAGTCTATCCAGGAATAATTATCCCCCCTTCTTTCGCAAGTTTTGGGGGTCCCAGCCCGATCCCACTGAAAATGTCTACATAAATACCTAGATCCTTGACACACGGAGGTGGGATTACGCAATCATATCACAGAGAGTAACCGCTAACATGGGGAAATCTGACAAGAAATCTACTCCTCGTTCCAGATCCCCTCGCCGTCTGAACGGCCCTGTCAATCGCGGCATCCCGGAGTTATTCCGATCTCAGACGCCGGAGCACGCGGAAGCCTCTTCCCATGTATCTCCCCCACATTCGCCTCGTACGGAGACTCCTCTACAATGCATGACTAAAACCGCAGCTACCGCAATCAGAGATTCTGAAACCACTCCTCTCACCATAGGGGACCTGAAAGCGGTTGCATCAGATATTAAAGGGACTCTCTCTGCGGCAATCGCTGAGTTACATATCGATATGCAGGCAGTGGCTAACAGACTTGACGCAGTAGAGGATAAAGTAATCACACAAGACCTAGCCATTCATGATATGCGCACACAGGTTGACACGCACACTATGCATTTGAGGGAGCTCGATCGTCACGTCGAAGACCTGGATAACAGGGGAAGACGACATAATTTAAGGGTACGTGGTGTCCCTGAGGCAATCGAATCTGCACAACTTTCCCAGGCGCTTTTAACCATCTTTAATGATATTTTGGAAAGACCGCCTGAATCACCAATTGAAATTGAACGTCTACATAGGGCCTTGCGTCCTAGAGGCAGAGACACTGAACCACCGAGAGATGTAATTTGCTGTTTGGTAGACTTCAGACTTAAAGAAGAAATACTACGAAGAGCTCGGGATAAACACCACTTGCGGTATCATGAAACAGAAATTAAATTATTTCAGGATCTATCCCACCTCACCTTGCAACGTAGGAAAGACCTACGCCCATTACTAGACTTACTTCGCTCCAAGGAAATAGCATACCGCTGGAAGTTTCCGTTTGGCCTATCAGCAACACACCTGGGGAGATCAGCTCTCATGAGATTCCCGGAAGACCTTCCACTATTCTGTGAAACTCTGAATATCCCTTTACTGGACATTCCCAACTGGTCCAGTGCATCTCTTTCCTCATCACGGTCAATTGAAGACCCCATGGAGCTGCAATTCTCTAGACACTCTGGAGGAGAAAGACGAAGCAGATCCCCTCACACCTCAACCGCCCCTGTACGACGGCGGATCATTACTGGAGATAGTTTACCAGCATCACCTGCACATCGCAAGGCACGTCACGAATGACTCTCCTCAGTTTTCCCTTCTCTACCCATCTGTATAGCATCAGTCTCCCATTCGGAGGCCTCTTTACATAAGGCCCAAATGAGTTTTATATTTTTCTTGTAGTTCGCGGTTCCTTACCACAGTCTATCGCAGACCACCTAGGATCCCGGGGAGTGGACACTGGGGTATGTTTATTGTATCAACTCAGCATATTTTTTCTTTACACTATTTACCAGTTATATATATTTATATATCTTAAATATACCTGCTGAAGTTATTCTTGCTCTTGGCCCCAGGGGTCTATGTGTGACACTTCTAATGGAGATGTGGGTTGTACCCCTGTTGACTTGGGAGTTTGCTCACCTGATCAGTACCGGCCTAATGTATTAATTTACTAGCTCTAACAGAAACAGAAATGTAGGCCTATTTGAGATCTAGAGATGCAGGCCAATTCCCTTTTCTGGATTTCCGCCTGACTCCCTGAAACTCAATGTCTTATGTGTTGGATGCACTTGGATAGGACATCCATATGTTCCTGCTTTTTGTGTCTTAACACCAAAGTTGTGTAAAACCAGCTGATCCTATCTGGAGGACACGTATTTTATATCCCTTGAGACACCCCGGGAATAGCCTCCATACTCTTCCTTACTGTCTTTAACGTGACTCTATGGTAATGCTTGTGCATGATCATATTATACTTGGCTGTACAACTTGCCCCTAATGATTCCCAGAGTATACTACCGCTATACGGTCCCATAGGATTCACTCTCAGTTTAACATGCTTTCCTCCATACCCATCATTCAGCCTTGATACGGGTGTATAATTACCTGGGTTAAGTAGACACTATGTTAATATCCTGATCCCGTAACCTCCTCACTCTCCCTATAATATTTTTCTCCCACATAGTATCCGGAACTCCTTAATATGCATCGTAGTACCTGGTATATTACATACCTTCTACTCACTCATGGACTAGGTGGTGTTTCAGATATGAGCTTTGGGACCTTCATATTCGATGTTCACATTCATGGTTCATCTCGCTGTTGTGTTAAGTTTTGACCTATACAGTTATTCGATTTGATCCATGCTCTCAGCTGGCCACGGATTATGACCTCTCTTTGATGATCTGCCACGGTTTGGTAGGCGGTGGGGAGTCCAGCATTCCTTAGTAGTGACCTGCTGTATAGCATAAGATCCCTCGGTTGGGACTAATATTTACCTTGTTTTTGGAAAACGGTTCAACGGAATGAATGGCCTAAGGCCTACATCCCGGAATATTCATATGTTATGTTTTTGCTGTTGTCCTGCATTGTTTTGCATAAAGATGGTATTCTTGCTCGGCATTGATACAGTTTATGAAGACCATCCTACAATGGCAAGATTGTTTGCCGTGCAGGATCGAAGTCATTTAGAGGACTTGTCTAATTATTTCCTATATTATGTTTAACTTGTGATTGTATAGTATTTTGGAGGTATGAGTATGCTTGCTACATTCTATTGAATAACACAGCCTCAGTGTGTATTCACATCAACACTTTCTACATTCAATCTCATAAGACCTTTCCGTTAGCACATACCTCCTTCACATCAGTTCTAGTGCACTTACTCCTGTGAGCCTTACTATCTACCCTCTTGCTCATCTACAATATTTTTATTCCCCCAGCTTTATACATACTATTTTACACCGACCTCCCTTTCCTAATAAGAATAGATTACCTCTCGGTATAAATTAGCTACTTCCCACATAGTTCTGTGTGTCAGGGACACCTTATGTTAGACTGACTCCTTTGTATACCTCTCGTTTGAGAGAATAAGTCCTCCTTACGATTATATTGTATACTCACAATACGGCTGTCTCTGGGTTCGACACATCTCTACGTGTAATTTTGTAATCCTGTACACAGTTTTACATACAACCATTTTATAAGAGCTTTAATAGGAGATAGAGTAGCTGGTCTATCTCTTCTCTGGAGTTTAGTTTGTTCTGGAAGTAGAAGGAATATATATATCAATACATATATATGGGTTTCTATGAGACACGCCTGACACTTCTTTTTTTCTCTGTCACACTCTTTATTTCTTCCTCCATATAATTACTATCCCCATTTCTACCTCTACACGTCCCTGTTTTACTCCCCCCTCCCCCCTCCAAAAAAAAAAAAAAAAAAAAAATCCCCCCCCCCCTTTTTTTTTTTTTTTTTTTTTTTTTTTTTTTTTTTCTCGTCCCGCCTCTCATTTGGTATACCTATAGACTTTGAACAGGTTTTTCTGGTATACAACATCATGGCTATCAACCACACATCTACATGTTCAGCCCGCACGCTCTCAGTGGCCTCTCTTAACGCCAAGGGCTTAAATATACCTGAGAAACGCTCACAACTTCTAACATACATGAAAAACCTTCGAGCAGATGTGCTCTTTATCCAAGAAACACACTTTCGAACGGATCACATACCTAGATTTTCCAATGCTAATTACCCAACGGCTTATCATGCAGTCAACGCGGAAGTGAAAGCAAAAGGTGTATCCATCTTACTTTCCAAACAGCTCTCATTTAAAGTTACTGAGTCTCTCGAAGACCCTGAGGGGAGGTTCCTCTTTCTCAAAGGTACCCTTTTTAATAAGCCACTTACTTTTGCCAACATCTACAGTCCCAATACCGCACAAGTATGCTTTTTTCGTAAAATCTCCAAATTACTTGCTGTGTTTCAATCAGGTATTTTGATTTTGGGAGGTGATTTTAATGTAGCTTTGAACCCGTTGGAAGACACTTCAACTGGTTTTTCCTCTAAACCTTTCAAAGCACTCAAACAGATTAAACTTGAACTTCATGACCTCCTCCTTCATGATACCTGGCGCACCCTTCACCCTACGGACAAAGACTACACCTTTTATTCCGCACCACACAAACGCCATTCCAGAATCGACTATTTTTTTCTCTCGCAAAAGGACTTACATATATTGAAATCGGCCTCGATCGAACCAATGATTTTATCTGACCATCACCCAATTATGATGACTTTACAATTCCCGGATACACCAGCCGCATCCAAAACATGGAGATTGGACCCCTTTCTTCTTACAGACTCATCCGTCACCCTCCAGATCCGTGATTCTTTGACCAACTACTTTAAAGAAAACACATCTCCAGACACGACCCCTCTCGTACAGTGGGAGGCGCACAAATGTGTAATGCGTGGCCTTCTCATGTCCATATCCGCTTTACGAAAACGCCTAGCTCAAACATCCTTTACTGCCTTAATGCAAAAAGTCCGTGCACTTGAATGCACGCATAAACGCTCTAGAGCCTTGGAATCTTCAGCAGCACTAGATCAGGCGCGAAAACAACTTCGAGATGTTGTTGACAAAAAAATCAAACGTAATTTTACGCTACAACAGAAACTTTTCTATGAACATGGAAATAAGAGTGGCAAATTTCTAGCCAGGGCCTTGCAATCTAGAAGGGCAGCTCAGCAAATCTCTCAGCTCACTTCCAAGCAGGGTCGCTTACTGAAAACATCAACGAATATTGCAGCTGAATTTGAGCAATACTATTCCTCTCTCTACAATTTACCCGTACCATCTAAACCGACAGGAGACACCAGGCCTCGTGAGACTATTATTCAGACCTTCTTGACCCGATACCTTCCAAACTCTATTTCTAGAACACAAGCGCAAGACTTAGATGGCGCCTTGACCCTGACGGAATTACAACACGCCATTGCACAACTGAAACCTGGTAAAAGTCCAGGTCCTGACGGGTTTATCACTTCGTACTATAAGTCTTTCAGTGACATCTTAGCGCAGCCATTTCTACGGGCCTTCAACACTTTAGATACACCCGGGCAATCCATGCGTCATCTCTCTGAGGCCCATATTACGGTCATACCTAAAGAGAATAAAGACCAAACCTCTCCTGCGAACTACCGTCCGATCTCTCTATTAAACGTTGATCTAAAGATCTTTGCCAAAATCTTGGCCAATCGTCTATTACGCATCATAGATCCCATCATATCAACAGACCAGGTGGGCTTTGTACCAGGGAGGGAAGCTAGAGACAATACAATAAGGGCCATAAATATTCATCATTGGTTAACTCAACAGCAACAATCTGGCTTCTTTCTATCTCTAGATGCAGAAAAGGCATTTGACAGACTGGCGTGGGACTACATGGAGGCAGTTCTGATTGGACTGGGATTGCCTCCGCGTTTCCTGGCATTTATCATGTCTCTATATACCACTCCCACAGCTAAAGTGCGAGTTAATGGTCTCCTTTCGGATTCCTTTTCGATAGGCAATGGGACTAGACAGGGATGTCCTTTATCCCCTCTCCTATTTATTCTGACTCTGGAACCTTTGTTGAATTGTATCAAACAGAATGATAACATCAAGGGGATTCTGATAAATGGCAAAATTCATAAAATAGCAGCCTTTGCTGATGACATACTACTTTTCCTAACAGACCCACATATCACTTTACCTAATCTGCTGCAAGAATTCAAGCTGTTCCAGTATCTGGCTAACTTCAAAATCAACTTCTCTAAATCTCAAGCCCTTAATGTCTCCTTGACCCAAGATGTGTTTAGACAAGCGAAAATGAATTTTCCTTTTACTTGGCAGTCGGCGGCGATCACATATCTGGGTATCCAATTACCAACTCACCTAACGGAACTTTACGATAAAAACTTCTTACCCCTCTTGCGTAATATCTCCACAGACCTTCAGGCTTGGAATAAACCCTGGTTCTCTTGGTTTGGTAGAGCAGCCATTCTCAAGATGAACGTACTTCCTAGAATATTGTATCTACTGCAGACAATACCGATTAAACTACCGACTTCTTTCTTCGCATCCTATAAAACACTCTGTACCTCCTTTCTTTGGTATAATAAACGCCCAAGAATTAGCTTTGCCCTACTCGCCATGCCCAAGAAGGGTGGAGGTATTGGATTACCTGATATTGCCCGATACTACAGGGCCTGTCACCTAGCAAGGGTAGTAGATTGGACCACGACCCACAATCGTAAGGTCTGGGTTGGTTTGGAGGCAGATTTCTCGACAATACCACTTGCCCCTTCCCCTTGGCTGGAAAACTCTCACATTCCTTCGGAGTTTCGGGAACACCCTCTTATAGGTCCTACTTTAAGCTGTTGCCATCAGTTGTTCCAGAAAAAAGAACTCTCTTCCTTTCCGGGTCCTTTAACTCCGATCAAAATGAATCCAGAGTTTCTGCCGGGTATGTCTCGGACCTTCCTAGCCGGAGATGCTCGTCCAGTTAATCTGACAGTACACCAACTCTTCAAAAATAAGAAGTTCTTATCTAGAGAGGACATTATGAAGACATGGCCATCCCTGAACTTTACGCCATGGATGTTTAGACAACTTCATCACTTTATACGAAGCTCCCCACATCTACAAGATTACTCAAGGCCACTTACTCCGTATGAGAAACTTTGCTTTACGGACTTCCCCCAGAGACATGTTATATCCAAGCTCTATTCCTATCTGGGTACCGCCAATACGTCTCAACCTCGAAAGGCCTGTGAGGCCTGGTCGCTTGATCTACAACTGTCATTGTCACCGGAAGATTGGGATCACATCTATGACCATATGCATACAGGTTCCATTTGTGTCTCGACACAAGAAAACAACTATAAAATATATTCCAGATGGTACAGAGTTCCATCCTTGCTTCATAAATTTGACCCGGACGTTTCGGATTTATGTTGGAGATGTCAACAGGCAAAGGGTACACTCCTACATATATGGTGGGACTGTCCGCTGCTACAGCCCTTTTGGAGTAAAGTGCGAGACTTAGTTTCACAAATAACCACATACAATCTAGACTTCACCCCGGCACAATTTTTACTCCACCACTCCTCACTTCCTTTTCGGACTTATCGTAAGTCTCTTGCCTTGCACATGATAAATGCGGCAAAACAATGTATCCCTGTTCACTGGCGGTCAAAACAGGTTCCCACTGTGCGGGAGTGGTTTCTTAGGGTCATCAGGATTGCGGAGATGGAGGAGCTGATTTCAGTGGCAAAAGAACACCCCGAGAGATTCAGGAAGACTTGGGCATGTTGGAAACACTTTCAAACCACCAGTATTTATCGTTTTTCTATGAATGAATGAGATGTGATTCAAGAACTCAAACACCTTTAGAGCTCTCACCTCTAGAATTGCTCCATAGACTGAGTCTACCCGGACCATCTCTTACATAAAGGTATAATCTACGTCACCATAAATAATGTTACGTGATATGATTAGTTAACAGCCACTATTTATTATTTGACCCCCTCCATTCCCCCCCCCCCTTTTTTTTTTTTTTCTCTCCCCTTCCTTCTATGATGCTACTCTTCACACTTCCTTTCACCTGCTGTGCCTTTCTCTCTTTTTTTCCTTTCCTTCTTTCCTTCACACCTTTGTCCTCTACAAATAACTATATCTTTTATGAGGGACAGGGTGCTCTTTCACATATAAGTGTGATTGTCCTTCACGATAAGAACCCTACATTGCCCGGCTACGGACACAGAAGAATTGCACGCCTTCAAATGATATTTTGTACTGCGCCTCATGGTCCCATTATTTGAATAATCCCTACGCATCAGAGCAGCATCCACTATAATCCTCTAGACTACCTATTATAATCAGTCTTCTTTTTTTTTTTTTTTTTTGGTTTAGTTTACTCAACTGCTATAATGTGATCTTTTGTATAAGGGTAATTCACACTTCAAGTAAACAACTTATGACCCGTCTGCGCTACGGGAGATTATGACAGATGTTTCTGCGCGGACTGTGTTCCGTATCCGTATATGACTTGTTATGCCTTTCTTATTTCAAAATAAAATAAACCTTTTTTTTGGAAAAAAAAAGCACATGAGTTAACTACATTGCTAGTGCATAGAAGTACCTGCATTAGTCTTCTGGTCAATCTGGCCAACACTGTGGAGTGGCTTGGTAGGAATACGTTGTGATTTGGAGCTTACAAAGGACTAGGGACTCTTGCTTATCCCCATGTGACCAAGCATTAGCACTGACAAAAGCAAAAATAGTCACCCACTTGAGTAACGGATTACTTGTTCATAATTAATGATTCACATAGTACCGAAGCCCCAGTTTTAACTAGCTACAGAAAGAGGTCAGAAGTGGCCTGTTTCTCAATGCATTCTTTTTAATGGTTATAACTAGCAATGAGTGAAATGGGCAAAGATCAGCTTACTTGAAGTTCATTGAACACTTTAAAACATCCACAAATCCTAACCATAGCACCCAAACCCCAATAAAGGTAATGGCAGCCAAATAATGTAATTTATTTCTGGCTTTTACAAGACTAATTTGCAATCTTTTGGTAAAAAAGGGCATAGGGGAACTGCTATGAGGGACATATACAAATGCACAAAAATTTAATTGAAAGAAATACTGTGTGGTAGATAGCTGCTCTTTTAATTTGGCTCATCTAAGCGGTTACATGCAAAAAGAGCCGTCATCCAACCTGGACACAGTCAGGATGGGGTTTATTTACTAAAGCTGGAGAGTGAAAAATCAGACTCACTTCTGCATAGAAACCAATCAGCTTCCAGGTTTCATTGCCAAAGCTTCATTGAACAAGCTGAGGTTAGAAGCTGATTGGTTTCTATGCAGAAGGGAGTCTGATTTTGGACTCTCCAGCTTTAGTAAATAAACCCCTATGTGTCCAGGGTTGGCAATTCAGTGGAGTTAAAGAATAAATTCTCTTTAAAAAAAATAAATAAATAACAAATGCACCTTTTTTTGCAGGTAAAAAAATGTGCATTTATAATTTTCTCTCTCGGAAGTTTGTAAATCATTGCACCCGCGTTCAGCACCCCTACAGTACATACAGAACCACAAGCCATCAGCCACAAAGGCTGATGGTACTTGTAGGCATTCATTCCCAGGAAATTGTGAATGAATGATGCAGCCACATGGGTGGAGCACTGCATGGATGTGCTATTTTCAAATAGTGACAGTGGGCGTTGGGTTAAAAGATCACTGGTCTGCTGTCTCAAGGAGGGGGGCAAAAATGGGAGAGCTGCAGACACTGGATAATGTTACATGTTCCACTCTAAAGGGTGGAACATGTAACATGTTCAAAAAGGTGAACTTATCCTTTCATCTGTCATTTTGTGTGCAGCCATAGCACAGAGCATTGCTGTGTCTAGAAATGACATTGTGTAAATCTGAGAACTGGATGGACAGAAATACAAATCTTTGAAAAGTAAAATGGCTCCTATATATATTTATGTAATTTAGCTTCCACTCAGCTTTAACAAGGCTAAGCAAATAATAGTAATGATGTCCAAAAATTCACATTTCAGTTTACTTTAGACAAATCATTGAAAGATGAGATTGGATTGGCCTTAGCACAATACTTTGTTCTTAACTAAATCCAACTCGTTCTTTTCTTTTCAGCTAATATAAAGTTCAGTTCCCAATCAAGGAGTCTGCAATATTTCTCACAAATAAAAGTTTTGCCATTTGACATGTTTGTCTTATTGTTGCCATAATAATAAATTATTGTAATTAGACATATGTATCCATCATTCTGGAAATTAGCCAGGCATGCCTAATTAGCACGTCAAGTTTGAGTGTATTCCTGATCTATGATCTCTTATGGGTCTAGGTTGTTTAACAAATAATAGAGAATCTGAATCCTAATGTAATACTGCAAATTAAAGCTACTATTTTGTGTAATAAGCTGTCAAACATTGCCTACTTATTCTTCTTTGACAGTTTGGTGGCCTACAAACCACCAACGTTTGGTGGCCTATTTTTGTAGCCTAATAGTTAACTACTTCACTCACACATGTTTATCTTCTCATGCTCACCTGATTTGCCGTTGACTGCAGGCTGGACTTAATAGAAACCAGTATTTTAAGCTCCTGAAATCCTTATTTTTATTCTTCCCACTGTTCCAGTAGCAGAGTTTTAATTTATTTTATTTATTTATTTCAGGTACTTATATAGCGCTGTCAATTTGCGCAGCGCTTTACATATATATTGTAGATACACATCAGTCCCTAATCCTCAAGGGGTGTACAATCTAGGGTCCCTAACTTACATTCATACATACACATACTAGGGCCAATTTAAACAGGAGCCAATTAACCTACCAGCCTGTCTTTGGAGTGTGGGAGGCAACTCTGGGTAGGCTGAATGTACTTGGATTTGCCTGTGCTTTATAAATACACCCTTGTGTGTCTGCAGTGCCAATTCACTTGCTAAAGCTAGAATATATAGATCCTGCATATTGTTATAGGCAAAATATTTGCTTCTAGTTTCACCTGTTTTTAGTTTTTGAGTAGCAAGGAGTTAGAACCTCTGCCAGTATTTAATTTAAGGACTGTCTAGGTGTGAGGGAAAAGCTAATATTTTTTTGTCACCAGAATAGGAATAGAGGCAAAATCTTCTGATCAGAATACTTGTTTTGGGGACAGTAACAGAGATTTTCCTCATTTCGGAAAGGTTCCCTCACTTCACAGGAAGTGAAAGGAAATCTATTGAATGAATGGCATAACAAACATAGCAAGGGTTTTAAAAAATTCCTACTCGGTCCAAAAAATGGGTTTAGATACTATACTCTAACTTTAATGACCTAACTACTGTTAGACATGAATTGTTCTAGAGTACCGTATACTACTCTTCATATTTTTATTTTGTTAAAAAGCTAATTTACTCTACTGTGTTGCCAATTTGCTTGATCTGTAGTTTCCTCATTTTGTTGCTGGCAGATAGTGTTCTTCATTTAAGTAAATGTTATTAATCTTTCCTCATGCTGCCTTCTGTAGTGTGGACTTTTACCAACCACTGTCCCAAAGTGTCCTCTTGCACCGATTAATTAAACTGTAAATACACCAGAGATCGCACAAAATCTGTAGTTAGGTAATAGAACAAGTCTTTGAGAGAAGAGAAGAGGAAGACAAATATGAAAATAGACCAAGCTAAGGTACTCCAAACACGAGACTACTCACCAGTTTTGAACCTGACCAGAATAAATAAAATGTATCCACTTTCTAGATAAATGTATGCATAATGAGCAAAGTATATCAAAATAAGAAATTCACTAATACACAGCAGTGTGATAAATGTTGTTATAAAAATAATAAACCAAAAGCAGCTCGGATAGTGGCACTTAAAATGATTTCTAACTGTAATAATAGTAGTAATGCATCATTACAGTGCAAAAACAGAATAGATCAGTAGCACAAACTGTGTAAATGATGCAAAATCTATCCAATGAGATATTTAAGTGTACTTCATTTCAATGGTCTGCTTGTCTATACCTGTATCATTTTAGATGCAAGCAAAACCTAAAAACAAGACAAATAGAAAACACAAAGTAGAATATAACATGTCGTCCATCTGCTATTTTTGACAGTGTGTGCTGTTGCAGTAATATGTGTTTCCATAATAATTTCCTGTATTTTCAGCTGCTTTTAGCCAGCTTTAAATTGCTAAATTCAGCAAATGTGGTAAAGTCCATGTTTGGGCAAATGTTGGGCTCTCCAAATAAAGAACAAGAGGCAAACTCTTGCAGGTTTAGAAAAGGTTTATTGATACTTTAAAAATAGACACCAAAATACATTATTCTAATGCTAAGTCCTATAAGCAGGTATTTAACCACACAAATCAAACCATAGCTTCCTATAATTGCACAATACGGTAAACCATTTGAACTTGTTTGCCAGTGTTACTCCCTACTCTTGCCACTCTTTCACTAGATTCTTTATAAGCCTCAGGTTTCTCTACCTGTCAGCTGATAATGAAATAACATGGCTCATTGTTGAGATCCTTAGTACAACTAAAGGTTGCTCTGGATCTGTGTTCAGGATAGAACAACACTGAAGAAGTTTTATTTAATAGCTCGAATACAAGTCTTTATATTTATTGTCACTAAGCCATAATGTGTATTGATGTTTACATTATTATTGAGTGGTTTTCCACTCCAAGTCTATTACCTTTTCTATTTCTTATATATTATTTCCAGGATGATGTGAAGATGCACATTGCCTGCCTAATGCTGACTTCCTATGTTGCATGTTTATCTTGATGTGGTCTATAGCATTTAAATGAATATTGTTAACCCTTAAAAAAAAAATTAAATTCGTGGTTGGATGTGTTTTTTGTAATCTTAAAACAGTTTTATAGGAAAAAATATAATTCATGGTTTGATCCATTTTTTTAATCTAAGTAAAAAAAAAATAGTACTATAGAAAACAGATGTAAGCATGTAAAATAAAATTAATTTTTGGTTAGGTGTAGTGACAATAAATAGAATCACGTCCTGCTATAATATCATCACATGTCTAGCTAATCCAACATTTACACAGAAATGGGATTTAATACTATTGGTGAAAGCTGGTCAAAATGGCTAGAAAACGTGATATGTGATGAAAACCAGTATCAAAGTATAATACAGTGAAAGGTGAGAAAGGATGACATCAGCAAACAAGACAGATGAATTGGTGGCACTGAATTCTGCAGTGGAGTTCATTTCTAGATATTTACATGGCATTCAGTGTGTGGTGTGTTTTCACATGGGGCAGGAGGTTCAAACCACAGAAGGCTCTATAAAAACACCTTGGGGTGTATAAAAAAAATAAAAACCAAGAAGTGAGAGCCAACAACAAACTAACCTGATTGAGAACAATTTGTTAACTTCTTTTTGTATAGCTAATGATGAGTGGTTACATGCAAACAGCAAAAGAACCAGCCATTGATTTGTAGACAGTATAAATCTGTCAGTTGCTGAGGACAGCTGCTGCTTGTTGCACACATTGGGGTTGATTTACTAAAGGCAAATAGGCTGTGCACCTTGAAAGTGCACTTATTTATTTATTACAGGTGCTTATATAGCGCCGTCAATTTACGCAGCGCTTTACATATATATTGTACATTCACATCAGTCCCTTACTCTCAAGGAGTGTACAATCTAAGGTCCCTAACTTGCATTCATTCATACACATACTAGGGCCAATTTAGAAAGGAAGCAATTAACCTACAAGCATGTCTTTGGAGTGTGGGAGGAAACCCACACAGGCACAGGGAGAACATGTAAACTTCAGGCAGGTGGTGTTGTGGTTGGGATTTGAACAGATGACCCTAGTGCTGCTAGGCAGGAGTGCTAGCCATGTACCTGTAGGACTGTAATGAGGAAAGCTCCCTTTAGAAGTGATTAACCCTTTAAAAGCATCTCACAAAACATGATATATTTTTGTTTGTAGAGGATGATCTGACTTGTATCTTAGTGCAGACTTCTGGGAAAATCAGCCAATGACACAAGCAGGAAATTACATTTCTAGAGGCATTCCCTCACACCAACTGTGTATATATATACTGTATATATATATACACATATTGCTTCCAGGTTGCCATATTGCATTGAATTTTACAGAAAATTGCAGCTCTGCAGACTGAAAAGGAAAGGTAATTTTTAATGATACTAAATTTCAATATGGCTTGTGTGACATTTATACAGGTGAAACTCGAAAAATTAGAATATCGTGCAAAAGTTCATTTATTTCAGTAATGCAACTTAAAAGGTGAAACTAATATATGAGATAGACTCATTACATGCAAAGCATGATAGTTCAAGGTGTGATTTGTCATAATTGTGATGATTATGGCTTACAGCTCATGAAAACCCCAAATCCACAATCTCAGAAAATTAGAATATTACATGCAATCAATAAAACAAGGATTGTACATAGAACAATATCGGACCTCTGAAAAGTATAAGCATGCATATGTACTCAGTACTTGGTTTGGGCCCCTTTTGCAGCAATTACTGCCTCAATGCGGCGTGGCATGGAAGCTATCAGCCTGTGGCACTGCTGAGGTGTTATGGAAGACCAGGATGCTTCAATAGCGGCCTTCAGCTCTTCTGCATTGTTCGATCTCATGTCTCTCATCTTTCTCTTGGCATAGATTCTCTATGGGGTTGAGGTCAGGCGAGTTTGCTGGTCAATCAAGCACAGTAATCCCACGGTCATTGAACCAGGTTTTGGTGCTTTTGGCAGTGTGGGCAGGTGCCAAGTCCTGCTGGAAAATGAAGTCAGCATCCTCATAAAGCTAGTCTGTGGAAGGAAGCATGAAGTATTCCAAAATCTCCTGGTAAACGGCTGCATTGACCCTGGACTTAATGAAGCACAGTGGACCAACACCAGCAGATGACATGGCTCCCCAAATGAACACAGACTGTGGAAACCACACTGGACTTCAAGCATCTTGCAGTGTGTGCCTCTCCATTCTTCCTCCATACTCTGGGTCCTTGGTTTCCAAATGAGATGCAAAAGCTGCTCTCATCAGAAAAGAGGACTTTGGACCACTGAGCAACAGACCAGGTCTGTTTTTCTTTAGCCCAAGTAAGACGCTTCTGACGTTTGTTGTTCAGGAGAAGCTTGACAAGAGGAATATGACATTTGAAGCCCATGTCCAGGATCCGTCTGTGTGTGGTGGCTCTTGATGTACTGACTCCAGTCTCAGTCCACTCCTTGTGAAAGTCCCCAACACTTTTGAATGGCCTTTTCCTGACAATCCTCTCCAGGCTGTGGTCATCCCTGCTGCTTGTGCACCTTTTTCTTCCACACTTTTCCCTTCCACATAACTTTCTATTAATGTGCTTGATACAGCACTTTGGGAACATCCAACTTCTTTTGCAATTACCATTATTATTATTATTATACAGTATTTATATAGCGCCAAAAGGGTTTGCTCAGCGGTGTACAATAGCGGGGGGGGGGGGGGGGACAGAACATGAGACAAAACAGTACAATACAATACAAGAAAGGTTCAAGGGCCCTGCTCTTTCGAGCTTTCAATCTAGGAGGAAGGGGATAGTGGTACAGGAGGAAGTGGCTGTGGGGAATGGAGTGATTGGAGGAGTGGAGGAGATCGGTTGTTAGGTGAGGGTGGGGTAGGCTTCCCTGAAGAGGTGGGTTTTCAGGGTGCGCCTGAAGGTGAGGAGAGTAGGTGATAGTCTGATGGATTGGGGTAGGGAGTTCCAGAGGATGGGGGAAGTCCTGGAGAAGTCCTGCAGTCGGGCATGGGAGGAGGAGACTAGGGAGCTGGAGAGTAGGAGGTCCTGTGAGGAGCGAAGGGCACGGGTAGGGTGGTATTTGGGTATCAGGTCGGTTAGGTAGTTTGGGGCAGCATTGTGAATGGCTTTGTATGTCAGAGTTAGTAGTTTGAATTTAATGCGTTGGGCAATCAGGAGCCAGTGAAGGGATTGGCAGAGGGGGGTGGCAGATGTGGAGCGGTTGGTGAGGTGGATGAGTCTAGCCGCTGAGTTCAGGATACACTGGAGTGGGGATAGCATTTGTTTGGGTAGGCCAGTGAGAAGGGAGTTGCAGTAGCCCAGGCGTGAGATAATGAGGGAGTGTACGAGTTGTTTATTAGTCTCTGGGGTGAGGAACGTATGTATCTTGGAGATGTTGCGGAGGTGGAGCCTGCATGACTTTGATAGTGATTGGACATGAGGTTGGAAGGAGAGGTTTGAGTCCAGGGTGACACCCAGGACTTTGGCATGTGGGGTGGGATTGATGATGGCGTTGCTAGTCGTGATGGAGAGGATGGGGGGGGGAAGACTAGGAGTTTGGTTTTGGACAGGTTTAACTTGAGGAAATGGAGCGACATCCATTCTGATATGTTGTTCAGGGGGTGAGCGATGCGGGCGGAGAGTGAGGGGGTGAGTTGAGGGGTGGAGAGGTAAATTTGTGTGTCGTCGGCGTAGAGGTGACAGTTGCAGCCGTGAGAGTGTATCAGTTTACCAAGGGAGGAGGTGTAGATGAAGAAGAGGAGGGGTCCGAGGACAGAGCCTTGGGGGACACCTACAGAGAGGGGGAGAGAGGGGGAGGTGGCAGCGTTATAGTTAACGCTGAAGGAGCATTGGGATAGGTAGGAGGAGAACCAGGAGAGAGCAGCGTCCCTGATGGCAAAGGAGTGCAGTTTAGTAAGGAGGAGGGGGTGGTCGACTGTGTCGAAAGCCGCGGAGAGGTCGAGGAGCAGGAGGATCGAGTAGTGGCTATTAGCTTTGGCGGTTAGCAGGTCATTAGTGATTTTAAGTAGGGTGGATTCGGTGGAGTGTAGGGGACGGAAGCCAGACTGTAGTGGATCAAGGAGGTTGTTATCAGTGAGGTGGGCGCTTAGGCGATTGTAGGCTAAGCGTTCAAGGAGCTTGGAAGTGAGTGGCAGCAGGGAGATGGGTATAAGGTTGTTTAGGTCCGTGGGGTCAAGGGAGGGTTTTTTGAGTATGGGGGTTATGTGTGCGTGCTTTAGGGTGGAGGGGAATGTGCCAGTAGAGAGGGAGAGATTGAAGATGTGGGTGAGGTAGCGAATGATGGAGGAGGGGGGGGGGTGACTGGAGGAGTTGTGAGGGGATAGGGTCCAGGGGGCAAGTGGTGAGGCGGGCTTCAGTGAAGACCTTAGTGACCTCCTCAGTGGTAGCAGGGCTGAAGGAGCGGAGTGTTGGGGAGGTTGTAGTGTGCGTGGCGTTAGGTATGGTGGGGGGCGGTGCGGTTGCGAGGTCAGAGGAGGGGAGAGTTGAGGGGGTGAGGGAGGGAGGCTAGGTGGAGAGCTAGATTGTGAATTGACAATGTCCTTACGGATTGCGTCAATCTTGTTTTGGAAATGATTGGCAATCTCGTGGGGGGTGAGTGAGATACTGAGTGGAGGTGGGGGGGAGCAGGGATTTGAAAGTGGAGAAGAGCCGCCGAGGACAGGTGGAGAGGGTCTTGATGAGGGTTACGAAATAGGCTTGCTTGGCAGCGTGGAGGGAGGTGGTTTAGGTGAGGAAGGCGGATTTGTAGAGGGAGAATGCACGAGGGGATCTGGTTTTGCGCCATAATCGCTCCAGTGCGCGACTGCGTCATTTGAGACATTTTGTATGGTCATTCTGCCAGGGTTGAAGCGGTCAGGGTCTGATGTTACGCGTGGATAGGGATGCCAGGGAGTCTAGGGCAGCTGACAGTGAGTCGTTGCACGCAGTAGTGGCCAGGTCAGGACATGACAGTGGAAGGATACTGTCGTACAGACGGTCAGCTGCCGAGTGGAGATGGGCCGGGTTCAGGTTGCGGAGGTTATGGCTGGTGATGGTTTGGCGCTTTGGGGGGGGGAGTTGGAAAACGTGAGGAGGTGGTGGTCAGAGAGAGGGAAGGGGGTGTTAGTGAAGTTGTGGAGGGTGCAGAGGTGGGAGAAGACGAGGTCCAGGGTGTTCCCATCGGTGTGGGTGGAGGACTGTGTGCACTGTGTGAGCGCAAAAGAGGAGGTTAGGAGGAGGAGTTGGGAAGTAGCCGGGTTGTTGACGATGATGGGGATATTGAAGTCCCGAGGATGATGGTCGGTAGCTCAGAGGAGAGGAAAAAGGGAAGCCAGGCGGCAAAGTCATCCAGGAAGAGGGATACAGATCCAGGAGGCCGATAGATTACTGCAATCTGTAGAGGGGTAGGAGAGAAGATCTGGATGCAGTGGGCCTCGAAGGAGGAGAAGGATAGGGAGGAGGGGTTAGGGAGCACCTGGAAGGTGCTCAACGGTGACAGGAGCATGCCAAACCCTCCGCCTCTGCGACCACTCGGTCTGGGTGAGTGGGTCCAGACGAGGCCTCCATAGGTGAGTGCTGCAGGGGAGATGGAGTCCGTGGGTTGGATCCAGGTTTCGGTGACCGCTAGGAGGTTGAGGGAGTGGGAGACAAAGAGGTCATGGATGGCGGTGAGCTTGTTGCAAACCGAACGGGCGTTCAGGAGTGCAACCGAGAGAGGAGGGGTGGATGCGGGGAGGAGGGGGACGGGTATGAGGTTGAGGGGATTGCGGCGGCTGGCGGGAGCAGGAGAGTGCCTAGAGGGGGAGTGGGGAGGTGGGGGGCCAGAGTTCGGGGAGATGTCACCGGCGGTTAGGAGAAGGGTGAGGAAGGTGGCATGGGAACGGGATGTGCAGGAGCGTGTGGATCCGCTAGTGGTGGTGTGTGGGTCGGCGGGAGAGTGGAGTATTAAGAGGAGGGGGTGGGAGCTGTAGTGGGGAGAAGGAAGAAGTGAAGGAGCAATGTAGAGCTGTTTTGGGGGAGTAGGAGGGTAGAGGGAGGCGATTTTGGGAATGGAGGAGAGGAATACGAGGAGGAGGAGTGCGGGTGGCATATTAGGGTGAGCGGAGTGCTGGTCAGATTGGGGAGGTGAGATGTTTCATATCAGGGCGTGATGATGTGGAGAGTCTGTCACGTCGTGGCAGAGTTCATCTGTAGGAGGAGAGTGAGAGTGGTGGGCGGCTGGATCAGCAGCTGGCTAGTTGCTGTCTGTGGGTGCTGTAGGCCGGCGTTCGTGAGTGCTGTGGCACTGCGTCGGTGGGTACAGTGGCTCGGCCTTTTGAGGCTTTCCATCCTTATGGAGGGTGTCAGTGATGGTTTTCTGCACAACTGTCAGGTCAGCAGTCTTTCCCATGATTGTGATTGCTACTGAACCAGACTGAGAGACCATTTAAAGGCTCAGGAACCCTTTGCAGGTGTTATGACTTAATTAGCTGATTAGAGTGGAACACTTTGACCCTAGAATATTGCACCTTTGCACAATATTCTAATTTTCTGAGATTGTGGATTTGGGGTTTTCATGAGCTGTAAGCCATAATCATCACAATTATGACAAATCACGGCTTGAACGATCTTGCTTTGCATGTAATGAGTCTATCTCATATATTAGTTTCATCTTTTAAGTTGCATTACTGAAATAAATTAACTTTTGCACGATATTCTAATTTTTCGAGTTTCACCTGTATATGCTGGTTTTTTTTTTGTGATATTTGTTTTCATATAAAAGTGGAATTACCCTGTTCAAGTCTATTGCAGTTCAATTTCCTGAAATGGTACAAACATAAACCGTAAACTGTTAAGCCATATGCACACTGCTGCTCATAAATGTGAGTTCAGGATGTTTTGGCGATTTTTTTTGTTTTTTTTGCAAAAGCCCTTGAACTCATGCACACATAGGCTTTTACCAGAGTTTAGGAGCAGCAGAATTTAGAGGCAGTAAACATTCCTCTCCTGAATGTAGAAGAATTGATTTTAAGAGAGGAACATTTTGGCAAAAAAAGCCAAATGAGGCAAAATCACATGTAAACGTAGCTAAGCGCTAGGAGTGGTTTGTGCTTAGGCATTTATTCATTTCAAGTACTCTGACCAATGAAATGAATAAATGTCCAAGTGCTAAATGCAGCTAAATGTAGTAACGCGTTTACATGTGTTTTTGCAGTGTTTTGTGTTTTTCTGCTGTCTAGAGTTAATGTCTAGGGGTATTCCAGTGTACATGTGGCCCTAGAGGTTAAAAATAAAAGTTTGGTTACCAAAGACTGAAATATAATGTAAACATCAGTGTTATGAGTCGTACAAAATGGATTTTTATCAAGGAACATGTAAGGGTTAACAATTTTCTTACAAACCCTCTATGCAAGACTGAATTCACACGGGAATGCAGAGCTTCCTTTTATTGAATTGTGTCTCATCTGTAGATTTTTTCTTTTTTAAATTACTGCAGATATATAAAACAATTATGATTACCTAAACAAAGTCCTGAATCTCCTAAAAGTCATACATCATATAGTGGACAAAAAAATGATCACAATTTACAGTGTGGAAAATTAAAATGAAGGTTTTTTTTGTGCTAAAACTAGTAATTGTAAAGTACATAACTTATTAATGGAGTAAGTATTTTTAGAAATATCTATACGGTGTAATAAATTTTTAATCACTGCTTAATATATGAAAATGACATTATTTTACCATAAAAGTGGAAAATATAATGTCTGACTGAAAACTCAACAAATGTCAGAATACAGAACGTATAAAAATGATGTGCCTGTGGCGAGCTCAAGGAAAACACAATTCTCACGTGAGTCTTCCACCAAAAAAGGCATTTATTATTAGTAATATGTCACCTCACTTTCCACTGTATATAAAAAGATAGATATTGGAGTTCACCCAAGAACTGCTATCTTTAGGCATGTGATATTAATTAAATCCAATGAGAGATTCTATGCACATGAGTGCTGTGAGACCAGTATAGAAATGGAAGTATATCTATTCATTCAAGACAAAATCCTTTTCGTTGTTAAGTTCAGCATATGCCAGGTTTATCTCCTTTCTTTGAGGCTGGTGATTTGGATGCATATTTTTAAGACTTTATTTTGGATAACAGCTAGGGCTACTTTTGGGGAAATTTTTCCCAATGGTGATCACTTTACTTAGAACTGTTTTAGAGTTACATTCGGGAGTTTAAGCATCAAATTAAGGGACAAATGGGAATAGTTGGCAAATATTTTTAACACCTGTCAGGTGCCCAAGCTGGGAAGGGTATACGGAACTGAGCAGCCTAGTAAAAATGTCCACCTTTTTTGGGCGCCATGCTGTTTCAAACAATAAGTTAAATGGCTTATTTAGATCAGTAGAAGTGTAGTCCATTGGAAACTGAAACAACAAGGGTGTTGCATGTTCTCACTCAGGGAACCTACTCAAAGGATACTAGAATTCCTGGAGTTACCTGACTCTACCAGTGGTTTTGCAATGCCAGAGCTGTGTTACACTAGCAGAGATGAGCAAACTGATTTTTTCGAGTTAGCTCTCACTGCAGATCATGCTGATTTGCTTTTAACATACGCTTGGGCATACCTGCCAATCCATTCCTTGCCAGTACCAATTTGCTGAGTAAACTGGTAAAGTGACCCAAAGAACTCCTTATCAGTCCACTTTTCAGAGTAAGTAGTACATCACCACTGCTTTGATTTGCGCAGCCACATTTGTTAATCCATTGCTTGATTTCAGAGGGGAAAATTAGTAAAACTTACATGGGCGTAATGACAATTTGTAAATCCAGCTGTTAGGCCTTACGGGTCATTTTAGTGTACCCAAAAAATACCCAAAAATCAATCTGCACAACCAAAAATAAATACATCAAATATATAAAGATTGCCAGCTAACACTTAAAAGGGATTTCACCACACTTTACAGCAATTCAACAACCAGTATAGGACAGCGCAACCTTCAATAACATTAATTTGTGAATGTAAAATAAATGTTCATCAACAACATATTCAGTAAATGTGAAACATATTATAGTCCTCATAATATTTATAAATAAAGTCCAAAAAGAATATTTGCTCACTACCATGATAATACAAAGGGTGATTTCTGGCTTGAATATCTAAGGTGCTCCATGTGTCTACCACCACCAATGAGATAATGGCCACTCACCTCAGAAATATGGTCCCTGCATTACCAGTCAGGTCAAAAAATTCTTGTTCCCTTCAGGGTTAAATCTCCCGTATTTACACCTCGTCCGTTCTTATTGACAGCACACTTGGGGGAATCCCCTCATTGCAATACAGGAAATGTGCATATAGAAGTAAAAGAGACAATATCTAGTGCTCTCTGTAAAATTGATTTTAACCCTGCTAAAAATAGGCACACACTTACAAAAATAGGCACTGATTCCAGTGCAATGTAGGGCGCATCAAACACCGTAGAACAGCTACTTGCTGAGAACTAAGATGGCTATGGGATGACGTCATGCCATAGGCTCCACCCCTCTATACGTGTTACGTCCAGGGTGGGTCATTCACCCTGGACGTATGGACGGGTGGGTCAGTAGGAGGTCATTCTAGTAGCATCACATCATGTGAACTGGTGTTTGGTATCAGGGGTCATATTTTTTTTTTTGATCTTTAAGATTTTGTTTTGACAATGTTGTCTGTTTTAACTATACAGTACTGGTGGTTTATTGAAAGAAGGATACTTGAACCTATTGGTGAATTAAGCCTATTATGCATCTGCCATATTTAACAGTGCACTTCCCCAGAATTAGAGGTCATCAGTGGCATCTGCTACACTTCCATGCTATAGGTTTTCTTTAAGTGGTTTGAATACATTGTACTTACTTACTGATCCCTGTTGAAAAAGTCCGGATGTGACGAAACGCGTCCGGGGCATGTGACGTGGTGACGTATTGACGTTTTCCGGAAGTGCCATGGCGGCCATTTTGGGTTCTGGAACATGCGGCTGTTCTCACCCTGGAGACTTCCATTTACTACCTGGCTCTCCTTCAGAGTGGTATGGCCATGAATATATAGTTACCGCTGAGGAGTGATGTTGTTTTGACCATCTCAATATATGGAAGCTGATTTCATCAAATTTTAATGTAAGTTGCTACAATAAAATATGTTTGTCATCTAATACATATACTGATCCCTGGTCTGTTTATGAGGTCTATGGGAAGTGTTTGGAGAAGATGGTAGAATAATGTTTGGAGGCAATCTCATCTTTATTATGGATCCTATGCCGATTTTATCTATGTTAGGATAATTATGCACTTTTTATATTGTGTGCAGTGGTATTTATTAATTGAGTTGTTGGAGTCTTGACATTCACGATTGCTGTGGCACTTTAATTTGTCTGCATGTGACACGTGTGGCACTTTATTATAATATCTGGGATAATACACTATGTTTAGAATCTTTTTCTTTGGAAAAAATGAAGATTCTCTGGAGTATACCATCAATCTTATTCGGGCATACAAATTATTGTGAAATCACCTGCAAGAATTTTTGGACTTTAATTTGGACCTTACTTGGATTTTAGGTGTAGTGACACTTTATATGTGTTTATTTAATCAAGTGTGCTTATTATTTTTATTTATTTATGTACTTCAGGGGAAGGACTGCTAAGTGACTTGTTTGGGTTTTTGGGATAGGTAGTTGAGTGCTGTTTTTGTTATATTGTACTTACTTGACACTCTTGGACATTAGTTTTAGTCACCTGATAAAATGAGAGTATTTAAACAATCCATATACAAACATCTGATGGCCACACATCCAGTAAAATCACCTTTGTTTCTTATAGCATATTCCACAACTATGACAGGGATACATGACTCCAGCTGTGTTTCATGCTCCACTAGTGCTAGTATGCCGTTCATATTTGCGGAATATGCTATAACAAGAAATAATGTTGATTTTACTGGATGTGCAGCCATCGGATGTTTGTGTATTGGAGTCTGCTGCGGACAGTGCCAGCACCTGGGATTTAGTGTGTATGGTAGTGGAAGAGGAAACTGACCTGGAGAGGTGTTTTTTGTTTTTTTATTTAAACAATCAAAATCTGATATTCATCTGTTTTTCAACTTATCCAAATGCACATATAATGTTATATAAATTCTGCTTTAACATGTTTTGAGCAGCTTTGTTTATTTTATCAAAAAGATGTGTAATGGTAAGTTTACAGAGTTCAAAGTGTGTTTGGAACACTGTTCTATACATGAAAATATAATTTCAAATACATTACAGTCAGGTGCTAGAACTGAAAGTGAAGATCCACCAATGAACCTTCAACAAACGGGGTTGGAGTTTAGTCAATTCACTAATACACATTTTTGCACAAGGGAATATATGCACATGAATAGCAGACAAGAGACAGGAAGATAAAATATAGGCAGTTTAAACCACAACTTTAAAGAGTAACTCCATTTTTGTTGCAAAAAAAAAACCCTTCCCCTCTGGATGTTCTATGTACATTGCAAGGATTTTACCAAACTTTGTTGCAGATTCTTACCTCTTATTGTTTTGAAGAAATAGCTGCTTGTCTGTCCAGGTGCAGAGTGAATCTGCATGGGGAGTGGTTTTATGATTTTCAATAAGCTGATGCACCTGCAGGGCTCTAATGAGGAAAGTGGCAGGATCTGCATCCTTTTAGATGTGATTTCCCATACAGAGTATCTCACCAAAAATTACATTTTTGTTGCAGGGGATGCCAAAAATGTTACGTGTATCTTGGTGCCGACTTCTGGGAAAATCAGTGAGCCAATAACACAAGCAGGAGATTACATTTTTCAGATGGCAATCTGTATGCCATCTGTGTACAGAAGGCCTCCAAGTTGCCATATTGCATTGCAATTTAAAGAAAATTACAGCACTGCAGATTGAAAAAGAAAGGTCATTTGTAATCACATTCACTTACAATAGGATGTGTTGCAATTGTAAATACTATATTATTATTTTTCCTTATGAAAGTGGAATTACCGTTTAAGGTGAGCAATACTATGCCTCAGTGCTAAGAGTTCTTCAGCTATATATCTGTGTCCTGATTCTTGTTTCCAACCCAGCTTGTTTATTGACCCATCTGCAACTGCTTACCTGCTTATCTGCTCCAGTACCGACCCTGGCTTTTCCACAAACTACACTCCCACCTTATGTTCTGATATCTTGCTGCCCACCTGTTGCTGACCTGACGTATACCTGACTTCATCTCTGTTTGCTGATCTGGTATAATCTTGCACACATCTTGCTGTCTTCACCTAGTTCCTGACCTCTTCTCATCAGTGGTTTTCATCCGTCCATGACTTATACCATTGACAGTGCTCTCAAGTTCAGCAACACCTGCATTATCTAGCAGCAGTTGTAACACACATTCACCCCTACACTTATTGTCCTCCTATTTAAAGATGTTCAGACTGGTAAAGTAATAGAGGCCACCATCATCACAGGATCCCCATTCAGGTATGTGACAGACATAAATTTCAGAATAATACTAGTGTACAGGGGCGGACTGACCATTTGGAAACTCGGGCACCGCCCGAGGGCCTGGGTCAGTAGGGGACCCCATGAGATGCTCCTGGTATCTATTTCAAAGGATTTTTTGAGTTTGGGCAAGGACACAGGGGCCCCATGATCCCCTATTGCCAGGGGGCCCCATGAGTTGTCAGTCCTCCCCTGCTAGTGTAGATATCTAAATTTGACTTGGCATCAGCCCTTTTGCAATACCCTGTAAACCAGCACTCTCTGTGAATGAAAGAGCCAATATTGGGAGCCAATCAGGTGTGCTGATGTTTACAGGAGTGTTGACAAGAAACGTGTTAATTGGAGGGTAGAGCCAAGTGAGCAGAAGGAATACCTTATTAGACTGCTGCGCTATTGCTCTTTTATTGTCCAATCAGAAGGCTAATGTGGAAGGAGGACACCAGTGTATATCTTAAAGTATAACTAATGACAATTTTTTTAAGTAGAGAGGAGGTAGAATAGTTGTCATATTTTTATTGCAGTTTGTGCCCCCTTTAGAGAAACGAACCCTCTCTTTTTGCTATGTGTACCATTTATCATTGAAAGTAAAAGAAAATCCCATAGAACAGTTATAAAGTGGTAATTTGGTGTCCCTGGTGACAGTCAGAGATTACCCCATTTTGGAGGGATTTCCTGTTTTGGCTATGGGATAGGAAATTAGGAGAAATCTCCCCGATAGGAAAAGAAAAACTGACAGAGGTCATATCCCTCCCTTAATTTTTCCAATATGATAAAAAAATGTTCTGACTTTAATTCTACTTTAATAGTAAGTGGTGTCACCAGCCTGGCTTTGCTGTGTAAGGGGGCTATGTAAATATCAAGACTGGATGGGCAAAAATAAAAAGCACTTCTGTATTTAACCATTTACTAATAGTTTAGCTTTAAAGCACAAAATAAATTAAATGTTTTTTAAACATACATAAACAAAAAGATGGATAACATATAGTACTTGAAATGATTTTATTGATATAAAACTAACTTGATATAGTTTGTAGTACAATAAGCAATTATGCTCAAGTAATAATTGATTGACATACTCCATATGTAATTACAACACATTTCTGCCTGACTTTGATTTTTTTTAATCTTGTTTGCATCTCAACAATGTTACGAGTACATTAAATTGGCATTTTAAAAGCTCCAGTTTTGCAGCACTGTCACTTGAGCGTCCCGCAACTTGCCTGTTATGTTTTGAAGGTTCTTTTGTTCAGTTTTTTCTGCTCCCAAAATTGCCTGCCATTCATGACAGATCTTCTCATAACCTGTCCTCATAAGAGTGCTATAAATGTTTCTTTACAAAGCATTTATTACAGCAAGGATGATGTGTCTCTGCTTGGCTAAGTCATGTTTTTTCCTGATACTTTGTCTACCCTGCACACTATGATGGATAAATATGTAACAAAGGTAAGAAAAAAACGTCAGGCCTTAAAACTTAAATCTCATTTGTCTAAACAAAAATGTTTTTTTTCCACATAATTAAATTGCTAGTTTGATGTGAATTAACTTACATAGTACCATTTTAATTTTTAGGATCAATAACAACATCACATGTACATCTGCCCTTCTGTAGCACCTAACAATAGGGATGAGTGAAATTAAGGGATTTAATTTCCCCAAATTTTAAATACATTGAAAAAATTTTGCAAAATGCATGGCAATGCATAGGAGGCAGCGTGGAAGATAATATTTATTAAGGTAATATTTAAGCACGCAATGGGCTTTAAATGGCACCTGAGGATTAACACCCAGACAAATCTGACCCTTTATTTACTTTTAGTGGTGGGACTCCTGAAAATGTCATTTAGCTTGAGTTAACAATGGCATCAGATGTGTCCATTGGCCTGTGGAAATTTTTTCTTTTGACAGGTGTTGAGTGTCATTCATCACAATTGACATGGATTTGCAGCACTGAAATGTTACATTCCTCAAGGAAGGATTATTTTCTGATAATATCCCAAACTCCTCCCACTATTTCATATACTGTATAAGTTCATCAAGGAGTGGGAGATTTTAACTCCCATAGAAGCCCCTTTTTTCTGATGGTAATAGACTTCAATAAACGAAAAGGTGAGAATTTTCACTGCCTCTAACAAAAACTACTGTGATTCTTCTTTATCAGCACTGTATGTCTTGAAATGATACCTTAAAGCAGATAAAGCAAGTTGTGTAACTGAAGGATATAATAATATCTAAGGTAACTTACAGAAAGATATTATCTCCAAAGTAAATGTCCTGTGCACTCGTGCTTGTAAGCAAAGATCTACCCACTCTTCCAACTAGACATATGTGTTTCTTTTCTATTCATTTTTCGGCCAAAAGATTTATTTTCAGAGATTTGGATGTATACAAATCTCCAAATGGACATAGAAATATAATTGTAAATAAAAAAAAGTTATAATGAATGCATTTAATACATGCAATAAACCTTGTGAGCTGCTACAAACAGATATTGTGCCTAAGTGAATCGCTCACGCGATTCACACTCCCATATCATGTGTGTTAATCATTCCAATATACTACTACATAAAGTGCCGCGCTTCACATCAAAAATGAAATCATACATAGAAGTGCAATAATTATTACATAAACATAAATATCAATATTTACATTATGTATAAACACTCTCGTGAGATTATCATCCAACCACCCTGAATTTTTTGTCAAAAATTCAGTCCAAAAAAAATAGTTTCAATGCCAACTTGTGCAGTCTTATTAATAGTGACTTCAGTATGACTCCAATCTCTTCATCTCCACTTGTGCCTATATATATATATATATATATATATATATATATAGTGAGAGCCCTCCACCAGATGCCCTCTCAGCTGGAATATATGACCAAACCACTAAGTGAGGTCATATAGCGCTTAAAAACTATTTCCAAATTTACACTCACATCATTGCTCCCTGATGAAGCCACGTGACCCGTTGGTGTAATGCATAGGGGAGGGGCTTGATCTCAGTGTTCGGATGTCTTACAGTGGTGTGGTAATCACATGCCTAACGAAGGGCTCCTGCACAGCTCCGAAGTGTGGCACTTTCTTCTGTGATGTGATCCTCTTTGCAATAAAATCCTCTTTGGACCATATTTGGAGATCCATGGCGTGCCATGAATATGTACGTTTGCTATTAATAGTGACTTCAATATGTACGTTTGCTTATGATGTTTCCAGTCCCAGCTGGTAGTCACTTCAGCACCTGCTGTTGATGAGCCATGTTTCCAGGAATGTGTGCAATGGGAATATAGACAAGGTCACTATTAATTGGACTGCACATGTTGGCATTGAAACACATTTTTTGGAATTCATTTTTGACAAAATTAGTGGTTGGGTGATAATCTCACAAGCGTGTTTATACATGATTATTGAGATGTAGGTTTATGTAATAATCATTACACATCTTTGTATTATGTAATTTTGATGTGAAGTGCAGCACTTATGTAATGGTATATTTAACAAATGCTTATGTTTATTTGGATGAAGTCACATGATGCGATAGCAGTTCTGGGCCTTGGGGCAATTAATTCAACTTTCAAATGTGTTTGATACTTCAGATTCGGATAACGAATGGATCTGAATTTCATTCCATTCATTAATTCAGATGCACATGATGCCAGTTGATATTGTCCAATCAGCTCATGCCATTTCTCTTGGTCTGTTGGACTAGCGTCCTAAAATATTGAATCCTTCCAATTCAAATCCGTCTGACATGATAAGATCTCAAATATATATAAATTTTCTGGAAAAGCTACAACATTTTTCGAATCCACCTGACCAACGTATATATGCAAAAAATGCCTAAGATTCAAAACGAATTCCAAAAATGAATCGGTTCAACGTAACTAATATAATGAAACTAAATTCTTCAATAAACAAATGCATTTGAAACTAAATGAAAATTTCTAGTGTGCACATGTCTTCTTCCAACCTCTGAAATATGAATGCAATCCCTGCCATTATCAGGCATTCCTCCAGAGGGCCCTGACTTATGCACCTTAGGGAGGTGGTGAAAGATAAGGGGAAGAGGTATCCTCACCTAAAGATATTCTGCCATTATTCTAGTGCTCACCTGTACTCACACTCACAATCATCTATTCATTGAAAAACAACTCATATTCCAAAACTTGAATTAAAATTTTTTTTTATTTATATTATAATGTGATTTTGGACAGAAATGGTTAGATCACACTTAAAGCAAGTAACACATTCGGAACAGTTTTTCTTCAAGGCCAATGGGGTTGATTTACTAAAGGAATTGAACATGTTTAATTTGTAAAGTGTACTTTCACTATGCAAAGTGAATGTTAGTTTAAAGTGTTACTAAACCCACAACAGTAAGATCAGTCTGTATCAGGGGCGGACTGATAACTCATGGGGCCCCCGGGCAATAGGGGATCTTGAGGCCCCTGTGTCCCTGCCCACACTCAAACCACACCCAAAAAAGCCTATGAAAGGTACCAAAGACATCTCATGGGGCCCCCTACTGAACCCGGGCCCTCGGGCAGTGCCCGAGTGCCAAAATGGTCAGTCCGCCCCTGGTCTGTATATACAGTAAAGCATGCTTGTTATACACACTGTGGAACCTTAGAGGTTAATCCTTTGCATTGTGTAAAAATGCTGTTTGATCCTGACTTCTCTGATCCTCCCCCTCTTCCATTGTCCCCCTCTTATCTCCTGATAAGACATATGGTGTGGAGTCACTTTGCACATGCTCAGTTTGGTGTGTATTGCTAGAGTTTTCTTTTTCTTGGGAGAGTGCATATGATAAGCACAGGGCCAATCAGCACTGTCCAGACAGAGGTTAGGGGTCCTGTGTCCTCCTAGATCAGAAAGAAAACTCCTCCTACAAGCTATAACCAGTGCTCTGCTGAACACTGATAGAAGTCCCAAAAGTTCTCTAATTGCTGATGAGAAAAGGTATTTAGCAGTTTATATTTACTAAAATAATTGCACTTCCATGTTCTGTGTAGTGTGGGAGACCAGATATAGTGAGTGCAGAGTCCTGGGTTTAGTAACAGTTTAAGCATACATGCACAGATTTTTATTCCTCCACACATGTCAAACAGCATGGATGGACAAATATCCAGCTGCAGTTTTTTATTCTAAGAACTGCATATTATTCCAAGAAAGTGCCTGCATCTAATTAGATGCAGGCGCAGTTTGGTTGACACTGTCCTACCCATCCTTCAGTGGAAGGATGTTAGGCAGGAGGGTGCTGACAGGGTCACCCATTCTTATAGTGGTGTGTGTATGCACAGGCATACACTGAAAGTAATGCTTAGTACCCAATAGTAATGCTATATCAAAGAAAACAGACACCAAACCAGGCAGTAATGGAAAATGTAATATATTGTCACCCAATATGGTTGTACCTAGGCAAGCATAAAATGTAGTAACAATACTAATAACACAATTTAGCATACAAAGTGATTAACAGTAAGGGCGGGACCTAAGATGACATTTAGCACACGGAACAGTATAAACAGTAGCGAGGCCACCTCAAGCACAGTAGTGGGTATTAGTGACAATTAAACTACCGAGTCCTGGAATTGTACTGCAAGAGAACATTTAAGGTGGTAATGCTAGTCCTAGACTGACTGGCTACGCACTGTCCAAAAGAAAAGTAGGATGGTAGTAGAGGGGCGGGAGAACAAAAGGTAGAACAAAAGCTTGCAGAACAATTATTACAGGAGGGGCAGTCCTTTTAGATGTTCTTCTGCCAGCTATTGTTGAGGCTTTTTAAAAGTGTTGGTGCACTTAACGACAGTCCTAGTTAACCTGCATGCAGTATAGGTACAGCATAGGTACATGTGAAAGGTAGATATGGTTCAGAAGCGGTAAAAGTTTGCTAAAAGGCCGTATAAGGTTGGTATAGGTGCAGTCTAGGTATGAAATAAGCAATGTATAGAATGGAGTATGGGTGCGGTGTAGATTGGATATACTTGGTGTCCTGCTCTGGGTGGCTCAGTCCCTGCTGAGTGACTAGTCCCTGGGATGCTGTGGTGACCTCCCCTTGGAAAGCCATTAGTGACCAGTGGTTGGAAGTGGCTGTAATGTGGGCAGTGAGGCGATGCCCCTGGGTGGCCTCACTCCCAGCCTTAGGCTCAGATCTCCATTGGTATGGTCTCCTGCTGGTAGGTGAATATCCAGACAGAGATGCTCTCTATAACTCCCTCTGTGCCAAGAGGAATACATTTCCCAGACAGTTTAATAAAAATCATCTCTCCATTCCTCCTACCGCACAGTGCCTATTGGGATATGTAGTGTAAGGAGTCCATTTGCCCAATTGTATGTCTGCCAGCTCAAATTACAACTCCCAGGATTCTCAGCTCTCTGCATAGAAGTCTAAGGGCTTGTTTGGCTTTACCTCTCCCCCTGTTGGCCTGAGGAGAATGTTGCAGCATAACATCAGTATCTCAGAAGAAGAAGAGAGGAATAAAAGGCAATGTCTCCTTAAACAGATTTGTCTAAAGAGAATTGGGCAATTCAGGAATCCAAGTACTGTAACTATGAAGTCTGAATACAGACACTGACTCCCTTTTGCATAAATATGAATGTGATGGGAAAAATATGGCTTCAGTTCCTGTCACCACCTGTAGAGAACTCCTCAGACTTGTTTTGCCTTTTCTAGGGCCTAATTGTAGAGGCCTCTCATTCATATTTATGCATTCATATTTATGCAAAAGGGAGTGTCTGTATTCAGTCATCATTGTCTGACAAGACTCATTTATGCAACAGGGAGTAAGTGTCTATGTGCAGATGGCCACCATTTTGTTGAAGTCTTCTAGAGCCTGTCAATCTAATCCTGGTCTTGCACCAGTCTATTCACATGCTGATCTGACTGACAAATTATTCCAGATAGACAAATCAACTAAACAAATCAGCCTGCATGTATAAACCAGTTTGCTCATCACTTTGCTGGAGCCTGCAATAAAGCAGGAAGATATAGGTATCTGACTGGACTAGCTTTGATACAATTTACTTTTATGCTACCCATACAGGTAACAGCAAAATCATTAAAAATAATGTATGCTTTAATTACTGTAAAGAAGGAAGTCCTGGTAGAAAAACTGGCTTAAAGTGGTAGCAAAGCCAAACTATTCTCACAAATGTTCCTTCCCCCCTCCTCTGACTTATTCTCCATGCCCTGTATGAAAATATCTATATACTAACCTTTTATATCCAGTCTGGCCTGGTCATGTGATCCTGCATCTGTCTCCTCTGTGTAAAGGAGTGTTCAAAAAGGGCTCTGAATTTCAGGAACCATTAAATCATCCATAGGCTCCCATGGCATAGCTCTCTGCCATAGGGGAGCTTGAGTTGCAGGATCATGTGACTGGACCAAAGCAGATTAAAAATAGGAGTGCACAGATTTTTTTTATAAAGGGTATGCAGGATAAGTAGTAGGAGGGGGGGGGGGGCATTTTAAAGAATAGTTAGAGCTAGGCTTTTTTTCCACATGAATTTAAATCAAACTTTATATTTGTTAAAGTGAATGGTTGCTTTCAATTGAAAAAGGTAAATTGAAATCTGTACTTACCATAAATTCCTTGCCTATCCTGTCCTTATGTCAGAAAATTCATAGCTCAGCTCTGCTCTCTGACCCTCCTTAGGACCTATCTATCTGAGAATAAACCAGTAACATCTGGGGAAAGTAAAATTATGGTATATACAGTATATTGTTTTAAAATCCTTTTCATGTCGACATACCCGTGGGATTTATCTAGCAATAACTCCAAAAGGAAGGGAACAAATAAGAAGGTATATACTTGTAATACAATACAACACAAAACAGAATACTAAAAAGATTTACAGCTGTACTTGCAGAGCTATAAAATACAGTAGATAGTTTTGCACATGATGCCCATGATGATGCCACACACACTTCTAGTGGAGTGAGCCTACTGGTCTGTACTAATCAAGAAGATAATACTAGGGGGAAAGATGTCAAGGATTCCTAATGTCAACATTTTTTCACTGCACAGATAGCAAAGAAATAGGTGTCCCTTGGTTTGATGCCAGATGGAATGCTTTGGAGAGAATGGAGATTTTCCAAGATTTTAAGCACAATCGGTAAGTCCTATTTTAGGAAACCAGATCTTTAAAGGATGAACTATGTTGAGGACCACCTTTAAGAACTTGTGAATTAAAGGTTCATCCATCCACCTTTGATCTGTTAAAGCTGATAAGGCTGAGACTTGGACCTTTAAGAAATAATAGCTAAGTCCTTTGTATAGCCTTAAATACCTTTGACAGAAAGACCAAAGGGATCCACACCGTCTTGAGCAAACAGGATGAACCTTTTTCAGATCAAGAAGTAGTTTGTATAGGTGGACATCTTTCTGGATTTTATACGCCACCATCATATGTGAGATACCCACTTTAATTAATCTGTCATTTGTAGCATCCATGCCATTGTTCATTGTAATACAACAGAGCCCCCCCCCCCCCTACTGAAAACATCTCTCATCCATGGGAAATGCCCGGTTGGAGATTTTGACATTTGAAGGAGTTGCAGGAACCAAGCCAGAAGGGCAGAATAACAATGGACCTAACTTTCTATTCTTGTATCTTCTTGAAAATCTTAATAATCAGTGAGGTTGGTGGAAGATATACACCAAAAAGAATTTAACAGGATTATAAAGGCATCCTAAGATGTCGCTTTGTGATTCTTGAATCTGGAGCAAAATAAAGGAAGACCACATATGTATATTGGAGCACAATAAAGGAAGACTATATACATATATTGATGATGTACCCCAAGCTTTAAAGATCGTATGCAGATATTTCAGGAATGATTTATTGACCACTCATTCGGATATAGGAATTGGCAATTCAGAGAGTCTACTAAAATATTCTCAATTCTTGGCCAATAGCGGACTGTGGTGGCTATGACATGTCTCTCTGTACATTGAAATACACTATATTGCTAAAAGTATTGGGACACCCCTCCAAATCATTGGATTCAGGTGTTCCAATCACCTCCATGGCCACATATGTATAAAATTAGGCACATAGGCATACAGACTGCTTCTACTAACATTTGTGAAAGAATGGGTCGCTTTCAGGAGCTCAGTGAATTCAAGCGTGGTACCGTGCCACCTGTGCAATAAGTCCATCCATGAAATTTGCTTGATACTAAATATTTCACGGTCAACTGTTAGTGGTATTGTAACAAAGTGGAAGTAACTGGGAACAACCGAAACTCAGCCATGAAGTGGTAGGCCACATAAAATGACAGAGCAGGGTCAGCGCATGCTGAAGCGCACAGTGCGCAGAAGTCGCCAACTGTCTGCAGAGTCAATGGCTAAAGGCAAACTTTGTGTTACCTTCACATTAGCACAAAAACAATGTGTAGAGAGCTTTATGGAATGGGTTTCCATGGCCAAGCAGATTTGTAGAAGCCGTTTATAGCTGCAAAGGGTTGACCAACTCAATATTGAACCCTATGGACTAAGACTGGGACGCCATTAAAGTTCATGTGCTTGGAAAGGCAGGCATCCCAATACTTTTGACAATATAGTGTATCTTTGCTGAATACTGGACCAGTAAAAGGCTCTTTGTGACCCCTTGTTTGGCCATACAAGAGACAGCTGTCTAGTCCATCATCTGTTCAGTTTCACACCCTTTTGAACTGTAGGAAAGTATTTTATAGTTTCTAAGCCAACCTTCAGCTCTAAGATGTTGGAGAACCAAGGAGGAATTGTGTTGCTTTGTAATGTGCAATCCAGTCCTGTAGACTGGCATCTGCTGTAAAGAGAATTCACATGCGAAGACTTTCCGCCCTTCCATATACACCAGAGAAGATCATGTTGGACAGAGATGGTAAAAAAGACTTGTTGAGATAATGATCCATGATTACACTGATTCAGAAAACACTTATGGATACACCTGCAATGCCACTTCATCTAAGGCACTGCTATCTAGACTTAAAGCTTCCCAAAAATGTCATACGTGATCTCTCAATCATTATTGCAACCTTCAATTTACATCTGGAAGGGTGAACAACTTTGTGGACTTTGTTGGAGAAAAAGAAAGAAGACCACTAAATATTTAATTTCCTCATTGGTATTAACTGGCTCGTCTACAGGTTTACTAAACAATTAAAGTCCACGAGTGCATCTAGAAATACCTCCTTGTGAAATGGCAACATATAGAGGGAGCTTGCTAGAAAAAGAATGGTGTCTGTCACCAAATCAAAATGTGCATTGTAGACACTGGAACTAATAACGTATTTTACAAACTGAAAACTGAAGACACGTCTGGTGAGATTTCACCATTGGAATAGGGAGGTAGGCAAGGCCAACTCCACAATGTCTACGAACAGCATGTAGTCCACCTGTGCTCTAATCCACAAGGTCTACTGACAACAATCCTGTCCTACAACAGTATACTCCACCAGCTATATGCAAAATATTTTTGGTCTTATAAAGGAGTTCAAGCCCTTGAGGTTGAGGTCTGAATTTTCTGGAAGAATTTACTAGAAATATTGGGAATATATAACTCCTTGCCTCATTCTGCATCTAGAAATAGAAAACTGTCCTAGGCTGCAACAATTCTTCTATATATGTCTCTAGTAATCTCTTCTTCTCTTGAGAAGCCAGAAGACATACTGTATCTCCAAAAATACTTTTCTGGCTGGTTTTCTTTTTTACAAACGTGTAACCTCTTACCACAGTACTGACAATCTATTGATATGAAATTCTCTCTGGACAGACCCTGAGAAACAGGTAATGTCAGCTACCAATTGATGGCTTCTAAGTGAGCAGGACCTTAGAATGACTTTTATTAATTCTTACTGGACTAGTATGGCTGCCTGTCATCTCTGATATCTGAGAAGACCTTTTTCTCAGTTTATATGCCCTCACCAACTTGAACTGACCTTGAAAGTCTCTTCACCAAAAGGACTGTGGTCTCTGCTTCTTGACTCCCCACCAGTTACTCTCTGGACAGCTTCTTCTAAAATCGTACCAAACAGGGCCTTCCCATTTATAGAGAATAACACTGAGCCCTGCTTAGAAGAGGTGCCCACAGACCAAAGTCACAGCCAAAGAGCTCTATTTGCAGTCAATGAATGCATAATTAAATGTGAAGACATGCAAACCAAATCCACAGCTGCCTCAGCCACAAGGTCAGCTGTTAATTTAATAATTTCGTCTGATGTGAAGCCTTTGCAGTTGGTTACCTTTGGAGTTTAGACTCACTTTGGACTCGAGCCACTTGAAAGTTGCCAGTCCACTTCTTCAGAGCCCAGGCCACTGATGTCAAAGCTACAAATGGCCTGCAGGCCAAACCTGCAGCAGGAAGACATTTTTATGTGCCATTCCATTAGACCTTTAAAGTCTATAGAGTTATCCAGGGGCAGAACGAACGTCCGTGCCAACCTCTGTAAAGAAGCATTTACCTTTTGGAGGAGAATCCTACAGAAAAGTCTTCAGAAAGAAAGGAATACGGTTTTGCAAACTTATTCTGGAAAGCAGACATCAAAACCATAGGGGAGGTTGGACCTGTGTGGGAAAGATGGAAGGGGGAACACTGACTGCTATGGATCCACAGTGAGTTAAGGAAGTGTATTCCTACAGTGATGAAAATAAGAGAACACAGAGGGTCTTACTGATATAATATTTATGCTTTGGTAGTGTGGTTTTAAGGGGGGCCAGAGGACGGAACTGACTCATGAATATGCTGGCAGGAGAAGGCTGGAAAAGATCATTTGAAACCAAATCACAGATCATGTATGTAATAGATTAATAATTTAGACATAAGGGAAATTGGCCAATTGTTTGATTTCAACAACATTTCAATGGTCAATTGGGAAAGAAAAATAATGGTGGATACAGTTTTTTTTTAAAGCTTAAATTTACTGTATGGTTAAGTAACCTTCACTTGTCCCCCCTCTCAATGATGTTTATTCAACACAAATTTCTCAATGTCCAGTGATGTCATCACTGGGACTCACATGTTGGTTTTTGCTTTAAATCAAGTTCCTGTGTGGCAGGATGAACAGAAAGATTGTCACCTTACTCTGTCGTGCAATACCTTTCTCATTCATAGGACAGGATCCTTAAAGTGTTTATGGTGATTCTAACCACCATGGTGGGTGGGGTTATGAGTAGGTGCATAGTTATTGATAACCACAAAACCCATTTATTCACTGTAATGCAATACAATGTATGCATAGGTGCCCACATGGTATAAAAATATTACCTTTCTTTGCAGGGATAAACATGTGAGTGTACCAATGCCTAATTGCTGCTAGGAGATGACTATAAGTCACGAGAAGTGGACATTCCTAGAGATAATGCTTGTGCATGCAATTGTAAAAAACAGTCAGCATACCAATGTATATCCAGATGGAAGGTTTACTGAACTTGTAACCTCAGCAAGAAACATACTGTAATACAGATGTTTCAAGGGGACAAGATGACTCTGTCAAATTCATAGAAGGCATTGGGTCCATGAAATATTTGCTTTAATTGTTGATATGGGACTTCAGTAAATATTCCATCTAGATCTATGTTGGCATTCTGACTTTTTTATCATTATATTTTTACACCATCACCGTTTAGCCATGGACCCAACCCCTTACAAGAATTGTTTTAAAATCTGTGCAATGGAGTTTGAGGCACTGCGCATACAGTCTACCCAAGCTAATACCCACCAAGGAATACTTTAGTCTAAGTGAAATGTGCATATTTATGGAAAAATCAAGTTTGTCGAAATTTCAGGTTCATTCTTAATCATTATATGTATGGGCTTCAAAACATCAATCTTAATGCTGCTGCTGTTCTCTGGAGCCTCTGCTAACTTTCTGCTGTTTACCAGCATTTCCCAGACCTATTTTATTTGTTTTCCAGATATTGATTCTGTCCAACCACTCTGCTCTCATACTTCCCTGAGCTCTGCCTAATTCTCTGGTGCTAACACAGCACACTCCTACAATGGGGAAAGCTTTTGTTAACTGGGTATCAGACCCCACGCTTGAGGGCATTTATATTCCAGTACAAGGTGTCTATTTTGTCTCAAGCAGCCAGTCCATTAAAGCAAGTTAGTAAACCTGGCAAACCTAGAAATTGTAACTGTTTTCATGCTACAACATGGCAATTAATAAAGTAATCGCATTACCACAAAAATCCAGAGACAACACGCATCTTTGTAAATATATCTTCTTACCTCTCTAATCAAGCATCAGTCTAAACATTGCTTTGTTTGAAAGTAATCTGTCTGCAGTCTTAAGTAAGCTGTGTAGACAGCAACATGACTGAGAACAAGCAAAGCACCATGAATGTCCCTAAATGCTCATTCTAGTTTCTACAATTGGCTAGTTAGAACCATATATGAAAATTAGAAGATTGGGGGATTGGATAAATGTACAGTATGAAGGACATTTCCTCCATCTTATAAACTGTTTCTCTAATGTTTATGTGAGAGCAGTTTTGTAAGCAATCATCATTCATGCTTCCTGAAATAAAGGCATTACAGTTGTTTTTTTTCTTTCCAGAACTGGCTTGCAAACCATGTTTCCAATGTACAGTGCAGACTGTAGCTAGACTAAATTTAATAAAGTCAATGTTTTTACTGGCCTTTGATGACAATTCTCAAAACATAGGGGAGGAAAGAGAAAAAAACAATGGCCCATGTTTGCAAAGTTGCTTGGTGCTTCTGACATGTGCCTTATAGGTCCATGTGAAGTTTAAAGTGGAAATAAACTCATCTTTTCAACTTTTCTCCCTTCAGCAAGTTGCTAATATATGTATATGATGTAGACAGCATCACAGTCCTCCACAGCCTTCACCTTGCTAAGATTTCTCTGTAGATAGTCCTGGTGCGGTGCACTTCGCCTCTAATTCACCTTGGCTGTGATGAAATCTGCAAGAGATCATCTATACCCAGAAAGTTGTTTGCTCTCACGATTCTCCTGTTCCTTCATAAAAATACCTACTGTATGTGACTAAGGATGTCACAGGGTTTAGAAAACTCATTTTAAACTCCTTTTAAGGTATCACTATCTTTTCTGGCACTGATTTACTAATTACCTTGGGGATGAGCTGAGACGTTGATTGCTGGATGATGTCCCAGGAGGAACCAATCCAAGATAGCACAGTCTTCAGCAGGAGCGGGGAACAAAATACCAATACCATCAAACCCAGTTGTCAGGGATCCGGGTATGACCAGAAGTGTGTGGACTGACACAGGGAAACGCAGGCTTCAGGTATAGTAAATAATATAATTTATTAAGACTAACAATACAAACGCAGTGCAAAACTAAACATAAACACAGTGCAAACAAACTAAACCAAACCTCCAACAGATAACAAACATACAATACAAGAGTAGTCAGGCAGGCCGGGTCGGTAGCAAACGGGCAAACAGAGTACCAGGAGCAGGCGGGAGAGTGGTCAGGACTAGCCGAGGTCAGTACAGGCAGAGTTCAAGCAGAGTCAGGACAGGAGTAACAGGATCAGGAAACCAGGGCCAAGTGAACAGTACAACAAGGCACTGACTGCAGGTCTGGCCATCCTTTAAATACACTACCTGCAATCAGCCCAGGTGATGGCTAATTGGTACTGCAGCCCACAAGGCAGGTGAGCCCACCACTATTGGCAAGTCCATTCCTGACACCAGTAGGCAATAATATACAGTATGTGTATACATTGTTTCCTAAGCACTTGGTGAATGCTGTCATCCGTTTTTATGGCAGCTGACTGCAGGGGTAATTCCGCTTTAAATATAGGTCCACTTTAAGGTGGTTACACATTATGCTGTATTAGTTATTAGTTATTGTACTTTGATACTTTGTGGAAACAGAATATGTTCCTTGATTTTATAATAAAATACCTGTTTTTATGAAAAAATATTTGTAAAATAATAAAATGAGAATTAACTAGAAGTAAACACAATGCCTTCTCTTATGACTGCAGATAGGACAACATAATTAGGTAATTATTAATATGAACAAGTCAGATGTAGGCTGCAAGGATTACAGCAATTCTGAGAGGCCTTTAGGCCCTCCAGCTCTTTCTGTACCCAGCTACTTAGATGAGTTCAAGCAACATCTAATGCTGAAGCGTTTATTAAACTGCTCTTCATAGCAACCACAAGCAAGCTGACCTTATTATCTTTTTACCACAAATAAATGTTACACTGAAATATATGGATAAATCTTAATGATTGTTTTTCAACCTTTTTAAAGTGCAATAGCTACAGAGCAAGATGCTACACCACATATTTAATCCTTGTCACGATAAGTCTTCCCTGAACCTGCCGCAGGACAAGTTAAATCAATGCTTGTTGAACTAGATGTCTTAGGGCTACATTTTATCAGGATTTAAGAACTATTGTTCTCTGCCTAGTTTGGAGCTAATGTTTAACTACATTGGGCTTAAAATCACATTTCAGATATTTGTCATACCACTTCTAGTCCTTTTTTACCTTGGAGTTTAGTTTGTAGTTTCATTACTCTGTGAGTATCACAGAAAAGAAAGTCTTTGCCCTTTTGATGTGGCTGTGATTCCACCAAACCAGTGAGAATGTTCATTAGGTAACTATATTTGTTTTTTTTTTTTGGCGGGGGGGTTTGCCCATATAGTGGCTGCATTATTCCGTTGTAATGTGGTAAATGTGGTTATTAAAAGAGAAGTTTGGGAATTGAAAAAGAAAAAACTTCCACCCAGTTGGATGCAGCATTGGTCTGTTGCTGTATCTATCCCCCGCAGCCCCAATGAATGAGAACTGAGAGATCAAAGGCTCCTCATTGCTAGGTTCTCAGTCTTCAGTTAGTGAGCCAGTGACTTTCAGTCCAAGGCATTCTGGACTGTGAAAGGGGCAGGAGCAGCTGGTTCAGGCTCTTATTGGCATACTGAACAGCTAAGCCCGCTGCTGGTCCAGGCATCTGGGTGGATCTCAATATTAACGTTGTGATCTCTCCAGAGCCTGGATTGGCACAGTGATGTTAGCCCACTGTCACTTGGATCTGGTTCACAGGAGTGTGGAACTAAGTGCACTCCTGTGCCCACAGGAAAAGTAGGGCCAAAGGAGCTTTAGCCCTGTTTCTCCTTTAACTTTTCTCAGAAATTATTGAAAAGTTATACAAAGCACTTCAGTGAGCCCTAGGGGGGAAGAGCAGATAGGCGGTAACTTACAGGTCACCGCTCTCTGCTTGGAGTGGCAGGGAGAACTGAGTAATCGGTGGTGCCTGATTGCTCAGTTAGAGCCGGTAGGGGGACAGGAGTATAATTTTAAAAAAAAACATATTCCCATGCTTCTCTTTTAAGCACTCTGGTAATCACTTGCTTGTTGAAACCTACAATGTTTCATTATAAGATGATTATATTGGTCACAGCGATAATGGAACTCAGACTAAGAACTGCTTTAAAAGATTAATTAATTACATAATTTTTAGGTGGAATATTAAACAAGCTTGATAGGTTTTAAAGAGTATATCAAATCGCTTTTTGGAGTTTTAGATAGGAGGAGTTAGAACATGCATCAAGTTTTTATTGTTGTGTCTCTGCTGGGAAGGTTCACACTTTCTATGGTCCTGGTGACCATCATGACATAGATTGACTGGAAATCCAAAGTTTTCACTGGAACAGGTGGTAAAAGAAAATCTTCTACTGGAAACACCTGTTCCAGTAACAGTTGTCAAAGTGGAGATTTCTACTCACTTCCTGCTGTGTCTCCACCAGTATCTCCCTAATAGTACAGGGTATCTAACTTTCTTTTTTTTGGTCTAAAACAAAAAAAATGGCTAAACATACACTGTAAATGACAAAAACAAGACATGTGCAAAGCATAATTTGAAAAGAATGGTGTGGAATTACAACCTATGTCAAGTTTTTATTGCTGGCTGTTTCCCTGTTCTGATGACCATTGTCACTGGGACTGAAAATGATGGAAAATGGAAAATTTTAAGTTATCACCAAAACTGAAATAGAGTGGAAATTTTCCAATGGTTCAATGACAATGTCTAAGAGAGCATTTACCTCAATTTGGAGAGATTTTTTTTCTCATGCTGTGTCTATAGGACAAGAGATAAAGGGAAAGCTTCCCAATGGGACACAGATGACAAAAAAACTTACTAGGGCTTGTAACCATTCCATAGTCTATCAAAATACCAGTTTTAAGCTTCAAATATGATTTAATTATAAGAGAGCGATTTGTACTTTATCTTACTTTGAACAGCTATATAGGCAACCTGTATGCATAAATGAGAACAAATGTTGTTAAAAATTGTTTTCAGGTACCACCAATGGCCAGTCATTAAGGAAGATTCCAACTTCCCTATTTTGAGGGAAACATCTGGATTCACATGGATGCTTCTAGCATCAGGTATATTGCATTATTAATGTAAACAAAGAAGTAATACCAGCAGAGACAGATGTTTCATTTTGAAGTTGTCATGAGAAAAACGCATGGACTGAATTGCTGGTTTCTCGCATCTGAAAATGCAAGTTACCTGACTTTATTACCACTGAGACACAGAAATGGAAAATGCATTTCTATAATTTTATTAAATCAGTAGCTCAGTACTGAAGCCACAGCATTACCATGACAGGCAACTAGTATTTTCAGAAGGAGAGGTCAACAGTGGCCATCTATATATTTCTCTTATGATGGGTGTCTTCAATGTGAAAAATCCTACTGTTGTTATAGGCGATGAAGGGGGGGGGTCATCCTTGCCATCCTTCAGTGTCTCTCCAGGCTCTCCCCTCTTGGCAGGGAGCTTGACACCTATACCAATCATCTCTATGGTATAGGAAACCAGAAGCAACAAGTATTTAGTCACTTCCGGTTTCCCTGGATGTAAACCGTGCCATTTTTAAACTGGGAAAGCATCTGATCATACCAGGGGCGGACTGAGAACTCATGGGGCCCCCAGGCAATAGGGGATCATGGGGCCCCTGTGTCCTTGCCCAAACTCAAAAAAACCTATTAAAAAGGTACCAGGGGCATCTCATGGGGCCCCCTACTGACCCCGGGCCCTCGGGCAGTGCCCGAGTTTCCAAATGGTCAGTCCGCCCCTGGATCACACCAATCTTGGTGTGATCAGGAGGTGCTTTTATGGGCAGAGGAGACATCTGGGGTCTAATAGACTCCAGATCTCTCTATAAAGAGGAACTGTCACTGTTGAATGTCATCATAAGAGATTTTGTATTCCTTGTGACAGCAATAAAAGTGATTTAAAAAATTTAAAGAGACAGTGTAAATGTAAAAAAGAAAAATGTAAAATGCCCTCATGTTCCCGTGCTTGTGCGCAATGGTGAACACAAGTGTTGGTCTTGCATGCATACTTAAACGGCAATCACACCACACATGTGAGGTATTGCCACAAACATCAGAATGAGTGAAATAATTCTAGCACCAGACCTTCATGTGTAACTCTAAACTGGTAACCTGTAAAATCTTTTAAAGCCTCGCACATGGAGATATTTAAATACCATAGTTAGGTGCCATACCTCGAGCATACGCAATTTAAAGCGTGGTATGTTGCGTATCTATTTACTCGGCGTAACAACATTTTTTATATTTTACAAAGAAAAAATGGGTATTACATTGTGTTTGTGTGCATTAAAATTCATTAAATTGTATTGTTTTGCAATTTATCCTAGTGTTGACCTTTATCATTCAATCATGTGCATTAAAAATCCTGTTTTCTTTTCTTTTTTTTTGCATATGGGAATTCTTTGCAAAGTGAACTTTCATTACATTTATTAAGTTAAGGTAAAAAATCCCTTTCAGAGAGAGCATGTTCTACTCATATAGTAAATCAAACTGCTTTATCTCTGATCTGAGTTTTGTGAAATCTCAAATTAAGTTAAAAAAAAGTTACCTAAAGATATATGAAGATGTATATGATGCGGGAATCTTACCTTAATGAGTTTGTCTCCAGGGAAAATTATAATATTTAAGTAATTCTTGAAAACGCCATTCCAAGCCTTATTAGCAAAAGATGTACTGTATTTGCCTCCTATTCCTGATTATAGTTCATTTAATTCCTTTTAATTTAGTCAACGTAGAATAATGTTTAGATGTCAATTTTCATCTCCTGGGAATAAGATTTCTAAAATGTGCTTTCAAATGACATTGCTTTCATTCTGAACCATTTAGCTGAAGAACATTTAATCTAAAACCATTAATAGTAAGCTAATGTACATATTTAACCTTTTTTGGCCTAAGATCTGCAATCTAATTTATAAGTAAATTCTATTATACATATAACTAATAATTAATAGGTCTGGATATGAGACTAAATACTTTCAACCAGTGTTTACCAACAGTAGTATCGCAATATACTAGTTCAGGTCTGCATATCAGGTTGAATGATTACTGTAATTATATGATATCATGGTCACCTCCTTAATTGTGCAATTGTTACTATAGCAAAAAACTATCCTCCAATACATGTGGGGGACTTTAAGAGCTGGATAATGAATATGGCCGAGGTTCTGTTTTCACTGCTATTATAGGTCTGCACTCCACTCAATACAGCGGGTTTGAAATTTGTGTTCCCAACCAATTCATGCGTAAGTTTAACAAACAAAACATTTTCCAGATCCAATTCTTAGTAACTATTGCATTTCCTGGCATTTCCTCGAAGTTAGGTCAGTTGGCTTAGAAGGACCAATAAAAGGGTTTTTGGATAAGCCAGACCCCTCCATATGAAAGCCGTGAAGACATTGTGCTTTTTTGGCAATAAGCAAATTATACAGATTTTATTATTTTTTTAGTAAACTAAAAAGGTAAAGTTTGAAGATAATATTTATAAAGAAGTTAATCTGGCATTCATCACACATTCTCAGCAGGTGACTTTTCCTAATTTCCTAAGGGCATTCATTTTCCTAATTTCATAAGGGTAAGTTGTCTAATTGTAGCTAGCTGCATTTACTCAATTGTTTTTTTTTTTCCACAGGCCTTTTTCTAACCATTTCAGCACTAGACTGTAATACCCCTTTAAAACCAGGTCATGTTTCAGCTTTCTGTTCTGTTAAAGTTTGACTCAAAATTACTTGGCTATGCAAAACTGTACCTAAATTAATTGTATACCTTTTTTATTTTGCACATATTTAATAACAGTCGTATTTTATTATACTAGATACTAGATTATACATATTTGAAATACTAGAAATTATGAAAAAAACTGTTTCTCTTACTACTCACTATGGGAGCATAGATTTCCCAATGATTAAGCTCCAGGGATAGAGTGAAATGCGTTGGGGGTGTGGCCTGGTTGGAGCCTAGAGTGAGGCTGTTTTACACCTCCTCACAGGGTTTTGCTGGGATGTGTTACTTTTAGGACCTAATTTCCTCACTATGTAGAGCAATTTAATAAGCTTTTTAGCATTAGATTTTGCTTGTACTAATCTAAGTAGCTGGGTTATAGTAAGAGATGGGAGCCTACAAGGCTGTCAGAATGTTGCAGTCCTTACAACTCAAACCTGACTTGTGCATATTATTGATTGCTTAATTATGTTGTCCTGTCTGTAGTCATAAGGGACTGCACTGTGTTTGCTACTGGTTAACAGTCATTTTATTATTTTACAAATCAGAAAAAAAGTTATTTTCATAAAAATAAGTATTTAAAGTGTTACTAAACCCACAACAGAAAAATCAGTCTGTATATGCAGTAAAGCATGATTGTTATACTTACTGTGGAACCTAAGGGGTTAATCCACTGCATTGTGTAAAAACACTGTCTGATCCAGGTTTCTCTGATCCTCCCCTTCTTCCAGTGCCCCTTTCATATCTCCTGATAAGACATATATTGTGTGGAGACACTGCACATGCTCAGTTTGGTGTGTATTGCTAGAGTTTTTTTTTCTTGGGAGAGTGCATGTGATCAGCACAGTGCCAATCAGCAGAGCCGAGACAGAGGTCAGAGGTTCTGTATCCTCCTAGAGAAAACTCCTCCTACAAACTTTAACTAGTGCTCTGCTGAACACTGATAGAATTCACAAGACTGCTCTAACTGCTGTTGAGAAAAGGTATTTAGCAGTATATATTTTCTAAAATGATTGCATTTCCATATTGTGTGTACTGTGGGAGACCAGATATAGTGAATGCAGTGTCCTGGGTTTAGTAATACTTTAACTATTGAATCTAAGAATGTATTCTGTAATGTTTATTGTGTATGGATGAACTTACCCTTTAAATGGTGACAATACTGAAATAATGCCTAGGCATCAGCAAATTTCCTGTGGTAGACCCTGACACAGAGTGATTTACAGACAGGAGGCTGTGGAAGGCACGGGAAGAGCATTGTTACCACATAACACAAACAGCCCAGGCAAAAAAAAAATTTTTTATCTGTTGTCACCGCATACTGCAACACAAAGGGGTTGCAAATGAATATGAAGTGAAGCACTGCTATATTCTATGGTCCAATTATGTGCAACCAAAAATGCTGTTGTTTAATGTTCCTTGCACATGATTGGGTATTCTTTATAAAGTGAAACTTCACAACATTCACTAAGCTCTAGAGCAAAGTCCTCTGCAAACTGCATCTTCCCTTGTAAAGTGAACAGCCGATTTGCCTTTAGTAAATCGAACCCAAAGTTCTCAAACATGGACATTTTATCAATATCATTAGCTGTCATTTTTATGACAGCTAACGATTTAAAGCAAAGACTTTCAAAATGATATTATCAGGTTAAAACTTATAGTGATTGGGTTTACATCTACTTTACAACAAACTATGCTTGAGTTCTTGAATTGAATTGCAGTGCTGGTGTACATTATCTTTAGAGATGAGCGAATTATTCAAAAATTTGATTCGACTGATTCGGCGAATTCGTGAAAAAATTTTGATTCGAGTCGAATATATTCGCTGCGAATTTAACTTATAAAAGGGTGTTTCTAGGCTTCAGAGAGCCTTTATATTAGTGCAGAACACTGTACCTTTAATTTAAATGCCCTTGGAGTCTGCTGGGGAAGAGAAATAATACTGTCAGTCAGTATGACATGCAGATGAGTGCCGTCGATCTTAGAATCACCGCACACTTCACTCATTTGGGCAGTCACGGGGCCAAAACCAGAGTGTGGAGCCACAGTGTGGCGGTGGAGGCAGCAGCAATGGGAGGCCATACAGCACCCTATGACAAAATGGAACCCACCAGCAGTGTGAGGAGACCTGAAAGTGGCACATGGCAGAGTGTGGCGATGGAGACAGCAGCAATGGGAGGCGGTACAGGGACCCATGACACACTCTGGACCTGGCAGCAGCATGAGGAGGCGGTACAGGGGCCCATGACAGATTACGGGCCTGGCAGCAGCATGAGGAGTTGGTACGGGGGCCCATGGCAGATTACGGGCCTGGCAGCAGCAATGGGAGGCCGTACAGGGACCCATGACACACTCTGGACCTGGCAGCAGCATGAGGAGGCGGTACAGGGGCCCATGACAGATTACAGGCCTGGCAGCAGCATGAGGAGTCGGTACGGGGGCCCATGACACACTCTGGACCTGGCAGCAGCATGAGGAGGCGGTACAGGGGCGCATGACAGATTACGAGCCTGGCAGCAGCAACTTGGACAGGAGGACGTTCAGCTTCTGCACCGTCGGGTGCGTGCTCGCAAACTGTTGTCTCTTGGAAACGGATTCCAAGAAAGACTGCTGACAGAATCCGTGAAGAGGAGTAGCAGGAGAAGGAGCATCTGAACGAGCGGAATATGCCAACAAGCGACAACATGGGCCCATGACAGATTACGGGCCTGGCAGCAGCATGAGGAGTCGGTACGGGGGCCCATGGCAGATTACGGGCCTGGCAGCAGCAATGGGAGGCCATACAGCACCCTATGACAAAATGGAAACCCACCAGCAGTGTGAGGAGACCTGAAAGTGGCACATGGCAGAGTGTGGCGATGGAGACAGCAGCAATGGGAGGCGGTACAGGGACCCATGATACACTGTGGACCTGGCAGCAGCATGAGGAGGCGGTACAGGGGCCCATGGCAGATTAAGGCCTGGCAGCAGCAATGGGAGGCCCGTAATCTGCCAGCACCCTATGACAAAATGGAACCCTGGGCTGGGGCAGGCAGAACCGCCGTATCTTTATCACGGTTTTCCCAGGCCACCGAATGGCGACGCTGCATATGCTGATGCAACGCTGTAGTCCCAACATGGGCCCCCTGGCCACGCTTGACTTTCTGGCCACATAGTCGACATACGGCTACGTTTAGTTCCTCGGGCGGCTTGACGAAAAATTGCCACACCGCCGAGTAGGAAACTTTGCCCCCGCTACTCCTCACTGGCTGACTGCTACTTCCTCTGTGCACACCGGCACCACTACTGGCCGTGGTGGTAGGCTGCAGTGGAGTTGGTGCTCTACTCCGTGGCCGTTTGCCTCCACTGACACTGCTGCGACCCTGCTGCCTCCTGGCAGCAGCAATGGGGAGGAAGAGGCGGTACAGGGGCCCACGGCAGATTACGGGCCTGGCAGCAGCAATGGGAGGCCCGTAATCTGCCAGCACCCTATGACAAAAAATGGAACACACCAGCAGTGTGTGAGGAGACCTGAAAGTGGCACATGGCAGAGTGTGGCGATGGAGACAGCAGCAATGGGAGGCCGTACAGGGACCCATGAGAGACTCTGGACCTGGCAGCAGCATGAGGAGGCGGTACAGGGGCCCACGGCAGATTAGGGGCCTGGCAGCAGCAATGGGAGGCCCGTAATCTGCCAGCACCCTATGACAAAAAATGGAACACACCAGCAGTGTGTGAGGAGACCTGAAAGTGGCACATGGCAGAGTGTGGCGATGGAGACAGCAGCAATGGGAGGCCGTACAGGGACCCATGAGAGACTCTGGACCTGGCAGCAGCATGAGGAGGCGGTACAAGGGCCCACGGCAGATTACGGGCCTGGCAGCAGCAATGGGAGGCCCGTAATCTGCCAGCACCCTATGACAAAAAATGGAACACACCAGCAGTGTGTGAGGAGACCTGAAAGTGGCACATGGCAGAGTGTGGCGATGGAGACAGCAGCAATGGGAGGCCATACAGGGACCCATGAGAGACTCTGGACCTGACAGCAGCATGAGGAGGCGGTACAGGTGGCCACGGCAGATTAGGGGCCTGGCAGCAGCAATGGGAGGCCCGTAATCTGCCAGCACCCTATGACAAAAAATGGAACACACCAGCAGTGTGTGAGGAGACCTGAAAGTGGCACATGGCAGAGTGTGGCGATGGAGACAGCAGCAATGGGAAGCCGTACAGGGACCCATGAGACACTGTGGACCTGGCAGCAGCATGAGGAGGCGGTACAGGGGCCCATGGCAGATTAGGGGCCTGGCAGCAGCAATGGGAGGCCTGTAATCTGCCAGCACTCTATGACAAAATGGAACACACCAGCAGTGTGAGGAGATCTGAAAGTGGCACATGGCATGACACACTGTGGACCTGGCAGCAGCATGAGGAGGCGGTACAGGGGCCCATGGCAGATTAGGGGCCTGGCAGCAGCTATGGGAGGCCCGTAATCTGCCAGCACCCTGTGTCAAAAAATGGAACACACCAGCAGTGTGAGGAGACCTGAAAGTGGCACATGGCAGAGTGTGGCGATGGAGACAGCAGCAATGGGAGGCCGTACAGGGACCCATGAGAGACTCTGGACCTGGCAGCAGCATGAGGAGGCGGTACGGGGGCCCATGGCAGATTACGGGCCTGGCAGAAGCAATGGGAGGCCCGTAATCTGCCAGCACCCTATGACAAAAAATGGAACACACCAGCAGTGTGAGGAGACCTGAAAGTGGCACATGGCAGAGTGTGGCGATGGAGACAGCAGCAATGGGAGGCCGTACAGGGACCCATGAGACACTGTGGACCTGGCAGCAGCATGAGGAGGTGGTACAGGGGCCCACGGCAGATTACGGGCCTGGCAGCAGCAATGGGAGGCCCGTAATCTGCCAGCACCTTATGACAAAAAATGGAACACACCAGCAGTGTGTGAGGAGACCTGAAAGTGGCACATGGCAGAGTGTGGCGATGGAGACAGCAGCAATGGGAGGCCGTACAGGGACCCATGAGAGACTCTGGACCTGGCAGCAGCATGAGGAGGCGGTACAGGGGCCCACGACAGATTACGGGCCTGGCAGCAGCAATGGGAGGCCCGTAATCTGCCAGCACCCTATGACAAAAAATGGAACACACCAGCAGTGTGTGAGGAGACCTGAAAGTGGCACATGGCAGAGTGTGGCGATGGAGACAGCAGCAATGGGAGGCCGTACAGGGACCCATGAGAGACTCTGGACCTGGCAGCAGCATGAGGAGGCGGTACAGGGGCCCACGGCAGATTACGGGCCTGGCAGCAGCAATGGGAGGCCCGTAATCTGCCAGCACCCTATGACAAAAAATGGAACACACCAGCAGTGTGTGAGGAGACCTGAAAGTGGCACATGGCAGAGTGTGGCGATGGAGACAGCAGCAATGGGAGGCCGTACAGGGACCCATGAGACACTGTGGACCTGGCAGCAGCATGAGGAGGCGGTACAGGGGCCCATGGCAGATTAGGGGCCTGGCAGCAGCAATGGGAGGCCCGTAATCTGCCAGCACCCTATGACAAAAAATGGAACACACCAGCAGTGTGAGGAGACCTGAAATTGGCACATGGCAGAGTGTGGCGATGGAGACAGCAGCAATGTGAGGCCGTACAGGGACCCATGAGAGACTCTGGACCTGGCAGCAGCATGAGGAGGCGGTACAGGTGCCCATGGCAGATTACGGGCCTGGCAGCAGCAATGGGATGCCCGTAATCTGCCAGCACCCTATGACAAAAAATGGAACACACCAGCAGTGTGTGAGGAGACCTGAAAGTGGCACATGGCAGAGTGTGGCGATGGAGACAGCAGCAATGGGAGGCCGTACAGGGACCCATGAGAGACTCTGGACCTGGCAGCAGCATGAGGAGGCGGTACAGGGGCCCACGGCAGATTAGGGGCCTGGCAGCAGCAATGGGAGGCCCGTAATCTGCCAGCACCCTATGACAAAAAATGGAACACACCAGCAGTGTGTGAGGAGACCTGAAAGTGGCACATGGCAGAGTGTGGCGATGGAGACAGCAGCAATGGGAGGCCGTACAGGGACCCATGAGACACTGTGGACCTGGCAGCAGCATGAGGAGGCGGTACAGGGGCCCATGGCAGATTAGGGGCCTGGCAGCAGCAATGGGAGGCCCGTAATCTGCCAGCACTCTATGACAAAATGGAACACACCAGCAGTGTGAGGAAACCTGAAAGTGGCACATGGCATGACACACTGTGGACCTGGCAGCAGCATGAGGAGGCGGTACAGGGGCCCATGGCAGATTAGGGGCCTGGCAGCAGCTATGGGAGGCCCGTAATCTGCCAGCACCCTATGACAAAAAATGGAACACACCAGTAGTGTGTGAGGAGACCTGAAAGTGGCACATGGCAGAGTGTGGCGATGGAGACAGCAGCAATGGGAGGCCGTACAGGGACCCATGAGACACTGTGGACCTGGCAGCAGCACGAGGAGGCGGTACAGGGGCCCATGGCAGATTAGGGGCCTGGCAGCAGCAATGGGAGGCCCGTAATCTGCCAGCACCCTATGACAAAAAATGGAACACACCAGCAGTGTGAGGAGACCTGAAAGTGGCACATGGCAGAATGTGGCGATGGAGACAGCAGCAATGGGAGGCCGTACAGGGACCCATGAGACACTGTGGACCTGGCAGCAGCATGAGGAGGCGGTACAGGGGCCCATGGCAGATTAGGGGCCTGGCAGCAGCAATGGGAGGCCCGTAATCTGCCAGCACTCTATGACAAAATGGAACACACCAGCAGTGTGAGTAGACCTGAAAGTGGCACATGGCATGACACACTGTGGACCTGGCAGCAGCATGAGGAGGCGGTACAGGGGCCCATGGCAGATTAGGGGCCTGGTAGCAGCTATGGGAGGCCCGTAATTTGCCAGCACCCTATGACAAAAAATGGAACACACCAGCAGTGTGTGAGGAAACCTGAAAGTGGAACTTGGCAGAGTGTGGCAATGGAGACAGCAACAATGGGAGGCCGTACAGGGACCCATGAGACACTGTGGACCTGGCAGCAGCATGAGGAGGCGGTACAGGGGCCCATGGCAGATTAGGGGCCTGGCAGCAGCAATGGGAGGCCCGTAATCTGCCAGCACCCTATGACAAAAAATGGAACACACCAGCAGTGTGAGGAGACCTGAAAGTGGCACATGTTTGGGGCATGATTCATGGCGGATTTAGTCAGTTGTGTCATTTTTACAAACGTGAGTCTCTCCACACTTTGGGTGGACAGTCGTGTCCTCCGCGGAGTTACAATACCTCCTGCCGCACTAAACACGCGCTCAGATGCCACGCTACTGGCCGGGCATGACAGCCTTTCAAGGGCAAATTCAGCTAGTTGGGGCCAAAGGTCAAGTTTCGTTGCCCAGTAGTCAAGGGGATTGTCTACCTCGGTTGGCAGGGTGCTGTCCAAGTAGGCCCAAGCCTGTTGTTTGAGGTCCTGCTCCAGGTCCACCTGATGCTGCTGCTGCTGCTGCGGCTGGTTAGTAGTTTCCTCACTGCGCTGGTGAAGAAAGCTACTCATCATCGACTGCAGACTGAGGCAGCCGCTGCTGGTGGAGCTGCCACTGCTCCTACCACCCCACCCCTCCCCTGCTGCCATGGCAGCGGAACGCGAGCGCACAGGGCCCACAGTGTCTGAGGATGGACGTTGGCGCACAAAGGCAGAGACCAACTGACTACATAGGTGGTTTTTATAGTACGTTATTTTGGCCTCCCTCTCAGCAGGTGTGAAAAAGGCCACCATTTTTGAAGGGTAGCGAGGGTCCAACAAGGTGGACAGCCAAAAGTCATCCCTCTGTCTGATGGTTATTATTCGGCTGTCGTTACGCAAGCAACCGAGCATGCTATGGGCCATTTGTGCCAAGGAATGCGAGGGACTCCCTGCCTCCATCTCCACAGCATACTGCCACGGTGCGTCTGGGTCCTCTGTCTCCTCCTCCTCCTCCTCTACCAGATGCTCCTGCTCCTCCACTCCTGTCCGCTGAGTGGAAAAACCACCCATTTCACTCAATAATTCCTGAGCACAAATGTCCTCCTCTACCTCCTCCTCTTCTTCCTGTCCTGCCCCCACAGGGGTCATGTGGCGTTGAGATCTGTGCGCCACGTCTACCGCACCCTGACCAGCCATTGTTAACAGCATTTGTTCCAGGACGTGCAACAGAGGAATGACGTCGTTCTTCCCATAGTCCTGCCGACTCACGAATAGCGTGGCCTCCTCAAAGGGCCTGAGCAAGCGGCAGGTGTCACGCATGAGCTGCCAATGGCTGACATCGAAGTTACACAGGGGAGTACCTTTATCCGCTTGTAACATCAGGAAATCGGTGATGGCCTTTCGCTGTTCGTAAAGGCGGTCTAACATGTGTAGGGTTGAATTCCACCTTGTTGCAACGTCGCAGATCAGGCGATGCTGTGGAATTCCGTTCTGCCGCTGCAGCTCAAGGAGGGTGTGCTTTGCGGTGTAGGAATGGCTGAAATGCATGCAAAGTTTACGTGACATTTTAAGGATGTCTTGCAGTGGGATGGTGGATTTTAGGAACCGCTTGACAACCAGATTGAACACGTGAGCCATGCATGGCGCATGGCACAACCTTCCTTGACGCAGAGCAGACACCATGTTCTTTCCGTTGTCGGTCAACATGGTTCCGATTTTCAGTTTGCGCGGAGACAGACATCTGTCGATTTCTCTGTTCATTACACTCAGAAGTTCCTCCCCTGTGTGACTACATTCGCCAAGGCATACCAGGTGCAGCACAGCGTGACACCGTTGCGCCCTGCACATGTGATATGCCGGTCGGGTAATGGGACTTGGCACGGAGGTGGCGGCTGAGGACACGGCTGAAGAAGAGGTGGTAGAGGCGGACATCTTTTGTGGACCAAGGACGTGCAAACGTGGAGGCAAAAGCGGCGTGACCTGTCCAAGTTGCTGGTGCGGCTGTGCCGGCACCACGTTCACCCAGTGGGCCGTAAATGACATGTACTGTCCCTGACCGTAGTTACAGCTCCACACGTCGGCGCTGCCGTGCACTTTGGCAGAGACCGACATGCTCAAAGACTGGCCCACCATCTCTTCTACATGTGAATGCAGGGCTGGCACTGCCTTTTTGGCGAAGAAATGCTGGCTTGGCACTCTCCACCGCGGCGCGGCACAAGCCATCATTTCTCAGAAAGGTGCTGAGTCCACCACTTAGAAAGGGAGGGACTGCAGCACCAGCTACTTGGACAGGAGGACGTTCAGCTTTTGCACCGTCGGGTGCGTGCTCGCAAACTGTTGTCTCTTGGAAACGGATTCCAAGAAAGACTGCTGACGGAATCCGTGAAGAGGAGTAGCAGGAGAAGGAGCATCTGAACGAGCGGAAGATGCCAACGAGCGACAACTCCCCTCAGCAGAGGTGTTGGAGCCTTGACTGGCTGATAGAGGGCGATTGACGTCGGGTGACGGAGCTAGTAACGGAGCGGGTGATGGAGCGGGGGCTGGGGCAGGCAGAACCGCCGTATCTTTATCACGGTTTTCCCAGGCCACCAAATGGCGACGCTGCATATGCTGCCGCAACGCTGTAGTCCCAACATGGGCCCCCTGGCCACGCTTGACTTTCTGGCCACATAGTCGACATATGGCTACGTTTACTTCCTCGGGCGGCTTGATGAAAAATTGCCACACCGCCGAGTAGGAAACTTTGCCCCCGATACTCCTCACTGGCTGACTGCTACTTCCTCCGTGCACACCGGCACCACTACTGGCCATGGTGGTAGGCTGCAGTGGAGCTGGTGCTCTACTCCGTGGCCGTTTGCCTCCACTGACACTGCTGCGACCCTGCTGCCTCCTGGGCAACCCACCGACTGTTTTGCTCGCTGCCAAGCTGCCACCCTCTTCTCCTGATGATGCGGAAGCAATAGCCTGATGACGACGAGGCTGCCAAGTGCGATCAGCCTCATCATCATCAATTAGGGTCTCCGCCTCACTACTAGCCCCCTCGGCTGCGTGTGGGTCAGGAGACAGACCTGTCTCTAGACCGGCTACCGAGCCACTCTCCTCGCCACTACTTCTTCGCCTGGCTGCTGAAAAGGCGGATGTCTCCCCCCGTTCCTGACCGCCCTCTGTTAGCTCTTCCTCACTGTACAGTGGGGCTGAGCCCACAGCATGCGATACTTCGCTTGGTGAGGGAACACCAAAGGACAGGGGCAGGTAGAGGACACGTGATTTCAGTGGGCTTGCTCCCGGGCCATGCCAACTAACGGTTGTGTCTGACGTACCCACCGACCGTTGGCTGTAGGTGTCAGAGGTGACCTGGGAAGAGGAAGACGACCGAGCCAACCAATCGATGACGGCAGGGTTGTCGGTGGAGACACGACCGCTGGATGACACCGGGAGCAATGGCCTCTGGCTGCGACTAGTGCTGCCTCGACCCCTTCCTCTGCTGCCACGTCTGCTCGCTCCTAAAACATTGCCTCCTCTGCCACTCCTCTGCATGTTGTCTGACATACTCTTTAATTCAACGATTATGTGTCCCTGAGTAACAATTCTGTGTCCCTGAGTAACAATTCTGTGTCTGTTCCTGAGTAACAATTCTGTGTCCCTGAGTAACAATTCTGTGTCCCTCAGTAACAATTCTGTGTCCCTCAGTAACAATTCTGTGTCCCTCAGTAACAATTCTGTGTCTGTCCCTGAGTAACAATTCTGTGTCTGTCCCTGAGTAACAATTCTGTGTCTGTCCCTGAGTAACAATTCTGTGTCCCTGAGTAACAATTCTGTGTCCCTCAGTAACAATTCTGTGTCCCTCAGTAACAATTCTGTGTCCCTCAGTAACAATTCTGTGCTTTCCCTCAGTAACAATTCTGTGTCTGTCCCTGAGTAACAATTCTGTGTCTGTCCCTGAGTAACAATTCTGTGTCCCTGAGTAACAATTCTGTGTCCCTCAGTAACAATTCTGTGTCCCTGAGTAACAATTCTGTGTCCCTCAGTAACAATTCTGTGTCTGTCCCTGAGTAACAATTCTGTGTCCCTGAGTAACAATTCTGTGTCCCTCAGTAACAATTCTGTGTCTGTCCCTGAGTAACAATTCTGTGTCCCTGAGTAACAATTCTGTGTCCCTGAGTAACAATTCTGTGTCCCTCAGTAACAATTCTGTGTCCCTCAGTAACAATTCTGTGTCTGTCCCTGAGTAACAATTCTGTGTCCCTGAGTAACAATTCTGTGTCCCTCAGTAACAATTCTGTGTCTGTCCCTGAGTAACAATTCTGTGTCTGTCCCTGAGTAACAATTCTGTGTCCCTGAGTAACAATTCTGTGTCTGTCCCTGAGTAACAATTCTGTGTCTGTCCCTGAGTAACAATTCTGTGTCCCTCAGTAACAATTCTGTGTCCCTCAGTAACAATTCTGTGTCCCTCAGTAACAATTCTGTGTCCCTCAGTAACAATTCTGTGTCTGTCCCTGAGTAACAATTCTGTGTCCCTGAGTAACAATTCTGTGTCTGTCCCTGAGTAACAATTCTGTGTCCCTGAGTAACAATTCTGTGTCCCTCAGTAACAATTCTGTGTCCCTGAGTAACAATTCTGTGTCCCTCAGTAATAATTCTGTGTCTGTCCCTGAGTAACAATTCTGTGTCCCTCAGTAACAATTATGTGTCCCTCAGTAACAATTCTGTGTCCCTGAGTAACAATTCTGTGTCTGTCCCTGAGTAACAATTCTGTTTCCCTGAGTAACAATTCTGTGTCCCTCAGTAACAATTCTGTGTACCTGAGTAATAATTCTGTGTCCCTCAGTAACAATTCTGTGTCCCTCAGTAACAATTCTGTGTCCCTCAGTAACAATTCTGTGTCTGTCCCTCAGTAACAATTCTGTGTCTGTCCCTGAGTAACAATTCTGTGTCCCTGAGTAACAATTCTGTGTCCCTCAGTAACAATTCTGTGTCCCTCAGTAACAATTCTGTGTCTGTCCCTGAGTAACAATTCTGTGTCCCTGAGTAACAATTCTGTGTCTGTCCCTGAGTAACAATTCTGTTTCCCTGAGTAACAATTCTGTGTCCCTCAGTAACAATTCTGTGTCCCTGAGTAACAATTCTGTGTCCCTCAGTAATAATTCTGTGTCTGTCCCTGAGTAACAATTCTGTGTCCCTCAGTAACAATTATGTGTCCCTCAGTAACAATTCTGTGTCCCTCAGTAACAATTCTGTGTCTGTCCCTCAGTAACAATTCTGTGTCTGTCCCTGAGTAACAATTCTGTGTCCCTCAGTAACAATTCTGTGTCCCTCAGTAACAATTCTGTGTCCCTGAGTAACAATTCTGTGTCCCTCAGTAACAATTCTGTGTCCCTCAGTAACAATTCTGTGTCCCTCAGTAACAATTCTGTGTCTGTCCCTCAGTAACAATTCTGTGTCTGTCCCTGAGTAACAATTCTGTGTCCCTCAGTAACAATTCTGTGTCGCTCAGTAACAATTCTGTGTCTGTCCCTGAGTAACAATTCTGTGTCTGTCCCTGAGTAACAATTCTGTGTCCCTCAGTAACAATTCTGTGTCCCTCAGTAACAATTCTGTGTCCCTCAGTAACAATTCTGTGTCTGTCCCTGAGTAACAATTCTGTGTCCCTCAGTAACAATTCTGTGTCCCTCAGTAACAATTCTGTGTCCCTCAGTAACAATTCTGTGTCTGTCCCTGAGTAACAATTCTGTGTCCCTCAGTAACAATTCTGTGTCCCTCAGTAACAATTCTGTGTCCCTCAGTAACAATTCTGTGTCTGTCCCTGAGTAACAATTCTGTGTCCCTCAGTAACAATTCTGTGTCCCTCAGTAACAATTCTGTGTCCCTCAGTAACAATTCTGTGTCTGTCCCTCAGTAACAATTCTGTGTCTGTCCCTGAGTAACAATTCTGTGTCTGTCCCTGAGTAACAATTCTGTGTCTGTCCCTGAGTAACAATTCTGTGTCCCTCAGTAACAATTCTGTGGCCCTAAGTAATGTTTCTGTGGCCCTAAGTAACGTTTCTGTGGCCCTAAGTAACGATTCTGTGGCCCTAAGTAAAGTTTCTGTGGCCCTAAGTAACGTTTCTGTGGCCCTAAGTAACGATTCTGTGGCCCTAAGTAACGTTTCTGTGGCCCTAAGTAACGATTCTGTGGCCCTAAGTAACGATTCTGTGGCCCTAAGTAACGTTTCTGTGGCCCTAAGTAACGTTTCTGTGGCCCTAAGTAACGTTTCTGTGGCCCTAAGTAACGATTCTGTGGCCCTAAGTAACGTTTCTGTGGCCCTAAGTAACGTTTCTGTGGCCCTAAGTAACGATTCTGTGTCCCTAAGTAACGTTTCTGTGGCCCTAAGTAACGTTTCTGTGTCCCTAAGTATTGATTCTATGGCCCTAAGTAACGTTTCTGTGGCCCTAAGTAACGTTTCTCTGGCCCTAAGTAACGTTTTTGTGTCCCTAAGTAACGTTTCTCTGGCCCTAAGTAACGTTTCTCTGGCCCTAAGTAAAGTTTCTGTGGCCCTAAGTATCGTTTCTCTGGCCCTAAGTAACGTTTCTCTGGCCCTAAGTAACGTTTCTGTGTCCCTAACTCTCTCCCTCAATACAGACAGCTCTGCCTCTCTTGAATGACTGGAGGCAAATGGAGAATTCTAAAATGGCCGCCATTTATAGCTCGACCATTACACAGTGCTGGCTGGCTGGCTGCTGATTGGCTAATGCGATCACATGTCATGAATGAATGCATTATGGGTCAGCGCGCCTTGTCTGCGCGCCTTCCCAGACATCCCCGCTCCGTCGCCGCACATGTCGCCGCCATTTTAGGAAAAATTTCCTAATATTCGAAACGAATTCCACTTCGCCTAGTTCGATTCGCTCATCTCTAATTATCTTAACTGTCCTGCCTGTATTTGCAAATCTGTACAAAAATTATTTTAAAATTATTTTAAAGTCCAATATCTGTCTACAACAATTGATTGCCACCTAGCTCTTTGATTTGTCAACACCTTGGCTACATTGTTTTCTGGTAATTAGGGCCTTTTTTATATGATAACGTACTTCTATTACTGTTCACCTCCACCAGGGGCGGACTGACAACTCATGGGGCCCCCGGGCAATAGGGGATCGTGGGGCCCCTGTGTCCTTGCCAAAACTCAAAAAAGCCTTTGAAAAAGGTACCAGGGGCATCTCATGGGGCCCCCTACTGACCCTGGGCCCTCGGGCAGTGCCCGAGTTTCCAAATGGTAAGTCCGCCCCTGACCTCCACCATCACAGGAGTGAGCTCTCAAACTCTGAGCTTAGAGCCACTGCATAAGGGAAGAAAAAGTGAAGGTGAGAGGGTTAGAATCAGAGACAGTGCTGAACTCCTGTGATGGTGAGGGTTAACAGTAATAGCTAGACCTTGCTTAGAAAGGTCCTGGGGTTTTAAGGACAGGTTTCACAACATACGTAAATGGCCTACACCTATAGCAAGGGCATTCAATTTTGGTCAAAGCTACATGGCTTGTTTTCATCCACAGACATCCATTACCTTTCTAGGAAGTTTTTTGGTAAAGTTAAAGAGTAACTCCACTTTTGTTGAAAAAAACAACTATTCCCCTCTGGGTGATCTATATATGTTGCAAGGATTTTAATAAACTTTGCTGCAGATTCCTAGCTTTTGTTATTCTGAAGGAGTAGCTGTTTGTCTGCATGCATATGCAGAGTGAATCTGTATGGGGTTGACTTCATTCAGCTGATGTGCCTAATGAGGAAAACTGCAGGATCTGCATCCCTTTTAGATGTGATTTCCTTTGGAAATATCTCACCAAAAATATTTTTGTTGCAGGGGATGCCCAATATTTGACTTGTATCTTAGTTTAGACGTCTGTGAAAATCAAAAAGCCAATCACACAAGCAGGAAATTACATATCTGGGGGGGTGTTCTGCATACCATCTGTGTACAGAATACCCCTCTGGTAGTCATATTGCATTGCATTTTACAGAATATAACAGCAGATGCAGATTGAAATGGAAAGGTAATTTTTAATAACAGTCAATTACAATATAAATTGTGTTGCAATCGTATACACTATATTTATTTTTTATTTGCTTTTTTTTATTCACAAAAGTGGTGTTACCCTTTAACTGTGCCTTTAAGTGCTAAGAAAATTTGCCAAATTGTAACTAATATTTATCAAGCAGTTATTCTGGCATTCATCGCACATTCTCTGCAGGTGAATTTTCCTCATGTATATGTTTTAAATGACAGTGACTAATTCACAACCAGCAAATGTTTGGAAAAAGTCACATTCATAACTTTATAAATGAGGACAGCAACTTGAGATACATTTTGCAGCGAAGTACATCAGTCATTGTGGGGTGCACTTTTAAGGTAATTTCCTTGAGTGCCATTTTGGTCCATATACATCTGGATTGGAGTTACCCTGGAGATCTGGAGAGTAGCAGCCGGATGATCAGCTGATGTGCAGACGTGTAACATATGATCCCCGAGGTTACCCTTAGGATGCTGAGGATCAGGAGTGGTCTATGTATTCAAATGCGCTTATAATTGCGCTATCTGGTTAGTGCAATATACACTCATTTTTTATCCACTGGAAGCACAGAAGTTCACCTTTTTCATATACTAGACGTTTTTCTCATGATCAAATGTCACTATTGCACCTTATGCGTCATATTTAGACGCTATCATCACCTTTACCTTAGCGCTCCACTGCGCATTCTTATATTTACATTTTTTTTGATTGTTTTATCAGTTACCTTTTTATATGTCATTTAATAGCGCTGCATTTCTGAATATGTATGTTTTATGAGGGTTGGAGGTTGACCTTTAATGCTAGCTGCTTATTCTGTTCCACCTAGCGCTGGTTTATCACTATTACTTTTTAATCATGTAGCAGGAACTTTGTAGGGCAAATGCAGAAAACTGTGATGCTAAGAAAACAGTACAGTTAAAAATTAAATCTTCTTTGCTAAGTACTGATAAAAAAAATGCATGCGTTGTGACCAATTTATACATCATACAACCACACAATATACCAATAGCATGATTCACATGTCAGTTGTAAACCGTTCTTATTAAGAGATGGCAAAGTCCACATGAAAAAACTCAACTCATTTTATCCACTTGCCTACCAGGCACTTATACCCCCTTCATGCCCAGGCCAATTTTCAGCTTTCAGCGCTGTTGCACTTTGAAAAATTTTTTTATCTTTTTTTCACACAAACAGAACATTCTTTTGGTGGTATTTACTTGCCACTGGGTGTTTTATTTTTTGCACTATAAACAAAAAAAAAGCAAAAATTTTGCTTTGCACTTTGAAAGAAATTTTTAGCTTTTTTTCACACAAACAGAACATAATTTTGGTGGTATTTACTTGCCACTGGGTGTTTTATTTTTTGCACTATAAACAAAAAAAAAAGCAAACATTTTGAAAAAAAAAAATTTTTCTTTGTTTCTATTATAAAATTTTGCAAACAGGTAATTTTTCTCCTTCACTGATGTGCGTTGATGAGGCATCACTGACAGGCAGCACTGGTGCACACTGATAGGCAGCACTGATGGGCACTGATAGCGGGACTGATGAGGTGGCATGGATAGGTGGCACTGATAGGCACTGATAGGCAGCACTGATGAGCTGGCACTGATATGTAACAATGATTGGCACTGATAGGCAGCACTGATGGGAAGCACTGATGGATGGCACTGCTTAGCACTGACTGGCGGCACCGATGGGTGACACTGCTGGGCAGCACTGATGGGCGGCACAGCAATCACAGAGATCGCCGGGTGCACACCCCCGAGGGTGCGTGGGAGGGCACGTTCTGGGAGGACATCATATAGCACCGTGCCAGAACTGGCCGGCCGCGGTGAAGCCGTCATTCGGCTATCTGCGGTTGGCAGGTGGTTAAACACTTATCTTCTTCAGGAGTACATGTAAATAATATCTGGTATTTGCAGGTATGTTATTACCATCATCACTAGTCATATTCATGTAAATTCACAATCTGTATGGATTATGGCCTCTATGGTGCAGAATGGAACACTCCAAAGAATAAACACAGAAGATGCAAAAAAATTGCCACCAGATGGACTCTATTTAGAAAAAAAAGATGTGTAGACAAGCAGAGCCTTTTCACTTTAAAAGTGAAAAGGCTGTGCATGTCCACTCAAGATATAATAGCTGTCTCACATTAAAGCCACTTATATCTGCTACAATCAAAAAGTAGCATATCTGCTATAATCAAAAATATTTACCAAATTGTATATCCTAGTTGTTGACACCACACAAAATGTAGGGAAGCTATACTTGAAAACAAACTTGTATATGTAGTTGAAGAGAATGTCATACAGGGTCCATGTAATTTAGATGTATAATAAAAGAGTACAAAATAGGTCCATAGGGGCAGGATATTTCTCAGTATAACTATTACTTGAAAGGATATAATATAATCACTGGCCCCAATAATAAAGATCCATAAAAATTACAAATTTGGAGCCGACCGGAACCCGGAAAAGGCGGAGGGGATGCCAAAATGAGGATGGTGTTCATCCTGATTTGAGCCACAATATGAATCCACACAGATGGGAGTCATTATCAAACTTTTTTGCGATTGGCCATTTGGATCACATGAGCTCTTAATTGGACCTATTAATGGGTATATATAGTAATTTAACTATCAAACAAACCTCCATTTTTGGGAGTCTTTTGATGTGGATGAGGGATTCAGGGACATTTTTGGTAATATACAATGATTTATTTGTACTTGGATATTTATTGTATTGGATCTTTGTTTGAGTTAATGAAGATTTGATTGAGAATAACGCGAAGCTGACAATCCTATGTTATACATAACATAAAATATAATGGCTCTCCTACATCTGTGTGGAGCCAACAAATAGGATATACAATTTGGTAAATATTTTTGATCATTATTACAAATATGCTATTTATATGAGTGGCTTTAACCACTTGCTACCCGCTAATTGTACATTTACTGCTAGCTGGTAACACAGCCAGGCACCACGACGTATGGGTGAACAGCCTGGTTTTTGGGCACACATGCTCCCTGCTGGCCCATGTTGTGATTAGATACATCACGAGTTTGTCAGCAGTTCTGTACACACAGCCCTGTACACAGAACAGTGATCTGGCTGTTTCTTCTCCCTGAAAAGCAGGGAGAAAAAGCACCATGATCTGTGAGTCAAAATTTTCAGTCTTTTTTCAATAAATAAAAACCCAGTGGTGATCAAAAACCACCAGAAGAAAGCACTATTTGCGTGAAAAAAAATGTATATAAAGTTCATTTGGGTACAGTGTTGCATGACCGAGTAATTGTCAGTTAAAATAGCATAGTGCAGGATAGCAAAAAATGCCCTGGTCATGAAAAGAGTAAAACCTTCCAGGTCAAGTTGTTAATGTAGGCCAGCTAGTATTCTATATCTTTTAAAGTGCAAAGACCGTGCTCGTCTTCACATCTTTTATTCCATATAGAGTCCATCCACTTTTTGGTGTCCCTTTTTTTTTTTGGTGACTGTGGATCCGGGGGTTCGATTCTGCACCGTTAAGATGATAATCCATACAGATTGCGAATTTAGATGATTAAGGCTAGTAATGATGGTAGTAATGTACCGTATGTAAAAACCTGAATGAGATCTAATATAATTACTGAATTGGCTGGAACATATTTCTTATAATGGATTTTATGTTTCAGATATTGTTCACATGTACTCTTGAGGAAGACTAGTTTTTTCAAGTGGACTTTGTACATTCATACAATATACCAATAACATCATTCACATGCCAATTGTGAATAGTCCTTATTGAGAGATGACAAAAAGTATTTAATAAAGAAGATTAAGTTTTTAACTGTACTGTTTTCTCTTTACCACGATTTTCTGTATATGTGCCCTAGAAAGTTCATGCTACAGGTTTGCTTTTTCTAATCTATGCATTCTGGGATGTGGGCACATTAGCAAAGAATTTCCATCTGATTTAATGTGTAGGCATTAAGGGTTTTAATGACAAAGTCCACTTACCAGCATTACAATTAAGGGCTTTCTGCCCCTGTTTATCTTATAGAAATGGTTCCTTACAAAAAAGGGTTTTTGTGGATTCCCACAAAAAGGGTTGCAGCACCATACAGCGATCACAGTGAAAAATACAGCCTTCTTGCTATAGAGCCGCCCAACTCGGGCTACAGTTGCTCTCAACCTATTAGAGTATGACCTCTAATGTCACAACACAACAGTGTCCAGACACTGCTCCCACAGAAAATGTACATTTAGGTCTTGGCCTGGTCAGTGAAGACAGACATACACCCCTAGTGTGTCTGGGAAACTAATGCTCCCTGGCATCACAATGGTCTCTTGGGAGGGTGAATCCTTTGAACTCAGTTCTCATACCAAAAGGTCTGTGAAAACCTGCCTAATCAGCAAGTGCTGGTCATCATCAAAACATGGACCCAGTGTTTTAGGTTTCATCCCTGCCACTACTCTACAAAATAATAAAATAAAGCAATAGCAAGTGAGGATATGGTAATGTATAATTGTTCAGGCCAGGTACTTTGCACTAAAAATTGTTGCAGTGGATGTTTGTGTGAGTATCCCAGGAGGCTGTGGGCTTTAAAAAAATGTATTGGTGATTTTGGAAAAGGAGAAGGGGAGGAGTAATATTAAAGATAGTGAAAGAATGAGGCTAAAAGTTGGCTTCCATTTGGTCGTTATCAGACCAGGAAACTATAGACTTTATACGCCTATTTTTCAAGTATTCTTTTTGGATGTTGATGTTAGCCAGTCTTGTAATTGCACAAATTCCTTAGAAATGCTCTACAGTCCACTCTCAATATTACTGAGGAACCAGGACAGTTCTATAAGAGTGGCTATCAGGTGTTCCCAAACAGCTGAGATTACATGAGCATGATTAAAGTACTAAACTGTCAGGCAAAACTGTCTTGATCTGTCAATCAAGCAAAGGGCAGAGCAAGTTGTGTTCGGGCAGGTGGCGATTGATCAGAGTCAGATAACCAGTAATAGTTGACACTGATGAATGAAATCCAGAAGACATACAGAGGTCAGAATCAAAAGATGTAATCACTGCCTCTGCTCTCTGCCTCTGCTACAATATAAAATTAATAGGTACATGTACAGTATAGCAAAGCTGGGCATCTCAAAGAATACTGGCATCAGGGAGGCAATATACTAGGAAAAATGGTCAGTGGTTTAACAGCCAGATTAACAGCAATGCAACAGATTGTTTTGCTCCCAACAATATACATAAAATATGATTTTATTTTGAATTCCTCTTTAAATAGCACTAACCTAAAGCCCTTACTTGCCCTTTGCATTCGTATAACAGTTCAGCTCTACAGCATTGACATTGATTAAAATAACATACGGCTTAGTATCTTATCAATTACAAACAAATCAATAACTCCTTTCCTACTTTTTCCAATTAAAAGGGCAAGGAAAAGAGAGGAAGATAAACACTGATAGCTAATCAATTACTATCTCTGCTCCAGTAATCAGAAGGGTCAGGAAGATGGGTCTTTTGTCAATAGCACAAAACCCTTCATGTAGCTTTTGCTCTCTGGAATAAATCTTATTGTCTGCTATAGATTTACCAATATGGAGAGGGAGCAACACTTCAAGTTTTAATACTTCTAAGCTATCCATTATACACAGGAAGTACATACTCCAAAGGCATGTGTCACTAGTTAAAGTTGAAGGTATCTCTGGAGTTTAAAATTTAGGTGGCGTTGTCCTGTTGATAAAGAGTATGCTACTCTACTGTAAAGTGACAAGCACAAATACATTACATCACTTCTGAATTTTCTTTCTGTCGTATAAGAATTTTTGTAACTTTAGTAACCTCTTCACCTATGATATGAGACTAGCATACAAAAAAAAACTGGACAAACATTTGTCCAATATTCTCATCGTGTGTATGGGGCCACATATGGAATGTCAAATAAAAAAATACTATTAATTTATTGGCACAGCTTGCAAATCAGCATTGTTGTGGAACTGAAAGGATAATGAATACAGGTGATATGAACAATGTGTAGCCCACAGGAGCTCAGGTCAGCCCATTGCTACTTTCAAACACACCAGCCATTTTTGATGTTGCCAAGCGGCCAGTTAAACTGAACCTTTCCACTCCTCAAGCATGTGAACATGCTTCATAATCTGCTCCATTAGCTTTTTTTTAAATGCAATTCTTTTTTCCCCAAAGTGTTGATCCTAACCAGACTAGCAGTGCTGGTACTTATATGTGAATCTCTTCTCATTGCCAGTCAACAGCTAAAACATAAGTCTCCTAAGAACTTCTGGCTACTGATTATATATATATATATAGATATATATATATAGATATATATATATATGTGTGTGTGTGTGTGTGTCTGCCATCACCTTCTCTATACAATACCAGAGACAGGATGATGGCATGCAATAGGAAGATAAATGGGGAAAGAATAGAGAAGATATTTTTTGTTTACTGATATAATCTGAGAGGTATAACATAACTAATAATCAGCTTAATGATAAACCAGAGAGTAACTGTAACTTAGTTTACTAAGCAGGTGCAAATTTAGAAGCAATAATGCAAAACAGGTTCAGGATGAAGAAGATCATGCAAACACTACATAATAAAACAAAGCAGATTATGAAAGCTACACAAATATGGACTCTTTATAGCAATATCTTTGTGGTTTAATCAGGGAAATATCATTGTCTCTATAAAATGTTTTAACAAGAGAGAAACTAGATTGTAATCACTACTTCAATAAAGCAGTTCAGAACAAAAACAGCTACTCAAGTCCAGTGTAGCTCTAGTAACACAGGTGAACATCTGGAGGATCTAAGGACCAAGGGCAAAGTGCCATTCCACTGGAACTGGAATAGTTCTGACTGTGTAGGACTGCTCAAGCTGGCTTCATGTCTGCCCAGCTACCTTTGCCTCATTGGGTTGGGCCTCTTTGAGCTGTTGAGGGATGGAAGCAGAGGAGATTATCTTCAATGGGCATGTTCTGGATTCCAGAGAGCTGTGGGAAATGGAATTAAAGGGGGCTGAGCTTGCAACTGAGCTTGGTGCATAAATGAGCACTCCACTACATCCTGTCACAGAAAAGGGTTGTTTAATGCCTAGCCATACATTTAGTCCTGTGATTAATAAGGTGATAATTTGAAATTTTGATGGTCTAGTTGCATAAATATTCAAAAATAAACATGGAGAAGGGGGTGCAGTGGGTTTGGGTGTTCAGAAATTGATTACAGATAGAACAGATGTTTTGTTCAAGTCAATGCCAAATCTCACAATTTAGGTTATCTGGAGACGTTAGAGGTTATTTGGCTTGATATGTAAGAATCAATAACATTTTTTTACTAATTTCATATTAAGAATGCTTCACCCATAACCAACCAAGTAAAAATTGTTTCATGCTAGGATTGATCTGATCCTAACCTGCAATGCAAAGCCAAAATATGAAAATATGACTATTACTGACTGTTTTGGGACCTTAACCTCTGTTCTGGTTCGATCAAATGATAAATGAGACTTGCAACATACTGTATAATGCCAGCTTTACATGAAGTATAACATAGAAGTAATATACAAAAATTGAGAATCCTCATTGCGGGTCTCTATATAATCTGCGGATCTGAGGATTACTGTAAATGGCACTCCCTGTTCTCCTATAACTTAATGAAATGCCTAAGCCTGTTAGAGCAATTAGCTTGCGGACACATTTTTAAGACGTTTTGTGTTTCTATGCGGCATATAAATTAACCATTAGATATTAAGGTGACTATTGGCCTGAAATGGCCTGTTGTTTTTTTCTTTAATACTGAATAAACAATAATAATGAATAAGTCATGATCATCTAATACCTATGGATAGCTTTTTCTGCTCATTGTTCAAGTAAGTGGCCATACATGGAGTGAATTTCGTCTCTGTTTTTTTTAAAGTGGATGAAATTTGTTCCGTGGGTGGCCCTGTTGGCACCCTCTCACCCGAACACCCTTCAATTGGAAAATCTGAGGAACCAGGTTGAAATTTGTAGACTAAACAGCTCTTGAATCCAATCAGATGGCACCATCTGAATATTTTGACAGCAGACTGCACTGGCTTTTAAAATGCAATAGCCACAGTGGAAGGTTTGTCCATCCGTGATGTTTACTATGGATAGTGGAATCTTAGTTTTTTTTTTATTTGTATATGGCCAGTTTAGAGAGCTGCACATTTCAAGATGGAGAAAAACAAAGATAAAAAAGCCATTCAGTTCTCAAGAAAAGTTTCCTTTAGCTCATTGAATGAGGTACAGGCATTTTCTTTATTTTCCTTGCACATGATTGGGTATTCATTGCAAAGTGAAATTTCACTTTCCACTTTTCATTCACCAAGCTGAGGGAAGATTCCCTTGCAAATTGAACAGCCTGTTTGGCTTCAGTAAATCAACTCAAGAGAGTTTAAACACTGTTAGGTTCCTTTATAGTAGTTGTGGTACAAGAACAGGAATTTTAAAATTTTAATTTTTGTTATAACATTTGAACATACTTGACCTTAAAAAAGGTCTACATTGTCCTGTAAAAATGAAATCGTACTGAGAGAAAGTAACATATTTTAGAAAATTGATTTGTCTTTTGTCAGTTGTTTAGTAATGGAAAAGAAAATGCTTTAATGGTAATTAGTATTAGAAATGGGAGCACTTGGTGATTTCAAGGATAGAACTAGTCGGAAGTGTCTTTTTAGGGTGGCAGTAGAACAATGTCATTCCTATGTTAATCTCAAGAGGTTTTAATAAAGTAAGAGGAAGAGTTGATTGTAACTCCTGCACTGGTGTTGCTTGGAGATAAGCTTGCATCTGCCCTGAGTAATATCTGTCTCGATCAAATTTTTCACCATAATTGGCCTCTATATTTTTAGACAAGATGACTCATTGCAGCTTATCTGCTGTCTACTGTTCTCAATCAGCAATCTCACTGTGTAACCTATTGGCTTCATGATGTGGAGACATACGCATTACAGAATGATTACAATGTGATAAGGGTAGATTGAAACACTGTTAAGAGATATAAATCACCATTCGTTAGTGTTATCATTTTGCTATAATTATTCTTGAAAATAAAATTGTCATATTACATGGGATGGTACATTTACGCACGCATAACAATAGGTTCACAATTTGACAGGAAAAGGTCAGAAAGGGTCAAAGATAAGTATATTACTTAAAGTTACAGCAGTCAGTATCCAGATAATAAAGTATAGTATAGAATGCACTGCTCAGTTTATTATTTCAGCCTTTTGTATGTGCTGTGACATGCATTTGCCACTTTCTAAGTCATAGATAGAAAAATATTTGCAAAATTTTCAATATGAGTGATGCTAATAGTCCATGGTAAGGATTTTATGTTATGATAAAGTTTTTTGCTTTGTGGTTGGATGTCATCACTTTTTGTGTTTCATTGCTTTTTTCACGATTGTGTGCAAGAATAAATTCATAAGCAAAACATTTATTCATTTTCCCACCATTTGTGTCTTGCTGAAAAAATGAAAATAAAGAGTAGTAACTAGTGAAAAGGACAGGTGTGACAACAAACTCAAATACTTAAAACTTAAAATACTCAAAATGTCTTCTTTTCATTCTACACAGGTGGTTGCTACTGTTCTTTTACCAGCTGTATGAATGATAACTATGGAAACTGAAAACAATGTGAATCAAGTGCAACATTTGGTAATTTAGGGCTCATGAATACTGTATTTGGTGAGCCATGTTGCTAGTTATAAATTGCTTTATTAGATTTGGTGAAGGGGGTCTTTAGCTCTCTTGAGTGAACTTGAGATTTTGGTGTGTTGATGGGCTACTTTCTAGGGGCATGCCTGATCAGAAGGTATGCATTGAGATATATATATATATATATATATATATATATATATATATATATATATACAGTGGGGATCGAAAGTTTGGGCACCCCAGCTAAAAACTTGTATTAATGTGCATAAAGAAGCCAAGGAAAGATGGAAAAATCTCCAAAAGGCATCAAATTACAGATTAGACATTCTTATAATATGTCAACAAAAGTTAGATTTTATTTCCATCATTTACACTTTCAAAATAACAGAAAACAAAAAAATGGCGTCTGCAAAAGTTTGGGCACCCTGCAGAATTTATAGCATGCACTGCCCCCTTTGCCAAGCTGAGACCTGCCAGTGTCATGGATTGTTCTCAATCATCGTCTGGGAAGACCAGGTGATGTCAATCTCAAAGGTTTTAAATGCCCAGACTCATCTGACCTTGCCCCAGCAATCAGCACCATGGGTTCTTCTAAGCAGTTGTCTAGAAAACTGAAACTGAAAATAGTTGACGCTCACAAAGCTGGAGAAGGCTATAAGAAGATAGCAAAGCGTTTTCAGATGTCAATATCCTCTGTTCGGAATGTAATTAAGAAATGGCAGTCATCAGGAACAGTGGAAGTTAAAGCAAGATCTGGAAGACCAAGAAAAATATCAGACAGAACAGCTCGCAGGATTGTGAGAAAAACAATTCAAAACCCACGTTTGACTGCACAATCCCTCCAGAAAGATCTGGCAGACACTGGAGTTGTGGTACACTATTCCACTATAAAGAGATACTTGTACAAATATGGTCTTCATGGAAGAGTCATCAGAAGAAAACCTCTTCTACGTCCTCACCACAAAAATCATCGTTTCAACTTTGCAAATGAACATATAGACAAGCCTGATGCATTTTGTAAACAAGTTCTGTGGACCGATGAGGTTAAAATTGAACTTTTTGGCCGGAATGAGCAAAGGTACGTTTGGAGAAGAAGGGGCACAGAATTTAATGAAAAGAACCTCTGTCCAACTGTTAAGCATGGGGTTGGATCAATCATGCTTTGGGGTTGTGTTGCAGCCAGTGGCACAGGGAACATCTCACAAGTAGAAGGAAAAATGGATTCAATAAAATTTCAGCAAATTTTGGATGGTAACTTGATGCCATCTGTGAAAAATCTGAAGTTAAAGAGAGGATGGCTTCTACAAATGGATAATGATCCTAAACACACCTCAAAATCCACGGGGGATTACATCAAGAGGCGTAAACTGAAGGTTTTGTCATGGCCTTCACAATCTCCTGACCTCAACATAATTGAAAATCTATGGATAGACCTTAAAAGAGCAGTGCGTGACAGACAGCCCAGAAATCTCAAAGAACTGGAAGACTTTTGTAAGGAAGAATGGGCAAAGACACCTCAAACAAGAATTGAAAGACTCTTGGCTGGCTACAAAAAGCGTTTACAAGCTGTGATACTTGCCAAAGGGGGCAGTACAAGATATTAACTCTGCAGGGTGCCCAAACTTTTGCAGACGCCATTTTTTTGTTTTCTGTTATTTTGAAAGTGTAAATGATGGAAATAAAATCTAACTTTTGTTGACATATTATAAGAATGTCTAATCTGTAATTTGATGCCTTTTGGAGATTTTTCCATCTTTCCTTGGCTTCTTTATGCACATTAATACAAGTTTTTAGCTGGGGTGCCCAAACGTTCGATCCCCACTGTATGTATATATATATATATATATATATATATATATAAAAGCCAGCACGTGATTACATTTTTCCTTGACTCTACAAACTGGGACCTCAAATATTTTAGAGTTGGGAACCACACATTGTAGAGGTGTTCTGAAGTGGCAATGTGGCTTTACATGTACAGTATTTAAAAACATGCAACAAAAACCTCTGTTTTTAACCTAAAATTCAGAAACATGTTAAATAGATAGCTTGTGCCAACTAGCTGACTACTGTGCTTTGGAAATTTTGTGGTGCTTATTTCTGAAAGGGCAATATTGGAACTGACATACATGGGGTGTTTCTAGAAAAGTTTTCAATTGAAGTTGAGGATTACTTTCATACCGTGGACTGGAATATTTTACACACAGGTTGTGGTTTGTTTAATATAGTGATATTATAAGACACTTTGTGAAGAGCAGTACTGTCCATGTAAGCCTTAAATTTATAAAGCAGATGCTATTGTTTTTCTGTACTTTTGTTGGCCGCTGTAAGCAAAGTGGCATACGAGTATGTTGTGTGGCAGTGCGGTGTCCTGCCACGGTCAAAATAAAGCTGAGCACCTTGGATTCTCAACCAGGCAGGTTGAGGGGCTCCAGAGAGTTGATGTATTGCAGAGGAAACTGGCTTTTCAGTTTCCTCATATATTCATTAAGTCTATTTTGGAATCCGGAGCCTGGAGATTTCAAAGAGATCTGGGAGGGCTCCACCCCGGCAAACGGAGTCAGGAGGGCTCCACCCCGGCAGACGGAGTCAGGAGGGCTCCATCCCGGCAGACAGGAGGTCTCTGCCTTGGAGTCAGGTGAAAGCCAGACTAGCTGTGTGCTAGTGGCCATAATTTGGGAAGAGTCTGCAGGAGACAGACAGTGAACTGTGTACAAGCCAGGAGGCTGACTCTTTGTTGGTATTTCTTGATGGTGGATACCCCTGCGTGGGAAGCATTTGTGTTATTTGAACTTTCTTTAAATAAAAGTGGGCAAAAAAGCCCTTAAAGAAGCGAGTTGCTGTGTGCTTAAACAAGAAAAGCTCTACCAGTTGAAGCGAGTTCCCACATATGGTGGAGGATGCAGTGGGCAGAACTAGAGATCCCAGCAAGGAAGTAAGTTCATGTGTTGAACTGTGTTTGGTGCATGACTCTGCACTATCTGTGTGTGCAGGTGAGGAGATCCTGCAAGAGAAAAGGAACTTGTCTTAAAGAGACAGTGCTCCATTGTGTTGCTGGACTGTGCAAAATTGTTGTGGAGTGACTGCAAAGATGGGGCGGTCAAAACTCAAAAAAGAAGCAAGCTTTTCTGAAATGAGAGACAGAGCCCTGTGGCTGGAGGGGTTGTTATCACCAGAACAAGCCCCATACATGGCTGCACAGAGTTTGCCACAGTGGGAAGTGCATGCTGTTGCCCCTAGCAACGCTGGTGAAAGGAAACCCGTTTTCTGTGTGCAGAGTACTAAGCCTGAAAGAGGATGCAGTGTTGGAAGTTCGGCCAAGATACTGCCGCAAGAGCGCTGTTTGCGGTGCAGTGAATGGGGGCACACTGTCTCCAAGTGCCCATTATCCCAGCTTCCAGTACAAGGTGACACAACCAGACAAAGGTCTGGGTATGCAAATGGCCTGCTTGGAGTTCCAGGAAGGAGCAGCAGGTTGCCAAAAAGTTTCAGAAGGATGTGGTTGCCCATAGCAACACATGTAACTTCAGACCTGCGGACCCTGTGAGAGAAGTGTCGTCTGCAGAGGATTGTGGCAACGCAGAGATGAGAGTTCAGCGCATCTGGAGGAACCCACAAAGTTCAGCTGGGAGAGTGCCATCTCCCATAGCAACAGGAGAGAGCCTGCCAACCAGGAGAAGGGGCTACAAGGGAGATGTGGTTCCATATCCCAAGAAGGTTATCGGTGGAACCATACCCTGCCTGGAATGTGGTCAGTTTGGGCATGGTATCTTTACCTGCCCCAGATTATGGAATACCACTGATGAGGGTGCTACTGGGCAAAAGTCTTCATCTGCAAGCCCAGATTTGTGTTTAAAAATGTTGGCAGCCATCCCTAGCAACAGTGAGGAAGTACCTGTTGTGCCTGCAGGGGGTGCCAAGGAGTATGAAGTGCCTGCCACAGTATCATCCTATAGCTGCATGGATGAACGGGCTGGCCAAAGCCAAGCAGAGGAGATGACAGAAAGGATCCAGATACCACGCACGCAAGTGAAGAAGGTGAAGCCGATTGCAGTGGTGGGTAAGACTGGTACTTTTGAGAAAAATGTGAGAGATACTAATGCAATGATTGAGACTGACTTTGAGACTCTCTGCTATAAATTTGGGATACTCCCAGTTGGGAAACCCACTGCTGGTGATCATGAGAGAGACTTTCCTCTGTATAATGCTCTGTTTAGTGGGGAGGCAACGGTTAAAAATGTCAATGTGAAGAGTACTGATATTGGGGTTGCACCAATGTCATATAAACAGAATGGTGAACTAAATGTAGTAGGGGTGACCACTAAGCAGGATGTGTTATCTCCCCTAGCAACGGTGGGTAAGGTAACCCAGGATAACTATGATGTTGCTCTGGTGGACCAGAGTGTATCTGAATTGAGTGATGAGAATTTATTTCAGTGTGGCAATGGTGAATCTAAAAGGTATGACGTAATCATAATGATGATGGGTTAATGCAATTCACTAATGCTAAAGTTTTTGTAGTGAATGACACGCCACTAGGTCACGGTGGTGAGAGTAGGAAATTGCAACCTGCTGTGCCTAGAAAAGGAGTCTTCCAGTGTGATATGGATAATGAAGATATAGGTAATGGGTCTGATACAGAGCCACTCTGTCCCTCTGTGTCTCCTTCAGCGGTTGGAGTGGTACTGCGTAGTACCTCTGATGGGATCACAGGGATGATGGACTGGGACAGATGGGCAACAAGCTTGTTGGCATTAATAAAAGATACCTCTGTTGCCAACAATGAAGTGGACCCAACTTCTGATGTGCTGAAAAGAGGGACTGTGGAGCAGCTATTAGTCCAGGGCGCACCTGCCGCTGCCAAAATTAACCCACTGCTGGTAAAAGGCACCGTTAAGGATAAACGCTCAGCAGAAGTTTTGCCCACAGCCCATAAAGGAGTTAATGGTGTAGTATACCAAATTGATATCCATAGAGATGTGGAAGAGCTCATTGACACTGAGCCTCAGAGTATTTGGGTGAATCCCACACCTGGTTACACTCTGGGAGAGCCCCAGGTTATTGTGTTGGGTACCTCCAGCCGAGAGGAAGCCTCTTTAAGAAGCACCACCTCTGAGGCATCAGTAAATGAGTGTCTCCATGTCTCCAGGAAGGTCTTATGTGTAGAATCAGGCTGTCTTTTTATAACAGACCTGCTGAAGGAAATGTTAGCCTTCTGGAGTGTAGAGCCCGTGTATACCTTGCTGTCTCTTCCATGTTCGGGAGAGCTGGTACAGTGGAGTCCCGCTAATCGGAGCTGGGTATTACAGGCTATACAAAACAAAGAAGGTCAATATAGGAATTCTGTGATACCATCCTTGTTGGTAATGGTGAAAATTGTCTTTCAGTGCATCGCTGGGTTGCTTCATAGCAGTAATCAGTGTGAGAGGCACACCAGAGTACTGTTGGACAGGACAGAGGTTTGGGCAGAAGTGCCAGAAGACACATGTATATGTGATGTGGTTGGGGTTGTCTACCCAAATACAGAATTATGTAAGGATGGTTTGGCATCAGGACAGTTGCTGGCAGAGTCTTTTGTGACAGCGAAGTCAATGGGTAGTGATGTTTCCATGGGAGACACCCACTCCGCTGTGTGTAATTCCTCTACAGAAACTGCCCCAACTACTAGTGAACTGAGTTCTGACAAGAGTATTTTTGATAATGATAAAAAGGGAAATGTATTGATGAATTTGGATTGTCTGATTACTGTGGGTGATAACATAAAGAATAGTAGACCAGGTGGTCAGGTTGACATGGTAGCTGGTCGTCCTGAAAGAGGTAATGAGTGCTTAACAGGCACAAGAGAGGTTAAGAGTCTAGCAATAGGCCCCCTACAGGTTCAGGAAGGTCACTCTGGAAAAGTTTTCCAAAGGTCCAGTAAACGCCCAAGTTGTAAGAATGAAAGGTCTAAGGGAACTGGCCCAAAGCTTAACAAGGGGACGTTAAAAGTGTTTGATTCCCAAATAAAAGAGCCCACCTCTATTACTAAAGGGTCTAAAAATATAACCCCATCAAGATTAAATAAAGCAAAAAGGGATGGTCTAGAGGAATTTGAGGGAGCACGTTGTAATGTTACAGGTACCAGGCATTTAAAGCTTAGGAGTCAACCCCAGGTTGCAAAGGGTGTTGAGATTTGTAAACCCCCTAGTGGTAAAAGGACTAGCATAGTCTTAAGGAAATTAGAAAGGCCGCGCTTTTGGAAGCACACTCGTAAAAAGGCATGGGGAAGTAGTAGAGCCCAAGTAAGGGGAGACAGGGGAAGTCACCTCTTGGGGCAGGGAGCAGTGTTTCCCTTTGATGAAAATGAAGTCAGCCAGGATTGGACCTCTACAGGTGATAGCCCGTACAGAAGGTCTAAAGCAAGGGTTTTAGGTTTGTGTGTTCCGCCCCCTACGGGGTCAAAACAAAGGGGGGGGATATGTGGCAGTGCGGTGTCCTGCCACGGTCAAAATAAAGCTGAGAACCTTGGATTCTCAACCAGGCAGGTTGAGGGGCTCCAGAGAGTTGATGTATTGCAGAGGAAACTGGCTTTTCAGTTTCCTCATATATTCATTAAGTCTATTTTGGGATCTGGAGCCTGGAGATTTCAAAGAGATCTGGGAGGGCTCCACCCCGGCAAACGGAGTCAGGAGGGCTCCACCCCGGCAGACGGAGTCAGGAGGGCTCCATCCCGGCAGACAGGAGGTCTCTGCCTTGGAGTCAGGTGAAAGCCAGACTAGCTGTGTGCTAGTGGCCATAATTTGAGAAGAGTCTGCAGGAGACAGACAGTGAACTGTGTACAAGCCAGGAGGCTGAATCTTTGTTGGTATTTCTTGATGGTGGATACCCCTGCGTGGGAAGCATTTGTGTTATTTGAACTTTCTTTAAATAAAAGTGGGCAAAAAAGCCCTTAAAGAAGCGAGTTGCTGTGTGCTTAAACAAGAAAAGCTCTACCAGTTGAAGCGAGTTCCCACAGTTGTTGAATACTTTCGAGTTTGACCACCCCCCATCCCAACACTGGCACCCGTTGTGACTTTATACAGCGGGTGTCTGTCAGCAAGTCCCGACCAATGCTTTACAGCCAGGACCTGCTGATTGGCTGTGTACAAAGAGAGCACTCTGTCAATTTCTCACCCCTGCAAAGCAGGGATGAGAAACTGATAGATCTCTCAGTAAAAGCAGCATGCTTTCCACACATTTAACCCCTGATCGCTCTAGATGTTAACCCCTTCTCAGCCAGTGTCAGTACAGTGAAAAAACTGATCACCTGCCCAGGTCTATAACTGGCTTTTTAAACAGTGAACATGGGGGGCTGTCACTATGTGAATTCCAAAAAAGTAGAACTATCCAGTTCAACTTGCCAGCCTACCCCAATCTAAGAGTGGCTATTATTGGCAAGGAACAAGGATATGTACATCTTATCAACAAAGGGGGATAAGAAAAGCCAGTTCAAACTGTCAGCCAGTTAGCCAACTATCAAAAACCAAATTAACCTGTCTTGAAACATGCGTTTAAAAACAGGGGTTTAGTTAGCACACATTTGCAAATACATACGTAAGCCACAGAGCCGCGTCACGGCACCCTGAGTATCTGTGGTCCTAACTCTACAAATCTAAAGAGTCCTCACAGTGGAGGCACATGCATTTAAATGGATAGAAACGAGGGCAGTGACAGTGTATTGTATAGTATTATCACTGCTCACTGTATTAGTCACTAGTGATGTCAGTGGCAGTTAGTGTCAGATTGCCCAACCACACTCTTGCAGCCCCACTATAAATCATTGATCATTAACAGAAAAAGTGCAAAGGAACAAAAACTTGGCATACTGCAATGCATATAATGTGACAATGAACATCAATTAAACATCACTGTATCAGTGTAAATGTACCTAACTAAATAAATAATAGTTCAAAGTAAAAAATTGTGTCTCAGAAAACTTTTAAAGCATAATATAAATCAATGCATATAGTGAGTCCATGGAGATAAGTCCATATACAAGAGAGGGTCCCTTTCTGTGGACTTATTTGGTATATAACAGGTTAATAAACAACTTTCCCTTTCACCAAAGGATAAAAAACAACAATTCCCTCCAGCCACTTGATGCAAAAACTCCTCAGAATTAATATTCCAGCTTCTTCTATATGGTAATGGGTACAACTGGGATCATTCACTCAAGGTAAAGAGTAAACTCCACATAGTGTAAAATAGTCAGAAAAAGCTAAAACTTTATTAAAATCATGAGATACAACCACTCACAAGTGCACCAAAGAAGCAGTGCACAACTTCAAACAGTTAATGGAAATCAATCACAGGTCACTTTAGAAGCCTCAAACACCTTCATACACCAGCTGAACCACCAGGTTTTTCTGACAGTCGTGATAAAGTCACTATGCTTCGCCTTCATGTATATCGTCATGCCCACTTGGCTGCTTCAGAAGGCTGATCGCCGCCATTAGTAGTATAAAAAAAATTCCAGTATATATCCCGCAGATTGTAGGCATTATAACTTTCATGCAAGCCAATCAATATACATTTATTGGGATTTTTTTTATATGTAGCAGAATACATTTTGGCCAAAATGTGTAAAGAAATTTGATTTTTTTTTAATTTTTTTATTGGATTTGTTTTATAGCAGAAAATAAAAAAATATTGTTTAAAAAATCCAGCAGTGATAAAATACCACCAAAAGAAAGCTCTATTTGCAAAAAAATTATATAAATTTCGTTTAGGTTCAGAGTTGACCATGCAATTACCATTGAAAGTCGTGGTGTGACCATACAGAGGGAGGTGGTGCCAGCCCTTCTCTCTCATAAATAGTCTGGGAGGAGTTCACCCAGGGGTTGTCATAGGAAATGTCTAAAGAACTTAGCTTGCTCGAGGCTGTAGGCTGTGAAGCTGTGTCTCTTGGCGATTCCCCTTAGGTGAAGCAGGAGAAAAAAAGGCACAGAACTACTGGAACTAATTGCATCCAATTGCTTTTTGACTTTGTTTGCAACCTTGAGGAATGTACTGTCTCCTCTGAGATGACTGGAGTATGTAAATATGTAAAATAAATGGTGCGGTAAATAATTAAAAGGCTTTTGTTGTTTTGATTCTGCCTTCCAGATGGATTCATCCCCTGGAAATGGATGGTACTAGACAGGGCTGCCAATGGAGTCCATTGCCCCGAGGCCTGGAGGGAAGACTGCTTACAGGTATTAGTTTGGCCATGCCAGGAGCCTTCTAGAGTGTGCTCATGTATTGGCAAGTTGCAAGGGGGAGTATTCCATTTCTAAAATGCCCTGGTGGGTCTAGGGCACCATCATATGTCTGGGCAGAAATGAGATAAAGCATGCGCAAGCTCTCCCACCACTTGGTTAATTGTACATAAGGAGGACATGAGGCCCAGCACATGTCTCCTGTTAGACAACACAAATACATGAAAGTTCTTCAGTTCTGTTTTGCTATGCTGGAGCTTCAATAAAAAATGCATTAGCTAAGTTTACTTTCAGTTCAACTCATAATTATATATGTCCCACTCTCAATGATTTGAGTAGGACTACACATCACAGAGGAGCCTTGGTGCAGCTTACTCATATATTTAAAAATGCGTGAAACTGCAAACTCTGTTTGAAAGTAGAGACATATTTGACAGGTCAGATTTTCTAAATGGTAGGGAATGTTTTGAGAATTTTTTAACTTGCCCTATAAGTTAAACGGTTGCCAATTTTTCAGTTTATTTAAACCTGAACAAAAACTTTTCTTAAAGGGTAACTAAAGACAACTTTTTTTTTTTTCCATTTTGAAGAGAATAAGGAGGGTTTTAACCAGTCAGCTTTTTTTTTACCATCTGTGTCCTATAAGGGAGATTTCCCTTCACATCCTGTTGCCAAAACATGAAGTGGGAGGAAAATGCCTCCAAAGTGTGGGAATCCTGGGGTGTCACCGAAACTAGTATCCCCACTGGAAGATTTGCCCTCTAGTACTGTTCTGGTGTCAAAGCAAAATATGGGATTTTGTTTTACTTTCTTTTTCAATGATAATGGTAAACAGAACAAATAGGGAGAATTTTCATAATGGGGGCACAGACAGCAACAAAAACTGACAGGTGTTATAATCCCTCTTCCGAAACAAAAAAAAAATGTTTTTCGCTTAGTTACACTTTAATTGCTCCTTTTGGACTTTTACATTTCAAAAGTAACAAAATTGTATTTTGTTACATCTGTTGGATTAGAGTAGAAAATACCTTCTGATCCTTTCAGAATTCTAGCACTGCCCTGTGTGCTCTGAAACCTTATCTCAAGCAGTGTTATCAGCTTTGTCCAGTTCACCACAGAAAACCTATCCCTATATTATGGAGATTAGGAGGGAAGGAGGTTTTCTGTAGTCCTAGCACACCTCCTTCCTAGGGTGACAACACAGCTTCTCCATAGATATGATACAGTGAGTGAGCACTGCAGCCTAGGTCAAGGTATCTGCTACTTGAAAGATCACCAAATGAAAAGAAAATAATCCTGAAAAAAGAAAACCAATGCAGCCACCACAGCTAAGGACTAGTAAACTGCAATATAGTTGTGTTCTTGGGTTAGGTACACTTTAACAGCAAAGCTTGCTTGTGATCTGTCTTTTGGATACCGTTTTTTGACCATTATGGAAAACCCTCAAAAATCAAAAGCATTTCCATAATACGATAGTTGAAACTGTATATTCTCAGATTCTGTTTTCACAATATTTACTGTCCATAATATTTACAGAATACCCCAATTTGACATACAGTACTTTCATGTAAACTGTTTTTGAGTAAGTAAAGAAAAACTGACTACAAATATGCCATCACAGTTTCTTACGTAAGGCGCTCTCAAACAAACAAACCTCCCAATGTAATTTTACAGCTTAGTATTTAAGAAATATTTTAAGAACCCTTTCTCTGTTTCAATGTTTTACATTGCAGTTGCTAATATGTTAAATACCAATGTGCTTTAATCCCTTTTATCTGGAATTATGTAGGTGTGTCCCTCAGTAGATACAATGTGGCCCCTTGAAGATTAATTCCATTGTATTTGGCCCACCGTTTCATCTGAGTTTGACGTGTTTGATCTAAAGCATCTTTAGCTCAAAATAAAGCTTTGCTGGAAGGTGCATTAACTGGCTTTTCCTTACTTTCAATGAAACCCCATTATTTCTTTTACGCAGGGAGGAGGGGGCATTGGACCAGATCTGGTGTCTGAACATGATTTTGTGATCTAATTAAAGAACAGAAACCGTAGTCTTGAGCATACTGCATACAAGGTACTGCTGTTTCATAAACTAAAATTGAACAAAAGGAGTTGTTAAAAAAACAACCATTTAGTTCACAGCTTTCAGGCAACACATTTGAACTACTTTCACTTCCAGAGAACTGTTCAGTAATGTACAAACAATAGTAGGAAAGTCAAGAGCTCTTCTGAGTGCTGGTTCACACTGCTGCGTTGCCAATCTGATGCAGTTTCACAGTGCGGTATCAGTGCCATTTCTGCTGTGACATTGAATGCGATTTCTGAGGGGACTGACCATAGCAAGAGATGAAATTCACACCACACCCGCACTAAACGCATACAGAATCCTTTTCTGAAATGGATCAAATTCGCATCGCATAGATATGAACAGGCCTCATTGGAAATAATGCTCTTTGACATTACATGCAAATCTATGCTTTTCTGAATGCATCTGATCTACACCGTGTTCCAAATTATTATGCAAATGATATTTTTCTCATTTACCTAAATAATTGATGTAAATAACAGTCAGCATAATTCTCATGTTATCAACTATTAGGAGGTTTGTTCAATAAAATTTGAATTGTACTCTTAATGATAACAGTATTTTTTTAAACATAAAAAATTTCCAATGCACTTTTCCAAATTATTATGCACAGTAAGTTTCAAAACACTTTATAGGTTGTAAAGATCTGAAAATGGTCATTTGTTGTGTTTGCAGCATATTTACTGAAATCAAAAGCTATTTCAATCAAACTTTTAACAACATTTTAACTTTTTAAACATTTTAACAGGTCACATTATATTTTAACATAGGAGCCCTTATTTGATAGCAGTTTCACATTCTTGCATCCATTGAACTTGTGAGTTTTTGGACAGTTTCTGCTTGAATTTGTTTGCAAGATGTCAGAATAGCCTCCCAGAGCTGCTGTTTGGATGTAAACTTCCTCCCACCCTCATAGATTTTTTACTTGAGGATGCTCCAAAGGTTCTCAATAGGATTGAGGTCAGGGGAGGATGGAGGCCACACCATGACTTTCTCTCCTTTTATCCCCATAACAGCCATTGATGCAGAGGTATTCTTTGCAGCATGAGATGGTGCATTGTCATGCATGAAGATGATTTTATCATGGAAAGCATAGTTCTTCCTTCTGTACCAGGGAAGAAAGTGGTCAGTCATAAACTCCACATACTTTGCAGAGGTCATCTTTACACCTTCGGGGGCTCTAAAGGGGCCGACCCGCTCTGTTCCCATGATTCAGGACCAAAACATGACTCCACCACCGCCTTACTGATGTCGCAGCCTTGTTGGAACAGGGTGGCCATCCACCAACCAACCACTACTCTATCCATCTGGACCATCCAGGTTTGCACGGCACTCATCAGTGAACAGGACTGTTTGAAAATTAGTCTTCATGTATTTTTCTGCCCAGTGCAGCTGTTTCTGCTTGTGAGCATTGGTTAGTGGTGGCTGAATAGAAGGTTTATGCACAGTTGCAAGACTCTGAAGGACTCTACACCTTGATGTCCGTGGGAATCCAGAGGCACCAGCAGCTTCAAATATCTGTTTGCTGCTATGTAATGGTATTTTAGCAGCTGCTCTCTTGATCTGATGCATGGATCTGGCAGAAATCTTCCTCAATGTGCCTTTATCTGCACGAACCCGTCTGTGCTCTGAATCAGCCACAAATTTCTTAATAGTGCGATGATCACGCTTAAGTTTTTGTGAAATATCTAATGTTTTCATACCTCGCCCAAGGCATTGAACTGTTTTACTCTTTTCGGCAGCAGAGAGATCCTTTTTCTTCCCCATATTGCTTGAAAATGGTGCTCTGCTTAATAAAGTGGAACACCCTCCTTTAGTAGTTTTTCCTTAAATTGGGCTCACTGGCCAATCTAATTATCACAGGTGTCCGAGATTGTTTTCAGTGATCAAAAGAGCCCTGACACACAATGCCATCCATGAGTTAAACTGAAAAACAAAATATTTCATCTTTATGACACTTAAATAGAATTTGCATAATAATTTGGAATGCGGTGTACGTAGAATTTGTAGCAATGTCGACTGGCACTCAAACCTTAGACCTTTTCTGGGGTTTACTTGTGATGGGTAGATACTTTGAAGCAGTGGTATCAAGGAAAGAATGCAAGACAACCATTCCTTTAAAGTAGACATTTATCCCAGAAACTGGACAGTACAGTAAAACTTGAATGCCTCTTTTACACTTGCAATTGGGGAGTGGTAAAACTCAGCAGACGAGCAGCTTTTTTACCGCCCCTTGACTGCTTCCCCTTTTGTTGCTATGGCAATGGCCAGGGGTGTACACATGACACAGCTGCAATGAATTACTTCACAGCTACAGCAGTAATTATGCCCCCTGTCTCACTCAGCAGGTGTTACCACCGTCCAAGCAGAACGTAAGTGAATGGGGACACTCTGCAACTACTCCACAACAAGGCACAATGCACATGGTTGTGATGTGATTTCCCGGCATTTAGAAAGTTATAACAGATGGTGAGCAGGTGATAAACACATCCTCACTGTCTTTCAATTTCTGTCTAAAGAGCAATACAAATGTGGATCATGCTTCAAATAGAAAAGGAAATGTAAACGAGCCCTTAGGCTGTTCAATTACACATTTGAAACAGTAAGATCATTTAAAAGCAGAAACAAGTTCAGATTCTAAGTCCTCATGTCTTACAAAAAGGATACCAAAATAAAGTATACCTTAAAGTATGGGAATACAAAAAAACAGCAATCACATGACCACTGATAACTCGATTCTCGGCCTTCAGTGAACAAAGAGTGGTGACTGAGTCCCCAGTTCTCTGCTCTGCCGCTCCAGTGCTCACTGGACTGGCTGTTCAGGTGGCGGAAGCGACTGGCTCAGCCTCTCAGTGGTGCGCTGAAAAACGACCTGTTCAGCATCTGGGTGGATCCCAACTTTAAAGTCAGGATCTCTCAAGAGTCTGGACTGGCTTAGTCATGTCAGCGGACATCTGACTTTAGCCTGCTGTCAGCAGAATACAGGTCATATATGCAGAACTAAGTGCACTCCTGTGACCCATAGAAGTAGGGCTGAAAAGTCTTTGGCAATATTTTTCCTGTAAGTACTTACACACTTTGGTTTCTAGTAGACACAAATCCAACACTTCCTGAGCTCAGAGATCCAAGGCCAATCCAACAATATGACAATATGATGAAAGTATTGTGTTCATCCAACTCTGATCAAAGGTTGTGCGGCTCAAACACGAAGCTGGGGAAGCCCGATAACAACTGTAGTAAAGAACAAAAGACAAAGCGCACCAACCTTCAGCATTACCTCAGTAGGCACTTAATAAATTTATTGATAAGAAATATACTCACAAAAGTAGCAATATAAAAGGCATGTAACAACGAACAGCGAAACACTGGGTTAACATGCCTTTTATATTGCTACTCTTGTGAATATATTTCTTATCAATAAATTTATTAAGTGCCTACTGAGGTAATGCGCAAGGTTGGTGCGCTTTGTTTTTTGTTCTTTAGTACACTTTGGTTTCTATCACAAGGGAACCTCTACAATCACTGGGCAGTTCCTAAGGTTTCTGCTTTGCTGACTGGACTTTTAGTGTAAATGGCACTTTGGCTTTCCACTATCTCCTGGTCTTCCACACAATCACTACTGAAGGCGCAAAGCTGATTTTAGTGTCCATTTGCCCCTGCTAGTACAGGTTCTGGGGCTCCATAGTGACACAGATTTTGCTATTTTAAGCACATCTGCACCCAAAAATGGTTGCCGAAATCTCAGGAATTCTGTGACTAAATTTGACACAGGCCTTCCCAAAATGGCAGCCAGAGAACATAGCAGAGGATACATTTGTTCCATACAGGCCCACCCCTAGTTTTAGCATCAAAGCAGCAGTCAAGTGATCCCTCTGTTATGGAAACGAAATGGAAAGTGACTCAGCTATCACTTCTGAAAAGATCAGCCCAACATCACCTCCTGGGACAAGCAGAGGTCACCAACTAACCCCTACCTACAAGTCGATTATTAGGGAAAGTGTTACGAATATAGATACTCACACAAGTGAAGGCTTATAGGTACAACTGATTTGAGATGACGAATGAGGTTTCTGCCATGGAAGCTAGGGTATTTTAATAAGTTTACTACCCCTCTTTTATGCTGGGGCTTGAGGCAAAAAAGTATTATAGCTTTGCAAAGACTAGGGAAAGCTTAGAACCTCTGTCACCTTTTATTTTTCTGTCTATCCCCTTCCTTTAGATTGTAAGCTCCTTGAGCAGGGCCCTCACATTCCTTCTGTACTGAAATGTATTGTAATTGTACTGTCTCCCTTATTTTGTAAAGTGCTGCGCAAACTGTTGGCGCTATATAAATCCTGTATAATAATAATGATAATATCCCAAATGGCGAAATTAACGCTCACTTTCTTGCCTGTAGGCACTAAAGAAAAACTCTTCAAAGTGGAGGATTATACCAAGTTTGATATTTGTCACTGCAACTGATGACCCCGCTGGGATATTATCTCTTTTTAACTTATTCTTCAAAACCTCTTTGTGCATACAGCTAATATGACAACACAGGCTTACCAGCCTCAGTCCCTTAAAGGGTACGGCTTGTACTGAAAACAGGCATCAATTAATGGATTAGAGCTTCTTTGTTGAGTTTGAATAGACTGATATGGTTTTTTTTGATGCACTGTATAAACTCCATTTAAAAAAAATGCATTAGAAAACATATCACTGGTACATGATAGCTATATGTTACACCAACATTTGTCTTTTATTCCTACCAAGGGCCACATGAAAAGGCATACAATTTGCAGATGTCCATAGCCATATACCTATATACAGTATAAGGTCTGGCTAAGTCTATGTTAATTTAATAGCAAGTCATTCATGGTGGGACATGGAGTGCATTTACATACTGTGTGTGTGCATGTATATATATTCTTTCTCATCAAATAATTCCCAATATGGCTGCATGATAACCCTCATGAATCCATATACATGGAGCCAGTTAACAATAAAAGTAATAGCTTTCTTTTAGAGATTTAGCATCAATCTTGCATACGATTTGACAAGTTACTTGGACATGGCTTATTAATATTGTAATATTCAGTCATTAATTACTAATCATGTTGCTATGATACCTCTGAGCTGTTTAGAATAATGGCATACAGAACCCATTTATCATAGATCTTACAAACTACTGATCATCTAATGCATGATAATTAGTATTTGTAGAGAATAACTAGTTTATAGTGTTCATAAATAATGACATTTTTTCAATTTACAACAAATATTAATTGTCGTTCAAGCTCTAAGATTTAAAGTAGATGTTTTATAGTGCAATTTCGATTAGCAGGGTGTTAATCTTGTGTTTGCATTAACACACAGATGTGCATGACATATCAAATATATTTTGTTTGCATTTTATCTCCTACATTTTACAAATGCCAAACTCAAATTTAATTAGTAAAATATAATGAACACACTTAAAATAGTTTTTTAAATACTAACATGTATTTTCAGACAATATAAGGAGGTGTATCCATGACCATTGCTGTCAAACGCTGCCTTTATATTCAGACGCAAATACATGTATTAGAGCAAAAAAAGTGGCCTGCTTTACTGCAATGAGAAGAGTGATGGCAGTAAAAAGATCAAGTCCATTAAGTCTGTCCTAAATTCATATATTTTTTTTTGTTAATTATGTTATTTTTTGTTGTTTTTATCTGAGTATAGATCTATGTTTGTCCCAAGCATCTTTTGAATCAACTTACTGTTGACTGACACACTACCTCTGCTGGACTTCGATTCCAAGCATTAACTATTGCAGTAAAAAGATATTTCTATGATTAGTTTTGAATTCCCTCCTGTTAGTGTGAGGTCATGTCCCTGTGTTCTTGATCTTGGCTTCATTTTAAAAATACTGCCCTCCTGAATATCATTCACCGCTTTGATGCATTTAAGGGGGTGATTTAAGGTTCAGGAGGACAGAATTTTCAATGCAAATGCTTCTCCAGTAGGACATGCTGCATTCAGAGAAATACAACCTACAGCAAGTCATGCACAGCCTCAGAACTGTAATACATACTGTAACAATGAGGTAAGTGATGGGAATGAATGGGAATCTGCTAACCTGCCTTTGAAGTGAGTTTTCAAAAATGTAAATGTAAACAAGCCATGAAAAAGATTATCAACATTTAAATAAAAAATACTCCCTTTTTTTTCCTTTTAATAATAGTATGGTATACAGTGACTACCCACTCTTGCAATATTGATAGACGGATATGTACATTTTAGGCTTGGTCTACCCATAGTTCTAACAATGGGTCACAAAACTCACTACATAAGTGAGTAAATGGTTTTTGGGTGTGATAACACATGTGATGAATTATTAATGTGTTTATGTCCATGACTTGACATCAACTTGGCCTCCTGAAGATCGATAAGCCCTCCTATTGACACTTTGAAGCTCCATTTGCCGTTGTTTAGCGGGTCCTGAAACTAGCTTTCTACTGTAATAATGTTTTTCTTATTTTAGTTCAATAGTTGCTGTAAGCTGTGTTGTTGCCTGTACACTCCTAGGAGTTTTTCACTTTAACTTCACTTTTACTCTCTTCCTAGATAGCCCCCTTGAGACCACCAGGCAGAAAACTCAACCATTTTCGTTAGTTTAATTGTTTACAGCTAATTCAATCTAATGTTTTAGTTTGTTCTTTGTTCCCTTCTTTGGTTCCCCACCATTTCCTCTCCTTTCCTCTCACTGCCCCTCCCCAGGAAGGGGGGGATTACTGGTTACTGCTAGTCTCTATTATACCTCCTTTCTTATTAGGCCATAGCTCCTTTTAATGTACTGACCATGAATGTCAAGGGCCACAGTAGTTTCCTATTATGTACCCAACAAAAATCCCACCTTCTTTTTTCCCATTTCCTGCTGGTTGCACCTATGCATACAAAGGGAACTCTGATCATATGCTGGGATTCTAACCAGGTTTTGTGTCTTTACTTATACAAGTCATCCTCCTTCCCACCACCCTGTTCTCCCAAACACATCATGCTGGTGCCTTTGCATAAACAATCATTGGTAAATACCTAGAGAGAGTGCAATCCTCCACATCAACAATACACTTTTTACTCTCACCCTCACAGTGTTCTCTCCAGAACTGATCAAATTTTTACCTTTGTAGGTAGCTCACCCGCACTGCACTTGTCCTCTATCCACCCAATTGCCTGGTCCTGGCACAATGCAGTCGTAACAACTTTTTTTTTTTTTTTACTTTTACTAATTCCTTAATCCCACAACTGCACTTGGTGCTTTAATGACTCCCTAATGGCACACCTGGACAATAGAGCAATTATACAGACTGCACTCAAAGAATAATATAACACCAGATATCCCCCCCTCCCTTCAAAGCATGGGAAGCCCAAAATCAGTTATTCATGGCACCTGCATTCATCTGGCCTCTCAACTTAAAAGAAAACATTGTCTACTACATGAGAATTTAGATGCTGAATTCTGCACGTTTTACAAATTTTAAAGTAACATATGGCGTCCAATAAACTTCTTTTGGAAAAGGCCCTTTTGAACTTGACCTATTTTTGACTGAATCTGCTGAGAAACATGTGCATAGATCGCAACATCTCTACTATACGAAAGCTAATAAACCTGACATATTTTTGAATCAAGCCTTGAAGCAGAACTATTGGCAAACCTTTTTTTCATTTTGGATAGAGTAAGAGAGGGTTATAACCCCTGTAAAGCTTTTTGTTTTTGCCATGTGTCCCATTGGGAAGATTGCCCTGCATTCCTGTCCAACAGGCAAAAAAGGAAGTGAGAGGAAATTCCTGCAAATTAAAAGAATCTCTTGGAGACCCCTAGGTCACCAGAACTAGTGTCCCCATTGGACGATTTCCCCTCTATTACTGTTCTGGGGACAATTCAAAATTTGGGATTTTCTTTTACTTTCAATGATAATGGAAATAATGGAAAACAGGACAAATAGGGTGACTCTCCAATCTACCCATGACTTAAAAAAAGTTTTGTCTTTAGTTACAGTATACTTTAAAGTGGTTGTAAAGTAATGTTTTTTTAAAATAACAAACATGGCTATACTTACTTGCTCTGTGCAATAGAATTGCGGAGAGTGGCCTCAAACCTCCTCTTCTTGGGCCCCCGCTGGTACTCCTGACTCCTCCCCTCTGGCTAGTGCCTCGAATAGGAGCTGCTTCCCATGGGGGCACTACTGCAAACAAGCTCCTGAGCCCCGCTGTTGTGTCAATTGACACAGACAGCAAGACTTGGCCCCACCCCCTGCTCCCTCGTCACAGACTTTGATTGACAACAGTGGGAGCCAATGGCTTTCACTGCATCAGCAAGGACTGTGAGACCCAGAAATGAGGGAAGAGAGAAGCTGCAGATGTGCACAGCGCTGGATCAAATGAGAGCTTAGGTAATTATAAGGGGGGTGAGGGGCTAGTACTTATGCCTAAACATTTTTTTATCCTAATGCAAGGAATGCATTAAGGTAAAAAATGTTTAGCCTTTAGAAGCACTTTAAGGAAACTCGAACATAACTATAAAACAATACGATTGAAGCTTGCACTCTGTACCTATACCAGCAACCCAATTAAAATACACTATGCCAAGCTAGTGATAATATTTGTAGAACTTCCCTCCTAATCCACTCAGCACGTACATGTTGTATTTCCACTTGTCTCTTATCTCTCAATATAAGGAAGGAATTTGGTACAGTCTCTTTGTCATACCTTCAGTATATTCTCTGCTGCTGGGGCTTCGGACTCCATTTTCTCCAATGGGTGGCCTATCTCTACAATAATTCAACAGCATATGTGAATTACGCTGGGCATAAGCCAGAAACATTTTCTATTTGCAGAAGAACCCGATGTCCCCGTCCTCTTTGCGCTCATCATTGAACTCCTGGCCCTATTAATTTGTTCGGTCCCTGATATTAAAGAAGTGAAACTGGGGGGGGGGGGCACCATCACAAATGATGTTAACTTTGCTGACAATGTTCTCCTTTTCCTGACTTCTCCTCCCACCTTTCTGCTCTCTTATCTGGGTGTAAAACTTCTAGACAGAATTGAGGATATTTTACCTCTCCATGCTATCACATCTTTCCACCCTACTTACCCACTGGTTCTCCTTGCCATTCTCCTGGTTAGTAAAAATAACAGCGGTCAAAATGACTATACTGTCCAAAAAGCTGTATCTATTTAGAGTGCTCCCTACTGCAGTCCCAGTTTATTATTTCTGCATGCTTCAACTTTTATCCCGGGATCCCTTAAATACTGATTATCTTATTGTGTTCTTGAACTCAACCAAAAGTCCGGGGTGGCCTGGGTCTTCCCAACTTTGCAAAATATTATTACGCTGCCCAAATAGCTCCACTCTTATAGTCATGCAATTATAGAGATACCTTTGTTGGTGCACATAGAGGCAGTCGAATGTGACTTGCTTTCGGTTGCTCTTGCTGAATTGTTTTAAAAGACATGTCAACAACTCTATTGTGAAATATTCCCTAGTGATGTGAGATACGCTTATATCCTCAGCAGGTCTTTTTTCACCACATCTTCCCCTAATTTCCTATCTTGCAATCCCATCTTTTTAACCTGTTTACATTTCCCCTTACTCTTTTCAATCCTGGGTAGCTGCGAAGTTGGAAATGTTTTGCAATTTGGCTACCAAAAGAACCTTCAAAACTTTTCCAGCCCTCCAGGAATCTCCCTGCCAAATTCGGAAATATTTTTCTATTTACAGCTTAAACATTTTTATGCTCCATACTGTAGACTAGGCCAAGCCTTAGATACACTGATTCCTTTTAAACGCCTCTATAAACATGACCCTCATGCTCTAGGGATTAATTATACTCTGTATCAACAAATCCAAGGAAAATCTGGTTACAACCTCCCAGGTTATGTACTTAGGCAACTGACCTCAGAGTCACACTAACGCCAGATGGCTGGACTATGGTCGATTATCACATTTTCAACCCAAAATTTTGTTGCCCTGAAAGCAAACTACAAAGTTATGACTCACTGGTATTTGGTTCTGGATAGGATCTCCAAATATATCTCTTCCTACCTGTCATCATGCGTCTGCAATTGTGGAGGCTTGGGCACTCACCACATTTGGTGGCCCCGTCCCACTGTTCACACATTTTGGACAGACATCTTTTCAATGTTATAGTCATTGCTCTTGACACCAATCGCTCCAGACCTGCTCGTAGCCTATTACATCGGAGACCGGAAAAGTGTTTAGACAGCCCAATTTAAAATATTACAACAGGTTGTCACAGCAGCCCAACAAACTATCAAAATGTGTGGAAATAATCCTCTCTTACTATGATAGAAACTAAGAACAGAATGATGCAAGTCATGATCCATGCCAAAATTGACGCAATATTGCAAAACAGAGTTGCAAAATACATTAAAGTACAGCATACATGGGTAGATCACTATCTCCCCACTCACTTTGATGCTTCACTCTTGCTTCCCAACTGACGACTTTTGGCCTTTCAAGGATGAATTGTGCTTTGCATCTACCCAGTGAACCCCCAGGAATTTATCCCTCTTTCCCCTTCACCACCCACTATCTGCCCCCCCCCCCCACTATTATTTACTCCTCTGTTTGTTTATAGGCAATTTGTGTATTTTAGCTAACTGTTCACAGGTTCGGCTAATACATGCATACCTTTGTTCAGTAATTGTGACTTTCCACTATAGCTTGCAAGATTACCTGCTTATCTATGTCCTGTTGACATTTCGCTTCAGTTAAAATGGGTCAATTAAAAAAAAAAACACATTAAACGGCTGATTGGCGATTTTTGATTTCTATATATGCTTTGGATATACTCTTTGTGAATATGCTGGCCTCTTAGTCATATCCCTTATTTTCCCTGTAACTTTTTTTTATAACAAATAAACATGTTGAATGAGAAAAAGTACCATATGGTGCACAATTGTATCTAATTATCTTCAGTGTGCTACTGGGAATGCCCAGAGTTCCAATGCAAATTTCAATTATGATAAAGTCAATATTTCTATATTCTATACCCCCATGTGACAGTGCATGGGCCCAGCAATAGGTTGTTCAGGCAGTGTTTGCTATATTGTTGGGTGGCGTAGTTAGATAGATAGATAGGTAGATGGGAAACTACAGACAAACAGACAAATATGGACTGTGTAAAGCAGAATGAGCAGGCTGCCTCTAATAGCATATTTATTTTTTTCCTGTTTTTCTTCTAAAAGAGCGCTGGAGACAAAAACGTTAACCCTTGTACAGACAGTGATTAGGGCAGTATGACTTCAGAATACAGTAGTGGGCATAATGACAGCACTATGCTAATAACAAGGAAAATCAAAGTAGTAGAATTTCAAGAGCAGCAAAAAATGGAGAATTGAATTAAAATGATAATTTAAACTTTTTTGACTCTCCCTGTCATTCTTCAAAGAATAAATACTATTAAGAGTGTGTAACACATTCTGTATACAGTAATATATGTACTTTGTAGATTTTTCCTAAACCGTGGTATGGCACTATTTATCGCCATATAACAGAATGACTATACATACTATTCTGAAGTGACAGCACTGGATCTTAAGGTATATAACTGTAAACATTAATTTATTCTAAAACTACTATAAATCGTAATAGTTTATCTTCTCCTCTGCTGCTTCTCCTGATGAAGATGCGCTCAACTAAACCAATGTATTTTATCATTCCAACTTTATCTGTGGGTTGTATATTTTCATGTTAGGTTTAGTCTTGCTGCTACCATTGCAAACTGTTGGCAGAAAAGTGTGAAGGCTCACTACCAAAGAGGGAACAACCTATAATGCAGTGTATAGCCTTTTCCTTGATCAGCTGAATGACATGAGCCAATAATTTGAAGGAATGAATAACCCAGTAACCCAGCCACCTTTCTATTGAAGGGTGGACTTACAATAGCCATATTGTCAGTACATCTTGGGACTTTTATAAAGCGCTGACTATTCTATGATTTTATTCAGTTGTTTTTTTTTCTATTTTAGCATTGGTACATGTACCCAGTGGCTGTGCTTGGTTTTTCATACCTTTTGTTTAACATTAGATTGCTTATTGTCCCTACAATTGGCCATAGTTAAATAACAAGTTTCACTAACCATAGACTTCAATAGAGTTTTTGCTGTAAAGTTTGCAAACAGAAAGATTTTTCTTATTCTTTGTTATACCTTCTAAATAAAAATCCAAGGCAGTTTCCTTGTATGCAAAGGTACAGATACAATAATAAAGGCTAAATGATGGTTGTGGGGTCCAACAGTAGAAGTAGCCAGGAATTTGTCTTAATATTTATCTGGGCACAGTTTGGGAGATGAACACATTTACTTCCTCAAAATAAAGAATATTTAAACCCAACATTTTATATTATTGATATATGCCTGTTGTACCATGTACTTGTATGAGAAAGTATTCTGTTCTCTGTGTATTGCGTCTTTGAAATTGCTAGTTTTCCTGCCAGTTCTTCTACTTTCCCATTAAAAATTGAGGGGTTCCCTCTCTTTCGAGGGGTTTCCTCTCACTTCCTGTTTTGGCCATAGGACAGAAAGTGACAAGGGGTATAAGCTTCCCTTACTTTATCCAGTATGAAAAAAAGTTTTAAAGTGGTTGCTCAAGGTATTTTACCCCAGCCCCCCTAAAACGTACCTGAGCCCCATCTCAATCCAATGATGTGCACAACAGCCTCTGCTCCGCTGGGTCTCTCCCTCCTCATTGAGAGTTGCTTGAGAGTGAGCCTACAGCTCACAAGCAGCTTGCTATGGGGGCACTCGGCAGGAGAAAGGGACCAAGATTGCCTGCAAAACCACTGCACAGAGCAGTTAAGTTAAGTGTAATATGCTTGGTAATTCTAAACAAAAAAAACTGCCTTTTATATCACTTTAAGGTTACACAGTTACATAGTTAGTCTGGCTGAAATAAGACCAAAGTCCATCCAGTTTAATTTAGAAGTCCAGAAGGCAACTGGAGTCATAAGATGTGTGAGACACTCAACCTTTGATGGAACTACAGCCCCAAGTATTTCTCTATGTGGGTGTGCTGTATACATTCAGTGGCACACAGGCAGCTGTTACCTACCCTTTAAAAGGGGTCCTGCTGACAGGGATTAGGGTATGTTACTGGAGTTTGTTTATTGACTGTGGTACTACAGTCCTATACTTTGGTTCTCTATTACCAGCCTTGTTCTTTTACCTGGACAAACTCTCTGTGACAGCTACCGGCCCTGGCCTCTTCTAAGTCTTTATTGTATCTGAATTTCCAGTGATCAATTCTAAGCCACTCCATAAATTTCTCCCTGCCTTATGACTGGTTCTTAATGGCCATCATGATGAAAGCAGACTGGGAATGGGTATCAGATAATGCCATCTTCCTCACCAGGGATTTAGAAAAAAAAAGCTATTTCCAGAGTCTCTACCTTGGTCAAAGACCTACTGCCATCCTGCAAGTGGTTTTTAGTGCCCTCCAGAAGGCCACTTGCATAGACTTTGAACCCAGATCCCGAATCCCGAAAAACTGGTGCACCAGAGGCCATGGAGTAATTTAGGACACTAATAAATCAAATAATAATGTGTATCACTTAGTAAACTAGCAATTTGTAGAAACATCTTTAACATTTGCCAGCCTTTGAAGCAGCAGCCTAAATATAGCTCAGTAATACTTGCCATGACTTGCAGTACTCCTATTCTAAAGTCTCATGCTTCAAACATTTCAGATGATCCTTACCCTTAGCTGAATACAACCAAGGTTATTTTGACGTCATTTTTGCATGCATTAGTATTAATTTTTCCTTTTTAAAACAATGCATTTCTAAGTTCTATTTTAAATTGTGAGAGGGTTCAGCCAAGTCATCAAACAAGAAGGCCTGAATTGGAAATCATAAGGTAACTTTTCTCTTTAGAAAAACATGTGTATGATATACTGAATATTTTTTTACAAGAGCAGACAACATATTTTAACTTTGTAAAAGTAGTTTTTTTTATATCTGTTCTAATATAGCAAGGAAAGGTCATGTTCAATTTAGGGATCAAAAAGTTTTTCTTATCTTTTTCTAGTATTTATGCTTGCCCTAGGGAATAGCATTCAACTCTTAAGGTTGTACAAAAACATAAAAAATAACAGAAATTCTAGAAAAAAATAGTCTTTTAGATTTATAGCACGTCTTGCTTTTCTATTATTACAGTGATAGTGATGTATAAATTTTATCATGATCCATTAGAGCACACATTGATTTAAAATAAAAACACATATGCCTTAAAGTGGAAGGCAAGAAATCCTAACTAAGCTTAAATTTATTCCCACCCCTATCCTAAGCCTAATCTATCTACTTTATAAAACAAAAGATGTCTATACTTACCTATTCTTTACCTATTCTAAAGTCTCTCCAGTCTGGTCACATTACTGGCTTCCAGCTTAAGTGTAGAGGAGGGACAGACGAAAATTTATGCCCCATAGCAAACCTATGGGTGATGTCATCACCCAGGCTCTGCAGTCATTGTCAGCGATTTCTCCTCAACACTGAAGCCAGTGCTGGAGAGATCATGTGACCAGACTGGGTGACGTTGAAATAGGTAAGTATACTCAACCTTTGATGGAACTACAGCCCCAAGTATTTCTCTATGTGGGTGTGTTGTATATGTTCAGTGGCACACAAGCAGCTGTTACCTACACTTTAAAAGGGGTCCTGCTGGCAGGGATTAGGGTATGTTACTGGAGTTTGTTTATTGACTGGTACCTATACTTTGGTTCTCTATTACCAGCCTTGTTCTTTTACCTGGACAAACTCTCTGTGACAGCTACCGGCCCTGGCCTCTTCTAAATCCTTATTGTATCTGAAATTCCAGTGATCAATTCTAAGCCACTCCCTAAATTTCTTCCTGTCTTATGACTGGTGCTTAATGGTCATGATGACAAATGCAGACTGGGAATGTCTATCAGACAATGCCATTCTCCTCACCAGGGGTTTAGGAAAAAACAGCTATTTCCAGAGTCTCTGCCTTGGGCAAAGGCCTACTGGCATCCTGCAAGTGGTATTAGGTAAGTATAGGGCATCTTTCCTTTTACAGGGTAGATAGAATAGGCTTACAGCTGTAGAAGAGGGGTGGGTGTAGATTTAAGCTGAGTGGGTTCTTACTGTTAAAAATAATGATGAACCCAATATAATTTCCGTTCTCGTAAATGTATTGAAATGGCCCTTTCCATTTCTATAGTATATCATTCTAGAAAGCTGTCAACTTGAATTGATAAGCCTGGATGGGGGGGTAAGAACTACAGGCAAACTTGCTAAGCACAGGCAAAGAGTGACATTAGTAGTAAAGTTCATAATGCTGCTATTTTTCTATTGTTCTGACTACTCTTAGCTCTCCCTGCACTACCTTCTCTTTACAGTTCCCTTACTGAATTAATCCAGAAAAGTCCAGGGGTGAACAGAAGAGGGAAACAAAATGATCAAAATTTGGGAAATATATAGCTTGGTATTCTCCTCTCCTATCCTGCTTCCCTAGACACTGGTCCACATGTTCCATTTTGGAAAATATAGACCTGCCAATATACTGCACCTGAAAACCTTGTCTTGACTCATAACTACAAAGGAAAAAAATTATGTCTGCACAGAATGATATCACTATATTCTGTAGATTTCTTGATCAATAAAACGTATTTAAACCCAAGAACAAACATTTTATACATTGCAGCTTACCTGTCCTTAGATATACGATGGACAATAACACACTGTACATCCTAAGCTGAGAATGCTCACTTGCTGTATTGTATTTGTGGGAAGCAGTGTTGCCACCCTGTCACAAGACATATGTTGTAATTATTGAACACCTTTCCCCTCTTCTTATCTTCTCTGTAGTAAACAGGAAAGAATGTAGACAGAAGTGATAATATTGCTTGAGGTTTCAAAGCAGTATTGACTTACAACAAAAAGGTCAGGATTTCTTTATTGGATGGACAGGTATTTTTCTGCATCTATGGAACAGATATACAGTTAGCTCCATATATATTTGGACACAGGCACAATTTTAGTTTTTTTCAGGTATTTGCCAAAATATATTCAAGCTATAGTTATACCATGGATATGGGCTGAAAGTGTGTACTCTCAGGTTTAATTTGAGGGTATGTACATCCAAATTGGAGGAAGGGTTTAGGAATTACAGCTCTTAAGATTAGCCATCCCCCCTGTTTTAAGGGACCAAAAGTAATTTGACAATTGAATCAAAAGCTGTTTCATGGCCAGGTGTGGGCTACCCCTTCATTATTTATTCATCATTTAAGCAGGTAAAAGGTCTGGAGTTGATTCGAAGTGTGGTATTTGCATTTGGAATCTATTGCTGTGAACCTACATCATGCATTCAAAGGAGCTGTCCATGCAAGTGAAACAGGCCATTGTAATGCTTCAAAAACTAAACAAATCTAGCAGAGAGATATCAGAAACATTAGGAGTAGCCAAATCAACAGTGTGATACATTCTGAGGAAAGAACAATGCACTGGTGAGCTCAGCAACATAAAAAGGCATGGACATCCACAGAATACAACAGTGGTAGATGATTGCAGGATCCTCTCTATTGTAAAGAAAAACCTATTCACAACATCCAGACAAGTGAAGGACACTCTCCAGGAGGGTGTATCATTGTCAAAGTCTACAATCAAGAGAAGACTTCAGAAGAGCAAATACACAAGTCAGAGCACAGCAGCAGAAATAAAAAAATAAAAAAGAATTAGTAGATTTGGAGGAGGCTGAGAGCATTGGACGGTACTTTTTTGATTTTAGAGTACATAGGATTTTTTTTTTTTAAATCAGAGTTGAGTGTCACTTAAAGTGCAAAATAAAAATGTACTTACCAGTATAACTATTATACATTCCTCTTTTAAAATGTAGTTTCTAAAGCCTTTCTCCTTGCTTTACAATGCATATCTTTCAGACACAGTAAAGTCAGAGCACTTTTAAGTGACTTGTATACATGACAAAGCTCATTTAAACAGATATACAAAACAGACATGTAGAAAAGATCTTGAGGTTAAAATAAAAATCCAATGGCTGCAGAATTCAAGGAAGTATTTAATTGGTAAATTTCTGCTTCAGACTGATAAGCCTTCATTGATTTCCTGTACAGAGGTCTCCAGTGTGTTGAATAGTGTGTCTTTTTTTCTCTGTCCCTCTCTAATCTGCCAATGGATGCACACAACTTGACATTTCATCTCCAAAATGGACAGTTTAGGATTTTTTCTTTCTATCATCCCCCAGTCACTATTTTTGCGGACAGTGATAGATTTTGCTTTCACTGCAATCAATTCAAAGAGACAGCACAATTAATGTCTCAATCCTAAGTGTATTTTCCTGGTGTTTTGTTAAAAAAAAAATCCATGAAGAGAAAAAAAGAAATAAAGTATATATCTTCAAACATAAAAGTGATGTTAATACGTGTAGATATAGTATTTTATATCTGGAACAAATATTTACGTTCATGTGTTATGTTTTGAAGATTCACTGCAAAATAGCTATTTTAGAAGTTATCGAAAAAGGCCACCTGCTAAATACTGTATTAGTTGAACTACCAATACAGAGCTGCCTGTGTAGCAGAGCTGAGATGTGCCCTGATTTTTCTCTTTTACAGTTAAGTAATAAGTAAATTAAGGTCTTTTACCTGCCTCAAGATTGTGACTGGACAGTGAAGGAGAAGCAGCAGATTGATGAGCTGATCTCTATGTCCGTCCGATCTCTTCTCCTCTAAGCATCGTCCTTGCTCATGAGTACAGCAGCACACCTGACTGCACGATTTTAATTCCAAGCCAAATGCAGGTATTTACACACGGGAGTTTACTTTGCAAGTTAATTTCCCTTAACTTATTGAATGTGATGAAAATGCAGTTTGCAAAAAAATACCCAGTCATGTCCAAGGACAATCATTTGTTTTTTCTTTCACGTGATTGGATGATGGAAGTCAGCAGAGCTTCATCTCTTTCACTAAGCTAAGAAATATTCCATTGCAATTCAAGTATTCAATGTTCCACCAAAGACCTATGCAAGCCTGAATGATACCTCACTCAAGCTAGTCCCTCCACACACCTGCAGCACTCTTTGAACCTCTTTCTACAGGAGCAAAAACCTGATATCCCTTCCTACTGCATTCAAGTAAACTCCATTGTCCCTTCAGTAGGGAACAGTCTGATATTCCAATTCCAAGTGCTGAACCACAATTCCCCCAAGCCTGGCTACAAAGCTCCTTATCTCTCCCTACACCTTTTGTCAGGCGTTCAAAGGGGAGAGCATAACACCAGATACAGATACCTGACCGTTCAATTACAACACCAGGGAATTCTTGTATACAACATAATATATCAAATTTAACATCTCCCACTAGATCTCTTGTGGCCTTCACCCTCATGTCATTCTTTGTCACGTACAGCACTAAGACATCAGGGGATCTATCTACTAAGAACAATACTGAAATTCAGGTAGAATTGAACCCCATACCTCTCATGCCCAGCCACTTCAGGACCACATTTCTCTGTTGAAAGCCAAGTTGTCTTCCTTTCTGCCTTGTGTCTGCCCAGATTGCCCCCCAAAAAACATACGAGGTCCACACAAGCCCTGGATGAAAGCCTGCAACTGAGAAATAGAAACACGCCATTCCTACACCAAATCTACCTTTTTCAAATGAAAGACCCATCTGTGTGCCATAAAAGTGTGCCCCTCAATTTCACAAACCTTTGTGAACAGTGTGAATTAGGCAAACCTTCTCCAGGGACAAACTAAATAATTCTACATCCACACCTTTCCCAAACTGATCTGTTTTTGATCTGCTACTATGGACCTTGATTCTCACCCCAAAAAAGGCTAAAAGGCTGCCATAAAAAAGCTCACTTCATAGGGGGAGCTGCAAACTCTAGGTAATGTCTATCAGCTTCTGCAACAATTCAAAATACATTGGGGCCTCATATCTGGCACCCTTCATGGCCTATTCCAGCATAGAATCCTTAGTAATGTAATTCAGGCTATGCAGCTGGAAAAGAAAAGCCAATGCTGCCAACCTCTTGTTCATTTCAATACCAAAGTGCCCAATGCAAATTCTGCCCCAATGAAATACAATAGCAAAGAAGGTCTGTCTAATTCTGAACAACCTCCAACTCAACATACCAAATCTTACCATTTCTTCAAACCAGTGAGTACCCTGACTTGCCTAGCATTGCAATATTTCCCCTGCTACTCCAATGCCAGTTTCCAGAGATGATTGGGACAAGGAACCCCATGCTGCTCAACTGCCGGTGCCAGTCTTTAGAACCTGTCCCACTGAAAATGAAACAATGCATCAGCAATGGAATTCCTCACATCTGGGACAAATATAGCCTACACAAAACAAGTCAAACTCAGACAACAGAGAACAAGGTGGCATAATACGCACCCTACTGTTGGAGAAGAGACAGACAAACTGTTTGCCACTTCTACTGCTTATATGTTATCACAGTATATGTTTACCCTGCAAAAATTGAGACCCTACTTATCCACCACTATTACAATTGGAAAAAGCTCTAACAACGTTGCTCAGGAACCCTGCTACTCACTATTCTACCAGCTATTCTGAAATGAACCACGTCCTTTGACAGTATGCACCAAACCTAGAGCTTTCTGCAGTGTTAGTATGCAGGTCAATTTCAAAAGCCACCACAACCAGGATCATCCACAATCGCCTTCCATTATAGGAGGTTAAAAACTCATCCTAAACTTCCAGGCTTGCCTTATGCTTTTGCATTAGCCTATTATACTGTAATGCTGCAGCAATTTCACCCTTGAGGTAGCCACACTGAGGCAATGGCAAAAATGCAACCATGATGATGATGTACCATGCAAAGTTAAGGTTACTGAACAAAGACTGCCACTCCTTAAGCCTAACATTTTCTGCCTTCATAATCTCACGAGTCACTTATTGCAAATCCTCCAATTTGTCAGGTGACAAGTGCCATTCCCTTGATTGGACCATCAGTTTATTGGGCACCAGAGGGATTCCAAAATTTTTTGGAACTATTTTCCAAAGTATGTAATAAGACACAGCACACTTTGGAACCCGGGGATTGGGTCTGTACAAAGAAAATCATCAAGGTAATGCATCACCAATATTATTTGCATTTCCCCCCTTATCACTTATTCCATGAAAGTATTAAATGTCTCAAAAAATGAGCAAGAAATGAAATAGCTCATAGGCAGAAAATAGTTAATAAAAACTGCTCACCTTAACTACAACCCAACAGGTGCTGGCTCTCCAGATTCAATATCAATTTCACCATCAGCAATTTTTGGCCATATATCTGTACCCAATTGACTACCATATCGAAAGATGTGTAGGACACCAAAGTCAAATCCTGGTTAATTGCATCATTTATCAATGCCCTTTCATATATGACAAATGATTTATCAAAATAAACTTGTTAGGTTCCTTTTTTGGAACCCCCTCTTCAATGGTGACATGTTAAATAAGGAATGGACATTGATCTACCTCCTTAACCAGTTTTTCAGAAACTACCTGGGTTAGCTGAAAAGTTGAATTCAAATTCTTAGGCAGTAAAAACCCTGTCACGTGAATGCCCAGACAGATCAATGCATCAACACAAGCAATGTTGGTGTGGTGATCTTCCCCACTATTGTATTCTGACTGATATAACCTCCCAATACCCCCACCAGAATACACTGATCAGCACTCACAGCCTTTGGATGCAAGCACTGATTGGATGCTGGTTTTCCAACATGTCCTTTCAGCAAAAAGTCATCGTTAGACTGGTTTTTGTAGGACAGACCACTGTACACACTGACTGAAAGATTTTTGGACAGTGTATCCAGTTTAAGATTAATGCAGCTGTGCAATAACTGCATATGTGCATATATTGGGTCATTCCAAGAATATTGCTGAAAGTGATAATTACAGGTGATATTACAAATGGTGCTTACTGTTTTATGTGATAATCCGTAAAATGTGTTTATCAGTGTGAACAAGTTCCAGTGTGAACAATAGCTAACATTTGTGGTCAGGGGCGGACTGACCATTTGGAAACTCGGGCACTGCCCGAGGGCCCGGGTCAGTATGGGGCCCCATGAGATGCCCCTGGTACCTTTTTTCATAGGATTTTTTGAGTTTGGGCAAGGACACAGGGGCCCCATGATCCCCTATTGCCCGGGGGCCCCATGAGTTGTCAGTCCGCCCCTGGTTGTGGTTTACTCTAATGTCCTAGTCCATCCTGGTCTGTGACCTAAACAGTATTAAAGCAATAAAACTAGGAAGATAAATGTATGTGTGTAGCTCACTTGTAGAAAACTTAATGGTTGGATACAATATGTTAGCTAAAGAAAACAGGAAGAAAAAGTGCTCAATTCTAACAGGGAGTGGAAAACCCTTAATAGACAATCTAGGTTGGGGAGTGGTACTGGTTCCTCCTTTAAGCCCTCTGTACTTAACCATATGTATATGACTGCTCCCCAGCATGATGTCCCATGCTGGAGTTACATTTACAAATGATCTTCCACTTCAGAGCCACCAGATGATACTTGGTGGCTGTCACTGACAGCTGGGGCCTCCACTGATGATCAGGAACCAATCAGCATGGTACTCAGTCATGTTACTGCTATGTCAGCTATGACATAGTGATCACATATAGGCTGAAGGCATCCCTGAGTATAACAAAAGCCTTCAGTCTGCAGACTGACACTGCCACATTTAGACCGTATTGTTCATCTGCAGTTCCATATTTTTAATGCTACAATTAGGTTACTGTTTAAAAAAAAAAAAATAATGTTTGTTCTACTGTTATGCATTTGTTGGCTTATAATAAAAAAACAAATTAGTATTTTTTTTAAGCAGCACACCAAATAAAAACCTTATATGTTGTATAAAAATGATTTAGGTATGTAATAATGTCATAGAATTATTATCAAGTCAAATAAAGCATGCTGATGCTGCTAATTTGTCCTAGATATCAAGGGATCAATGACCTCTAGGAACAAAAGGGTTAAAGATCTGACCCTCCTGGTTGGAATTTTCTTACTTTTTCTTCACCCAGCATATGGTACCAATATATACGTTTTGTGCAAGCGTGCTGCCCATTCTTTCAGTCTGATGGACTTTGGTTTGTGCCTAAATGTGTGTATCTCCCTCCCTAAAAAAAAAAATTGAAGTTAGAGGCACCACGCAACTAGTGTGCTATAAATATGCCATGGCCGAAACATTTATCAATAGTACTAGCATCAACTCATATTTACTTTTTAAAATTTTCAAGTGAGGTTTCAGAAATAGCACACAGAGCATTTCTGAAAGCTAATCTCATGTGAAAAAAGTGGTGCTTCCCAGAAATTGTGAAGTTATTCTTCTTTGTTGGTATTTCGGAAATGGCATTGCTGTGATTCTATCTTGAATAAAAATGTGAGATCTTATCTTTGAATTTTTTGCATTACACTGAAAATGGCATGTCCTGTCTGACATTTATGTACCCAATTTAAGTAAAACAGTAGTTAAAAAATAATCTTGAAATAGGTAGGTATCTCATAATTTATAGCTTCAAATAATTAGTTAGTGAAGTACACTGCCTGCAAAGGCTATTAACCTTTCTGGCAGCTAGACATCTAACCACCCTTATAGAAAGCTGTCCTATTTCAGTAAGATTTGGAACCATAAAACAAACTAATATGATTGATATTAATGAGAGCAGATATAAGAAGTAGTCACTGACTTTTTTGAATGGCTTCAAAACTAAATAATATGCATATTAGCTTGGGTACAGAAAACTGGAAAAGGTCCACATCATCATATCATTTTTTATAATGTCACACAGCTTTAATTTTTTAGGTGATTTTGATATTATTAACAATAGAGGTAACAACAGTAATGAATTGGGAGACCCTTCCCTATGGAGGCAGAAATTTGTGGGAGGCAACAGGTTAACAATCTGTACAACCATTTCTACATAGCACCCTTCAGGACTCCAGTATAGGTCAACTCAATGCAAATTATTCAAACTCAGAAAGTTCAGCCAATTCTCTCATCCTGTCTCTGCCAACTGTGGGTAAGTTGGCATTACCCATTCCCACACTCCCATCTGACTGACTAGAGCTCCACTTACTACAGTTTATAAAAAGGGTACTAACTCTACCCACGAAGCACCCAGGGTGTGTGTGTGTCAGAGCCTGGGATCGAACCTGGGCCTTCTGCGGTGAGAGGCAATGTTTCTTCTCACTGAGCTACCTGCGATGCTGGACTATACTCTGCCTGATCTATCTGATAATCCTGCCTTGTGCCTTGTTTTCTCTTGAACCTTGAACTCCTTGCTCCTCCCATGAACTTCCTGATAAAAGCCATGCCCATGCACTTCCTCCTTGCCAGATTATTGTGCCTTCCCAGCCAATATCCTGCTTATCGTTCTTGCTGCCGTCTACATCTTCGCTACCAACCTTTGGCTTGCTACTGACTACAATTTTGCCTCATCCTCATCTGCTACCATTTGCGACCGACCCCTGGCTTGTGACTGACTCCGCTTCTGTTTGATCCCTAACCTGTTTGATCTGCTATTGGTTTCCAGCTTGCTCATTCCCTGGTGGGGTGATCCTGAGGTCTGCGACCTAGTGTTAACAGGCAGCCAAATCCATCTCCACCACTAGGAGCTCTGGTGAAAACTGGTTAATACTTAGTCCCCGCACCTCAGGTGAGCCTGCGCTGTTTCCCAGGGTGACCCGCTGGTGTACAGATCCTGCTGGTTTCAGGTAAGCCTTTTACTGCTATAGCAACTGGTCTCTGAACCTGACCCAGACCGTGACAGAGTGTGTGTATGTATGTATGTATGTGTATATATATATATATATATATATATATATATATATATATATATATATATATATATACACATACAGTTCTCAGCATAAATGAGTACACCCCAACAGATTTGGCTTGGATGCAGATGCTTGGCCATGGAAACTCTCTACGCACTGTTGTTGTGCTAACCTGAAGGCCACATGAAGTTTGGAGGTCTTTAGCTATTGTCTCTAACAGTTGACCATGGATTATATAGTAGCAAGGAAATTTCATGGATGGACTTATTGCACAGATGGCAACCTATCACGGTACCACGCTTGAACTCACTGAGCTCCTGAGAGCAAACCATTCCTTCACAAATGTTTGTAGAAGCAGTTTGCATGCCTAGGTGCTTGATTTTATACATCTATGGCTATGGAGGTGATTGGAACACCTGAGTCCAATGATTTGAAGGGGTCCCAATACTTTTGGCAATATAGTGTCTGTATGTATGTATGTATTAACAGGCAGCCAAATATATATATATATACCGTGGGCTTACTGTGCTTGATTGGCCAGCAAACTCACCTGACCTGAACCCCATAGAGAATCTATGGGGCATTTCCAAGAGAAAGATGATAGACATGAGACTGAACAATGCAGAAGAGCTGGAGGCCGCTATTGAAGCATCCTGGTCTTCCATAACATCTGAGCAGTGGCTCAGGCTGATAGCTTCCATGCCACACCGCATTGAGGCAGTAATTGCTGCAAAAGGGTCCCAAACCAAGTACTGAGTACATATGCATGCTTATACTTTTCAGAGGTCCAATATTGTTCTATGTACAATCCTTGTTTTATTGATTGCATGTAATATTCTAATTTTCTGACTTTGTGGATTTGGGGTTTTCATGAGCTGTAATCATCACAATTATGACAAATCATGGCTTGAACTATCTTGCATTGCATGTAATGAGTCTATCTCATATATTAGTTTCACCTTTTAAGTTGCATTACTGAAATAAATTACCTTTTGCACGATATTCTAATTTTTCGAGTTATATATATATATATATATATATATATATATACTCTAGCCACACTTTTCAGAAGTTAGCCATTGTATTCTCACCTCATCTTCCATTGTTCAGCTCGCTGATGATACATTAATCCAATGAAGGGGGGAGCTTTTCAACATTGGGGAGAAAGGGGAGGTACAAATGCCTTTTTTCATATTTGATTTTTTTGCAGGATCATATGTCTTCAATTGCATGTTGTTATTTATTAAACTAGTTAATAAATGCAAAGAGCCAGGCAGTGGATGAACTGCCATTGATGAAGGTATGCAGATGCAGTTGTAATTGCTAGCATATCCAACAAAGATCATCAGATCTCTTATAATTGTCCTCTTGCCCCCATTAAGTCTTGTTTGAAAGTGACCCCCTCTGTACAGGAATATTGTGTGGGGGTTTACAATGAACTCTGGACATTTTGTAAGCCTAGGGAAAAGTGTTATCAGGCCTCTGTTAGGTCTCTATTGCTGTCTATGCTCCATTTGTGGTTGGTTCCCACTGCTAGTGTCAGTTGCATGCCTTAGGTGTGGGTGCAGTGGGTGGGACGGTGACTTGCATTGTTTTAATGCAAGGCACTATTTATCTTTTTACATTTTTGTAACTTTGCTGACATGTCAACATGACATTTTATTCATTCCTATGCACTGCAGTTCCACTGTGAAGTGAAAACTGGATGGGGACTTCAGACAAGCTTCTATATGTTGAGGAAAAATGCAGCATGTCTTAAAGTGATACTAAACCCAGGACCCTGCATTCACTATATCTGGTCTCTCACAATACAAACAACATGGAAATGCAATTATTTTTGTAAATATAAACTGCTAAAATAAATTAGATAAAATAAATAGCTTTTCTCATCAGCAGTTAGAGCAGTCTTGTGACTTTAGCAGAACACTGGTTAAAGCTTATAGGAGGTGTTTTCTTTCTGCTCTAGGAGGATGTGAAACCTTTGACCCTCTGTCTGGACAGTGCAATTGGCCCTGTGCTGATCACATGCACCCTCTCAAAAAAAAAAAAAAACCTCTAGAAATACACACCAAACTGAGCATGGGCATGTGACCAGGGGTTTAGTCTGTATCAGGTGGACATTTCAACAAGAGGAGGGGCAGAGAAGATAGGATCAAACAGCCTTTTTACACAATGCAGAGGATTAACCCCATTAGGTCCACAGTGAGTATAATGAGCATGCTTTACTGCATATACAGGCTGATTTTACTGTTGTGGGTTTAGTAACAATTTAACATTTCTGCAACACACAAGTTCAAACCCTGTCCCATACAAGATATTTGTAATATGAAGTGTAAAATAACAGGAATAATCTGTGACAAATCTACTGAGGGCCAGCTTGGCAAAAACTGATACTGCACATGCAATAATTGTATGGATGCTGTGAAAGTCATAATCCAATGACTATTAAGTGAGCAATGACTGGCTGATGTGGATATGAAAGGCAGAAAACATCACAATCTCTAATTAGGCCAAGTATTCACTGACAAAAATATAAGGCATTTCCTGAAAGATGGAGGCAAGGGGTACCTGCTGGTCCTCCTGTATGGGACCCAAACCCCATAAGTTCAAAAAGGGAACTGGTAAGCTGCTCAGGAAGAGCAACATGCACAGTAAGGGGTGATTGGTGCTGTGGGGGATGGCATTTATAGGAACTGATCAGCTGCAGTTCCCGCTTGCAGCAGCTGAAAGCTTCTCCTCCACTCCCTCCCAATGGATTTCACCTGTAGCAAGGGGAACTTCAGTGGATCAGTTTCTGTAAATGCCACCCCCACCCAACCGATTACCACTCCCATCCAGGTTCCTCTTCCTTCTACTTGTCAGCTTCCCAGGCCCCCCTGTTGAACTGTCATATTTACCAGCCCTTTCTTTTCTGAATGAACGCAATGAGTGATCGGTACAACTCACTTGGTTCATTCATAACTGAAGCATAGAAACTGTGTTTACTATGCTTCGGTTTGTGAATGAACAGGAAGCTCTGTGCAGAACTCTTCCTGTTCATTCCTTCTGAGCTGATAAGGCTGCAGAGATAGAGATTGAGGACTGTGTCCTCAATCACTTTCTCTGTCTCAAACAAGAGACATCAGGGGTCTGTTTAGATTCCTGGTATTTCACCAAAGCTCCCACAGCAGGGATGTTAAAAAAAATTGTAAAATAAAAATATAATAATAATAAAAATATAAAATTGCAAAAAAAATTGAAAAAATTATAAAAAAAAATAGTAGAAAAGAATATAAACAAAAAACACATAATTAGGAGATCATTCACATTAGTTCTCTGACCCATACAGTGTGAATGAGCAGTTTGTTTGTGCAGCTAAAGCTGCCTATTACTCTTTGTATGAACATAGCCATAGGTCCTAAATTGACAGGTGTGCAGGTGTGGGTGAGTGGCCCTTAAATGTACACTGTCTGTGTTCAGGGCTGTACACCTGCAGACACATGCCTGTCAAAGGATGACCTGCAGCTGTGTTTGTACAGTTACTGCACCCCCATAGCATAACACAGGCTGCCAGCACACATCACCAGCCACATACAAAAAATGCTGATTTACCATGTACAGGCGACAGCACCCATGTGAATGAGCCCCATTCACACACACACACAGCTTTATTAATTAACTCAATACAGTTTTATCTTTTAGATTTAGCAGAAAGTTATGTTGTGTTTGTGTCTCATACGGCTATGATTTTAGTGTATTTTAGCAAAAATATTTTGATATTTCCAGGGGGTGGTGGAATTATTGAGGGACCAGGTCAGTTACGCCGTATGGGGCCCATTGATTTCTAACAGTGGCCCTGTCCTCTGGCAGCAGAGGAAAGTTAGTCCTACACTTTCTAAAAAGAGGACATGGTTTACTGTATGTAGCAAATGTTACTAAAGTGGATTGGGGCATCCCCAACTGCCAAAAAATTATTGTAATTGCATGATCATTAAATCAGCTATTCAAATCCTTTGGCAGACAGCATAGCTTTTATATATAAAAGCTATGGTTGTTGTTGCATTTAGTTGTTGTGTGGACTTTAATTTTGTCTATAATGTAAATACAGAGCATGCTAGCATTCTTTTTCTCTATGCATATTCCTTCTTACTCTATGAAATTCATGCACATGCCAAAGCCACACATTTTCACATTGCCAGCTCTGTGCAGAACAGAATATGTTTTCTATGTAAAGTCGTACATAAAACAGATATTGTTAAGCAATCAATGCCGTTGTAAATGAAGCCTATTGCATTTCACATACTATGTTAACGCATTAGCTAATCATGTCTGCGGTGTCCAGACAGTGTTTGATTGGTGTTGAGGTCATTTTGAGTTGTGGCAGTCGAGAAGGAAATCACTCAATGCTTAATTTAAAATGAAGACCTTTACTTATGCGTTCAGGAGAACAAGCCAAACATGATTTCATCAAAATTGTCAGTTTAATTTACAGTATTTCCACTTCCATGACTTTTTCTAAGCTGTTGTCATATGTTCACACACTGCTGCGAGAATGGTTCATTGCACACAGCGGTATGCCTATTTTAACCATAATCTTGAAGTGAAAGTCTTTACGTCAATCTCACCGGGTATGTTTACCAAGGACTATCATTGCCATTATCAGGGATACTTTGCTCATGGGGTGGAGTGAGGCAAGCTATGCTGTTGGTGCACATGAGGTAGGCGTAAGGTAGAAAAAGTCATAAGGTAGAAGGAGGCACCTTGAATAAAGGAAGGCCTTCAAGTAGAAGTATGGTCAATACAATTCCCCCTTCATTGCCTGATTAATCACTTGTTACCCTAATTAGTCTAACTCATTCTTCCATTTTTTTTATCCTGCTGTAGGTTTAACCATTGTTTTATTATTGATTATTGCTAGTGTGTAAACTTTTTTTAAATTTGTTTCATATATTTGTTTTTGCCGTAAAAAAACATTAAAAATGCATGTCTTTCAGTTGTAAAAAACTTCACTATACTTTGTGAATGAAGCATAAATTTAGTATTATGTCATGTAGTGTAGTGTTGTAAAAGGATGACTTTGTTTGCCCTGCAAACAGCAAAGCATTAAAGGAGAAGTATAGACAAAGCTTTTTTGGCTGTACTTCTCCTATGGATCACAGGAGTACAGTTTGTTCTGCATTCCTGTGACCCATTTTCATCTGACAGTGGGCTCAAGCCCTCTGTTGGCTGACATCACAGAGTCGGTCCAGGCTCTGAAAAGATCCCAACCATGTGGTCGATATCCACCCAGAAGCCTGGATTGGCACCTGACTCAGCCTTTCTGCGATCTGCTGAGAGCCACTGAGCTAGCCACTCTAACCCCCTCCACAGCCCAGAACTCAAGTGAGCACTAAAGGGGCAGAGAAGACAGCTGGTGACTGACAGTCAATGCGCTCTGCTCAGAGTGGGGGGGAGAACTGAGCAATCAGCGGTGTTTGATTTCTTAGTTTTCAATGCAGAGCCAGCAAGGAACAGATGCAGCATCAGATCTGTGCTGCGTCCACTGTCAGCACCTTTGGTAGTGAGCCCTTGTAGATACTCAACTCGGGGTTCCCCAGGGCACGGAGTCTAAGCCCCAGCCTGCTTCTTCACCAGAGCCCCTGATGGTGGGGATGGGTTTGCAGAAGCTGGTACCAGGTCGCGGCCCCCAGGTATGCCCAGCTGAGGATAAGGAGACCACTCGCGGGAACAAGGTACAATGGGAGGAGACAAATGGAAATCCGATAGACTAGCCGAGATCAGGACAGGTGGAAAACAAGCACAGTCAGAGAACGAAGCCGGGGTTGGTACACAAGTATTCAATGCAGGATAGAGGCAATAGCAACACACAGGAAGTTGCTCAGGCAAAGTGGCCTAGTCTGAGCATGTCTCCTAGACAGGCAAACAAGGAGGAGGGCCAGGAAGTGATGGAAGGGAAGGAAATAAAACCCAGAGAACAGCAGAAAATGCCCATAGGTGAGCACAGACAAACACACATGTGGAGGGTTCAGGAACAGGACTACAGCAAGGAGGTAAGAACACAAACAAGAAAATGCAGGCTAACTTGTGACATCCAACTAGGCGAATATAAAACATTTTTTTTCCAGAAAGACATGCTTCTCTTTTAAGGACACAGACATTCACTTAAATCTTCTTTAAGGGTTTTTCTTTCCCACTTTTATTAAAACAAAGTTTAAGACATCACATAACTTTCCCTAGCAGGGGGTTTTCAGCATTTTTCTGCCACAAAACAAACAATCCCTGGACCCAGTATTGGAGACTTCATCAGACTCACATCTCTATGAAGCCTCCAGACTCTAGGTCCTAAAATGGGTTTTACCAACCTCTCAGTTAACTGAAAATCTAGTTTCCTGTTTATGATATAAGCATCTTGGAGCCTCTCTACCTGCCTGGATGAGAACCCTGGGTGGCACAAACCCATTTCACATTTTGGCAAGGCACAGCACTGTCACAATATATACAGTATGTACTGCTGTTATAGGTGACAAAATGACTACCCAATCAATGGCTTAAATGTGAAAATCACTCTGGCATACATGGAGTTAACATTAGCCAGAGCTGAAGCCATTTTGAGGTCTGTCTGCCTAGCTATGTTGACCTCATTTCACACCCTCTGCTACTGAATGATGACAACGGGTTATCAGGCATACATTGAGCTTCTTCAGATCTGAGATTGTGAAACACATGAAAGGAAATGTAGCTAGGACTATGTTGACTTTCATGAAGTTCTGGGGTGAGAAAAGCACTAAACACCGGCATTTTTTTTTTCTGTAAAGGTAAGGGAGGGTTTTGAGTTACTGATAGAAATAAAGGCCTCTAAGAACCAAAGCATGCCAACGGACCTGAGGACCAAAATGTTCTGTACTTAGTAGATACTTGTCCCTGCACTTATACCTGGAACTTAGTATTTGCACATACTGATATGAAGAGTTAGAAGCATACCCATACCAGTTGATAATGAAACTCTTCTAGTTCCGACAGGATCTTTTATGCCCTACAATCCAGACACTGGACCAAATTTGCGTTCATGTGACTGAATAGAGCATGTACTTGATGGATCCCTTGTCAGGTAAGTAGATTTGGTTAAACATCCTGTTTTATCTATACATTTGCCTTCTCACTATCTGCAGTGGAATATCCTTTTAAAAAAAAAATCATAAAAATTATCATCAGCATAAATGGGATGTAATGTAAAAATGGTATGTTATTTCTTCTAGCGATATAAGCAGCAGGTGTGGTTTATGTTTTCCTTCCAACCACCTCAACCATTAAATAACCATATCTAGGAGCAATTTCGTCACACAGGTGGAGGCCAAATTGCACAGCTGTGTCACTAGAAGGACTGTGCGCAACATCTTCAGCTTATTATATCTTTATTATACCTCTTGTTCCAGTCAACCATTTAGCTGGACCAAAGTATGGGCTATTCATCTAAAAACAATTCAACACTTTAAGTTACTTAGGAATAAAATGGCAATCTTTTTTTTGGTAGCCCATTTTAATGGTAATAAGCCATGGAAGCTGAAGTAAAGAAAATATGGCTTTGAAGTAACAAACAGTAAAAAAAAAAAAAAAAACACTAGTAGTTTAGTTTTTGGCTGACCTGTATGTACTAAAAATACAACATAAAAGCAGAATGCATTTTTACAAACTGCAGACATGACTTAAAAGGGAACTATATTTTTCATGCTAATGTTTTATACAACGTAGGTAAATGTAAGTCAGCTCAATGAAAGTAGACTTTTCAGTGTGTGGTAATACATTAAAAAAAATGTTTTTATACATAGTTTTTATTTATTCATATATACGAAGGTAGCATTTATAAATCATGTTAATTATCTGCTGAACAGATACAATTAGCTCTCTGCAGTTCAATTTCTCATCAGAAACCTGGTGATCTGCGATGCCCAGGCTGAGAGCTAGGGAATTTGAGGCTTTCAAGTGATGGCAGGAAACAGAAACTTTTCTACTACAATTAATAATTTGATTTTGTGGCACTCATGTTTGACTTCTAGTTTAATATGAAGTGTGCATTTTAGGGCTCATGTACACTGCAGCTCCTAAAGTGACGTTCAGGAGCTGTTCAGCATTTTTTAAGCAGCCCCTGAACTCTCCCTAATGTTTTCCTATGTGTCCATATACAGATAGTCATTACAGGCAGTTGAGTTTACAGTCGTTTTTTTGAATGCACTAAACTTGCGTTCAGGAGTAGATTTTACTGGCGTTTCAAATGACAAATGTTTGTAAATGCCTGTAAACACAGTTAACTATGTTTATAAGCGTTTGTTTTTAGAAGTGTTTTTTAACTGTTCTATGTCCAGATGCTGTCCAGAGCCTTTTTTCATCATCAAAAATGCATGCAAAGCGTTTTCCATGTATTCAAATGGACCTAGTACACCAGTGCAGTCAGTTCCAGGTTTCGCGTGAAGGAAAAAATGGTAGAACGCTCCGCATTATGCTCATGATGGGATTCATAGTGAATACAACCAGAAAAGACAGGTCATCTCAACACATACTGCTCTCTCTGCTTCTGCTCTCTCTATTCCTCTCAAAATGTCTGAAATAGTTAATTCAGAAGAGTTTTCCAAACGCCCCGTGTACATGAGCCCTTAGTGACAGGCTCACTTTGAGGAGGATTTCAAATAGAAAATACAGAAAACAAAAAGAAATTTAATTTATATTTGGCCTAACCACCCTTTCTAGTGTATCTATGGTCAAAATTATATATTTGTTTCCACATTACATTTCAATTATTTTTAGTCTACTAATCTGAATGTTCTTGAAATCTGTAAACTTACTTTGTGAAGATCCACACACATTTATTTTCTTGAATTCTGTAACAAGGATTCACTATGACCCGGGTGTAGGCACTGCTGTGTCACACATTTCACAGAGCCTGCTTTCTGAACTACAGGGGCGCTTAGAGGAGGAGTTTCAGAAGGCACAGTCAGTACAGAAAACACTGCTTGCAGACAGCAAGGTACCATGGGAAATGTAGTCCTCTGAAATGGAATGTAAACAGCAAAGGAGAAGCTGAAAATAATGCAGAGGATCCTGCATTTGAATGAGCTCTTTCAAAGGACTAAAGGACTGCTGAAAGAGGTGAGTATGCCTAATTTGCAGGACAGATGCAAACAATATACCACAGATTTACCAATAATAAGCTTTGATAAGTATTGTTTTTGGCCAATGCATTAGAAAAAATCCTGATGGATCCCTGCATCAACAAAAACAACGTGTGAAGCAGGGATCTCCCCTACAGCACTTTTGTATTCTGACAGCGGGGACCCCCTCCCATCAGGATGCACAGATCAGCACTTGTAGCCATTGGCTGCAAGCACTGATCAATTGATGGTTTTCCAGACAAACAACAGTACACAGGGACTGAAAGCTGGCTTGTATTCCCTGCTTTAGAGAGGCCTCAAAACTGCTGGAACAAAATTGTCTTTAATGATCAGGTCAAAGTAAAGTCACCAGAAGGCTGTAGGTAAAAAAACATCCATTTCCTACCAGCAATTACCCAGTCTGTGCCTAAATCCAGTCACCTGCTCAGCTGACTGTTCTTGTGTCCACCCCTTTCAACACAATGCCATGTTTGAAGATTTCAAGACTGCTTTTTGACTCTTTCAACAACCAGTGGGTAGAATCCATACCACCAGGAAGCGATGTGGACAAGACCCTCTCACATTATAGACCCAGTAAGGAAGACTTGGAACCTAGGTTATCACACAAGTTTTAGGCAGCTAAGCATTTTTCTTATACAAAAATATACATTAGGTAGAGGTATGTGACAAGGGAAAGGGTGTTATTCTTTAACAGTTTTAACTGTATTTTGAATTAACTGTATTTTGAATTAAATACTGTATCTTGTAGAGATGTGCACAATGGAAAAATGTGTTTAGTTTCTTTATAGATATGTTTTGTTAAGTTAATTATTTTGTTTTATCATATTCGTTATGTTAGTTTGTTTTCAGAATTCGTTTCGTTTTTTTGGATTAGTTTTGTATGTTTGTCATTTTCAAATTGGTTCGAAATTGAATTTCGGAAGACAGCTATATTTTTTCTATATTATTCTATACTATTCTGTTTTATTCTATTCTATTTTATTTTCAATATGTTTTATTCTATTTTATTCTATTGTTTTGATTTTCTCTACTGTTTTATTCTATTCAGTTTTATTCTATTCCATTTAATACTTTTATTTTCTAGTCTATTTTTTTCTATTCTATCTAGTAGCCTAAGTAGGAATCATCTTCTAATTTCACTTTTATACCTTACTGTATTTATTGCAATAAGTTTCCAGTTCGAATTCAAGTGAATTTTTGAATTCAGATAATTTTTCATTATAATTTATTTCGGATTCGTTGAAATTTGTTACTATTGTGATTCAGAAACATCCAAGTCTCCGTATAATGAAAATTTAGTACGAATTTCAATTCTTAACTAATGGAACATGTCTGAAATCTTGTGGTTTTGCTTAAGCATGATATTGAGAAATGAAATTGAAATATCTTATTCAGATTATTCAGATAAAAAAAAGCAAGTAAAACTAAATTATATTCAAATTGGATGAAAAATTAAAGATGTACAGTAAGTTAGAAAAGAAAACACAAATACAATCACTATTTTGCTCCAAACTGATCCACCTCCAAAATGTTAAAAAAAGGCTATGGGATCCAAGGAGTTTAAAGGGGTTCAAGGTACTGTAAAGCAATAAACATTGTCAATATAGTTTTTTCCTGTTTTTGCAATGTGACTATTGATTAGAATCACATTTATAGAATTTGTATCCTTACTAAATAAAAAAATAATGTACATCAAGTGCCTTAGCAATATAATCCTAATCCAAATCTTGTACAGAGTTACAAAAACAGTGTTTCTTCAAGAAGGTGATAACTATTGAAGCAAAAAGGGTGATATTGTAAGAGAATTGACCTGCTTGTCAGTAGTGGCAATATAGTATAAAGACATGGTGCCGAGGCTACCCTCATATGTTCAGGATACAAGAGATGTCTTGATGAAGATAGCTCAGGCGGAGCTTATAATCGTTCCTCTATACCTCCATCACCCAGTGGTGTATTTAGGTTTTCTGCTGCCCTAGACAATACAAAATTTGTCTGCCCCCATGGACACCGAACAACACAACCCAACCCCCTATCCCCTCCCGTGGAGAGAGCCTGACAGTGACCAACAACATCCCTGCCCCCCCTCCTTTGACTACCCCCCACGGGGATAGAGAGACACTCATCTTCACAGATCCGGACAAACCGGGAATGAGAGCCAGGCTCTACATACACCATCAAGATCCCACCTGGTTCCCATGGCACGTTTCCCCGCTTTCATTCCTTCTTCTGGGGGGAGGTGCTGCCCCCCTGAAAAATGCCACCCTAGGCAAGTGCCTTGTTTGCCTTGTAAATACGCCCCTGCCATCACCCATTAGTGGGGGCTTGGCATGGTGGCTCACTTCCTTGAGGTGAACTACCCAGATATTGGGGCTCAAAATGATCTCATACTGGAGCTACTTGATTTTGCCCTTAACAACATTTTTCAATTTCTGGGAGTCAGTTATCATTGGATCAAGGGGACCTCAATAGGTGCTCCCTTGGCACCTGCCTATGCTTGCCTCCATCTTGGGTGGTGGAAGAAGAAGATCGTTTACTTGTCTTCAATGTACCTTGGCCATACTCAGTTGTGGCTGAGGTACATTGATGATGTCATCATGTTATGGGAGGGATCAGTGCAGGAGTTGCATGAATTTATGACTGAACTTAATATCAGCAATCGGAACATCAGACTCGCATACAATTTTGATCTCAAGGAGATTCCTTTTTTCAATCTCCTGATCTCTATTGAGGGAAGGAGGTTGAAAACTAAAACTTTTCATAAAACAACGGCTGCCAATACCTTACTTTTGGCCTCCAGCAACCATCCTAGATTTCTTATACAAGGAATCCCCACTGGGTAGTTCCTGCAGATTTGCAGGTACTGTTCCAATGAAGAGGATTATAAGTTTACAGCTGTTTAAAATGAGTAAAAGAGAGCACTGGTAAATTACTACAATAATGTAAAATTCAGATCATAGAATAGCATCTAGCACTCAGGGTATCGGCAACAGTCAAAAATTCAAATGTTAAAAGTATTTGTGCACTTTATTTATATGTTGATGTCTTATGCGTTTATAATATGGTACATGCGTTTATAGCACTGCACTAATACTTTTAACATTTAATAATTTACCAGTGCTCGCTTTTACTCATTTTAAACGTCTTGATTTTTGGTGACCACTTGTGCTAGAGCTGCTATAGTAATTCACCTATTGAGGACACAGCTCTCTGGGTTGTCTCCATCCTGGGACCTTCACTTATCTGTCTCCTGATCAATGGAAGGCCGAGGTCTTCTGCTGCAGCTGTTAGGACTGTCTGTGGTGTTCTCCATCTGGGATCTGGGGGTCGAGATTAAAAGGAGGACGCTTGTTATACTGGGAGATCTGATCGCATAATACCAGCTAATTCCTCCCCAGGACCACTTGGTATCTACCCCAATGGATGGATGGATGGAGCCGGATGACTAGACCTGGAGCTGTCAGTACACCGCTGCACCCCCAGATGTATGATAATAACCCATGTGCATTAATACTTTTGGTCTGGTGAGTGTACATCTGCCCCAAGAGTGGATTCCTTTCACGAATTCCTGCACATCTGTTCTTTACGAATAACCACACGTGCTAACAAGGGCACTTTTTGAATTGATATCCTTCCACAAAGGACATTATCAGTACTTATAATTCATTGTATGAACTGTTTACAGTTGGTCACTATTCATAGAGTGAAACACTCAGATTGCACCTTGGATGCACTTTTCTGCACTTTATATGTTGATGTCATATGCATTTATAATATGGTACATGCTTTTATAGCGCGGCACTAATACTTTTAACATAAGTTTGAAGCTGATGCCCTCTATGGGAGATTCCGTGAGAGGGGATACTCCCATAGGACCATCATATGTCCTTGTAAAAAGGCCTCGATGCAGAAAAGGGAAGAACTTCTAAGTATACAGATTAGGATTTGCCCTGTCAACGCATGTCCCCGTATGCATCATTACCCACTTTGGCATTCAGTGGAAGGAGGTACAGGCCATATTAACTGGCATATTTTAAACCAGTCACCTGAGTTCTCAGCAATTGTAGGTCCTAGACCCCTATTGGTTGCCAAAAGAGCCATGAGCCTGAGGGACAGTCTGGTACAATCTGAATTTACACGGACACCTGTTAGAAATTTGCCCCCACTCAAAGGTATGTTCCCTTGTGGATGATATAACATCTGCAAATATGTTTAGCCTATAGATGGATTCACTGATGCAGACCGACAGAAGGTGTACTATATTAAACAATGTATTAATTGAGCAATGACATGAGTGGTATATATGCTTGAATGTCCTTGCAATAAAATTTACATGGGTCAAACCAAATGCCAACTGCGGGTCCATGTAAGTGAACACCTGGAAAGCATTTGCAATAAACATGATAAAACTCCAATTGCACAACATTTTGCTAAATTCCACAATTCATCACCCAAGGGACTTTAAATCAAGGTAATCTAAGCACTGAATCTCTCTAGTCACAGAGGTGACTTTGATATGGTCCTGCTGCGAAGGGAGAAGGAGCGGATATTTCAGTTGGGATCACTGGCACGCAAGGGGCTCAACACTAAATTGAGTATGCAGGTATTTTTTTGAGCCTTAACCTGTATTCCTACTTCCTTTTCCAATATTATCCCTGCTATCTAGTTGCATCCTGCGTATTCCTCTGTAATTTTTGCCGCTTTTTGATTTACACTATCAGAATCCCCCATTTTGCCCATGGATGGCTCTATTTCATTAATTGACTAGTTGGTTCCAAGGTTACATAAAATTAACATTTGCCATTTTTACTGCAATATGGTTCATTGGCGCTATGGGGACATCTTGTAATACCTGAATGGATGTGTTATTTAATTTGATATAGTTTAAATAGATCACTCATTATACATAATGTATACTTCAGTAATGTTAGATGTTTTACATGACATCATGGCTGCGGCCTTTGGAAGGGTAATCCATAAGTGACATATTGGTCTTGTAACGGGGATCGCTCGGCAGCGGGTGTGTGTGACCCCCTGGATGGGTGCACAACACAAAAACACAGGCACAGCACAACAACAGTGGAGGTGAAAAACAAAAAGGTGCAGTTTATTTACAATATTTACAGAAAAACGTCAAACCAAAAAGAAACATCAAATCCTGGCCCACTTGGCTACTTACTGTACAAAATAGCTTCCCTAGCTATCCACCAGGTACAGCCTGATGCTATACCTAGTTGCTGGTAGTTGGAGGCTTAGCCACACAGGCTTTTGTCTCCCTGCACACAGATAGGATGTTGCTCCCCAGTCAGTTCAGGCACAGATCTGGTTTCAGGTTGGAGCAACTCCCTAAGCAAGCTGGGAAGTTTTATAATGGCCTTAATGAGCCCACTACCTTCAGCTGGGCTGATTACCTCAGTACTGAAGGACTCAGCACTTCCCCCTAGTGGAACAAATCCACATAGAGTCTGAACGTTGGACAAATGTATCATCCATCCAGGACGCAACCAGGTGATTTCAGCTGCCTACTGTCACAGTCTCTATATAAGCCCTTGATATGATGGCCGCAGTATTTTGAAGGAGCTCACGTAACTCAGTGAGCTAAACGCTTTGACAGCACAACATCACCATGCCCACTCCCCAAGCTGTACCACGTGGCTTCTCCATCATGCCACTCCACACTGGACATCCAATATGGAACCATCTGATCCTCAGAGACTCCAGAAATAGAGTTATGCGGAGGTCCATAGTGGCAGTGTCACACAAAAGGCCAGGACTGTTCCAAATCAGAGCGATCATATCTGTGGTGAGCAGTATCATACCTAAGCCAGACTGTGTTTACATTTGGAGGTGGTCCGGGACTGTGATTGTGCTGAGGAGCCTTTTACACTTGGCGAATTTTACCTGCATATGTGAAATGAATGGATGTGGCTTCTATTGCTTTATGCCTGTGTATTGCCACTCAGCTCCAGCTTGCTACTTATGCCCTGTCCTGTCTATCTAATTCGTCAACTGTGGTTTCCTCCTGCTGCTATCTCCATTGTTGCCACAGCAGTATTACAACTGTCATCATACACTGATTGATTGACCCTTTGTGCATGACTGATTTAATATAAGTCTGTTCAACTGACCATGGACACTTGCTTTGATGGAAGGATGTCACAGACTGTGGACCATGTATCCTACACACTTAAGAACATACTCATATTTAAGCCATTGTTCTGTGGTCACCTAAAGGGATCTTTATTTTCAAATCATATCTCAGAGTTGACATACAGTAATGCAAGCTGATCTATCTACGATGTGCAGCTCTCCATGATTATTATAATACTGATGCTTATCCATATCCAGCTTTGACTACTGCTCTGTGTGCTTAAATGTCCAAGTGTGTGGTTGGTACGCATGTGTGCCCGGGCTGTGTTTTATTGTTCATGACAATGTTGTCATTTGATTTCAATCCATGTTGGGTGAAGGGGTTTACGTGCTTCATAGAATTTTGATAACCTTAATAAATTTGCTATTTTTCAAGTTGCGGGTTTGTTCTCTATTGAGACATCTTTAATGTGAACTTCTTGCTTACATTGCATTATTTTGGTCTATACATGGTCTAGTCCCGAGGACACCACCACTTAGATGAGTCAGCAGTAAGTATTACTAGCATTTTTCCTGCAGTGGATCCTGTTATTATTTAATTTTTATAGTAAATAGTTAACTATGTAAGTAGTAAAGCAATAAACATTTTCAATGTAGTTTTTTCCTATTTTTGCAGTTTTATATGACTATCGATTAGCATCACATTTATAGAATTTGTATCCTTACTAAATAAAAAATTAATGTACCTCAAGTGCTTTAGCAATTTAATCCTAATCCAAATCTTGTACGGAATTACAAAAACAGTGTTTCTTCAAGAAGGTGATAACTACTGAAGCAAAAAAGGATGAGATTATAAAAGAATTGACCTGCTTGTCAGTAGTGGCAATATGGAGCTGAATTCAAGTATGATAAAAAGTTTCCCATGGGAAGCGCATGGCTTAGCTTGACGCGTTGACACGAGTCTGATAAAATAATACATAAATAAGTGAACAACGATGTTTATAAGAAGATTAGCTGAATCATGGGACCTTTCTCAGGGAATTGTCTCTAGGGAAACTCAGGCTACATCCTAAAGCCTTATCAGAATAATGAATTTCTGCTGTTTTCTTCATCTCTAATCATACGCTGGGTCAGTTTTTATTTGGCCGCTTTACTCTGCAAGACTGGGAATAGATCAGTGTGTATAAACAGCACAGATAACCATCTACCTTTCAGTCTTGCACGTAATATGGGACTGTACTCACTAAGCATCATGAGACATTAACATCAAGTACTGTAAGTCTCTGGAAATAATTGATATGACAAACTTGTTTTGGACCTGTATCCCCAAGGAACTGGATCTATTCACAGACCTGATTATCAGCTTAGTTTATCATTTCAGTGCTTAAAACCCAATGAAGAATTTAATATACTGCACTATACCCCATGATACACAGTTCTTATTATGTTGGACTTAAAGCACATGTGAAGTCTAATAGTAACATACTGTATATGCATGTGTAGTGATTCATCAGTGCTACACACATTTTGTTCAAAGTACCTTTCTTCTTTATTACTTATGGTTATAATTGTGGATGGTGAGAAGAGATGCCAGAACGTCATTTCCAGCAAAGCTTTCAGAGGGGCTTGACATTAACCACAACATTCCCTTCTTCTGTGTTGCAGTCACTCTTGTTGTTCATTATCGGTGATGGGGGGCAGAGCCAAGATGCTGCTACTGTATATTGACAACCCCTTAGTTGTGTTAACCCCCATCACATCAGAAGAATATGGTGGCTGAGGTGGGAGAGGTTGCAAGGACAGGGGAGGATTTCTACTAACAAAAGAGGCATCAGCACAAGGGACACATCCTACTGATTTAAGTTATATCCCTTACTCTGATTTTGCTATTTATTTTGACCACATTCAGGCTTTAAGTGCCAGGCACTAAAATGAAGCAGTGCTGAGATTCTTTATTCCAGGTCATGAGATCTGGCATTAAGCCCAAGCACTGCAGCATAGTGCTTTCAAATGGGTTGCAAAAAGGTTTGAAAAAAAAAAATTGTTTTGTAAGGAATCTAGACCTATTTCAGCCTGAAGTGCAATAGTTACTAATACCTAACTAATTCTGCTCTAGAGCAATTGTCTAATTTTTTTTTCCACTGATGTAAAAATCTGTATTTATGTATATATAAAATTGCTTTAAAACCCGAGAACCTTATATTTTTTTCTGAAGGCAGAGGTCCTGTGAAATAATAACATTTTAGCTGAAAAGGTATGCCTGGTGCTAATAAGGAATGCATTAAGCATAGGGTATGCATGACAGGGTGGAAGGGGAACCAGGCTGAAGGGGTTAACTACAGTGGATATAAAAAGTCTACATGCCCCTGTTAGAATGTCAAGTTTCTGTGATGTAGAAAAATGAGACAAAGATACATAATTTCAGAACTTTTTCCACCTTTAACGTGACCTATAAACTGTACAACTCAATTAGAAAACAAATATTTTTTTTGGGGGGGGGGGGTAAACATAAAAAACTAAAATAATGTGGTTGCATAAGTGTGCACACCCTCTTATAATTGGGAATGTAGCTGTGTTCAGAATTAAGCAATCATATTCAAAATCATGTTAAATAGGAGTCAGTACACACCTGCCATCATTTAAAGTGCCTCTAATTAACCCCAAATCAAGTTCAGCTGTTCTAGTAGGTCTTTCTTGACATTTTCTTAGTCGCATCCTACAGAAAAAGCCATGGTCTGCAGAAAGCTTCCAAAGCATCAGAAGGATCTCATTGTTAAAAGGTATCAGTCGGGAGAAGGGTACAGGATAATTTCTAAGGCATTAGATATGCCATGGAACACGGTTAAGACAGTCATCAAGTGGAGAAAATATGGTGCAACAGTGACATTACCAAGAACTGAATGTCCCTCCAAAATTGATGAAAAGACAAGAACAAAACAGGTCTGGGAGGCTGATAAGAGGCCTACAGCAACATTTAAAGGAGCTGCAGGAATATCTGGCAAGTACTAGCTGTGTGGTACATGTGACAACAATCTCCCGTGTTCTTCATATGTCTGAAATATGGGGTAGAGTGTCAAGATACAAAGAAAAACATCCAAGCCCGAGTAAATTTTGCAAAAACACATCTGAAGTCTCCTAAAAGCATGTGGGAAAATGTGTTATGGTCTGGTGAAACCAAGGTTGAACTTTTTGGCCATAATTCCAAAAGATATGTTTTGGAAAACAACACTGCACATCACCAAAAGGACACCATACCCACAGTGAAGCATGGTGATGGCAGCATTGTGCTTTGGGGCTGTTTTCTCTTCAGCTGGAACTGGGGTCTCAGTCAAGGTAAAGGGAATTATGAACAGTTCCAAATACCAGTCAATATTGGCACAAAACCTTCAGGCTTCTGCTAGAAAGCTGAACATGAAGAGGAACTTCATCTTTCAGCATGACAATGACCAAAAGCATACATCCAAATCAACAAAGGAATGGCTTCACCAGAAGAAGATTAAAGTTTTGGAATGGCCCAGCCAGAGCCCAGACCTGAATCTGATTGAAAATATGTGGGGTGATCTGAAGAGGGCTGTGCACAGGAGATCCCCTCGCAATCTGACAGATTTGGAGTGATTTGCAAGAAAGAGTGGACAAATATTGTCAAGTCATGATGTGCCATGCTGATGGACTCCTACCCCAAAAGTCTGAGTGATGGAATAAAATCAAAAGGTGCTTCAATAAAGTATTAGGCTGGCCATACATTATACAATTATCTTCCAATTTTCTGCCCAATTTTCTTTAGATTTACCTTCAACTGTGTAGTGCAAGGGCCTGCCTAATTGGATACAACTGAAAGTGCTGTTTAGGCTTGTCCTCCTATTCTATGGTTTTTGGTAAATCTACACCAAAAATCTCCAGATAATTGTATAATGTATGGCCAGCCTTAGTTTAAGAGTGTTCACACTTATGCAACCATATTATTTTAGTTTTGTATTTTTACTTCCCTCCATGTAAACGATTTCAGTTTGCTGTTCAACTTAGTTGTACAGTTTATAGGTTACATTAAATGTGGAAAAAGTTCTGAAATGATTCATCTTTGTCTACATCTACATTTGTTTTACATCACAGAAAACTGCCATTTTAACAGTGGTGTGTAGACTTTTTAAATCCACTATATTTTCAAAGTATGTGGTCAGTTACTGACCTTTACTTGATTGGTCAGGCAGATGGCGTGATAGGGAGGAGCTGGGGAGTATAGTTGCTAGGGAGCAGTGGTTTAGGCTCACTCAAAGATTTGGAATAGTTAGAAGAATGTCCCTCCCTCTCGCCCTTATGGTTTGAGGAATGCAGGTTCATTGCATTCTTTTGTTTTCTTTGGCAGTTTGGGGTCCTTGATGGGGGTCTAAAGCTGGTCTTGTTGGGAAAACTGTGGGGACCCATACAAGGTATGGCATCCTCTACTTGGTACAGTTCACGTTTTAAGAACCCGGGCAGTGGAGAGTCAGGTTGGTGTCTGAGATCGGTTGGGTTGGTCCCCGAGACTGTGTTTGGCAGCTGGGGGCATAACTCGGCTAAATGATGCCACAGACACTAAGTTTGTAGTAATATGGTACTTTCAAGGACCTGCAACCAAGTTTAACTGGATTATGTTATTGTCAAGAATGGACTCGCCAATAGTGGTGGGACTCACCTGCCTTGTGGGTTGCAGTACCAGGACTGGCCAGCGGGTGCTCTCAGCAACCAGAGGCTCACTCCTGCAGTCAGCCAAAACACCTGAGGCTGATTGCAGGAGGTGCATATAAGGAATGGCCAGACTTGCAATCAGGGCCTTGGTGTATGTTTCCCAAGAGCCCCTGTACCTGCATCCTGTCTGTTTCCTGTCTGATCCTGCTTGATCCCTGACTCTGATTGAACTCCGCCTGTCCTGACCTCTGCTATTCCTGACCACTCTCCAGTCTGCTCCTTTGGTACCTTGTCTGCCTGATTGTTCCTGACCCGGCCCGTCTGACTACGCTCTGCCTGCTCCTTTGTATCTTGCCTGCCCATTTGCTACCGACCCGGCCTGCCTGACTACGGTTAGTATTATTCTTTTGTTATCTGTTGGGGGTTTTGGTTTGGTTTGTTTGCACTATGTTTATGTTTAGTCTTGCACTGCATTTATGTATTGTTTAGTCTTAAATAAATTATATTGTTTATACTAAATCTGAAGCCTGCATTTCCCTGTGTCAGTCCACACACCTCTGGTCATCCCCGGAGCCCTGACAGTTATATTAGTTATTTAAAGCTTATTGTTTAATAAAAGGCCATGTCAGCCATTTAACTCCACGTACATGTAGTGTGGTTATTTCTAAGGGAGGAGGTCACAGGTAGGTGGAGTTGAGGAGTGTGGTTGGTGAGGTTAGCTTCATGAGGTGAGCTCTGAACTACCCTGGTCATGTTTTACGTTGCATGATATGTATGATTGTATGATGTATGATGTATGCATGATTTGTTCAATTGTATTTAAAGCTCATATTTTTAGGAAAGAATATAATAAAATTAATTTTAGTGCAAGCACACCTACAATATCATGGCAAATGTTTGGGTTAATTATAAAAGGGGTTGTGTCCAGTAAATAGATACCTAACGTGCCAAGACTTAAAATTGCATGTGTCTGTGATATTGTGAAAAATCTCCATTGGTGACACTTTAAAACTCTTTACTGCTCATCGGATTAGAGATAACTGTGAGCTATGGTGCTAGAATTATTGCTCTCAGTCCGACATTGTGTGGTGTTTCCTAACATGTGTTGTGTGATTGAGATTTACATACATGCATATGTTTACATTTGTGGATGTGTGCAGGACAACAGAGGATACCTTTTTTAAAAATACATTTTAATAAACTTTTATTTAACTTTATTTTCTTTTATGTCACTTTATTTCTGTCACAAGGGAGTTAACAAACCCCAATGTAATAGCATTGGGCAGGTGACAGGTACTCTTTATGGAGACATTGGGAGTCTCTTAGACCCCAGTGTCTCCCCTGCCCTCCAAAGCAGCTAACCAAACACAGCCAATGACCGGTCTAAAACCAGAAGTGAGGAAATCATTGTTACTTACAGCTTCAGTCACAGAAGCAGAGATTGATGAACAGATGTTCACCATCCTTAAGCCCTCCGAAGTAGTCCCAAGAGAGAAGAGCAGGAGAGCAGGAGAGCCCATTAGCCCCGGAGGGAGGGGGGTGGGGTGGGAACCATACTGCCCATACAGGAAAAGTGACTGGGCTCTATACAGCTGCCTGGATCACTTTCACTTTAAAGCTGGGATCTGGTTGAAGAAAACAAGAACAAGCTTGTGGCTGCTACTGCAGCCCTGAGCTTCTGATGAACCCTTCACTCTCTGGGCATACTACATGCAAGTAGTTACATTAGACAGCAAAATGGCTTGTGAATCAGTTTTATACATTTTGAAAACTTATTTGTGAAAATAGAATTTCCTTCATTTAAGGCAGAACTGAAAAGTATGTATATTCAATAGTTTCTTGTAATCCAGAGGTTATAAATTCATAGACTTTTTTGACAAACAGCCTTCATTCACTTTGGTGACTAATTGTAAACTATGGAAGCCTAGTGATTTACGTTTTGCTCACAAGCTCTCCTTGAGTGAGCACAGAAGCTCGTTATCTCTGGAATTTAGTTCAATAAGTTCATTATGGCAGAAGAACAAAACATTTGGAAATATCAATTAAGGTCCTCTACAGTCACTTAATTTATTGATTTAAATCCTGCCTGGCCTAATGCAAAATGATGGCCGGGCAGGACTTTCCTCATTCTGGGTGAATGTCATATGACACCCTAGCAAAACGCGCCCGGCCATGCAACTGTGCTGCAGGCGTGGTCACCCACTGTGTCCACTGAACATAGGTGATGATAGATCACTGCACAGCTGCCAGTACCATGCTTTGATTCATGCCATTCATTGTGAAAAATTGTGTTGCTAGCTGTGATTACATGGTACAGACAGGACCAATAACAATCCACCTGTGCCATGCGATTTGCTGTGGCCATTTACAGCTAATCACAGCAATACATACTGAGTGAATCAATTTAATTCAGTAAAATGCTTGCTTACAGCAATGAAATTCACTGCTATAAGCATTCCTAATGTGTAAAAAAAAAAAAAAAAAAAATCCTGATCACTTCCCCAGAGTAGTACAATGTAACTATGGTATGACATACTGTACTATGACAGTGTATTAAAAAAAATCGTAAAAAAAAGAAAACATTTAATGAAAAAAATAATAAATTGAAAACGTAAATACATTTCAGTGTTCCTGATCACTGCCACACCAGATATATGATGACGCTGTGCTGTACTGCACTGGAGACAGTATGTAGAAAAAAAAAAGTGACATTTTTTTTAAATACCTTCATTTTCCAAAAAATTATGACAAAAAAAATGACAACTTTAAAAAACTCACCAAGCCTTTTACTAAATATCTTGGACTGACTATTTTCCAAAAAGGGGTCATTTGGAGGTATTTGTACTGTCTTGCAATTTTAGGGCCTCAAGAAATTAGATAGGCCATCAATACATCAGGACTGATACATTTTCAGATATATACCATAGTTTGTAGACTCTATAACCTTCCTACAGACTAAATAATAAACACTGATTTGTGTTATTATCACCAAAGCTTAAATGGCTTAAATTTATGAAGACAGATTGTTTGCAAAATTTTATAGCAAAAAATTAAAAACCCACTGGTGATTAAATACCACCAAAAGAAAGCTTTATTTGTGTGAAAAAATGATAAAAATTGAATTTGGTACAATGCATGACCACGTAATATTTATTCACAATCATCAGTCCCTCCCCTCATGCTGGGGTACTAGGTGTAATCCTAGACTATCATCTGTCCTTTCAGCCCCAAATACAATCATTGTCCAAATCTTGTAGACTTCACCTCCACGACATCTCCAAGATACGACCGTTCCTAACTTCTAAAATCACTAAGCAACTTATTCACTCCCTTGTTATATCACTCCTCGACTAATGTAACTCCCTCCTCATTGGCCTCCCTCATCACAGGCTATCCCCTCTTCAGTCTATCATGAATGCTGCTGCCAGACTCATCCACCTTACTAACCATTCTGTATCTGCCACCCCTCTCTGCCAATCACTCCACTGGCTTCCCGTTGCCCAACGGATAAAATTCAAAACACTAACAATAACATATAAAGCCGTTCATAACTCTACCCAAAATTACATCACCGATCTTGTCTCTAAATATCACCCAAACCGTACTCTCCGCTCCTCGCAAGACCTCCTACTCTCTAGCTCCCTTGTCTCCTCCTCCCATGCTCGTCTCCAGGACTTCTCCAGAGCTTCCCCCATCCTCTGGACCTCTCTACCCCAATTTATCAGACTATCGCCTACTCTGCTCACTTTTAGGCAATCTCTGAAAACCTATCTCTTCAGGGAAGCCTATCCTGCCCTCAGCTAATACTGGAATTTTCTACTCTTCCAACCAGTTCATCCCCACAGTTACTACCTTTTGTACCACTAGCCCCTCCCTCCTAGATTGTAAGCTCCAAGGAGCAGGGCCCTCAAATCCCTCTTGTATTGAACTGTATTGTTACTGTATTGTCTCCCGTTATATTGTAAAGCACTGAGCAAACTGTTGGCGCTATATAAATCCTGTATAATAATAATAATTCAAAGTGCGACAGCTCTGAAAGCTAAAAATTGGCCTGAGCAGGAAGGGGGTTAAAGTGCCCAACATTGAAGTGGTTAAATCGAAACTGAAGTCCCAGAAACAGATATTTAGCCAGGCATACTTTGTACTAACCACCGTCATTCATATTTCCATTTTCTTGTTATAACAGTTTTCGCAACATGTCTTACCACAACAGTGCAGTGCTGTAGGTTTCAAAGTTTGACCGTCGTGCACTTTATAATCTAACAGACTTGATCAGATGCCCTCCTTTTTCATCATCAAGACCGGTTGAATACACTTGCGAGGAGGAGTGTAGCCATTATTCTTTATGCCAGCCTAGAAGCACTCAAGTGGGAGTGAAGGAAGGGTATTTCCTAAAAGAAAAGGGATATTTAAGTGAAGGGACCTTTTTCTCAATGAGAGACAGATGGCAAAAAATGTGAATATTCCCTTTTAATTTTATAATTTTTTTTGGCATAAGTATTAACTTAGTGCCTTCTGAGTCCTTCTGGGATGCCTTGACAAAATATCTAAAATTTTCCTTAAATTGTCGAAAAACTGTGTACAAGCCAGCGGGAGAAAAAAGCCTGCCTTTTTGAAACACAAAACAATAGGTTTTCTTGGTGCATCATTACCAATATGACCAAACTTGGGCACTGTGTGGGCCAACCACCAGTGTCCTAACATCTGCTGACATCATCAGTTGATAAGGAGTACATCCGCCATCTACACAGCATCCATATTCTACCCCACCCTTCTATGTCAGCACTAGGCTCATGTTAACTGTGTGGTCAAGAGAACCCTGGACTGCTCTCCTGATAAGGACGTGCTTATCAGGAAAGCAGTCCAGGGTGACAACCATTGCTCCCATCATAGATACAAAGGAGGGGTGGCATAACCACCGAGGGACTGGAAGACTGAAGGATTACCCGAATTTGAATATCACTTACCTTGATGGAGCCTGAGCTGGATTAGTCATTTGATGAGTGACCATTCTTATATCTAAGCCGATCTGGTCTAAATAGTCTCCACATCTATTGGTGTTTGATTCAATGCTGATTAATCACCAATATCTGGTGCGTTTACACTTTGATGGGGTGTTGAGCACATCAGATATCACGCTTATGGTGGATATTCTTTGAAGGGAAGATTTGGACTTATCTTTTTTTGATATGAACTGATTTTGTCACTATATGCACTTTTTTGGTGTAAGTGTTATTTTTATTAGCAAATCTAATTATTTATATATAATTTATTTATGTATATTTTTTATATTTCACATAAATTTGGGGATTGAATTGTATTTTATCAGTGAGCACTGTTTTTATGGTGTTATTACACTAATTTATGTTTTTTTAATGATTACATATGGATGACCCCATCTACATATATAATGATAAGCTATACGACAAATGAGGTTAAAATAGTAACACACATTGAGAAGATATACATCTAGATGTTCTCTATGACAAGAACTTATGTCACGGAAACCACTAAAATGCCTCTTAGTTTCTGACCTCAGCTTGGAATTTTCAACATCAGTAATTAATACAAACAGAACCTTTCAAGTGATGACTTCAGTACCCCATCACTTTACAATGGATCGTGTTATGACAGGCTAAATACTTCTATCCATTAATGAAGCTCTGGTAATGGTCTAGCCTGAATGGGAAATCCAAGTTAACTGAGTAAAGGTCAAGTGGTTTCCTGCATCACCAGGATTGACAGATACTGTTACAGAAATATTCTGCTGTCATTAATAAAGGCTTGCTGCTGTATAGACTTTTGTTTATAGTATGTGCCTCAGTTAATTAGTTTGTCTGTTATGTCTAAATGATGCAAACATTTCATTCCCTGTGTCGGTCATATTGGACAAATAATGAAGCCATGTTCTTCACTCTTGCAAGTAATTTGTCACTTTTAATATATATATTTTACACAAACATTAATTACATTCGCAGAATTGGAACATTATGGAAGATAATCAAAATTCAGTTTTTATGCCTGTCTATCATCTATCAAACCATGACAGATTACAGCTGTTTATATCGACTTCCCATTAGAAGTCTACCTTTGAAAACAATCAAAATTAACCTTTAAATATTCCTAGTAGTTCAAGTTAATGAATGAGAGCAAGCATTTAGTAACAGCACTTTCTCTTGATCTACTTCTGTATAACCAACCTGTCGGGGGGTTTTTTCACTCGATCTGTGTTAATGGCTATAGTGATATTGAGAGTGTTTTAAACAAGGTGCAATTTAGTAAGATCACAGTATAGAACTTTGTGTAGTCATATAGAAGACAACCTGAGTACCCTAAAAATAACTTTATTATGTACCATTAAAAATGTATTATACAACATTAAAAATGACTCTCCACATAGGGGTTCACAGCATTCAAAGATTCCGACTGCACATTCTATGAATTCTAGACTACCACACTGGCTGATATTACTCTATTAAAGATTAGGAGTGGCTTCCAGTGTACTGGTATGTTATATCATGTATTCATGCATGTGTCACAATGTAACTGTGCAATTGAGAAATTTGTTACCTAAACCCACAACAGTAAAATCAGTCTGTATATGCAGTAAAGCATGCTTTTTATACTCACTGTGGAACCTAAGGGCTTAATCCCCTGCTTTGTGTAAAAAAGGCAGTTTGATCCTGTCTTCCCTGCTCCTCCGCTTGTTCATATGTCCATGTCTTATCTCCTGATAAGACAGACTAAACCTTAGCCATTGTGCACATGCTCCGTTTAGTGTGTATTGCTAGAGAGGTTTGTTTTTTCTTGTGAGAGTGCATGTGATCAGCATAGGGCCAATCAGCATTGTCCAGACAGAGGTCAGGGGTTCTGCATCCTCCTAGAGCAGAAAGAAAACTCCTACTACAAGCTTTAACATGTGCTCTGCTGAAGTCACAAGCCTGCTCTAGCTGCTGATGAGAAAAGGTAGTTAGCCGTTTATATTTACTAAAATAATTGCACTTCTATGTTCTGTGTACTGTGGGAGACCAGATATAGTAAATGCAGGTTCCTGGGTTTAGTAGCACTTTAATGCATGTAATTGTAGCTCCTAGGTTCTGTTACATGTCTCCTAAAGAAGGATTCCTGAAACACATTGAGTTCACATGTGAACTGTAATCAGAATCTTTGCATGTTTTGAACCGCTATGTGGAGATTAATTTTTACTGTTGTGTAATAGATTTTTAATGGAACAGAATAAAGTTGTTTTTATGGTATTCAGTTTCTCTTCTATATGTCCTCACAAAGTGCATGACTACAAATTCTGTTCATAGTTGTACATGATTTGCTGGGATGTGGACATAAAGCACACAGTCTGAGCTTCTCTCATAAGAAAAAAAGAGAAAAAACAGCACAAAACAATTTTTATATATACATAATATAAATCAACTGCCAAAAGAACTCAATTGGTGCAGAAATGTAATATTCCCACTCCAAAGTAAGTAAATTCAATTTATTAGATAGGATACAGTCCTCTCCCAAAAAACAACAAGAACCTTGACCAGTGTTCACACCCGTTGAGTTATTTCCACACACCGCACTCACCAGAAATAGGTGAATGGAATGCCTTAAATTATAAACGCAATACATCAGGAATCCATAGTAGAAGTCGGATCAGCCTCCAACCTCAGGGTTAGGCAGAAACCCAGAAGTAGGTAAGTGGAATGCCTTTGTCTTAATGCATCAGAGACCCACACACCGCTGGATGCACAAAGCTTTAGCTGCTAACCAGGTTAGAGACTGATCTAAGTTCCACTGTGGGTCTCTGATGCATTAAGACAAAGGCATTCCACTTACCTACTTCTGGGATTTCTGCCTAACCCTGAGGTTGGAGGCTGATCCGACTTCTACTATGGAGTTTACGGGTGTAAACACTGGTCAAGGTTCTTGTTTTTTGGGAGAGGACTGTATCCTATCTAATATATTTAATTTACTTACTTTGAAGTGGGACTATCACATTTCTGCACCAATTGAGTTCTTTTGGCAGTTGATTTATATTATGTATATAAAAAAATAGTTTTGCGCTGTTTTTTCTTTTTTTATTTGTAGTAGTGAAATCACTAAAGAGCAACAGCATTTTATATTGGGAATTATTTCACATACATTTTTGGCACTGGTGATTTTTGTATTATTCAGTTTCTCTCATGCTATACATAGTATAATAGAGCAGGCTGAGAAATGCAGAAATCATTTTTGCATCCTGCTGCATCTTTTTGTTTAAAGAAAGCAATTGGCTGTATAGAAGGTGCTTGGGGTTGAAATGTTCAGCATTGTTCTGTGGCAGGACCCTGCAAGAAATTAAGTGAACATGGCTGCTTTTAGGGTGAGATTGTTTTTATTATTACTATTATTAAATTAAAGCTGGACACCAGTAAAGTCAAAAGTTAATCTTGCAGTGCCCACCCCGCTACCAGAGTTAAAGGCTACATATAAAGTAGTTTTGCTAACCTTAATCATACTTCTGCAGGATTTCCTCCCAGGTGCACAACTGAATCATTTATTACCCTGAGTAGGCCCCCACTGCAAGGGTAGTTTTTTGTTTTTTTTTTGTTAGGATGAACTCCTGGTAGCTATAAATGCACATTAAAAAAATGCAGTTATATATGCATGAAATAAATAAATGTAACTAGAGTACTGCTTTTGACTTGATTTCAACTTCTTGTAATCCCTGTAGGACTCAGATTAGAAGAGGGAGGGGCCTTACTATGGGTCAGTTAGGTTTGCTGCATAAACAAGAGCTGACAAGGAACATGATGAAAGTAGAACAGAGCTAAAAGATCATGTCATTAACCTGTTACGGCTTCTTCACTGTCCAATCAGAGGCTGGGGGCAGGGAGGTAACCAGTAGCTGGACAATATGTAAGCAAATTGGTCAGGCCATAGAATAAGGTGGAGAGAAAAGGCAGGTTTTATCTTGGAATAGAAATGATGCATTATTTGAATGACAATAGCTACATATATTGTAAAAAGGCTGCACTAGCAGCAAAAAAGCTACACTATAACTATCACGAGTCCACTCTTTGTCTAATCTCTTTGAGCTGAAAATATTTCTATATAATCTAGTGGAAATTACAGGCCTAGGTTGCCCCAGTGTGGCAGATTCACATTCACAAACTTTTATTTTCAATCTTGTTTTATTTATGCTATTTTTTATTTTCAGATGTATTCATTTTCTTTATTTCATTTTTTTTTCTGTGTTTCTTGTGGACTCATCTGCGATTCCTCTGATTTGCCAGCATATTATTTTTTTCTCTCAGCTGTTCAGCAGTCAGTTAAATAGTTTTTTTAAATATTTATTTCATTATAGTCAGGACACTGGGGGGATAGCTTTAGGGGGAAAACCTATGGTCATAGGCTGCACACCCTTCCCAAACAGGGTAAGCAGAAGCAAATGGAGGAGGGAAATCCTACAGTAGTCTATGGAGAAGAACAGACAGCAGAAAAGTTTAAACTGAACTCAGGGGGAAAAAAAGATTTACCTTTGCAGTTGGCACCCTTATAACTGCAAAGGTTAAACGGTCATTTAAGGCATGATGAATTAAGCAATATGCTTACCTTAATTCCTCATTCTCACTACAATTTGTGTTCTTCTCAATTGTCCAATACTATGCAAAGGGATAAGCCCTTGGTGTTCTCATCTACAATGCAAGACTGCTGGTAATATAGTGTACGGGATGAGATCAGAGAGCAATGACCAGTTATAAAAAAAAAATGGGGCTAAATGGTGAGCTGGGATGCAATCACAGCAATCACTTACTTTTTTAAATAGTTTTACTATTTACATATTTCTATTTTTCTTTAATGTAATTTTTTTTTTCTTGTAAGACCATTCCTATCTAGTTCAAGCAAGCATGCTCGGGGAAGGCAATTTAAATTTGTAAAAAAACCAACAACCTAAAGATATGTTCTGTTTATGGGAACTTGCAGAGAAGTATGAGCACTATAGTCTGATGGCATCACACACTGGGATAAAAAAGAGAATAGTTCGCCTAAATAATACATATTGAAGAACTGGTGAAAACAGATCCCTTTCTCTAGTTTATGGTCCAGGTTGTCCCATATTAACATATTTCTACCCATCATCACACTTTATCAGTGGAGTATTTAGGTTTTGTGTTGCCCTAGGCAACACAAACATTGTCTGCCCCCACAGACACCAACCAACACAACCCCCCCTTCCTCCTCCCACAGTGAGAGCCTGACATTGATCAACAACACCCCTGCCCCCCACCCAGAAGAGCCTTCCACTACACCCCGCCCTCAGCGATGATAGAGAGACACTCATCTTCACAGCTCTACATACACCATCAAGCAGTCTCTCTCGGATCCCACTTGGTTCCCCCAGTGCACGTGTCCGTCCCTTCTTTCATCCCTTCTTCTGGGATAAGGTGCTGCCCCCTTAAAAAATTCCACCCTAGGCAAGTGCCTTGTGTTGCCTTGTGGTAAATACGCCCCTGCACTTTATGTGCTTTCATTTTTCTTAAAAATTAGTTAGACTAACGTTTTATAATAGTTTTATCTTATAAGCCATACCTGCTCAAGTCACACAGACAGGAAAAGCAAAATACAAATAGATTTTGGGACTGCCACATTTGGTAGGAGACTTATTTCAATCCCCCTTCAGTTCTCCTTGACCTTTTCTTGTGAATATTTCTTCAGGAACAAGAGGGCAAAATCAGGCAGCAGAAAAATTAAGCCTACAATCCTATGTTTATAGGCTGCCTGCCTTTATCCAGAGTGAACCCTTCAAACACAAAACACCACTCACCAAAACCTTACCCAGCATCTCCAGAAATAACCTTCCCTCACCAGGTTTATCTTCCCCCATATACTAATTTACTTTTAAACATCATTTTTAAATGTTATTATTATTTTACCTTGTAAGTCATTCCCTGCCTTGGTCAAGCAAATATTCACAAGCTCCAGCACATTTCTTCCAGCATTTTAAACCTAAACTGATTTAAAGTGCTTATGTGAAATGATAGATATGAAAAGTATGAAATATCACCAGCACAGCATTTTTAGCAGTGCAATGTTTTGGGGGCTGCTAGGGACTTCTTCTTTGCTGCTGCCTGAAGAAGAAATCCCTAGCAGCTCCAAAGTGTTTCATTGTTTAGAGATGAACAAACGTCTTGCTGTTTGTTTTGCCTAAAATGTTGTGCTGGTGATATTTCATATCATGGACTGTCCTGGTAAAGCAAATACATACAGGAACAGCAAGACTGTAAATTAAAAAAATGGATTTGATTGAGGATGTACCACTGCAACCACAAAACAAAACAGAGGGCGCACTAGCCAAGTGTATTATCCTCATCATATAGAAACAGCACAGTCCAATCCATGATTCGTCACATCACATGATAGGACAATAGGACCTCCAACATACTAACGCATTTTGAGGGCAGTCTCTTCCTCAGAGCTTGTGACATTTGCTAATTTGTGAGTATAATACTTACCAGTTTTATAAACATAAAGATACAGTATGGTTTAAGGACAATGCACTAGGCCCTCTGTTTTGTTTTCTGGTTGCAGTATTCCTAAACTTCCCCAGTCTTATGAGGACAGAAAGGCAAGAACTATTCAAGAAAGCCAGGAAGTGATTGCAGCAAACTGTTATTTCTGGGCTGACTCAAGTACAGGAGAATTGGTGTTGTTTGTCTATGAAGACGTACCATTGGCTGGAGGTGGCCCAATATGCACCTGGGAGTGCCCTGCTGCAAGTGTTATGTCAGAGAGGGCCTTCAGTGCAGCAGGGAAAATGTGACTGAGAAGCTGACTTTTACTAAAATGTATTAGGTCTGGATTACATACAGAGGACTATCAAACACCCACTGCAGATGTTGCTGATCAAATCAATACACTTTATTTTATATCCTTTTAACTAAGAAAAAAATAAAAACTTTTCCCTCTGAACTTACTTTTGTTATTGCTGTCAACATGTCTGTCTGGCACCTCTTTTCTGTGTTCTCCTTTCCCCCATTCCCTTTTGCCAACAAAAAAAATGGACTCTGAAATCTAAAAAAGGGCTGAAACTCTTATTATTTTAAAAGAATTTTCTGTGCCTTCTGTCTTTGCAATGGAATTGACCAAAAAAACACAAAATGATCTTGGCTGTAAAAAACAAACCTGCCTTGTTTGTATCTACTATATGTGAATGCATAAGGCATCATCTATCTGCTAGCCATTTTTCTGAAGTGTCTCTGGGACAGTACAATGTTTATTTTTAGTTAAACAAAACCGCTTCCTTGTGTCTAAAACCTTTCCCCTCATCATTCCCCTCACAAAACTGTCCTGATACTGGTCATTTTTAATTAATCTCTGAGATGATACACTTGAATTTGTAGTGTAGTAAAACACCTGTCTTGTTTGTGTTTCCAAATTTTAACCAATTCTATCTGGTCGTAAATATATACTGTCCTCCTGTTGGCCAATTTTTACCAAACCTTCCTAGGGGTATAGCTCTTATATTTTTTAAAAATGAAGGAGGTTGAAGTGCATGCGGGGTGAGAGTGTGTTTTTTCTTTTTTTTTTTAAAGAATGCAGTGAGGTGCTGTGAAAAAAAAATGCAGCTCAATGTTCACAAATTCCACTCGCAATTTGAAAAGAAATGCAGCCAGCAACAATTAAGAAATATGTCCTGTGAAAAAACATATGCAACCTGTTATCACTGTCATGCATGTGGATAGGGTCAGGCTTTAAAGAATATCAGCAGAATTAACAAACAACAAAGAATGAAAAAAGATTAACCGGATTCACAGCACCAGGAAGCCAGTGTGGGTATATGCTCATGTGTCGTGTGCTATTACACACATGCTCTTCTTCTAAGTGAAGAGGCAATGATAGATGTACTATTCCAGTTTATCATGCTCATGTCCGTATGCACACATACTCGCACCAATTAGCGTGCAAACTTGAAACCCAGTGCTCTGTCACTATGAGCAGTTGCTGAATGGTCCTCAGCTTGTCCCTTTATTTCTGAGACCTGATCCACTGAACCTGCTTACCTCTGTATGACCCAGCTTCCCCTGGACTCTGCTTCTGCTACTGCCTTAACCTTGTTTATCTGATCACTCTGACCTTGACCTCTTTTACATATGTCTTTGCCTGCTGACTCTGTACTATGCTTCCCAGCTGTTACCAGGGGCGGAATGACCAGTTGGAAACTCTGGCACTGCCCAAGGGCCCGGGATCAGTAGGGGGCCCCATGAGATGCCCCTGGTACCTTTTTCATAGGCTTTTTTGAGTTTGGGCAAGGACACAGGGGCCCCATGAGTTGTCAGTCCACCCCTGGCTGTTACTGACCTTGGCCTGCTTCCTGGACTTGCTCTGTCCTCTGACTCAGTCCCTAATTGCCTGGCTGATTCTGGTCTCTGCCTGCATACTGACTCTTCTACCATCCCCTGCTCTGTTGCCAAGTCGCTTCAGCATCCTGTCCTCATGACACTCCATGCCCTCACACTCTCTATCTCCACCTTCAGGAGTGTTGGGCAAGAGGTGTAAAAGAGGCCTCCACAACATTCCAGTCGTCACCAGGTACATGATAGCAGTACTTCAAATGCTTTCCTTATCACAGCTAAAGAAAATGTCAATATGGTTGGCATGACCTCACTGTTTTGACGGGAGTTGGCTGCTTTAAAAAAAAGCCCTCCTTACTGGACCATCTAACCCAGTGGAACCATCACAAACCCATGGTAGATGTAAACTTGAACTTCATCCCCAATGACTAGGTTGTGTTGCATAACTGCAGTAGAGAGAGGTTAGGTCACCAGGCTGGCTGTGCTGGCAGATTTAGCAGAATCATGCAAAAAAATATTTTTTTTATAATCTGTCAACTGTCACATCTGCAAACAGTTCGAAAGTGAAGTCTGTTGCTGACAAAATATTTTGCCAATTTTTTGTCCGGTGGTTGTGTGACATTTTTCTGTTACCATTTCAAAATACACCACATGTTTTGTCGAATGTAAAGTGGATATACATCTTGCTTGTAAATAAGGAACACTTTCCCTAATTAAATGTGTTATCTTATATGGATAAAGCAGCTAAAGTGTGGAATCACTTCTAGGAATATATTGTATACGGTTGACGAAAAAATATATGTGCCATTCTACATTTAATTCTCATTACTTCATTTGTAACTTGTACAGCTTGTGTTGCTGTTACAGACTATTTTTCTGACATGGCTTGGGTGCATTTATTAAGCCTGAATATAAACCGACAGTATTTAGAAATGGCAGATATGGTAACTTTATACTGTAATCTTCTGTTTTTAATTTCTAATCACATTTGGAACCCTTCTCAAACTTGCCTTCCAATCCTTCCTTGTGCCTTCTATCCCTTTACCACTAGCAGTCAAGAGGGGTTGGGTTTGTAAAAACAAACATCAGATGAAGAGCATTGCAAAAATATACATTTACTATTTTCACTGTTCTTAAATGTAACTTGTGTTTCATCAAATAAAGAGCAAAAGAGGTTTACTTTAATGTTGGCCTTTGCAGCTGCTTATTCGGTCCTTTCCTTAAATAAAGCTACAACTCACATAATCCATATCAAGGAGAATTTGACTCCTCCCCTTACCTCCACGTGACAGTGCTGATGCATGGAATTGGCTGATAAGCATCCAATGCTGAAAGTTGTTTGAAGTCAATAGGAAGCGATTTTGCATTGAAGTCAATGGGAGGCAATTTTGAATTGAAGTCAATGGAAGGTGATTTTGCACTGAAGTAATTGGAAGGCAATTTTGCATTGAAGTGAATGGGAGGTGACTTTGCACTGAAGTCAATGGGAGGCTTATCATAATCGCATCTGAATTAAGTAATCATTACAATACTAAAAACTATTTTAGATAGTTTATCCTTTGGGATTGAATTATATCTCATGCATAAAAAGACATTTGTGTAAAAAAAACAACAAACACCTTTTATTCCCCCCTCCCCTTCCTGAATTATCTGCATTTGGCAACAATGCTAATCCTTATAAATCATAGTTGCACAAAGAAAGTATTAAGTGCTAGGTAATCATGATTACATTGTACTAATTGAGGGTGGAGTCATATATATTAGCGTGTTTTCGAAAGATAGCTTCTTCACTCAGCACTGAGGTGCTGTCAGTGAAATCATTTTTAACAACATTAGAACAACCTATATTTTCCCAAACATGTATGTTGACATAGTACTGATACATAATATTTCTATACTTGAGATACTTTATCTAGGGTTTAAATTAGTTTTTAATGTTGTTATATTGACATATATGTTTATACATGAAGTGATTTTAATAAAATGTTGTTTTAATTCCCGAGAGCCTTTGTTGCACCTCTCTTTTCTGGCACATTGGTAGATTGGGATGTGATGCCTAATATACCCACCATCGGAACTCAAGTGTAATATATTCTGTTGCAATTGTGTGTGTTTCTACTTTCAGTCCAAAGTTAGGATAATATTTCTCTGGCAGATTTACTTGTGTAGTCAGAGATGTGAGAAGGTGTCCTTGTTATGCCATATTAGTATAAATCATTGCAAATGTGTCACCGATATATAAATAGATATTTAAATAGATGCATAGCAGCGAATATTATTATTATACAGGATTTATATAGCACCAACAGTTTGCGCAGCGCTTTACAACGTGAGGGTAAACCGCACAGTTACAATACAATTGAATCAGAGGGCCCTATTCGTTAGAGCTTATAATCTAAAAGGAAACGGTCAAGTGATACAAATAATAACTGTGGGGGATGAGCTGATGGAACAAATACATGTCTAATTGTTAGGTGGAGGCAGGATAGGCTTCTCTGAAGAGAAAAGTTTTCAGGGGTCACTTAACCACCTCCCGTCCAGCCGTTGTATATAAATGGCCGGAGGGTGGCAATGCAAGGGCAGGTGGCCATTTATAAACGGCCTCCCCGCCTTCTGCTTGTGCGCGGTCCTGGGAACACGCAGCACAGCGCTCCGGTGCCCGCTGTGTCCTCTGGACACAGTGGAACACTGATCGTCATACAGGATCTCTGTGCGAGGTCCCGATCATGTGATCACTGATTGGCCAATCAGTGATCACATGCAGAGTAGTAAGCAAGATGTCACATGTCACTTCTGACATCATTGCTTAGTACGTGTGAAATCTGTGAATGATCACAGAGGTCACATGGTACAAGGCTATTCACAACAGCCTTGTACCATGTGACAAGCTGTGACCAATCACAGCTCTCACAGTATTTCTCAATGGCTACAAGAGTGCAGCCAGAGAGAAGGAGAAATGATTGTTTTTACAGCCTTTATGGGTGTAAAAGCAATCAGTGTAATAAAAAAAAAAATCTTCATCACCCCCCACAAGTAGTACAGTGTCACCATGGTGACACTGTACTGCTAGGGTGACAGTATGTTAAAAAAACAAAACAAAAAACAAATTAATATAAAAAAAAATAAAAATGTAAAAAATGTTTTAAAAAAATTATAATTTTTGGTTATAAACTAATTTGGGTTATTTTTATTTTACTAAAAAGATAACTGAATACATTTTGGCCAAGATGTATGATGAAATATTATTTATTTGCAAACTTGTATAAGAAAAACACTTTTTTTCAACATTTTTGGACTTTTTCATTTATATAGCAAAAAAATTAAAATCCCAGTGGTGAATAAATACTACCAAAATAAAACTTTATCTGTCTCAAAAAAATGCTAAAAAATTCATATGGGTACAGTCTTGCATAATCGTGCAGTTGTCATTCAAAGTGTGATAGTGCTGAAAGCTGAAAATTGGCCTGGACAGGAAGGGGGTAAAAGTGTCTCGACCAGGGGCAGACTGACCGTTTGGATACTCGGGCACTGCCCGAGGGCCCAGGGTCAGTAGGGAGCCCCATGAGATGCCCCTGGTACCTTTTTCATAGGCTTTTTTGAGCTTGGGCAAGGATACAGGGGCCCCATGATCCCCTATTGCCCGGGGGCCCTATGAGTTGTCAGTCCGCCCCTGGTCTGGACTTGAAGTGGTTAAAAGTGGACAGAGTAGGAGATAGTCGGACAGATTGGGGGAATTCCATAGGATGGGAGAGGCTCGGAAGAAGTCCTGCAGGCGAGCATGGGAGGAGTTGACAAGAGAACTAGAGACCAGGAGGTCTTGGAAGGAACGAAGAGAGTGATTTGGTTGCTATTTTGAGACTAGGTTAGTGATGTAGCTGCGGACCGAGTTGTGGATGGCTATCTAAAAAAGACCTGTGTACTTACCTTTTTCTAATTTGGTCTGGTCTAGTTACATGATCCTGCAACTCTGGCACCCCTGTTGACAATGGCTGTGAGTTCCTGGAGTCATGAAGTTACCCATAGGCTATTGTAGCCTAGCCATCACTTCTCCTTCCTCTCCCTTGTAGCAGTAGCTGCAGGATCATGTGACCAGATTGGAGCATATTAGAAAGGGGTAAGTACACAGCTTTTTTAAACAAAGTATGTAGGATAGGTAGGAGGAGGGGAAGGAAATATTTTAAGAAGCGTTAAGACATTTTAGGCATCCTCTAAATGTGTAATTTAAAGGATTGGTATAACTTCCATGTTGCCTTCAAAGCTGTATAAAAAGGACTCACTGCCTGCTGTACAATATTATTAAAACATCTTTTTGGCATTGGCACATATCACCCACGGTAGTGCTGGCTTCCCATGCCTTTTTTGACAATAGCTTGCCTATTAGCCCTACAAATGGCCAGAATTGAGAAACACAATTTTCCCAATAGACTTCAATGCAAGGATTCAACAAACTTTTTGTGAGATTCCCAGAACTTAAGGAAAATTGAAGATTTGCTCATCATTCTTTACAAGACATGACGTGACATGATTAAATCTGAAATTCTGCTAATATAGTCATTATGCACTATAATGTATTGGTAAGTTTACATACCCACAAATCTGTTGTCAAGTGAATATATCATCTTCTCCATTTGCTACTAATGTTTAGACTCTATCTTGCTGTCAGAATTGTCCATGTCCTGATCTTTTTCTACAGTTATTGCTCTATTAGATGTTCATATTGCTACATCAAGCCCTGGACCTTCTGCTCTAACTTGTCTGCTACTTGTCATATACTGAGATGTTGGTCTTTTAATCTACAATACATCAGAAGACTCCTTGTATCTAATTTACATTCCACTTCTCTCTGTGATTTCTTTGACTTTAAGGTGTTGACATCACTCCATTCTTCCCTGACATTCATTGTTCAAGCCGATGTTTGAAATGACATTTTTCTTTAAAACATCAAATAAGATTTTGATTATAGAGCTATTAGGAGAGTCATTACACATAAAGAAACTTCATTCAAATCAAGGCAACATCTAGCGTTTTGGACTTATTCTTTAAGCCGAAGTTTAATCTACTTATATTTTGTCTTATCTGATTCCACTTTTTCTCCTTCATCAAGATGCTAATGGCATTTTTAAAGTTACATACCTTGTTTTATCCAAGGAATGAAAAGGACAGGCCAGAGACAGTAAGGCTAGGGAAGAAAACGCTAAATAAAGCTGGATGTCCTCCAGCTAGGAAATTACGTTAGCTGCAGGTTTTAATGCACAGTGTGTAGTGAAATAGGATGCAAACTGAGCCTCGATAAGCATACATGATTGAAGGTAAGGCTGAATTTCAGCTTTAGGTAAAAAATATAATGTAAAAAAGTCAAAGTAAAAGTCTCTTTTTTTAGATAGCTGAAGAGAATTCTAAATATTGAGATGCGCCTGTAAACATTATTTGTCAGTTTGATAACAGTGTGTCCCTATACTCTGAATATCTAAAAGGTTTGTTTTTAGCCAGCTTCACATGATGGGCTTAGTCAGCCAAATGTTTGCACAGAAATTCTTTGTACATTCAATGACTGGATGAATATCAAAAATGTGTTTGTTTTTAACATTTGATTTTGGAATGAATGTAATTTCCCAAATAAAAACCACATACACTGTTAGAAAATCGTTCATTAGAGAAACATTTTCCATACTGCTCCTTCAAATTTTCTCATCGCTGTGTTCAAAAATAAACATCAATTTGACCACACTAACAATTAGAAAATTGAACGAATGTTCTGAAAACAAAACATTCCAAGTGAACTTCTACCAGTGTACAAAAATCTCTTGTGAGCATTTAGAATTGTGAACTAGGTCTCATATTAAGAATGTCTACGGATTGAAGCTGAACTCCAGGCAAATAGCTAAATGCACAGATGAAAAAGTGTACCTAATTTGGGTGTAGTTTTTCCTGCTAAAGGATTTGTATTTCTGTCCATCCATTTCTGAGATTTACACAGCCTTGCCACACAGTACAGCCGTGTCAAAAACAAGAAGAGACCAGATGCGATATCTCCTGCGCTCTAGGACCCAGGCCAGTGGCGAGTAGATGGAACCAAAACCATAAAAAGGCGACCACCAGTTTATTTAAAGGTTGTGCAGCTCCAAACAAGGCTGGGGAAGCCCGACCAATACTGCAAAGTGAAACAAAAACAAGAAGCGCACCAACCTTGCGCATTACCTCAGTAACCAAATTTATTAATTAAAGAATGGTACTCACAAACAGCGAATAAAATCAGGCATGTAGTCCTCAAAGGGACTTCAGAGATGGAGAGCCAGCGCGAATCATATCATGGGGTTAGACACTCAGTATAGCTGACACGTTTTGAAGGCCATGCCTTCTTCCTCAGAGCTCTGACTAATAACAAATAATTTGTGTCAGTTGGGTGGAAAGAGAGAGAGCAAGACCAAGCAGCTCCAGCTCTCTCTGTGCTGTATCTGGCACGAACACAGCATAGAAAACAGAGCAGAATGCTCCTAATTAACAAATGGGCTTGTGCCACCTTAGTTATTAAGGCAGGATTTTCACTATTTTTAAAGTTTTTCTTTTTAATTCCCCCATTGTGTCATATTCAGTGGTTCCACACACACCAAAAAGCTTTTTGCCACAGTCTGCCTTTCTGAATTTTACTGCCAAGTGACACCACAAGGTTTGGTGATCATTTTCGTGCAGACTTGATATATAAATGTTATGTGCTGTTACACAAGGAGTCTTTCCATGGGAAGAGAGGGGGCAGCACCTATCATGCACCGGAGTCATGGATTTGTAGTTGCCCACTTTGAGCAGCAGAGCTGTCCCCTACAATCTAAAGGAAGACATTTGCATTATCAAGAGACTGGACCATTAAGAATACAATGTGTGGGAAGGATGTTCCTTGAGAAATATAGGAGTAGAGATTATTGCTCAGCGGTGAAACAGATCTATATCCCAAGGAGAGTGGCCATGGAAGATTATGGAATCGCTCAGGCATAGTTCCAAGATAATTTAATGCAGCATTTCTTGAGGAACTGAACATTTTCTAGAGCAACAGATATGGACAGCAGAGGGTGAATCTGAGTGTAGTTGTTATTAAAAACATTTATTTAAGCAAATATTTAGCAACTTATATGATACACATGGCAATAACTAGAATATAAGGGTAAACATATATGTCAGCCTCACGGGGGTTAATCTTCACACAGCAGGACATGCTTCCTCAAAGAGATTCCAGCATCTGGGCTTGTGGTAACACGGATGATTCAGCCTCACAGTGGTCCATCAGTCATTCAGCTCCTCTGGAAACAGGAAGGTCAGGCTGGGTTTCCACAGCAGCTAGATTTCTGAAGATGTCAACAGACGTCAGGAGCAGCCGACTAAACATAGCAGTACAGCAAATGAAGACGCGCCTTTGTATTGGCAACTCACAGATATAGATGAATAAGATGAATAAGTGCCTTGTGGTAACATGGATAAGTTGGTGTCACACAGATCAGCCAGTCTCAGCTCGTCCAGAAACAGGAACCCCAGTCTAGATTCCACAGCAGCTGGGTTCCTGTAGATGTCAATGATGGAAGCCTTGGAAAGCAAAGGAGGACTGGAAGTTGGCAGGCGGTGGAATGAACATGGTTCCAGAAATAATGTCACCTGAGTGAGGGTGTGGTTATGTGTTTCAAGGTGGGATGCCTCTTTTTGATTTGGCTTTTGTGGTTTTTCATGTTTTTTTTGTTTTGTTTTGTTTTTTTTTTCAAATTTGTGGCTTTTTGTAGTTTTGAAGTTCCCATTGTCCCCCCACTATACCCCTGCATTCAGTTCCATTTTTATATTTTTTATTTTCTTTTATTTATTAGATTTTGCTTGCAAATTTCCCTCTTTTTCTCCTCTTGAGTCCTAAATACCACTGGTCATCCCATTTATGTGATTATACACCTGTACACATTGGACAACTCATCCATTGCATTTTCCCTCCTATTTCGTCCTCAGACTTGCCCACCTTATTTACATGCCATACAGTTCTGCACAAGCAATTTAACCAATTCTATTCAAAATAAAACTTCACATGCTTTTTCAGGATGGTGACATGCTGCCATGCTGGATCGGTGTGGTCTGCTAGTAATTTTAATAAGTTCTGCCATATTTACATGCTGGGACTTGTAGTTCTCTACCTGTATATAAGCCAGCCTTGCCAATCTCTGTTCCCATTAATTTGAGAGAGCCAGCCCACCTCGAAACACGTAGCCATATCCCACACATGTGACATCACTTCCGGAGCCACAGGCATTCCACCACTGGCTGACTTCCGGTCCTCCTTTGCTCTCCAAGGCTTCCATTGACATCTTCAGGAACCTAGATGCTTTGGAACCTAGCCTGTCCTTCCTGTTTTTGGAGAGCCTGAAAGGCTGATGGACCGTGTGAATTCGACTCATCCATATTACTACAAGGCATTTATTCATTTATATCTGTGAGTTGCCAATACCTAAACATCTCTTCCTTTGCTGTATTGCTACACTTAGTCTTCTGCCCCTGAAGTCCATTGACATCTACAGGAACCTAGCTTCTGTGGAACCCAGCCTTGCCATCCTGTTTCTGGAGGAGCTGAGAGACTGATGGACCAGTGTTAGGCTGACTGATCCATCTTACACCAAGCCCAGATGCTGAAATCCCCGTAGCCTCCCTGGCGGTATTCCTGAGTGTAGCTCGGGGTAAGGTTTCAGTACCACAAGCGGTAACCACGAGCTACACTTGGGAATACCCTGTAGCACTGCTCCGGGATCTGTTCTTCACTTACCTTGTCCTGCGCTCCCGCGATGTCCCTCCTGCAGTGTCCCCGACAATGTCCTCCAGCGGATGCCGGCATCTGTCATCTGGGTTCCGTCCCCTGCGAGCGTCGGGACAAAAAGTGACATTCACTAAATTCACTAAAATCACATAGTAAAACATTACTGTATCAAACCATTTCACATACATTTTGTCCCTAGTGCTTTTTCCTGTGCCCTGCCTGCATTTTGACTGTTCTTTCTGCCTGGAAACTGAGAAATGTCCATGGCATCCAAAAAGCGTCCCTTTAGGTCAAAAGCGGTTTTAGACCAGCTAGAGAACCGCGATAGTAAATCAGAACCACTTGCAGAATTGAGTGATAATGATTCGTGGGGAAAGTCTTCATCAGACACTGAAAACGATTTTGCGACTTTGCTCAGTGATGTGCGAACTTGGCTCTATATTTCAAATTTCAGTGTTTTTGGTTTGATTATATTATTTAATTACATTTATTATTATATTATTTTTTATGATTTATTAAATTATAATTTATGATTTCGTGTTTCAAAGTGTAACGTACCCGGGATGTTTACTAGACTCTTGTTCGGACAGATTTCAGTGAGTTATTCCTAAAACTTACAGGCCTACAATAAAAAAAATACATATTTCCATGCAAAAAAATGTACCGCTTTGAGCACAGAAATATGGACATAATCAGACTGCTAGGGAGGTTAAGCAAGCTTGTCCAGCTGTGAGAATATTTACTCCCAGAGGCTGCCATATTTTGTGTTTACAATGCCATGACCGTTCTTGCCATGTGAATTGTGTAAGTTACTAATCGTCTACTTATCTAAATATTTTTAATAACAGCTACACTTAGATGCTCTATCTGCAGTCCATATCTGTTCCCTGAGATAGGCAGGATAAAAATGTTCACTAACCAAGAGACTGACTGAGCACCTGGATACATGGAGCATTTGACCTGTCACCTTTAAACCTAAGTAAGCTACTAATTTAACTAAAACCTCTGAGGCTAAAATGTCTGTAACATTAATGCTTTTCTGGAATAAAGTTTCAAAGTACTTTGCAAGTACCTGACTGGACATTTGTGTGTTGTAGTCTATGAAGACAGTGGGCTGTGGTGGGGAAAAGAGTACTTGGCTTGGTAAAAGACTTCCACCACTGTTTCCCTTTTCTCAACACATGTAGGTATCAACACGATCAATTGGACGTGATCTTTAAAATTCCATAGCCAATTGTCTTGGCAGAGATGAAATTGGTCAAGCGATCACTAAATTTATTACATAGGGATCTTTATAGTGGTCATATGACCATTCAGGAGGAAAATAAAATCAAAAGTATGTCCAGGCAATAACACATTAATTAATATTGTACAATATGATTGGGCCACATGCTCGACTGTAAACAGTTTTGGAATAGCATATTAAAGCTGAAGTAAAGACCCTTTTTTCGCCCTTACCTAAGCCTATAATAAGGCTGTGAATTATAACATTAGCCTGCAGGGGGTCCTTTTTTTTTTTTTCAAAAAGAGAGTTTGCTACCACTTTAAGAACACGTGGAAGCATTCTGATCTTATGTGGCATACTTCTATGTCATGTACAGTAATCTTAAAAAAAAAAACTATTTACTACTAAATACTAGCTCTGCCACCTGTACATCCCTATAACACACCTGTACTATTGGCCTTTTGATTCAGCAATAACTTTGTCATTACTTAACCCCTTCACACCTAAGGGTAAAACAAATCTTAAAGCCTAAGTAAAATTTTACAACGTTGACATGTGTTAGTAAAACTGTACATATCATCACAAATACGTTGTACATCCTGGTAAATTATACCTTGTTTTTTTCAGGACAAATTGGGCTTTTATTTGGTGGTAAATGGTAATGGATATCTCCTGAATGTTTTTCATTATCAAAGGAAAACTGGCCCAAAATAGTAAAAATCATGTTTTTTAATTTAGCTGTGTGTTTCTCGTTACTACCATAACCTACCACCAAAGAACAACCCAAAATAAATTTTTGTGCTTTTGACGATCGCAGCGATAACATATGTGTATGTTGTTTGTTGTTTGTACCTGCACTACAACCCAGAAACAATAGTGCACATTTTGTTAAGTGTTCTTGCATGGCTAGACCACTTACTGTTATCTCACATATATATTCTTATTATTAGAGATGAGCGAATCGAAGTAGGCGAAGTGGAATTCGTTTCGAATATTAGGAAAATTTCGATTCGCGTCGAATCCGAAAATAAGCAGACTTCGGATGCGCGAATCGAAATTTTTCCTAAAATGGCGGCGACATGTGTGGCGACGGAGCGGGGATGTCTGGGAAGGCGCGCAGACAAGGCGCGCTGACCCATAATGCATTCATTCATGACATGTGATCGCATTAGCCAATCAGCAGCCAGCCAGCCAGCACAGTGTAATGGTCGAGCTATAAATGGCGGCCATTTTAGAATTCTCCATTTGCCTCCAGTCATTCAACAGAGGCAGACCTGGCTGTATGCAGGGAGAGAGTTAGGGACAGAGAAACGTTACTTAGGGACACAGTAACGTTAGTTAGGGCCACAGAATCGTTACTTAGGGCCATAGAAACGTTACATAGGGCCACAGAAACGTTTACTTAGGGCCACAGAATCGTTAGTTAGGGCCACAGAAACGTTACTTAGGGACACAGAATTGTTACTCAGGGACAGACAAAATTGTTACTGAGGGATACAGAATTGTTACTGAGGGCCACAGAATCGTTACTTAGGGCCACAGAAACGTTACTTAGGGCCACAGAATTGTTACTTAGGGACAGACACAGAATTGTTACTGAGGGACACAGATTTGTTACTGAGGGCCACAGAATCGTTACTTAGGGCCACAGAATTGTTACTTAGGGCCACAGAAACATTACTTAGGGCCACAGAATTGTTACTTAGGGACAGACACAGAATTGTTACTGAGGGCCACAGAATCGTTACTTAGGACCACAGAATTGTTACTTAGGGACAGACACAGAATTGTTAGTGAGGGACACAGATTTGTTACTGAGGGCCACAGAATCGTTACTTAGGGCCACAGAAACGTTACTTAGGGCCACAGAATTGTTACTTAGGGACAGACACAGAATTGTTATTGAGGGACACAGAATTGTTACTAAGGGCCACAGAAACGCTACTTAGGGCCACAGAATCGCTACTTAGGGCCACAGAATCGTTACTTAGGGCCACAGAAACGTTACTTAGGGCCACAGAAACATTACTTAGGGACACAGAATTGTTACTCAGGGACAGACAGAATTATTACTGAGGGATACAGAATTGTTACTGAGGGCCACAGAATCGTTACTTAGGGCCACAGAAACGTTACTTAGGGCCACAGAATTGTTATTTAGGGACAGACACAGAATTGTTACTGAGGGACACAGATTTGTTACTGAGGGCCACAGAATCGTTACTTAGGGCCACAGAAACGTTACTTAGGGCCACAGAATTGTTACTTAGGGACAGACAGAATTGTTACTTAGGGACAGACACAGAATTGTTACTGAGGGACACAGATTTGTTACTGAGGGCCACAGAATCGTTACTTAGGGCCACAGAAACGTTACTTAGGGCCACAGAATTGTTACTTAGGGACAGACACAGAATTGTTATTGAGGGACACAGAATTGTTACTGAGGGCCACAGAACCGTTACTTAGGGCCACAGAACCGTTACTTAGGGCCACAGAAACGTTACATAGGGCCACAGAATTGTTACTTAGGGACAGACACAGAATTGTTATTGAGGGACACAGATTTGTTACTGAGGGCCACAGAATCGTTACTTAGGGCCACAGAATTGTAACTTAGGGACAGACACAGAATTGTTATTGAGGGACACAGAATTGTTACTGAGGGCCACAGAACCGTTACTTAGGGCCACAGAAACGTTACTTAGGGCCACAGAATTGTTACTTAGGGACAGACACAGAATTGTTACTGAGGGACACAGATTTGTTACTGAGGGCCACAGAATCGTTACTTAGGGCCACAGAAACGTTACTTAGGGCCACAGAAACGTTACTTAGGGCCACAGAATTGTTACTTAGGGACAGACACAGAATTGCTATTGAGGGACACATAAATGTTACTGAGGGCCACAGAACCGTTACTTAGGGCCACAGAAACGTTACTTAGGGCCACAGAATTGTTACTTAGGGACAGACACAGAATTGTTACTGAGGGACACAGATTTGTTACTGAGGGCCACAGAAACGTTACTTAGGGCCACAGAAACGTTACTTAGGGCCACAGAATCGTTACTTAGGGCCACAGAAAAGTTACTTAGGGCCACAGAATTGTTACTTAGGGACAGACACAGAATTGCTACTGAGGGACACAGATTTGTTACTGAGGGCCACAGAAACGTTACTTAGGGCCACAGAAACGTTACTTAGGGCCACAGAATCGTTACTTAGGGCCACAGAAACGTTACTTAGGGCCACAGAAACGTTACTTAGGGCCACAGAATTGTTACTCAGGGACAGACACAGAATTGTTACTGAGGGATACAGAATTGTTACTGAAGGACACAGAACCGTTACTTAGGGCCACAGAAACGTTACTTAGGGCCACAGAATTGTTACTTAGGGACAGACACAGAATTGTTACTGAGGGACACAGATTTGTTACTGAGGGCCACAGAAACGTTACTTAGGGCCACAGAATCGTTACTTAGGGCCACAGAATTGTTACTTAGGGCCACAGAAATGTTACTTAGGGCCACAGAAACTTTACTTAGGGCCACAGAATTGTTACTTAGGGACACAGAATTGTTACTCAGAGACAGACACAGAATTGTTACTGAGGGATACAGAATTGTTACTGAGGGCCACAGAAACATTACTTAGGGCCACAGAAACGTTACTTAGGGCCACAGAAACGTTACTTAGGGCCACAGAAACGTTACTTAGGGCCACAGAATTGTTACTTAGGGACAGACACAGAATTGTTACTGAGGGACACAGAATTGTTACTGAGGGCCACAGAACCGTTACTTAGGGCCACAGAAACGTTACTTAGGGACACAGAATTGTTACTCAGGGACAGACACAGAATTGTTACTGAGGGCCACAGAATTGTTACTGAGGGCCACAGAACTGTTACTGAGGGCCACAGAAACGTTACTTAGGGCCACAGAACCGTTACTTAGGACCACAGAAACGTTACTTAGGGACACAGAATTGTTACTCAGGGACAGACACAGAATTGTTACTCAGGGACACAGAATTGTTACTGAGGGACACAGAATTGTTACTGAGGGACACAGAATTGTTACTCAGGGACACAGAATTGTTACTCAGGGACACAGAATTGTTACTGAGGGACACAGAATTGTTACTGAGGGACACAGAATTGTTACTCAGGGACAGACACAGAATTGTTACTCAGGGACAGACACAGAATTGTTACTGAGGGACACAGAATTGTTACTGAGGGACACAGAATTGTTACTGAGGGACACAGATTTGTTACTGAGGGACACAGAACCGTTACTTAGGGCCACAGAAATGTTACTTAGGGACACAGAATTGTTACTCAGGGACAGACACAGAATTGTTACTCAGGGACACAGAATTGTTACTGAGAGACACATAATTGTTACTGAGGGACACAGAATTGTTACTCAGGGACACAGAATTGTTACTCAGGGACACAAAATTGTTACTGAGGGACACAGAATTGTTACTCAGGGACACAGAATTGTTACTGAGGGACAGACACAGAATTGTTACTGAGGGACACAGAATTATTACTGAGGGACACAGAATTGTTACTGAGGGCCACAGAACTGTTACTTAGGGCCACAGAAACGTTACTCAGGGACACAGAATTGTTACTCAGGGACAGACACAGAATTGTTACTCAGGGACACAGAATCGTTTAATTAAAGAGTATGTCAGACAACACGCAGAGGAGTGGCAGAGGAGGCAATGTTTTAGGAGCGAGCAGACGTGGCAGCAGAGGAAGGGGTCGAGGCAGCACTATTCGCAGCCAGAGGCCAGTGCTCCCGGTGTCATCCAGCGGTCGTGTCTCCGCCGACAACCATGCAGTCATCGATTGGTTGGCTCGGTCGTCTTCCTCTTCCCAGGTCACCTCTGACACCTACAGCCAACGGTCGGTGGGTACGTCAGACACAACCGTTAGTTGGCATGGCCCGGGACCAAGCCCACTGAAATCACGTGTCCTCTACCTGCCCCTGTCCTTTGGTGTTCCCTCACCAAGCGAAGTATCGCATGCTGTGGGCTCAGCCCCACTGTACAGTGAGGAAGAGTAAACAGAGGGCGGTCAGGAACGGGGGGAGACATCCGCCTCTTCAGCAGCCAGGCGAAGAAGTAGTGGCGAGGAGAGTGGCTCGGTAGCCGGTCTAGAGACAGGTCTGTCTCCTGACCCACACGCAGCCGAGGGGGCTAGTAGTGAGGCGGAGACCCTAATTGATGATGAGGAGGCTGATCGCACTTGGCAGCCTCGTCGTCATCAGGCTATTGCTTCCGCATCATCAGGAGAAGAGGGTGGCAGCTTGGCAGCGAGCAAAACAGTCGGTGGGTTGCCCAGGAGGCAGCAGGGTCGCAGCAGTGTCAGTGGAGGCAAACGGCCACGGAGTACAGCACCAGCTCCACTGCAGCCTACCACCACGGCCAGTAGTGGTGCCGGTGTGCACGGAGGAAGCAGCAGTCAGCCAGTGAGGAGTATCGGGGGCAAAGTTTCCTACTCGGCGGTGTGGCAATTTTTTGTCAAGCCGCCCGAGGAAGTAAACGTAGCCGTATGTCGACTATGTGGCCAGAAAGTCAAGCGTGGCCAGGGGGCCCATGTTGGGACTACAGCGTTGCGGCAGCATATGCAGCGTCGCCATTTGGTGGCCTGGGAAAACCGTGATAAAGATACGGCGGTTCTGCCCGCCCCAGCCCCCGCTCCATCACCCGCTCCGTTACTTGCTCCGTCACCTGACGTCAATCGCCCTCTATCAGCCAATCAAGGCTCCAACACCTCTGCTGAGGGGAGTTGTCGCTCGTTGCCATCTTCCGCTCGTTCAGATGCTCCTTCTCCTGCTACTCCTGTTCACGGATTACGTCAGCAGTCTTTCTTGGAATCCGTTTCCAAGAGACAACAGTTTGCGAGCACGCACCCGACGGTGCAAAAGCTGAACGTCCTCCTGTCCAAGTTGCTGGTGCTGCAGTCCCTCCCTTTCCAAGTGGTGGACTCAGCACCTTTCCGAGAAATGATGGCTTGTGCCGCGCCGCGGTGGAGAGTGCCAAGCCGTCATTTCCTCGCCAAAAAGGCAGTGCCAGCCCTGCATTCACATGTAGAAGAGATGGTGGGCCAGTCTTTAAGCATGTCGGTCTCTGCCAAAGTGCACGGCAGCGCCGACGTGTGGAGCTGTAACTACGGTCAGGGACAGTACATGTCATTTACGGCCCACTGGGTGAACGTGGTGCCGTCACAGCCGCACCAGCAACTTGGACAGGTCACGCCGCTTTTGCCTCCACGTTTGCACGTCCTTGGTCCACAAAACATGTCCGCCTCTACCACCTCTTCTTCCTTCGTGTCCTCAGCCGCCACCCCCGTGCCAAGTCCCATTACCTGACCGGCATATCACATGTGCAGGGGCAACGGTGTCACGCTGTGCTGCACCTGGTATGCCTTGGCGAACGTAGTCACACAGGGGAGGAACTTCTCAGTGTAATGAACAGAGAAATCGACAGATGGCTGTCTCCGCGCAAACTGAAAATCGGAACCATGTTGACCGACAACGGAAAGAACATGGTGTCTGCTCTGCGTCAAGGAAGGTTGTGCAATGCGCCATGCATGACTCACGTGTTCAATCTGGTTGTCAAGCGGTTCCTATAAATCCACCATCACACTGCAAGACATCCTTAAAATGTCACGTAAACTTTGCATGCATTTCAGCCATTCCTACACCGCAAAGCACACCCTCCTTGAGCTGCAGCGGCAGAACGGAATTCCACAGCATCGCCTGATCTGCGACGTTGCAACAAGGTGGAATTCAACCCTACACATGTTAGACCGCCTTTACGAACAGCGAAAGGCCATCACCGATTTCTTGATGTTACAAGCGGATAAAGGTACTCCCCTGTGTAACTTCGATGTCAGCCATTGGCAGCTCATGCGTGACACCTGCCGCTTGCTCAGGCCCTTTGAGGAGGCCACGCTATTCGTGAGTCGGCAGGACTATGGGATGAACGACGTCATTCCTCTGTTGCACGTCCTGGAACAAATGCTGTTAACAATGGCTGGTCAGGGTGCGGTAGACGTGGCGCACAGATCTCAACGCCACATGACCCCTGTGGGGGCAGGACAGGAAGAAGAGGAGGAGGTAGAGGAGGACATTTGTGCTCAGGAATTATTGAGTGAAATGGGTGGTTTTTCCACTCAGCGGACAGGAGTGGAGGAGCAGGAGCATGTGGTAGAGGAGGAGGAGGAGGAGACAGAGGACCCAGACGCACCGTGGCAGTATGATGTGGAGATGAAGGCAGGGAGTCCCTCGCATTCCTTGGCACAAATGGCCCATAGCATGCTCGGTTGCTTGCGTAGCGACAGCCGAATAATAACCATCAGACAGAGGGATGACTTTTGGCTGTCCACCTTGTTGGACCCTCGCTACCGTTCAAAAATGGTGGCCTTTTTCACACCTGCTGAGAGGGAGGCCAAAATAACGTACTATAAAAACCACCTATGTAGTCAGTTGGTCTCTGCCTTTGTGCGCCAACGTCCATCCTCAGACACTGTGGGCCCTGTGCGCTCGCGTTCCGCTGCCATGGCAGCAGGGGAGGGGTGGGGTGGTAGGAGCAGTGGTAGCTCCACCAGCAGCGGCTGCCTCAGTCTGCAGTCGATGATGAGTAGCTTTCTTCACCAGCGCAGTGAGGAAACTACTAACCAGCCGCAGCAGCAGCAGCATCAGGTGGACCTGGAGCAGGACCTCAAACAACAGGCTTGGGCCTACTTGGACAGCACCCTGCCAACCGAGGTAGACAATCCCCTTGACTACTGGGCAACGAAACTTGACCTTTGGCCCCAACTAGCTGAATTTGCCCTTGAAAGGCTGTCATGCCCGGCCAGTAGCGTGGCATCGGAGCGCGTGTTTAGTGCGGCAGGAGGTATTGTAACTCCGCGGAGGACACGACTGTCCACCCAAAGTGTGGAGAGACTCACGTTTGTGAAAATGAATCAGGCGTGGATTAGTCTGGATTTCAAACCACCAGTTCCTGACACAACTGATTAAATCCGCCATGAATCATGCCCCTGCCATGTGCCACTTTCAGGTCTACTCACACTGCTGGTGTGTTCCATTTTTTGTCATAGGGTGCTGGCAGATTACGGGCCTCCCATAGCTGCTGCCAGGCCCCTAATCTGCCATGGGCCCCTGTACCGCCTCCTCATGCTGCTGCCAGGTCCACAGTGTCTCATGCCATGTACCACTTTCAGGTCTCCTCACACTGCTGGTGTGTTGAATTTTTTGACATAGGGTGCTGGCAGATTACGGGCCTCCCATAGCTGCTGCCAGGCCCCTAATCTGCCATGGGCCCCTATACCGCCTCCTCATGCTGCTGCCAGGTTCAAAGTCTCTCATGGGTCCCTGTACGGCCTCCCATTGCTGCTGTCTCCATCGCCACACTATGCCATGTGCCACTTTCAGGTCTCCTCACACTGCTGGTGTGTTCCATTTTTTGTCATAGGGTGCTGGCAGATTACGGGCCTCCTATAGCTGCTGCCAGGCCCCTAATCTGCCATGGGCCCCTGTACCGCCTCCTCATGCTGCTGCCAGGTCCACAGTGTCTCATGCCATGTGCCACTTTCAGGTCTCCTCACACTGCTGGTGTGTTGAATTTTTTGACATAGGGTGCTGGCAGATTACGGGCCTCCTATAGCTGCTGCCAGGCCCCTAATCTGCCATGGGCCCCTATACCGCCTCCTCATGCTGCTGCCAAGTCAAGAGTCTGTCATGGGTCCCTGTACAGCCTCCCATTGCTGCTGTCTCCATCGCCACACTCTGCCATGTGCCACTTTCAGGTCTCCTCACACAATGCTGGAGTGTTCAATTTTTTGACATAGGGTGCTGGAAGATTACGGGCCTCCCATAGCTGCTGCCAGGCCCCTAATCTGCCATGGGCCCCTGTAACGCCTCCTCATGCTGCTGCCAGGTCCACAGTGTCTCATGCCATGTGCCACTTTCAGGTCTCCTCACACTGCTGGTGTGTTGAATTTTTTGACATAGGGTGCTGGCAGATTACGGGCCTCCCATAGCTGCTGCCAGGCCCCTAATCTGCCATGGGCCCCTATACCGCCTCCTCATGCTGCTGCCAGGTCTTGAGTCTGTCATGGGTCCCTGTACGGCCTCCCATTGCTGCTGTCTCCATCGCCACACTCTGGCATGTGCCACTTTCAGGTCTCCTCATACTGCTGGTGTGTTCCATTTTTTGTCATAGGGTGCTGGCAGATTATGGGCCTCCTATAGCTGCTGCCAGGCCCCTAATCTGCCATGGGCCCCTGTACCGCCTCCTCATGCTGCTGCCAGGTTCACAGTGTCTCATGCCATGTGCCACTTTCAGGTCTCCTCACACTGCTGGTGTGTTGAATTTTTTGACATAGGGTGCTGGCAGATTACGGGCCTCCCATAGCTGCTGCCAGGCCCCTAATCTGCCATGGGCCCCTATACCGCCTCCTCATGCTGCTGCCAGGTCCAGAGTCTCTCATGGGTCCCTGTACGGCCTCCCATTGCTTCTGTCTCCATCACCACACTCTGCCATGTGCCACTTTCAGGTCTCCTCACACACTGCTGGTGTGTTGAATTTTTTGACATAGGGTGCTGGCAGATTACGGGCCTCCCATAGCTGCTGCCAGGCCCCTAATCTGCCATGGGCCCCTATACCGCCTCCTCATGCTGCTGCCAGGTCCAGAGTCTGTCATGGGTCCCTGTACGGCCTCCCATTGCTGCTGTCTCCATCGCCACACTCTGCCATGTGCCACTTTCAGGTCTCCTCACACAATGCTGGTGTGTTCAATTTTTTGACATAGGGTGCTGGCAGATTACGGGCCTCCCATAGCTGCTGCCAGGCCCCTAATCTGCCATGGGCCCCTGTACCGCCTCCTCATGCTGCTGCCAGGTCCACAGTGTCTCATGCTATGTGCCACTTTCAGGTCTCCTCACACTGCTGGTGTGTTGAATTTTTTGACATAGGGTGCTGGCAGATTACGGGCCTCCCATAGCTGCTGCCAGGACCCTAATCTGCCATGGGCCCCTGTACCGCCTCCTCATGCTGCTGCCAGGTCCACAGTGTCTCATGCCATGTGCAACTTTCAGGTCTCCTCACACTGCTGGTGTGTTGAATTTTTTGACATAGGGTGCTGGCAGATTACGGGCCTCCCATAGCTGCTGCCAGGCCCCTAATCTGCCATGGGCCCCTATACCGCCTCCTCATGCTGCTGCCAGGTCCAGAGTCTCTCATGGGTCCCTGTACGGCCTCCCATTGCTGCTGTCTCCATCGCCACACTCTGCCATGTGCCACTTTCAGGTCTCCTCACACTGCTGGTGTGTTCCATTTTTTGTCATAGGGTGCTGGCAGATTACGGGCCTCCTATAGCTGCTGCCAGGCCCCTAATCTGCCATGGGCCCCTATACCGCCTCCTCATGCTGCTGCCAAGTCCAGAGTCTGTCATGGGTCCCTGTACGGCCTCCCATTGCTGCTGTCTCCATCGCCACACTCTGCCATGTGCCACTTTCAGGTCTCCTCACACAATGCTGGTGTGTTCAATTTTTTGACATAGGGTGCTGGCAGATTGCGGGCCTCCCATAGCTGCTGCCAGGCCCCTAATCTGCCATGGGCCCCTGTACCGCCTCCTCATGCTGCTGCCAGGTCCACAGTGTCTCATGCCATGTGCCACTTTCAGGTCTCCTCACACTGCTGGTGTGTTGAATTTTTTGACATAGGGTGCTGGCAGATTACGGGCCTCCCATAGCTGCTGCCAGGCCCCTAATCTGCCATGGGCCCCTATACCGCCTCCTCATGCTGCTGCCAGGTCCAGAGTCTCTCATGTTTCCCTGTACGGCCTCCCATTGCTGCTGTCTCCATCGCCACACTCTGCCATGTGCCACTTTCAGGTCTCCTCACACTGCTGGTGTGTTGAATTTTTTGACATAGGGTGCTGGCAGATTACGGGCCTCCCATAGCTGCTGCCAGGCCCCTAATCTGCCATGGGCCCCTATACTGCCTCCTCATGCTGCTGCCAGGTCCAGAGTCTCTCATGGGTCCCTGTACGGCCTCCCATTGCTGCTGTCTCCATCGCCACACTCTGCCATGTGCCACTTTCAGGTCTCCTCACACTGCTGGTGTGTTCCATTTTTTGTCATAGGGTGCTGGCAGATTACGGGCCTCCCATAGCTGCTGCCAGGACCCTAATCTGCCATGGGCCCCTGTACCGCCTCCTCATGCTGCTGCCAGGTCCATAGTGTCTCATGCCATGTGCCACTTTCAGGTCTCCTCACACTGCTGGTGTGTTGAATTTTTTGACATAGGGTGCTGGCAGATTACGGGCCTCCCATAGCTGCTGCCAGGCCCCTAATCTGCCATGGGCCCCTATACCGCCTCCTCATGCTGCTGCCAGGTCCAGAGTCTCTCATGGGTCCCTGTACGGCCTCCCATTGCTGCTGTCTCCATCGCCACACTCTGCCATGTGCCACTTTCAGGTCTCCTCACACTGCTGGTGTGTTCCATTTTTTGTCATAGGGTGCTGGCAGATTAGGGGCCTCCCATAGCTGCTGCCAGGCCCCTAATCTGCCATGGGCCCCTGTACCGCCTCCTCATGCTGCTGCCAGGTCCACAGTGTCTCATGCCATGTGCCACTATCAGGTCTCCTCACACTGCTGGTGTGTTGAATTTTTTGACATAGGGTGCTGGCAGATTACGGGCCTCCCATAGCTGCTGCCAGGCCCCTAATCTGCCATGGGCCCCTGTACCGCCTCCTCATGCTGCTGGCAGGTCCACAGTGTCTCATGCCATGTGCCACTTTCAGGTCTCCTCACACTGCTGGTGTGTTGAATTTTTTGACATAGGGTGCTGGCAGATTACGGGCCTCCCATAGCTGCTGCCAGGCCCCTAATCTGCCATGGGCCCTTGTACCGCCTCCTCATGCTGCTGCCAGGTCCACAGTGTCTCATGCCATGTGCCACTTTCAGGTCTCCTCACACTGCTGGTGTGTTGAATTTTTTGACATAGGGTGCTGGCAGATTACGGGCCTCCCATAGCTGCTGCCAGGCCCCTAATCTGCCATGGGCCCCTATACCGCCTCCGCATGCTGCTGCCAGGTCCAGAGTCTCTCATGGGTCCCTGTACGGCCTCCCATTGCTGCTGTCTCCATCGCCACACTCTGCCATGTGCCACTTTCAGGTCTCCTCACACAATGCTGGTGTGTTCAATTTTTTGACATAGGGTGCTGGCAGATTACGGGCCTCCCATAGCTGCTGCCAGGCCCCTAATCTGCCATGGGCCCCTGTATCGCCTCCTCATGCTGCTACCAGGTCCACAGTGTCTCATGCCATGTGCCACTATCAGGTCTCCTCACACTGCTGGTGTGTTGAATTTTTTGACATAGGGTGCTGGCAGATTACGGGCCTCCCATAGCTGCTGCCAGGCCCCTAATCTGCCATGGGCCCCTGTACCGCCTCCTCATGCTGCTGCCAGGTCCACAGTGTCTCATGCCATGTGCCACTTTCATGTCTCCTCACACTGCTGGTGTGTTGAATTTTTTGACATAGGGTGCTGGCAGATTACGGGCCTCCCATAGCTGCTGCCAGGCCCCTAATCTGCCATGGGCCCCTATACCGCCTCCTCATGCTGCTGCCAGGTCCAGAGTCTCTTATGGGTCCCTGTACGGCCTCCCATATCTGCTGTCTCCATCGCCACACTCTGCCATGTGCCACTTTCAGGTCTCCTCACACACTGCTGGTGTGTTGAATTTTTTGACATAGGGTGCTGGCAGATTACGGGCCTCCCATAGCTGCTGCCAGGCCCCTAATCTGCCATGGGCCCCTATACCGCCTCCTCATGCTGCTGCCAGGTCCAGAGTCTGTCATGGGTCCCTGTACGGCCTCCCATTGCTGCTGTCTCCATCGCCACACTCTGGCATGTGCCACTTTCAGGTCTCCTCACACTGCTGGTGTGTTCCATTTTTTGTCATAGGGTGCTGGCAGATTACGGGCCTCCTATAGCTGCTGCCAGGCCCCTAATCTGCCATGGGCCCCTGTACCGCCTCCTCATGCTGCTGCCAGGTCCACAGTGTCTCATGCCATGTGCCACTTTCAGGTCTCCTCACACTGCTGGTGTGTTGATTTTTTTGACATAGGGTGCTGGCAGATTACGGGCCTCCCATAGCTGCTGCCAGGCCCCCAATCTGCCATGGGCCCCTATACCGCCTCCTCATGCTGCTGCCAGGTCCAGAGTCTCTCATGGGTCCCTGTACGGCCTCGCATTGCTGCTGTCTCCTTCGCCACACTCTGCCATGTGCCACTTTCAGGTCTCCTCACACTGCTGGTGTGTTCCATTTTTTGTCATAGGGTGCTGGCAGATTACGGGCCTCCCATAGCTGCTGCCAGGCCCCTAATCTGCCATGGGCCCCCGTACCGACTCCTCATGCTGCTGCCAGGCCCGTAATCTGTCATGGGCCCCTGTTGTCGCTTGTTGGCATATTCCGCTCGTTCAGATGCTCCTTCTCCTGCTACTCCTCTTCACGGATTCCGTCAGCAGTCTTTCTTGGAATCCGTTTCCAAGAGACAACAGTTTGCGAGCACGCACCCGACGGTGCAGAAGCTGAACGTCCTCCTGTCCAAGTTGCTGCTGCCAGGCTCGTAATCTGTCATGCGCCCCTGTACCGCCTCCTCATGCTGCTGCCAGGTCCAGAGTGTGTCATGGGCCCCCGTACCGACTCCTCATGCTGCTGCCAGGCCCGTAATCTGTCATGGGCCCCTGTACCGCCTCCCCATGCTGCTGCCAGGTCCAGAGTGTGTCATGGGTCTCTGTACGGCCTCCCATTGCTGCTGTCTCCATCGCCACACTCTGCCATGTGCCACTTTCAGGTCTCCTCACACTGCTGGTGGTTTCCATTTTGTCATAGGGTGCTGTATGGCCTCCCATTGCTGCTGCCTCCACCGCCACACTGTGGCTCCACACTCTGGTTTTGGCCCCGTGACTGCCCAAATGAGTGAAGTGTTCGGTGATTCTAAGATCGACGGCACTCATCTGCATGTCATACTGACTGTCAGTATTATTTCTCTTCCCCAGCAGACTCCAAGGGCATTTAAATTAAAGGTACAGTGTTCTGCACTAATATAAAGTCTCTCTGAAGCCTAGAAACACCCTTTTATAAGTTAAATTCGCAGCGAATATATTCGACTCGAATCAAAATTTTTCCACGAATTCGCCGAATCATTCGAATCGAATTTTTGAATACTTCCCTCATCTTTACTTATTATTATAGCCAAATTTACCACCCTAACTCCTCTCACAGTTTTTACACTACATAGTAATATACTGAAACGTGCGGAATGTTCCCGATTGGTGTGCTATTACTTTGTGGAATGTTTCGCCGAATGGTTCACGAAATATTGGCGTTTTTGTGGTGAAATTGGTCCCATAGGAATGAATGGCGAAATGTTCAAAACTAGAGTGGGAGCTGACAAAAGCTAGAGTGGGAGCTGAAAAATCAGGACACGATTTCTAAACTGCCACCACTCCCTCATTTTCAAGCCCACCTACATAAATCTTATATCAAAACGTTCAGCTATCCCTGCTGCCACTAAAAAATGTCCACGGCTAAGCCATAGTCCTGATAGTTTTCACAAAATGACCATTTGTTTGCAACACACGCCACCCATTGACATTCCTTGAAACTCCACTCTAGCCACCTTAAATTTGAAGGGCAATTTCTAAACCGCGACTGTGCCTTCATTTTTAATATTTCAGAGACATACTATGCATCAAAATGTAGGTCTGGGTCTTGTGATTCTCACAATATAAAGCTCTTCAGTATAGAATTTATAGTTTTTAAACTACAACCGTTTGAAAATGGCAAGCGCCAGTGAAGTGAGCAAGTTGGAGCAGTTTGTTTTTAACCGCTCTTCTCTGCCCTTGCTGTGAGTTTCCACAGGAACCCAGGTGTGTGAGCAGGCAGCAGGGTGACAAGCCACTCCACCCAGTTACTCCGCCCACTCCAGTTGTAGACTACTGGTGGAGGCAAGAACACTTAACACAATTTCCCCAGAAATTGTAGCTTTTCAATTTTTTTTTTTGTTCTTTTATCTAAAACACACTGACACTAACTGACACTGATACCAATTTAAAAAAAAAATGCTGAACTTTGACCCTGACCTTGACCCAAACACTAACCCTGGCACTGAACTAGATCACAAAGTTGTTTTTTTTTTCTCTCTGCAAGGAGAGAGAGAGATACAATGTATCTCTCTTCTCTATTCAGAGAGAAAAAAAAACAAGAGGAGTGGGCTGTACAGTGACTGATCATTGTGATAGCCAATTGGAGGCTTTTACAGCAATCATGAGACCCAGAATCGGCAGTCCCGGGTCCCCATCATTAGAACTGGACCTGGGGCTCTTAGTGACACCCCGGACTTTGTGTTGGGAGCGCACTGAGTGGTGCGCTCCCAGCACAAAGACAGTTACACAAATATGCGGCCCAACGGAAAAAAAGCCCAGTTCTGTGAGGCTGCATATTTGTGTGAGGTCGGCATCGAGGGGTTTAGATAACAATGTAATATATATATTGATTTAAAAAGACAAACGGCTTTCTTTTTGCATCAGTAACTTGCAACAGTTATTATTTCAATTATTATTATTATTTGTTGTTTTATTCCTTTGGGCTCATTTACACCAAATGAAGTTGAACATTTTTAAATGTAACATGAAAAGGGTAAATACTGAATATTAATAAAATATTGTTGGTTAATAAAATAGATATTAGAAAAGCCATTTTGTTTTTTACTTGTTAGTTTGCTTTAGCTGTCATCGTCTGCGGATTGAAGCTCGTCCTTTTGATCTGCAGATGAATGTAACAGAGGATATACAAAGTTACTATGTATCTCTTTGTTTCATGCCTTATGCACCTTGTGAGTTGCCACTTGTTTTTTTTAATAAAGTTTTTTTTCACTTAGTTGGTGCTCTCTGCTGTTTTCTTTACAAATTCCAGTGATTTATGTTGTTTGTACCTGAGATTGTTCCTTAGAGGATATTCGTCTTCATTACTTTGCTACTTACAACATTAATAAATACAGTTAAGATAGGAAGCTGCCCCCACATTAACAAATGTTCCTTTATAATCCTTTCCCTGGAACCTCGGCCTTTTACCAATAAACAACACGCAAACATTCTTATCTCAAAGAATGCAAACATAATTTGAAATGAAAACATATACAGGGGAAGCATAAATAAACCGATTACAATGTTTATTTCTCCAGTTTAATTGAAACCATTTCTGAAATGGTACGAAACAGTGTAGGGTTTGCTGATTTCAAGCACGCAAGAGATACTGTAGTGGAAATAATTGAATCAGACACTGATAAAATGTGACATACATGTGTGATTTGGGTGAATAGCCACCAGGCCAAGTTGTGACATGGACATAAGTAGTGCACATTGTTAATGAATGATTAGGAAAGAGAAAAAAAGAGTTATACCACCTTGCTGTATAACTGTGCCACAATGGGAGTCAACAGCCTGGGTCACATCTGCATATCCGATTACCCAGAGGACCCAATTACTTAAATTCACTTCATCTCATCAATGTCGAAGTAGAAAAAAGTCAAACCTAACATTTTGCTATTGAAGTGTGAACTCTTCCAGTACTACAATGCAGATCTTTGCTGATGGATCTGTTAAAATAAAGCATGTTAACTTTTGCTGTGCTGTTCTTACTAAACCATTCCTTCTATGAAAACATGTACTGTCTCCCCCCAAGCACAAATGACCTTGTTCCACACCATCCAAGCAGAAAATTGACACTTACAATTTTGTCAATTCAACCGCAAACATCTGAACGGCAGTGCAGTGATAGTGGACTCAGTGTACTATGACTTTTGCATGTAAAGTACGAGATTAAAAATACCTTTGTTTCTACAATGAAAGGTACAGCTTAATTAAAAACTGAAATATATATATGTAATAATCTCAGGATCCTATTCATTGTCGTTTCCAAGGGAAGCGTGGATAACCTGTTTACTTTAGGTAATGAAAAAACATTCTAAATTGACATGTATACCTTTATTAGCTCTTTCAGGTGACATACTGCTAAATGCAATTTAAAAAGTTGAAGCTGAAACCCTGTGTAACATCGATTTATTCCCATATTGCAATTGCTATATAGGTAATTTGTTGCTGCCAACATAATAATGATTTCCAACCAAAAGAAATTGGCCTTTGGGTTGCCTGTAAATAATATAATATTTTTTTTACGTTTTTCCTGAACTTCAAAACACCTGCATCTGAAATTTCATTTTACATTTTATAGAAAAAATAAAGGCTGACATGAACATGAATTTTAACATAAAGATCATCCATGCTTTTACAGAAGAACTGTATTGTGCAAGCCAGTAACCTGAAACTAGATATTTGTTAAGAGTGAGCGTAACCACTTCAAGACCACAATATGTATATACACATTGTGGTTTTGAAGCGGTTTACCAGTGCCATGACTGCAGCTGTCAGCCATATCCCAGGCAGGGGCGGACTGACCATTTGGAAACTCGGGCACTGCCCGAGGGCCCAGGGTTAGTAGGGGGCCCCATGAGATGCCCATAGTACCTTTTTCATAGGATTTTTTGAGTTTGGGCAAGAACACAGGGGCCTTATGATCCCCTATTGCCCGGGGGCCCCATGAGTTGTCAGTCCGCCCCTGATCCCAGGTATTACTATTTGCTGCCAGCAATACCATTCAGGGGGAGCCTGCGATCCGATCCACCAGTTGCGACCGCTGGCCATAGAGGTGACCAGAGGCCGGATCATCTTTGATCATCTCTATGGTCTAGGAGACCAGAAGCAACAGCATGACATTATTTCCGGGTTTAGGGCAGATGTAAACATTGCCATTTTTTTGGGAGGGGGGGGAGAATCAGATCAGTGTTTTTTTTTTATCTGATGCTTTCCAGGGTGGAGAAGAGATCTGGGGTCTTATAGACCCTAGATGTCTCTATAAAGAGGACCTGTCATGTTTTATTGATATTACAAGGGCTATTTACATTTCTTGTTATAGTAATAAAATTGATTTAAAAAAGGGACAGTGTAAAAATAAAAAAAATTAAAGTGCCCCCCATCCCCCTGTGCGTGCACACAGTGTTGAACGTATATGTAGGTCGCCCCCACATAACAAAAAGGGGTTTGCACCACAACTTTGTGGTATCGCCGCAAACGTTTTAGCGAGAACAATAATTCTCATGCTAGACCTACTCTTTAACTCTAAACTGGTAACCTGTAAAAATTGTTAAAGCTTCGTCTATGGAGATTTTTAAGTATTGTAGTTTGTCACCATTACACGAGTGTACTCAATTTTAAAGTGTGACATGTTAGGCATCTGTTTACTCTACGTAATATTATCTTATATATTTTACCAATAAATTGGGTTATATATTGTGGTTTTGAATTAAAATTCATTAAATTGTATTTTCCCCAAAACAATGCGTTTGAAAAACCGCAGTGCAAATACCATATGACATTAAAAAATTGCAACGACCACAATTTTATCCTTTAGGGCCTCTGCTAAGAAAAAAATATAAAGTTTGGGAGTTCTAAGTACTGTAATTTTCTAGGGAAAAAAATGCAGATTTTTTACTTGTAAACAAAAAGTGTCAGAATAGGGTCCTTAAGTTGAATTGTACTTTAAAAGATGGAGAATATTGCTGCAGAAATTTACCTCTGTGCACCTAAAGGATGGCTTTATCAAGGCAACTCAGTGTTTTTAGATCTTTAGATCAGAGTTTTTATACAAAAAAATAATTGTTCTTGTTTCATTTTGAAAGCTTGCTGAGCTAGTGCAGTTGTGTTGAACTTGAACGTTTAGGTGCGTTTCTCAGCATTTACTACACAATGTGTATTAGACAGGTTCATGGTTTAGGCTCGTTTTGCATGCATTCATTTATTGAAGAATTTCATTTCATCATATTCGTAATGTTGAACTGATTAGTTTTTTGGGATTTGTTTTGTATACTTGGAGGTCAGGGGAGATTCAAAAAACTTTGCAACTTTTAAGGAAGATTGCTATATATTTCAAATGGATTCCATATTCATACAGTATATCGAAACTATTCGAAAGATTTCGATATTTCAGAGGCAACTTATTAAATAATACAGAATTCAGCAGCCCCGTCTTTTTCAAACCTAAGAATTGCATTAGACTGTGGATCTGAGCTGGCTGACTGTGACAATTACAAATTCAATTTAAACTACATTGTTACGCACGTGACAGCGCGGTTTTAGATTGGCTAGTCCTTCGGTCACGAGTTTGGTGAAAAGGGCTGGGGTCTGACGCCACGATCGTCACATGAACTAGTAGTGTATGTCTTCCAATGGGGAGATAACGATTTCCTATATGCATACTATAAACATGTTTATAAATGCGATGCCAAAATTCCTGTTTGGTCTTACCAATATAAAATGAGCCGCATTCACATGAGATGAGATATACCGCCCCTCTGGTCTGGCAGTTAGCAAAATGTTTTAATGTGTGGTAAGTCCCATTAGGTAGCAAAATTACTTTCTTCATGTCCACCAAGGGACAGTACGAGCATTTTCCACAAAGATATGTCCCATAATCCTGAGCGTGCTTGTCTCTAGATTCCTCCTTATATTCACTATGGACAAGTTTTTCCCGTAGTGAACTGTCCTTTCTAAAAGTTATGGAAGGTGCAGCATCTACAAATTGTTTCACCAAATCATCATCTGTTAAAATAGACCAATGACGTTGCAGGATTTGTCTAATCTGTGAATGCTGATTGGAATATCTCAACACTATAAGAGTGGGCTCTTTTGCCATATCTGCCTTTCTCTTTTTTTTTAAACAAAAGGTCATGGCATGACTGCCGACATGTATGATTGTAGGCTTTGCGTAAACAAGTCTTGCTATATCCTCTATCAAGTAATCACTGTCTTAGATTCTCTGCTGCCTCATGAAAACTTTGTTCAGTAGAACAATTACGCTTAAGCCTTAAATACTGGCTGTAAGGTATAGAATCCTTAAGTGGTTGCGGGTGGAAGCTGGATGCATGTAGTATGATATTTCCAGCAATGTCCTTTCTATATAGTCCACTAGAAAGATGGCCATTTTCATCCTTCTGCACGCAGACATCTAAAAAGGTCACTGTTTCCTTACTGTAAGACATAATGAATTTCAGGTTGTAATTGTTAACATTCATTTGTCAAACCATTCCAAAATCATTTGTTCGGGCCCTCCCAGACGAGAAAAACATAGTCGCTGTACCTATGCCACATGGATATGTGGCATATGTACAGTGCAAGGCTCTCGTCTGCTAGGAACCACTGTTCCCACTCCCCCAGGTACAGATTGGCATAGGATGGGGCACAACAACTCCCTATAGCCACGCCCTACACCTGGAGGTAGTGGTAACTATCAAATTAAAAATATTTGTGATGAAGAATAAAGTCTAATCCTGCCAATACAAAATCATTCATAGGCCAAACTTGAATAGGTCATTGAGAGAGAATGTGTCGTATAGCCGTTATACCCCATTCAAGGCCTAAATATCAATTGTAAACAATTTTCTTGGGTGTATACATGTAATGTCTCAGTTTGCTGCAATAAAGTTCCATAATTTATTATTACTTTATTGCAGGTACTTATATAGCACCGTCAATTTACGCAGAGCTTTACATATATATATTGTACATTCACATCAGTCCCTAACCCTCAAGGGGCGTACAATCTAAGGTCCCTAACTCACATTCATATACAAGGGCCAATTTTAGACAGGATCCAATTAACCTACCAGCATGTCTTTGGAGTGTGGGAGGAAACCAGAGTACCCAGAGGAAACCCACGCAGGCACAGGGAGAACATGCCAACTCCAGGCAGGAGGTGCCGGGGCTGGGATTCGAACCAACGGCCCTAGTACTGCCAGGTGGAAGTGCTAACCATTTAGCCACTGTGCTGCCCCATAATGTTTTTTTTCCTTCTATGTATCCATTCAGGGACGAGCAGCCAGACACTCAACCTTTTATTTTACTGAGTTAAATCAATTCATTCAGTTTGTTTTGTTGTGATTAGCTCTGATTGGCCACAGCTAATCACATGGTACAGATGAGCTGAGATTGGCCCTGTCTGTATCATGTGACCAGTCACAGGTAACAAAACAATTGTAAACAATGAATGACTTTGATTCATGCCAATAATTGTTACAATTGTCATATGATCTGATGGTGCTGATTGGTCACAGTGATCACATGGTACTGGCAGCGGGCCGGTACACTGATCAGTCCTCGGCTGTGTCTGGTGGACGCAGTTGGTGACAGATCACTCCCGCAGCACAGCTCTTTCCGGGAGGATATCATACGATGTCCACCAGGAATAATGAAAGTTCTGCCTGGCCGTCAACTTGCTATTGGTAATAGGCAATAGTGCCTATCTGTGTCTGAGATAGGTTTACTAACAAAAGTGATCTTTAAAGGCACATTATACATGCAGTTATCAATTCAAGATAATTTTCTTTGCTAGTAAATTTTACTGAACACCTAGTCATTGTTAAATACAGTTGGGGCAATTCAATAAAGGTCCTGCGCCATTTTTCTAGCGTTAATAGCCACTGTTAATGCACTGCACCAAATTAAAAAACCATTTGTTCCACTTTTCTTCCTATCTGCAAGTCATGTGTCTAATTCAGCAAGTTCTTATTTGAGACACTTTTTCATTTTGTCGCTTTGATTGTGATCAATTCAAAATTAAATAACAACAGTTTGTCTCTCACAAAACTGGTGCTAAATAAGACCAACTCCCTTTTGGTGCACAGAGAGATTGAAGATAGAATGGATCCACAAAGATGTGTACACATGTAAAGTTCTGTTGAAAAAAATAAAGATGAATCAGATTAGGACCATGTCTAGTCTACTGAGTGTCAGTTAGTGGCATTGTTATTGTCATTGACATTTAGTTTAATTATTTATTTAATTAATTAGTCATTTCATTAGTGTCATTTAATCACTTGAATACCGGACACTTGCTGCTCCTCCTTCCAGTACAGATCAATTTTTAGATTTCAGCACTGCCACACTATGAATGCCAATTACTGAGTCATGTAACATTGCACCCACATGCCATATTTATAATGTTTTTTAAACAGATATAGTTTTCTTTTGGTGATATTTAATGACCACTGGGTCTTTTTTATTGTTTTGCTTTATTTACTACCCCCCCCCCCCACCCAGTTATCCCTTTTTGGGACCGTCCAAGGTATTTGCAATGGAAGAATCACCCACTTAAGTAAACTTCCTTTGAGAAATCGAGTAGGTACATATCATTTGAAGTATATGTGGTACTAAAAAATTTTATTTGGATATAGACATCTTTATTAGTTGCTTAACCTGCTGAATAATTTGCATATATCATATATTGAGCTTTGTGGTACAGTTAAGAAATATATATTGTTTTACAGTATTTGTAGTTTCATCAGTTTTAGATCTTAGACCTATACTAGCCACAATGCTAGATCTAGTATATCTATATCTCTTGATACATTTATCATACTGAGTCTGGTGTAACAACTATCACATCATATTTATACAATATTCTAAGTACCTAAATATTTAAACATTATACCATCTAATCATTTATTGAGTCCAGTATAGGGAATAGCAATAAAAGGGAACCGTGTCCCTGGATCAAGGTTGCTGTCATCTCGGGGAGAGCACATCTGAGGGAGCTAGCCCCCAACAGGACGTCAAACACCCAAGAAGCATGAGTAGAAGGAGACCGGAAGAGGAGAGAAGAAAGTAGAGGAAAGGAAAGTAAAAAGGAGATGGCTTGCACGCAGAAGCAACGCATATAGCAGTCATAAGCAGCCCAAACAGACCAGGTGTAGCATGGGGAATGTGTAGGAAATCCATTATTCCCAGAACTTAAGAAATGTAGATGTGAGTCTTTCAAAAAGCTTGACATTTGTTCACTGAGCATCATAGTGGTCATCCACGCCTTCACCCCCTGGAAGATCAGAAGTTCAGAACCCCACTAATCTAGGACAAGACCACCAGATGTTCAATATGCCTACTTTCTGACCACAATTTTGAAAGCATCACACTACACCCAGGATAGGCATGGGCAAATATGGTGGGGACCCAGTATAACCTCAGGAGGACCTTATACACAGCCTCAAGAATACTTGTGTTGGAAGAGTATTTGGCAATTGAAGTCCAGGCCTTACTCCAGTCCATCAGATCTATGGAAGACTGGAGATCCCGCTCCCAGTTAGACATATAGGAAAGGGATACTGATGATGATTGTCCATTCAGGGAAGCATAAATAGCTTAAATAAGGCCGGGGGACCTCAGGGTGTGTTGGCACATGTGCTCAAAATTCATCTTTAGAAATAGGTAGGTGTATGTACTGGGGCTTCATGTGTCTCTAGGACTTCCCAGGTCAGAAAAGCATGGAAGAGACAAGGTGATGTACCTTCATAAAACTGTGGGAGGTCCACCAAGAGAAAGCCTTGGGTTTTTCCAGGCCCGGAAAAAAAAGGGGATTACGGATAATAGGTAGTAGCAGCAAAAATTGGCACATTAGGTTGCCCAAATAGCAGACCGAGTCCGATAACCACATACTTTGCATCATCAGAGGGCTCAGTGAGGGTGAGAGTAGTTTGTATGGAAGCCAGGGCAACGCCTGGGATGTGGTCGGGCACAGTTAGGCAATTCTAGAAGCAACCAAAGGGGGACATCCGAAAATTCATAGAGCATAGAAAATTGAAAGATAAGGTCCACAATGTAGTATCTTGTAGAGTGGATCTGGAAACTCTATAATGTTTCTGGGCCTATGAAGCAAAGTATCCGGTTTTGTAAGAGGCGAAGGAAGAAGGATGGAACTTTCACTGGAAGCATATGAAAGTAGTAGAGGACCTTTGGCAAAGCCGTCATCTTTACAATGTGAATTCTACCTATTCAGGAAAGAGCGGAATATTGCCATGAATGCATAAAAGAAGTTAGGGTGTGAAGAAGGGGGTAGTAGTGTGTGGAAAGCAGAGAAGAGTAAGATGCGTTTAATATAATCCCCAAAGAATCAATGGAATGAGGTGCTCAGTGGTATGGGAAGTGTGCTTGCAGGCTTTCCACAAGGTCAGTGGACAGGGTAATATTCAAAGGGTTGATTTGAAGCCCCAAAATAGCCAAGATTCGGTCAAAAGTTAGCTTCAGGTTAGGAAGAGAGAGAAACTGATTAGTCAGGACCAAGGTGGCATCATCTGCACAGAAATGTGCATAAAATACTCCAGATATGTCCTCCTTGCCCCTGATTGCCACAGCCAAAGGTTCCAGCACTAGAATAAAATGTGCTGGAGACAAGGGGTAAACCTGCCAGGTACCTCGAAATATGGAGAATAAGTCGGAAAAAAATCCTGCGTACTTAACTGTGGCTGACAGCAAGGAATACAAAGCATGGATCCAAGACAAAAAGTGGATCCCAAAACCCCAACGGGTCAGCACAAACAAGGATAGTCCCAGGAGAGCAAATTGAACGGATTTTAAATGTCCAAAGAGAGAAGGAAACCCAGGATCTTGCCCGAACGTAAGATTTCTATGAGGTGGATCACTTTACATACATTATCGCCCACTTGTTGTCCTGGGACAAAGCTCAACTAGTCCCCATGAATGAGAGTCTGCAGACAGTTGTTAATGCAGTTGGTGATAGTTTTAAAGAGTTTAAAATCTTCCCTAGGACCTTCAGGTTCACATTCAGCTGGGATATAGGTTGAAAGGATTGTGGATCACAGGCTTCCTCAACTGAGTTAGGGATAATGGCGATATGAGCTTTAAGAAACTCTGGGAAGACGCAAGGAATTAAAGTAAGAAGTTAACTGCGGGGTTGGAAGGGCCACAAACTTTTTATAATATAACCCAATAAATCTGTCTGGTCCCCGAGCCTTCAGGGGTTTCAAGGATTTAATGTCTCGCATTACTTCATCCTCAGAGTTGGGTGCATTCAGGGCATCATGGGCCTCAAGGATAAACAAAGGAGGTGTTGGATTTTTAGACACATATAATACTTCTTCTAGTGTCTTGAGGCGATTATGAATGAAAGAGCCATTGAAATAAAAAATGAAGTGTGATTTTATTCTATCACACAATGGTGTCAAATAACAATGTAAAGCGTATTATGAACAGTTCCATGTAGATAAAACTACTGTAAAAATGACAAGCAAATGTTTAAAACAAAGTCACCATTATCTGTCATGGCTGTCCTTGCCATGTGCGATTCTCATGTCCTTGTCCAACTCAATGACTTTGTTGAAAAAGCAGCCGGAAGTAGACGGATATGATGATCTAGCAGCAGTATGCACCTGTTGCAGCTTTTCAGACGTGTGTATGCAAGAGTTATGTAGCATGTAAGTGTGAGTCTCTGTCCCTCAAGGCCCCCTTTATGCAGCATGAGTGTGTCATCTTAATACCTTGTATGGCATAGAAGGGAGGGGACGACACTCACATAATGTCTTTGATGGACAGGAACATATGTATGCTGATGTACATAATATTATAAGCTAATGACGTAAATGTATCAATGTTAGAAACGTATACTAAATACACACAGATACCATTAAAATACGTAATGTAATAGTAAGTCACTTCTAATAACCTTGACATAACTAACAGATACTTTTAACCAACTATATCTAAATATAGTCTACAACTAGTTAGCTGTCTCAGCTAACTTGTATATCTTTTGGTCTCAGCTATAATTGAAGAATACTAATACTACCATTTGTCAATAGACCACTTACACATATTAATATTAATTATGACTAATCATAAAAACCAAATATTTTGCAAGCTTGCCATCAATATAAATGCCAAATCATAATTTAGATTTAACATATCCCCCTTATTATGATTAGTCTAAAATTAATGATCAATCAATGCACACTTCATTCATGTCCCATACACACCGTCTTATACCAAATGATCGTATATATTCTTCATAACTGGACCAATCAAAAATAACTTTCCTTCAAAACTCTATACTTATCTTCAGTTTCTCTTCCTAAAAATTCTTAATCATAATGTTAATTGATATATAATAATATAGTGATAATAATAATAATAATAATAAAAATAAAAATAATAATTAAATGATGTAATAATAATTAATGTAGTATATTTCCATATTTGTATAATATTTTAACTTTCCTTCAAAACTCTATACTTATCTTCAGTTTCTCTTCCTAAAAATTCTTAATCATAATGTTAATTGATATATAATAATATAGTGATAATAATAATAATAATAATAAAAATAAAAATAATAATTAAATGATGTAATAATAATTAATGTAGTATATTTCCATATTTGTATAATATTTTAACTCTCCGGAAATATACTTTCCATTCTAAAATGTGTCATAAGTTTATATTGCTCCTATAAGAGTAATATGTTTCTTAAATCTTTTAATAAAAGATATTCTAATAACTGGAATAACTCTATGAAGTTTTAACCAAAAAATATTCCGTATATGAATATGTAAAAAATAAATAATAATAATAATATTATCCCAATATGGATGTAAGTATCGGAATAAAAGGATCATTAAAATGTATATGTGACCTATAACAATATTATCAATAATAAATTATTTTATCACTAATAAATAGATTTCCTCTTGATGAATCTTTTCTTCATGCAATGTCTATATAATATCTTCTTTAAGTTCTGTAAAGTAGAAAGATTTTTGTTGAACGTGATAAATCAGTCACAAGTGTGAAGTATTAAGCTCTTGTTCAATCTTCTTCCATATGAAGAGCTCTTCTTTAACGTCCGAATTCCTTAAAGTTGGCTTGTAGGAGATTGTTACGCTTCATGTTTGATTTTAGATGTCATTTCTGTAAAGAAATGCAGTATCATTACTTTGGCACAAACATTGCATTATTCTTGCACCTTTTTCAACAAATATGAAAGATTATGGAACAATCAGTTTATGAGTTTGAAACACATATTGTGAAGTAACATTACTTCCTATTTCCTTTTACAGAAAACCTCTATATATCAATCAAAATACTGTCCTAATCCTGTCTGAAATTACCTAAACTAGAATACTAAAGTAGTGTGATATTTAGGTATGACAGGACGCAATATTTCATCATAGGTCATGACCGCAAAACCCTGTTTTACTAAACAAAGAAAGGTTTCACCTGTATCACCCCAGAGATGACAAAGGTTTATGCCTTTGTTCTCATCCCTATAATATTAGAAATATGCGTAACTGTTTTCTGTGCTGATGTCATTACTCTGGTTTAGAGTGTTCTTCATTAATACATGTGTTGCTGTGAATGTGAGGTAGAGACTTGTCTGATACAGCTGTACTTATCACAATGTGTTTGGCTAACAGTGCTCTTATCCACTGAGGATACCTTTCACGACATTCTCTGAATATATCTTCCTCAAGAATTCTTCTTAGTGAACTGTCAGGAGACTGTAATATGATACTGTGTGACTGTACTGTGCTTTGTGAAGCTGTGATTGCATAAAAGACACTCAACAGTTGTTGTGCCTCTGATGTAAAAGTTCTTTCCAATGGTGATAAATTTCTGGAGAAGTAACTAATTAGTCTCTCATTACCTTCTTTTAATTGAGACAAAGTTACTGAAATTGAGTTATCAGATACATGAGTTTTCACAACAAAAGGAGCATTGGAACAAACCTCAATTGTACTTAATGCTGGCGCATTCTGAAAATCCTTTTTCAACATTTTTAAAGCATTATTCTCATTTGGACCCCATTGGTCAACTAAGTTATTTTTCTCTTCAAAAGATGATGTAATGGCTTAACTTTCTCTGCGAAACCATGTATAAACTCTTTACAATGGTTTATGTCTTTCAAAAATTGTTGCAATGCTTTATGTGTTGTAGGAACTGGAAAGGCAGTGATTGCTCTGACTGTTTCTAGCAATAATTGTCTTTTCCCTTGACCAATCTGCATGTGAAAGCATTTCACCTGACTTTTCATCAGCTGAACTCTTTCCGGGTTTAATTTTAGACCTGCATCCTGTAACAACATAAATAACTCAGACAAAAGAGTAATATGTTCGTTAACATTCTGCGTACTTAGCATAATTGTATTTACATGCTGAAAAATGCATTCTGGCCTTGAAAATTGTGATAGAATTTTTGCTATGGATTCATGGACTACACCATCACTGATGTCTAAACCAGCTACTAATCGAGTGAATGCATAGGTCTCTTTCTGAAACTTAAAAGCTAACTTGTATTGACAACTTTTAGCTAAGGGGATCGAAAAATGACTGTTATCGATTTCCAAAACAGAAAACACTTTGGATTCGGCCTTTAAATGTAACTTGATATTAGAATGATCAGGAACAACTGCTTTGTTATTTGTGATATGTTTATTCAGTGTCCTGAAATCAACTGACAAAGAATATGAATTGTCAGCATTTTTGATAGGCCAAATACAGTTATTTACCACTGATTGTGTTTTCTTTAAAATGCCAAGTTGTACAAACTCTTGAATAATGGCAGAAAGTGGTCCTATTGATTCTTGTGGTAACTCATATTGATTAAGGGGTATGGGATCCTTACCCTCAATATTCAATTCTGTACCTTTCAAAGTTCCTATGTCATTTTTAAATTTTGACCACAAACTTGGAAAACGTTGTACCAATTCTTGTAAAGCACAATTACCATCAGTATCAGGCCATCTTTGTGCTGTAGACATTTTAGAGTTGAAACCAACATCACTGTATATAGAAGGATCCATTAACATTGATTTGGGCCTAGAAGGATTCCTCCAAATAACTTTGGTCATAATATCAATAATCCACTTTTGCTTATTGATAAAATCAATGCCAAGAATATTTTCGGTGGCATTACTATACCAAATATCAATGTTAGTTTTCACTAGCCCAGGTACTTCAAATGCTACATTAGGTACCTGTCTAGCAGTGGAATGACCTGTATTATTAAAACCTTTTATTTTACACATGGGTGAATTTGGTTTCACAGGTATGTTTTCTCTGGTAAGACTAATTTCAGATCCGCTGTCAATTAGGAATTGGATCTTTTTACCATTTAGTAATCCATGTATAAAAGGCCTTCCATTGTCATCCAATACAATTGGAGCGACAAATTCTAACGATATCGGGGATGAATGTGGACGTGATTCTATTTTTGGAACTGGTAGTAAACCATTTCTGTCAGTGACAGCCCTTCTCACCCTGTTGTCAGAACAGTTGTTTCTAGTCAAAGTATGAATCTGTTTAACTGATGAGGCATAAGGCAATTCAGTTAAACTTTCATCATTACACAACACAGCAGGTTGTACAAAGCTGCTTTTTCAATTTTTATTTCCATTTTCTTTATTTGTGAGTCAAGTTTAAACTTCCAACAATGGCGTCTGATATGACCTTGTTTATGACAGTGAAAGCATGTGCTATACTCATTATGGCTCACTTGCTTGCATCTGTCATTGTCATTCTTACTGGGACCTGTAGTTCCTGGCATAACTGTAGTCTGACTGTTGTTGTCACTTTGAAGCGCAGCTACCTCATAAGTGAGATTGCTATTTTTCAATTTTCTCCGAATTTTGTCAATGAAACTTACTATGTCATTCAAATTTTGTTTTTCCTCTGCTATGACAATGGTTACTGGGTCAAGATACGTGAATTTCTTTACAAAAGCTTTGATCATAGCTGAGTCTTCCTCATTTTCTACTCCAAATATAATTTTATATGCTTTGGAAAACTTATTTTTAAACTCAAAAGGGTCTTCGTCAGCAGTAGTCTGAAGTAAGTCTAGCATTTCTACAGAAGGTACGTCTTCACCTGTTGAACATAACAGCAATTGTCGCAGTCTGTCTGTCGCGTCATTATGTTTTTTCTGATCTTTATCGTTAATAACAGAATTTTTAATTCGAGACATAAATTTAATTGGTAGCCATATCGGAAATAAATAATTTATGTCATGATTTGAAATCTGATGGCATTTGACATGCATTTCATATATTTCCATGTTGCTGTAGATATCTTTATCTGGATCATAAGCAGGGATGTCTTTTAAAACTTTCATTAATTGATTATGTATTTGCAACTTAAGTTTTGCAGTTTTACATAACAATTCTTTGTTTCATTTGTGTTTCGTCATCAGAGTCAATATCCGAACTTTCAGAGATATCGGACAGCCGTGGCTCTGATTTTGAATCACTCTGTTTGTCATCTGTGTTTATCATGGCAACCTGTTTATTGTCATTCTGCAGTCTTAACAAAAGATTTGTCTTTGAGTCAATTAGTTCCTCAAGATTCTCTATGTAATTACAAAAAGTGTCACAGTTTGGGCAACTAAGAGCATCTTGAGACAAATTTTCATGCTTTTCTGTATTCTGTACAGTGCTACATTCTGTCTGTTTTAATGTACAAGCTTTTTTAACAGATAAATCAACATTCAAAATCATTTTGTTGAATATTCTTACTAAATTTAAGATGTTAGATATCTTTTTACGCTGTCTGTGCACAGTAAATCTAGATTTATCTATCTGAATATTGGCCTGTAAACATTCGTTATACATATAATGCCATAGCTGACTGTCTTCAGGATATAAAGAAACATCTTTAAACTCTAGCTTGCTTTCATTAACTAAGTCATCAATAAATTCCATAATTGTTACTCACCGTAATCAGATTTTCTCGTTTGACCCGGCTCAGTCACTGGACCTCTCGTCCAAGTCTGTTTAATCGCCTGTGCTGCTAGGTTCTTTTCACCGTGTTTTTCCCAAAACTTGACAATCACAGAATCGTGCGTTTTTCCCCCTTAACAAGGTATGGGAAAAAACCGTAGAAAAAACGTTCGGCGGTGGCTGGCTCACCAAAATGTTGGATTTTTAGACACATATAATACTTCTTCTAGTGTCTTGAGGCGATTATGAATGAAAGAGCCATTGAAATAAAAAATGAAGTGTGATTTTATTCTATCACACAATGGTGTCAAATAACAATGTAAAGCGTATTATGAACAGTTCCATGTAGATAAAACTACTGTAAAAATGACAAGCAAATGTTTAAAACAAAGTCACCATTATCTGTCATGGCTGTCCTTGCCATGTGCGATTCTCATGTCCTTGTCCAACTCAATGACTTTGTTGAAGAAGCAGCCGGAAGTAGACGGATATGATGATCTAGCAGCAGTATGCACCTGTTGCAGCTTTTCAGACGTGTGTATGCAAGAGTTATGTAGCGTGTAAGTGTGAGTCTCTGTCCCTCAAGGCCCCCTTTATGCAGCATGAGTGTGTCATCTTAATACCTTGTATGGCATAGAAGGGAGGGGACGACACTCACATAATGTCTTTGATGGACAGGAACATATGTATGCTGATGTACATAATATTATAAGCTAATGACGTAAATGTATCAATGTTAGAAACGTATACTAAATACACACAGATACCATTAAAATACGTAATGTAATAGTAAGTCACTTCTAAAAACCTTGACATAACTAACAGATACTTTTAACCAACTATATCTAAATATAGTCTACAACTAGTTAGCTGTCTCAGCTAACTTGTATATCTTTTGGTCTCAGCTATAATTGAAGAATACTAATACTACCATTTGTCAATAGACCACTTACACATATTAATATTAATTATGACTAATCATAAAAACCAAATATTTTGCAAGCTTGCCATCAATATAAATGCTGAATCATAATTTAGATTTAACAGGAGGTGTAAAGACTGAAAAGCTTTCTGTTTGGTCTGGCACAAAAGGAGGTGGCTTGACTTACAGTGAGGAAAGACAGCCTGCATTGTGCTACATTTTAAAAGCAATGTGCAAAATACCATAGAAAGTATAATGCGCCAGTTCCCCTCAGAAGAGTGAACAGTATTTTTTGCTATTAAATTACTTATAAACCCCAAACATTATATTTTTTTTTAGCAAAGACCCTACAGAATGATGTGGAAATCGTTGCAATTTTATGATATTTGAGCAGCGGTTTTTCAAAAGCAGTTTTTTGTAAAATATGAAAGAGGATGTTACGACAAGTAAATAGATACCTGACATGTCATACTTTAAAATTGTGCCCGCTTGTGGAATGGTAACAAAGTATGGTACTTAAAAATATCCATAGGCAAAACTTTAAAAATGTTTACAGGGAACCTTGGATACGTTATGCCTTGCCATCTCTGCCTCCTACTAGTTATTGCCTCTTATAGTCGTTGCCTGTGCTAGCCCTGGATCCGTGATTCTTCTAGTTTTCCTTTCCACCATGTTTTCTTTCTGATTCTTTTTTTTTTCTTTCTTTCTCTCTATGTTTTTATATTTTCTTTTTCCTTCCTTCTAACCTTTGGTTTTTTTTTTTCTTTCCTCTTCTTTTTCCGGTAATATGATGGATTGCTTCTGCTATTATTTGGTTCGGCCTTTTGTCGTCCCTCCTTGATGTCATTGGACATTCCATTATTTGGCTAATACAAGTCAGCCGGATGTATCTATTTATGTGTTATTGTTCTGCTCTGCCCCTGCGTGGGCGTATCTTGAGCTTGTTGTATTCTTAAAACAAAACTTTCTTAATAAAAATTTTGAAACAAAAAAAAGGAAAAGGAAACAAAAAAAAGAGAGATACAAAAAAAAATGTTTACAGGTTACACTGTTCAACAGGTAAAAAGTTTTGGGCATAAAATTAGCTAATCTTACATAATTTTGGGGTGCTGAAAACAAAAATGACCCTAAAAAATGTTGATTGGCTCTAGTTTCCATGATATATTCACCCATCTAATGACGTAAGCCATTCAAAATTATGATGCAACTTCAGCTGCATATTGCGCAATTGATACTGGTGACCAATAGAAAATTGCATGTATACTGAGATGATGCAATATTAGCCTTTAATTGCATCACTTCACTGCATAAAAGCTGCAGTATCTGTAGCTGATTGTAGTTCGACAGCGTCTTTACATTTCGTTTTATGCTTATATAGGCTACTCAGTAATGCCTCGAACTTGTGTGAATAAAGCAGATAATTTCTGCTATATCTGCGGTGAAATAACTTTTATCTCACAAAAAAGGAGGATAACAGGAATGATTAAGAAAGCCTACAACTTGTATTTTGGCTGCAAGATAGGAGACCAGGACAAGAGCTGGGCACCACATATATGCTGCAATTCTTGTGGGACGGCACTGGAGCAATGGTTGAATGGAAAAAAGGCATCTATGCCTTTCGCTGTGCCAATGATTTGGAGAGAGCCAACAGATCATGTTAGTAATTGTAACTTTTGTATGGTGCCTCCAACAAAAGGGCTAAATAAGAAGAAAAAGTTATCTGTGCACTATCCAAATATTCCATCGGCAATATGTCCAGTTCCTCATGGAGAGGGGCTACCAATTCCTAAAGCACCAGAATCCTTCGTGGTTGAGTCAAATGAGGAAGAACCTGAAGCGTGTAGTCATCAACCGTCAACCTCACATGACCCAGACTTTCTTCCATCCACACCCACTGAACCACACCTCATAACACAAGTGGAATTGAGCGATCTTATCAGAGACCTGGATCTTCCCAAGAACAAGGCAGAGCTTTTGGGGTCAAGACTACAACAGTGGAATCTCCTAGCAAGTGATGTTCGTACGTCTTTCTACCGTCATCATCAGAAAGATCTGATCCCATTCTTCGTCCAGGAAGGTGATATTGCTGTATGTAACAATGTTCATGGTTTAATCTCAGCCATCGGCGTATGCTATGATCCCGATGAGTGGAGGCTGTTCATTGATGCTTCAAAGATGAGTCTTAAAGCTGTTTTGCTCCATAATGGCAATCAGCTGCCGTCAGTTCCAGTTGCTTACACAGTTTCAATGAAAGAAACGTATGAAAACTTGAAAGAGCTTTTAAGGTGCATCAACTATGATGAACATCAATGGTCGATTTGTGGTGACCTGAAGGTGATTGCTATCCTACTTGGACTTCAAGGTGGATATACTAAGTACTGCTGCTTCCTCTGTGAGTGGGACAGTCGTGCGAGAAAAATGCACTATGCCAAAAGAGACTGGCCATTACGCCTGTCATTGCAGCCTGGAGAAAAAAATGTTAACTATCCAGCACTTGTAGACAGCAATAAGATCTTATTACCTCCATTACACATCAAGTTGGGATTAATGAAAAACTTTGTTAAGGCAATGGACAAGAATAAAGCAGGTTTCAAGTACCTAATTAGCAAATTTCCAGCACTTAGTGCTGCAAAAATAGATGAAGGAGTCTTTGTTGGGCCACAGATTCGTAAACTTATTCATGATGATGAGTTTCTTTCTCTGTTGCGTGGAAAGGAAAAGGCTGCTGTCAGGGCAGGGGCCGAGGAACGGACAGGCAGGCCTAACAATGTAACGCACTGGCTGATGACAACCACCACCCACAGACCGAAGTCCCTCAGGGAGCGGAGTCTAAGTCCCAGGCTGCCCTTCACCAGGGCCCCTGATGGTGGGGATGGACTTGACGCAGCCAGGAACCAGGACGCGGCCCCTGAGACACCTCAGCTGCGGTAATGGCCGCCGCCAATGGCGTGTAGCTGGTGGAAGAGACAAAAGAGTAATCAGAAAAGCCGGGTCAACAACAACAGGACAAAACAGTACAGGACAGCAGACGAGAATCACAGGTCACGAGCCGGGTTCAGCAACAGAGGGTCAGATCAAAGGAGAATACAAAGAATAGTCAAGTCACAAGCCGAATCAGATACCAGGAGAGTCACGAGAGTCAGAACAGAGTAATAGCAACACCAAGACACAAGTGCAAAGAGCATGTGCGGGCCACAGGCTTATATGTCATCAGCCACACCCCTCTGGGGGATGGACCACAGAGACCTGAAGGCATAAAAGGATTCCCATCATGCACAGCAGAATCCAAGATGGACGCCAGCACATGGAGTAACATAACCTCAGGGAAAAGGTAGGACCTTGACAGTACCTCCTCCTCAAGGGCCCCTCCCCCTCCACGGCTCAACAAAAGGTTTCTGAGGAAAGCGGGTATGAAAAGCGCGGAGGAGGGCAGGAGCATGGACATCCGCGGAAGGAACCCAGGAACGCTCCTCGGGACCATAACCGCGCCAATGAACCAGGAACTGTAATCGACCTTGCACCAATCGAGAGTCCAGAATCCGGCTCACCTCATACTCCTCATGACCGTCAACCCGGACAGGACGGGGCCGAGGCAGAGAGGTAGTGAAGCGATTGCAGATCAGAGGTTTCAACAGGGAAACATGAAAGATATTGGAGATCCGCATCCCAGACGGAAGGGCAAGGGCATAGGCCACCGGATTCACTTTGCGGAGAATGCGGAAAGGACCGACAAAACGGGGAGCTAGTTTGGGTGTGGGCACCCGAAGATTGAGGTTGCGAGTAGACAACCACACACGATCGCCGACCTGGTATGAAGGAGCGGGCAACCGTCTGCGATCAGCCTGGAACTTCTGGCGCTGAGCTGAGTCCCTCAAGGCCCTCTGGATCTACCCCCATGAAGAACGCAGGGCAGCAAGATGGTTCTCCACAGCCGGAATGTCCTGTGGTGAGAACCTCTCAGGTAATACCGCGGGTTGGAACCCATAGTTGGCCATGAAGGGAGACATCCCGGAGGAGGAGTTGACCGCCGAGTTCCTGGCAAACTCTGCCCAAGGCAGGAGATCGGCCCAATCGTCCTGATGGTCTGAAATATAACACTGAAGGAATTGTTCTAAGGCCTGATTGGAACGCTCCGCAGCCCCATTGGACTGCGGGTGGTAGGCTGAAGAAAAGGAGAGACTAATACCCAACTGGGAACAGAAGGCGCGCCAGAATCTGGATACGAACTGACTCCCGCGGTCCGAGACAATCACCTTAGGCAACCCATGCAGGCGAAAAATCTCCCTGGAAAAGACCGTGGCCAGTTCTTGCGCTGTGGGTAATTTCCTGAGTGGAATGCAATGGCACATCTTGGAAAACCGATCGACGATCATGAGGATGACTGTATGACCCCGAGACACCGGGAGGTCTACAATAAAGTCCATACCTAGATGTGACCAAGGACGCTCCCCATTGGGAATGGGTTGCAGAAGACCCAAAGGGAGATGCCGTGGAGACTTATTCTGGGCACAGATCGAACATGCCGCTACATAAGAGGCAATGTCGGCACGGAGGGTTGGCCACCAGAATAAGCGAGAGACGACCCAACGCAGCTGGTTCTTCCCCGGATGCCCGGCAGTTTTGGCGTTATGGTAGGTACGCAGCAGGCGGGTGCGCAATCCCTCGGGTACAAAACATCTACCCTCTGGCTTCCCGGGAGGAGCATCAGTTTGAGCCACCAAAATCTGCTCCCCAAGAGGAGAGGTCAGACTGGTGCGAATGGCAGCCAGGATCTGATCTGGAGGTATAAGTGAGATTGGCTCAGAGTCTTCCCTGGACAACTCAGAGTATTGCCGTGATAACGCATCAGCCCTGACATTCTTGGAACCAGGCAAATATGAAACCACATAGTTGAAGCGTGACAAGAACAGAGCCCATCTGGCCTGGCGGGGTGTCAATCTCTTGGCCTCCGAAAGATAAGTCAGGTTCTTGTGATCGGTAAGAATGAGGACCGGGACCGCGGAACCCTCGAGCAGGTGCCTCCACTCCTTGAGAGCCAGAATGATGACCAACAACTCCCGATCTCCAATCTGGTAGTTGCACTCTGCAGAGGAAAGCTTCCTGGAGTAGAACCCGCAGGGAAGTAGGGGTCCATCGGGCGACCAACGCTGAGACAGGAGAGCCCCTACTCCCGTCTCGGAAGCATCAACCTCGAGGACGAAGGGCAACCCAGGATTGGGATGTGAAAGAATCGGAGCCGAAGCAAAGGCGGCTTTCAGAGCCTCGAAAGCTATGATGGCCTTGGATGGCCACTCGTGAGGGTTACTTCCCTTCCTGGTTAGGTCAGAGAGAGGCTTTGCCAATATGGAGAAGTTCCTGATGAACTTCCGATAGTAGTTGGCAAAACCCAGAAAGCGCTGTGGAAGAGGGGCAGAACCAGTCATACCTCTGGGCGCCGCTGATGCAACCGTCGAGGTGGTGGACGCAATAGGCGGAGAAGCTGCGGGAGAGACCACCGGAGTGACTACCGGCCTAATAGCACCAGGATCAAGGTGTGCAGTGCGTGCAAGCAGAGTTTGCAACGCCTGAGCGAATTGATCCAACAGGTGATCCTGTTGATCGAGTCTGGCGACTAGCATTGGGAGCGAAGGCGTGCCTGCACCGCCAGGGTTCATGGCACTTGTGTAATGTCAGGGCAGGGGCCGAGGAACGGACAGGCAGGCCTAACAATGTAACGCACTGGCTGACGACAACCACCACCCACAGACCGAAGTCCCTCAGGGCGCGGAGTCTAAGTCCCAGGCTGCCCTTCACCAGGGCCCCTGATGGTAGGGATGGACTTGACGCAGCCAGGAACCAGGTCGCGGCCCCCGAGACACCTCAGCTGCGGTAATGGCCGCCGCCAATGGCGTGTAGCTGGTGGAAGAGACAAAAGAGTAGTCAGACAAGCCGGGTCAACAACAACAGGACAAAATAGTACAGGACAGCAGACGAGAATCACAGGTCACGAGCCGGGTTCAGCAACAGAGGGTCAGATCAAAGGAGAATACAAAGAATAGTCAAGTCACAAGCCGAATCAGATACCAGGAGAGTCACGAGAGTCAGAACAGAGTAATAGCAACACAAAGACACAAGACACAAGTGCAAAGAGCATGTGCGGGCCACAGGCTTATATGTCATCAGCCACACCCCTCTGGGGGATGGACCACAGAGACCTGAAGGCATAAAAGGATTCCCATCATGCACAGCAGAATCCAAGATGGACGCCAGCACATGGAGTAACATAACCTCAGGGAAAAGGTAGGACCTTGACAGCTGCCTGGACAGCATTTGTATCAGTGACATCAAATTTTCTTGGAAACAATAAAACACCAGACTACAAGAAAGTGGTAGAAAAACTCATCCAGACTTACAGAAATCTGGGTTGCAACATGTCTCTAAAAATTCATTTTCTACATTCGCATCTGGATTTTTTCCCACCAGCAGTGAGTGATGAACACGGAGAGCGCTTCCATCAAGACATTGCAGCTATGGAAAGAAGATATCAAGGTAAATGGAGCCCATCAATGCTTGCTGACTATTGCTGGAAAGTTGTAAGAGATAGCCCTTTCCTCGAATACAAGAGAAAAGCCAAGAGAAGCAAAACCGACACAAACTGAAGACAAAACTAGTGAGAATCCTAAGTATTAAAATGATTCAACTTAGCTTATGGCTATAATTTTTCTTGGTAATCCTATGCAATATATTATGCCATTTAGGCTTTGTTATGTAGTCAATATCACTTGCTTTATATTTGTGGAAAGACATCTATCTATATAATTATTGTGCATTATGTAGTCATTACGCCTATAGTAGAAAACTTTCCGTTTACAGAAAAACTAGAGCCAATTGACAAATTTCATTGTTATATTTGAATTCAGAATGTGAAATTCATTAAGAAATGGATCCTTTTGTTTCCAAAACTGGCAAAAAATAAAAATTTGTTGAACAGCGTTACCTGTTTGAAATTACACAGGAGTTCTAGTTCTAGAATGATTGATCTCGCTCTAATGTTCATGGTGATACCTCACATGTGTGCTGCGAACATTGTTTACATATGCGTGCACAACTTACATATGCATTCACCTCTACGCACAAGCACGGAGGGATGGGGACGCTTTCAATTTTTCTTTTTTTTTTTACACTGTCCCTATTTATTTTTTGGATCACTTTTATTCCTATTACAAGGAATAGAAATAAGGATGACAGGTCTTCTAACCACCTCAATACAGGGCACTTTTACCCAAATGAAATGTTTGTCCTGTCTTTCTCACAAATAGAGCTCTCTTTTGGTGGTATGTAATTGGCACTGGGTTTTTTATTTTTTGCGTTATAAATTTAAAAAGACTGAAAATTTGGAAAGAAAAAAACGCATTTTTAATTTTCTGTTATAAAATTTTGCAAATACGTAATTTTTCTTCATAAGTGTTGGCCAAAATCTATACTGCTACATTGCTTTGGTAAAAATAATACCAATCAGTGTGTATTATTTGGTCTGTGTGAAAGTTATAGCGTCTACAAGCTATGGTACCAATTAGAGATGAGCGAATCGAATATGGCGAAGTGGAATTCGTTTCGAATATTGGGAAATATTCGATTCGCGCCGAATCCGAAAATTAGCCAACTTCGGATGCACGAATCGAATTTTCCCAAAAATGGCGGCGACATGTGTGGCGACGGAGCGGGGATCTCTGGGAAGGCGCGCAGACAAGGCGCGCTGACCCATAATGCATTCATTCATGACATGTGATCGCATTAGCCAATCAGCAGCCAGCCAGCCAGCACTGTGTAATGGTGGAGCTATAAATTGCGGCCATCTTACAATTCTCCATTAGCCTCCGGTCATTCAAGAGAGACAGACCTGTCTGTATTAGGGACAGAGTTAGGGCCAGAGAGACTTTAGGGCCACAGAATCGTTACTTAGGGACACAGAATCGTTACTTAGGGACACAGAATCGTTACTCAGGGACAAAGAATTGTTACTCAGGGACAGACACAGAATTGTTACTCAGGGACACAGAATTGTTACTCACGGACACAGAATTGTTATTCAGGAACACAGAATTGTTACTCAGGGACAGACACAGAATTGTTACTCAGGGACACAGAATTGTTACTCAGGGACACAGAATTGTTACTGAGGGACACAGAATTGTTACTCAGGGACACAGAATTGTTACTCAGGGACACAGAATTGTTACTCAGGGACACAGAATCGTTACTCAGGGACACAGAATCGTTACTCAGGGACACAGAATTGTTACTCAGGGACACAAAATTGTTACTCAGAGACACAGAATTGTTACTCAGGGACACAGAATCGTTACTCAGGGACAGACACAGAATTGTTACTCAGGGACAGACACAGAATTGTTACTGAGGGACACAGAATCGTTACTGAGGGACACAGAATTGTTACTGAGGGACACAGAATCGTTACTGAGGGACACAGAATCGTTACTCAGGGACACAGAATTGTTACTCAGGGACACAGAATTGTTACTCAGGGACAGACACAGAATTGTTACTCGGGGACACAGAATTGTTACTCGGGGACACAGAATTGTTACTGAGGGACACAGAATCGTTACTGAGGGACACAGAATTGTTACTCAGGGACACAGAATTGTTACTCAGGGACACAGAATTGTTACTCAGGGACACAGAATTGTTACTCAGGGACAGACACAGAATTGTTACTCAGAGACACAGAATTCTTACTCAGGGACACAGAATTGTTACTGAGGGACACAGAATCGTTACTCAGGGACACAGAATCGTTACTCAGGGACACAGAATTGTTACTCAGGGACAGACACAGAATTGTTACTGAGGGACAGACACAGAATTGTTACTGAGGGACACAGAATTGTAACTGAGGGACACAAAATTGTTACTCAGGGACACAGAATTGTTACTGAGGGACACAGAATTGCTACTCAGGGACACAGAATTGTTACTCAGGGACAGACACAGAATTGTTACTGAGGGACACAGAATTGTTACTGAGGGACACAGAATCGTTACTCAGGGACACAGAATCGTTACTCAGGGACAGACACAGAATTGTTACTCAGGGACACAGAATTGTTACTCAGGGACACAGAATTGTTACTCAGGGACACAGAATTGTTACTCAGGGACATACACAGAATTGTTACTCAGGGACACAGAATCGTTACTGAGGGACACAGAATCGTTACTCAGGGACACAGAATCATTACTCAGGGACACAGAATTGTTACTCAGGGACAGACACAGAATTGTTACTCAGGGACACAGAATTGTTACTCGGACACAGAATTGTTACTCAGGGACGCAGAATTGTTACTCATGGACACAGAATTGTTACTCAGTGACACAGAATTGTTACTCAGGGACACAGAATTGTTACTCAGGGACACAGAATTGTTACTCAGGGACAGACACAGAATTGTTACTCAGGGACAGACACAGAATTGTTACTCAGGGACACAGAATTGTTACTCAGGGACACAGAATTGTTACTGAGGGACACAGAATCGTTACTCAGGGACAGACACAGAATTGTTACTCAGGGACACAGAATCGTTACTCAGGGACACAGAATCGTTACTCAGGGACACAGAATTGTTACTGAGGGACACAGAATTATTACTGAGGGACACAGAATCGTTACTCAGGGACACAGAATTGTTACTCAGGGACACAAAATCGTTACTCAGGGACACAGAATCGTTGAATTAAAGAGTATGTCAGACAACACGCAGAGGAGTGGCAGAGGAGGCAATGTTTCAGGAGCAAGCAGACGTGGCAGCAGAGGAAGGGGTCGAGGCAGCACTAGTCGCAGCCAGAGGCCAGTGCTCCCGGTGTCATCCAGCGGTCGTGTCTCCACCGACAACCCTGCCGTCATCGATTGGTTGGCTCGGTCGTCTTCCTCTTCCCAGGTCACCTCTGACACCTACAGCCAACGGTCGGTGGGTACGTCAGACACAACCGTTAGTTGGCATGGCCCGGGAGCAAGCCCACTGAAATCACGTGTCCTCTACCTGCCCCTGTCCTTTGGTGTTCCCTCACCAAGCGAAGTATCGCATGCTGTGGGCTCAGCCCCACTGTACAGTGAGGAAGAGCTAACAGAGGGCGGTCAGGAACGGGGGGAGACATCCGCCTCTTCAGCAGCCAGGCGAAGAAGTACTGGCGAGGAGAGTGGCTCGGTAGCCGGTCTAGAGACAGGTCTGTCTCCTGACCCACACGCAGCCGAGGGGGCTAGTAGTGAGGCGGAGACCCTAATTGATGATGATGAGGCTGATCGCACTTGGCAGCCTCGCCGTCATCAGGCTATTGCGCATCATCAGGAGAAGAGGGTGCCAGCTTGGCCCGTAATCTGCCATGGGCCCCCGTACCGACTCCTCATGCTGCAGCCAGACCCGTAATCTGCCATGGGTCCCCGTACCGACTCCTCATGCTGCTGCCAGGCCCGTAATCTGTCATGGGCCCCTGTACCGCCTCCTCATGCTGCTGCCAGGTCCAGAGTGTGTCATGGGTCCCTGTACGGCCTCCCATTGCTGCTGTCTCCATCGCCACACTCTGCCATGTGCCACTTTCAGGTCTCCTCACACTGCTGGTGGGTTCCATTTTGTCATAGGGTGCTGGCAGATTACGGGCCTCCCATTGCTGCTGCCAGGCCCGTAATCTGTCATGGGCCCCTGTACCGCCTCCTCATGCTGCTGCCAGGCCCGAAATCTGTCATGGGTCCCTGTACGGCCTCCCATTGCTGCTGTATCCATCGCCACACTCTGCCATGTGCCACTTTCAGGTCTCCTCACACTGCTGGTGGGTTCCATTTTGTCATAGGGTGCTGGCAGATTACGGGCCTCCCATTGCTGCTGCCAGGCCCGTAATCTGTCATGGGCCCCTGTACCGCCTCCTCATGCTGCTGCCAGGCCCGTAATCTGTCATGGGTCCCTGTACGGCCTCCCATTGCTGCTGTCTCCATCGCCACACTCTGCCATGTGCCACTTTCAGGTCTCCTCACACTGCTGGTGGGTTCCATTTTGTCATAGGGTGCTGGCAGATTACGGGCCTCCCATTGCTGCTGCCAGGCCCGTAATCTGTCATGGGCCCCTGTACCGCCTCCTCATGCTGCTGCCAGGCCCGAAATCTGTCATGGGTCCCTGTACGGCCTCCCATTGCTGCTGTCTCCATCGCCACACTCTGCCATGTGCCACTTTCAGGTCTCCTCACACTGCTGGTGGGTTCCATTTTGTCATAGGGTGCTGGCAGATTACGGGCCTCCCATTGCTGCTGCCAGGCCCGTAATCTGTCATGGGCCCCTGTACCGCCTCCTCATGCTGCTGCCAGGCCCGTAATCTGTCATGGGTCCCTGTACGGCCTCCCATTGCTGCTGTCTCCATCGCCACACTCTGCCATGTGCCACTTTCAGGTCTCCTCACACTGCTGGTGGGTTCCATTTTGTCATAGGGTGCTGGCAGATTACGGGCCTCCCATTGCTGCTGCCAGGCCCGTAATCTGTCATGGGCCCCTGTACCGCCTCCTCATGCTGCTGCCAGGCCCGTAATCTGTCATGGGTCCCTGTACGGCCTCCCATTGCTGCTGTCTCCATCGCCACACTCTGCCATGTGCCACTTTCAGGTCTCCTCACACTGCTGGTGGGTTCCATTTTGTCATAGGGTGCTGGCAGATTACGGGCCTCCCATTGCTGCTGCCAGGCCCGTAATCTGTCATGGGCCCCTGTACCGCCTCCTCATGCTGCTGCCAGGCCCGTAATCTGTCATGGGTCCCTGTACGGCCTCCCATTGCTGCTGTCTCCATCGCCACACTCTGCCATGTGCCACTTTCAGGTCTCCTCACACTGCTGGTGGGTTCCATTTTGTCATAGGGTGCTGGCACATTACGGGCCTCCCATTGCTGCTGTCAGGCCCGTAATCTGTCATGGGCCCCTGTACCGCCTCCTCATGCTGCTGCCAGGCCCGTAATCTGTCATGGGTCCCTGTACGGCCTCCCATTGCTGCTGTCTCCATCGCCACACTCTGCCATGTGCCACTTTCAGGTCTCCTCACACTGCTGGTGGGTTCCATTTTGTCATAGGGTGCTGGCAGATTACGGGCCTCCCATTGCTGCTGCCAGGCCCGTAATCTGTCATGGGCCCCTGTACCGCCTCCTCATGCTGCTGCCAGGCCCGTAATCTGTCATGGGTCCCTGTACGGCCTCCCATTGCTGCTGTCTGCATCGCCACACTCTGCCATGTGCCACTTTCAGGTCTCCTCACACTGCTGGTGGGTTCCATTTTGTCATAGGGTGCTGGCAGATTACGGGCCTCCCATTGCCTCTGTCAGGCCCGTAATCTGTCATGGGCCCCTGTACCGCCTCCTCATGCTGCTGCCAGGCCCGTAATCTGTCATGGGTCCCTGTGCGGCCTCCCATTGCTGCTGTCTCCATCGCCACACTCTGCCATGTGCCACTTTCAGGTCTCCTCACACTGCTGGTGGGTTCCATTTTGTCATAGGGTGCTGGCAGATTACGGGCCTCCCATTGCTGCTGCCAGGCCCGTAATCTGTCATGGGCCCCTGTACCGCCTCCTCATGCTGCTGCCAGGCCCGTAATCTGTCATGGGTCCCTGTACGGCCTCCCATTGCTGCTGTCTCCATCGCCACACTCTGCCATGTGCCACTTTCAGGTCTCCTCACACTGCTGGTGGGTTCCATTTTGTCATAGGGTGCTGGCAGATTACGGGCCTCCCATTGCTGCTGCCAGGCCCGTAATCTGCCATGGGCCCCCGTACCAACTCCTCATGCTGCTGCCAGGCCCATAATCTGTCATGGGCCCCTGTACCACCTCCTCATGCTGCTGCCAGGTCCAGAGTGTGTCATGGGTCCCTGTACGGCCTCCCATTGCTGCTGTCTCCATCGCCACACTCTGCCATGTGCCACTTTCAGGTCTCCTCACACTGCTGGTGGGTTCCATTTTGTCATAGGGTGCTGGCAGATTACGGGCCTCCCATTGCTGCTGCCAGGCCCGTAATCTGCCATGGGCCCCCGTACCAACTCCTCATGCTGCTGCCAGGCCCATAATCTGTCATGGGCCCCTGTACCACCTCCTCATGCTGCTGCCAGGTCCAGAGTGTGTCATGGGTCCCTGTACGGCCTCCCATTGCTGCTGTCTCCATCGCCACACTCTGCCATGTGCCACTTTCAGGTCTCCTCACACTGCTGGTGGGTTCCATTTTGTCATAGGGTGCTGGCAGATTACGGGCCTCCCATTGCTGCTGCCAGGCCCGTAATCTGCCATGGGCCCCCGTACCGACTCCTCATGCTGTGACATTGCAACAAGGTGGAATTCAACCCTACATATGTTAGACCGCCTTTACGAACAGCGAAAGGCCATCACCGATTTCCTGATGTTACAAGCGAATAAAGGTACTCCCCTGTGTAACTTAGATGTCAGCCATTGTCAGCTCATGCGTGACACCTGCCGCTTGCTCAGGCCCTTTGAGGAGGCCACGCTATTCGTGATTCGGCAGGACTATGGGATGAACGACGTCATTCCTCTGTTGCACGTCCTGGAACAAATGCTGTTAACAATGGCTGGTCAGGGTGCGGTAGACGTGGCGCACAGATCTCAACGCCACATGACCCCTGTGGGGGCAGGACAGGAAGAAGAGGAGGAGGTAGAGGAGGACATTGGTGCTCAGGAATTATTGAGTGAAATGGGTGGTTTTTACACTCAGCGGACAGGAGTGGAGGAGCAGGAGCATCTGGTAGAGGAGGAGGAGGAGACAGAGGACCCAGACGCACCGTGGCAGTATGCTGTGGAGATGGAGGCAGGGAGTCCCTCACATTCCTTGGCACAAATGGCCCATAACATGTTCGGTTGCTTGAGTAGCGACAGCCGAATAATAACCATCAGACAGAGGGATGACTTTTGGCTGTCCACCTTGTTGGACCCTCGCTACCGTTCAAAAATGGTGGCCTTTTTCACACCTGCTGAGAGGGAGGCCAAAATAAAGTACTATAAAAAGCACCTATGTAGTCAGTTGGTCTCTGCCTTTCTGCGCCAACGTCCATCCTCAGACACTGTGGGCCCTGTGCGCTCGCGTTCCGCTGCCATGGCAGCAGGGGAGGGGTGGGGTGGTAGGAGCAGTGGCAGCTCCACCAGCAGCGGCTGCCTCAGTCTGCAGTTGATGATGAGTAGCTTTCTTCACCAGCGCAGTGAGGAAACTACTAACCAGCCGCAGCAGCAGCAGCATCAGGTGGACCTGGAGCAGGACCTCAAACAACAGGCTTGGGCCTACTTGGACAGCACCCTGCCAACCGAGGTAGACAATCCCCTTGACTACTGAGCAACGAAACTTGACCTTTGGCCCCAACTAGCTGAATTTGCCCTTGAAAGGCTGTCATGCCCGGCCAGTAGCGTGGCATCGGAGCGCGTGTTTAGTGCGGCAGGAGGTATTGTAACTCCGCGGAGGACACGACTGTCCACCCAAAGTGTGGAGAGACTCACGTTTGTGAAAATGAATCAGGCGTGGATTAGTCTGGATTTCAAACCACCAGTTCCTGACACAACTGACTAAATCCGCCATGAATCATGCCCCAAACATGTTATTATTTTTAACATAGGCCTCTGTATGGCCTTCAATTTAAGCTGCTTACGCTTCGCCACTCTGCCATGGGCCCCTGTACCGCCTCCTCTTGCTGCTGCCAGGTCCAGAGTGTGTCATGGGTCCCTGTACGGCCTCCCATTGCTGCTGTCTCCATCGCCACACTCTGCCATGTGCCACTTTCAGGTCTCCTCACACTGCTGGTGGGTTCCATTTTGTCATAGGGTGCTGTATGGCCTCCCATTGCTGCTGCCAGGCCCGTAATCTGCCATGGGCCCCCGTACCGACTCCTCATGCTGCTGCCAGGCCCGTAATCTGTCATGGGCCCCTGTACCGCCTCCTCATGCTGCTGCCAGGTCCAGAGTGTGTCATGGGTCCCTGTACGGCCTCCCATTGCTGCTGTCTCCATCGCCACACTCTGCCATGTGCCACTTTCAGGTCTCCTCACACTGCTGGTGGGTTCCATTTTGTCATAGGGTGCTGGCAGATTACGGGCCTCCCATTGCTGCTGCCAGGCCCGTAATCTGCCATGGGCCCCCGTACCGACTCCTCATGCTGCTGCCAGGCCCGTAATCTGTCATGGGCCCCTGTACCGCCTCATCATGCTGCTGCCAGGTCCAGAGTGTGTCATGGGTCCCTGTACGGCCTCCCATTGCTGCTGCCAGGCCCGTAATCTGCCATGGGCCCCCGTACCGACTCCTCATGCTGCTGCCAGGCCCGTAATCTGTCATGGGCCCCTGTACCGCCTCCTCATGCTGCTGCCAGGTCCAGAGTGTGTCATGGGTCCCTGTACGGCCTCCCATTGCTGCTGTCTCCATCGCCACACTCTGCCATGTGCCTCTTTCAGGTCTCCTCACACTGCTGGTGGGTTCCATTTTGTCATAGGGTGCTGGCAGATTACGGGCCTCCCATTGCTGCTGCCAGGCCCGTAATCTGCCATGGGCCCCCGTACCGACTCCTCATGCTGCTGCCAGGCCCGTAATCTGTCATGGGCCCCTGTACCGCCTCTTCATGCTGCTGCCAGGTCCAGAGTGTGTCATGGGTCCCTGTACGGCCTCCCATTGCTGCTGCCAGGCCCGTAATCTGCCATGGGCCCCCGTACCGACTCCTCATGCTGCTGCCAGGCCCGTAATCTGTCATGGGCCCCTGTACCGCCTCCTCATGCTGCTGCCAGGTCCAGAGTGTGTCATGGGTCCCTGTACGGCCTCCCATTGCTGCTGTCTCCATCGCCACACTCTGCCATGTGCCACTTTCAGGTCTCCTCACACTGCTGGTGGGTTCCATTTTTTCATAGGGTGCTGTATGGCCTCCCATTGCTGCTGCCTCCACCACCACACTGTGGCTCCACACTCTGGTTTTGGCCCCGTGACTGCCCAAATGAGTGAAGTGTGCGGTGATTCTAAGATCGACGGCACTCATCTGCATGTCATACTGACTGACAGTATTAGTTCTCTTCCCCAGCAGACTCCAAGGGCATTTAAATTAAAGGTACAGTGTTCTGCACTAATATAAAGGCTCTCTGAAGCCTAGAAACACCCTTTTTATAAGTTAAATTTGCAGCGAATATATTCGACTCGAATCGAATTTATTCCGCAAATTCGCCGAATCAGCCGAATCGAATTTTTGAATACTTCGCTCATCTCTAGTACCAATCATTGAAAATCGATCACACCTGATCAAACCTGATGTACTGATGGCCTTTCTCATTTCTACTAACAAGCCAGGACAGTACAAATACCCCCCAAATGATGTTTTTGGAAAGTAGACATTCCAAGGTATTTAGTAAGATGCATGGTGAGCAGGGGCGGACTGACAACTCATGGGGCACCCGGGCCTTTTGAAAATGTAATTTTTGTTCCACAAGTTTTCAGAAAATGTGGAAAGAAAATGAAAAAAATTACACCCCAAAATACATTCTGCTACTATCTAATGGAAGTGCTGCGCTGCTTGTACTCGACACTTCTCTACTTCTCAGGAGATCTGAGGATGCCTGCTCCTCCTCAGATCTCCTGAACCTCTTTGTTTGGACTCTTTCCTCCTCAGAATCCGTTGCTGACCCACTGCTTTCAACTGGCTCATACTCAGAATCTGAGTCTGACAGAGAGAGTTCCCCGCTACTCTCATCTGTCATACTTAGTATCTTGAAAGACTCCTCGCTGGTGTGTAATCTTTTAGACATGTTCATGCTGCACTGCTGATATTGCTGATGTTGATTATTTTTTCAAAGAAATATTTATTGGGTTTTGATCAATACAATAATTAAAAATCAAGAGAAAGAAAATAAAGTACAGGCGATTTGTGCATTACGTAACAGTACAAGATATGAGATTGGTTGCAACATTAAGAACATAGCTCATTGTAAGTAAGCTCATGTGGTATTTTCTTTGGTGATCATGAGCATAATACAAGCTATATCTGGCCTGAAAATTAGCGTTCTGAGCCTGGGTAGTAACATCTTGTTACTGAAGAGGTGTCTGTACTGCATCAGCTCTTTAGAGGTACAGTGGTGTGCAGGATTAGAACAAACAAAATAAAAGGAAGAAAAGGATGGAAGAAAAGCCAGAAGAGGGGAGAGGAAGGAGATGGGGTTTGTTGATTTTGATGTTCACTAGTACAGATGTTTATCACTGGTACAGATGTGGATTTGACACTGATACTCTGTGACAGATATTGATCCCTGGTACAGGTGTGGAGTTTACTCTGGTACACTATGACTGCTGTTATTCATTGGTACTGATGTGGATTTTACACTAGTAATGTGTGACAGATATTGAGCACTGATAAAATGACAGATGTGGATTTGGCACTGGTAGGCCATGACAGATGTTGATCACTGGTACAGAAGTGGATGAGCACTGGTACACTGTAACTGATGTGGATTTGACACTGGTAGGCCAGGACAGATGTTGATTACTGGTACAGATATGGATGAGCACTGGTACACCGCGACAGATGTGGATCACTGGTACAGATGTGAAATTTACATTGGTACACTGTGACAGATGTGGATCACTGGTACAGATGTGGATTTTGCGCTGGTATGTCATGACAGATGTGGCTCACTGGTACAAATGTGGATTTTACCCTGGTACACTGTGACAGATGTGGATTCCTGGTACAGATGTGGATTTTATGCTGGTATGTCATGACAGATGTGGATCACTGGTACAGATGTGGAATTTACACTCCATAGGCAACGCTTTATTAGCCTTTACAGGTTACCAGTTTAGAGTTACAGAGGTGGTCTGGTGCTAGAATTATTGCTCTCGCTCTGACCTTCGTGGTGATACCTCACATGTGTGGTGCAATCGCTGTTTACGTATGTATATAAGACCAATGCGTGCGTTCGCCTTTGCACGTAAGTAAGGGGGGACAGGGGTGCTTTAATTTTTTTTTATTATTATTATTTATTTGTTTTGTACACTGGTACACTGTGACATATGTTTTTGTGCACTGTACACTGTGGTAGATGTTGACAGATGTTTATGGGACACTGACAGATGTTGACATGTGGACAGAGACAAAATCATCAGCTACACAGATCAACTGTCACAGTTTACAGCATCCCCCACTTTCCCCCCCTCACTGAGCTCTCACAGAGCTCAGAGGAGGGAAACCGCTACAGAGATATGTGTCTCTGTGGACATTCTGAGATGGCTGTGATTGGACACAGCCATCACATGATTGGGAGGGCCAAACAGAGATCCCATATCCTGATCCGTAATGGGTTGTGTCCGAAGGTGGGAGGTGGTTAAGAAGGATTGGTCCTCTTCTTTACCTTTAAAAGCAAAAGATAAAAAATAAAAATTCCCCAGACATTGCTCCAGTCTCCAAGGCCATAGAGGCCATCAGAAAGGATAGAGTCTCTCATATCTTCTATGACCAGCCAGCCTCACCTTCAGATCATTTCTCGGATGCACTGGTTGAAATGGTAAGCCTGAGAAACACCGGCGAGTGATGGTGGGGGGAACGTCTCCTCCAGCCACTAATGAAAGCAATCCAGTGGCTAATGAGCCGCTCTGACTCCTTTAATCAGAAATCTGGCCTCCGGCTGAAAAAAAAAAAGATATCGTCAGCCATAACCGCTGTGAACCACTTGCTAGCTGCAACATATATTTACTGTACATATTGCGGCCGGCAAGTGATACCAGTTCTCCTTAAAAGGAGGACGTGCAACAGTTAAAAAGCAAAGGGCCATATACAATCGAAAGCTTAATGCACCAGTTCCCTTTGGAAGAGACGTGAAACAATTTGAACTGTATTTGTGCCAAAGTGTGATAAGGGTGAGTGCCAGTTTTACTCAGAAGGGATGCTAGACAAATAGAAAAGTATTCCTCCAAAATCAACCATCTGGTCCAGACTGGTACATCAATTTGCTGCATTCTGTGCCACTTTCTCACTGCCTCTGAGACACTTTCATCAATTCAGTCTGCGCCAGTCTTTATGAATTCCAGGGAGTATGTGTAAAGCGACTTTATAGACCAATGTGCTGTAAAATGGCGCTGTTTATATTCAGTGAAACGAAAGTGATTAAATGCTCGTAGAATCCGGTTTTCTGAAGTCAAGCTGGTCTCCAATCAGCTCTATGGTCTGCTGCTGGAACTGCTGGATGCATTTTCTGGTTCCTCGGTGGGATGGGAAAGACCAAGAAAGCCATAGAAGGCGGTAGGTGGTGGGGCTTATCACTTCACGCTGCTTGTAAAAGGGATCCATCAGCTAATTAGCCACTAGGATTGCTTTTAATTAAAACCAACTACCAGCTGAAAAAAATAATACCAGGTTGATGCCTGTAGCTGCAGGCATCATCCCGGTATAACCACTCACGACGTACCACTCACAGCTCTCACATGGTACATGGGCCAATCACAGCACCCTGTACCATGTGATCAGCTGTAGCCAGTCACAGATGCCATGAACTTAACCCATTCATGACAGTTCAAAGCAAGCATTGCATTACAGGAGCACAATCTTTCTTGGTCCTGCAAAGCAAAAATCCCTGATCATCTCCCCAGAGTAGTACAATGTTAAGGGCAAGGCAACATACCCTTACGTCGCTTTCTATTTCCGGGTGTCAGCATGCATGTGCTCGTCCCCCAATGCCCCCCCGTCGGTCCAGGGAGAGAAGAAAGAGCACCACACTGTGAGTAAAATCACTACATTTTACACACACCCATTAGATTAGCACATTTAACCCTTTGATTGTCCCTATTAACAACTTGATCACCCAGTCACCCAGCCAGTGCCATTAGTACAGTGTCAGTATATAGAATTTTTCACTGATCACTGTATTACTGCCACTAGGGAAATCAGATAGCATCAGGGTCAGTTAGTTCCCCTCCCAGCCAGGGTCAGCTAGCGTTAGATTGCCTGCACACTATCGCACTCACGCTATACGTTGATGATCACCTCCATTACTAGAATAGTGTTTGTACGGATCAATATATTGATCACAAACAGAACTATACTATTGCCTCCTTAGTATAGTGTCCCCAAAAACGCAGGGTCAGCCCCATTTGCTGTCAGCACTAGCATTTAGCCCCTCCGCTGTTTTTCACAGAAGATTTGTATCAATGATTGTGGACTTAAGCAATTTATACGCACAGCAAAACATGGCTGCCCACCCAAATTCAGCTCTTGCCAGACAATTTGCATGGAAACTTATCACGGTTTCCAAATTTAGAACTTTTTTGGGCCTACCCCGCAACGTGGGCATTACAAAAAAGAATGAATTGGTCCACAGACCCCATTCATCATATACTCATAATATAAAGAAGGGGGCAGCGCTAATAAAATCAGTAAATAAAATCGCATATATATAAAAATCACATGTATATAAACTCACATATATATAAATGAATAAAGTGACACTGTGCAATAATATATATATGCCACTAAATCTGTGGCTAATATCGTGAAAGAAAAGCACTATGTCAAACGGAGATGAGTCCAAGGTGAAAGTGTGAATGAGATCTCAGATGATCTTCTGAAGTCCAGTAACCCAATATGTGGATAAGGTGAGAGAATTTAGATTGCACACTCACCAGATACGCAACCTTTATGCACATTTGTGTAATATAGCAGGGACATCAGAAATCCTCACACAAGTCTGGTCAGATCTGGTCACACATCCCTCACTGCCTGTACTGGTACGTCGAGTTGTTATAACAGGATGATTCCTGCAGCTACAGGCATCATCCTGATATAATTTTTTTCAGTTTGTGGTCACCTTTCATGTAAAAGCAATCCTAATGGCTGATTAGCCACTGAATTGCTTTTACCAACAGCAGGAAGAGACATCCCCCCTCCTGCCACCTTCTGCAGCTTTCTTGGGCTCTCCCATTCCATCGGGGAACTCGAGAATGCAACTGAATGCAAAAAGACTCTCATATGATGCAATCCCATACTTGGGAGAAGTAGCAGAATGTGTTTTGGGGTGTTATTCCACATATACCCACAGCATGTGCAAGCAATATATCATTTAAGTGACAATTTTGTGTAAGAAAAAAAAAATTTAATTTTCCAAAAATTTGTAGCGAAAAATAAAATCTTCCATGGACTCAATATGCCTCTCAGCAAATTCCTTGGGGTGTCTACTTTTCAAAAAGAGGTCATTTTGCGGGGGGGGGGGGGGGATTTGTACTGCCCTGGCATTTTCAATGTTATAGGCAGTCAGAAAGTAAGAGCTACATAATTTCCAAAATATATCCCATAGTTGTTGATGCTAGAACATTCCCACAAACTATTTAATATAAACATGTTGGGATTTGTTTTACCAAAGACATGTAGCAGAATACATTTTGACCTAAATGTATGACAAAATTTTAGTTTTTTGCAATTTTTTTTATAACAGAAAGTAGAAAATGTTTTTTTTTCAATTTTCTGTCTTTTTTTGTTTATATCTCAAAAAATAAAAAAAAACAGTGGTGATCAAATTCCACCAAAGTAAAGCTTTATTTGTGTGAAAAGGACACAAATTTAATTTTGGTACAGCATTGTATGACTGAGCAATTACCAGTTGAAATAGCGTCGTGCCGAATAGCAAAAAAATGGTCAGAAGGGGGGGAAAACCTTCCGGGCCTGAAGTGGTTAAAATATTTTATTCACATTTACACATTTGAATGCATTTTCCCCACATCAATAAAATTGAAAGACTAATCCAACTAAAGATCCCTCTTTGCTATATCTGACCCCACTGCGGGTTGCTGGTATCACATACTGTATAGGGGGAGATTTACTAAAACTGGTGCACACAGAATCTGGTGCAGCTGTGCATAGTAACCAATTAGCTTCTAACTTCATCTTGTTCAATTAATTTTTGACAATAAAACCTAGAGCCTGATTTGGTTACGATGCACAGCTGCACCTGACTCTGTGTGCACCAGTTTTAGTAAATTTCTCCCAAAATGTATGTTCTCCAAGTAAATGTAGGAGATCCTCATATAGCTCTCTATGTATTTCATGGTAGAACCATGATTCTTCAGGAGAACTTCAAAGGATATGCAATCTATGTGATCATAAAAATATAAATACACAAATTGTGATATTACTCCAGTATAAACATACATACATACCAAAAGAAAACACCTTCCACAGTCAAAACCCCCAGGGAGTGAGCACAAGGGTATCCCACAGGAGCAAAAAAGAAAAAAGGGGGTAGGAAATAGAACCCTGTCACTGCCAAAATGTGACACTGTGATTGTATCAATATTGTATTTGAACCTACATAGTGAAATTACATAGGCAGGGTCTAATGTACAACCTGCAGGAGATACATTATGAACTCATACATGCTTCACATCACATCATTATAAATGGCTTGATGTCACTGCAATTTTTTACACGTATACTCTGTCTAGTAAAGGGATCTTTGATGTATGGAGAGAGACAAACAAAAATGATAAAATACAGTAGGAACTGTAAGGAGATTATGAAATAGATTAACAAACCCTGAGCTATAAAGGTCTTGCCAGAATAGGAACATTTATATATAGAGCAAACAAATATATATTTTTATTTGTATCTATTTCTATCCAGCTCGTACTGTCATATATCAGTTTGTCGATGGTTTGAATCAGCCACAGACAGGTCCATCTAGAATAATACAAACTGGTATACAGATAGGAATATAGTGTTGTGCATCTGTAGTGCTACCCCCGTAGGAACTGCTAGATTTGTTTGGGTCCACCTAAGCTCTGCACAGCCAGGCAACACACATTTTCCACATCTGTACACACAAAGTCAGTAAGACAGTCCTTGAGCTGGGTTTTTTTCCATTGTTTTTTTGATAGAGGGGTTAACAACTTGAATGGGATCTAGGGGTATATGGGATGCCCAAGAAACTGCAAACTTGAAGAAAAATGTCTCAGCAAACTGTATACTGTACAAAACAAAGTGGATCAGGAAAATAGCACCGTTTTCTTTAAGAAGTATTGAAGTCCCCTTGATGTACCTCCCTAGACCCAAGATTAATCCTTCCTCTTTCCTAGGTTGCACTAGGTATATACCTGGGCAAGGGATTCCAAGAGCTAACAATTAAGTAGTCATGGATAAGAACTAACTGGGTCTTGCGCCTGACAGCCCTCTCCCTTTGTCTGGCCCAGGGGGTGTAGAAGTACACACACTGTCATATCCTGTTAGCTTGATGGGTCGGTAGCTGCTTTCAGGCCTTACACTGGGTTGGCCAGCCTCGTCTCAGTCCATCCTCCACCTGACGCCAGCAACAACTCTCCTGCTGCACAGGTTCTGCTGCATTTAAGGGTTGCCCTTAGTCACCATGCCCAGCCTCCTGCCTGTGGATTGGCTAAGTTTCCCTAAACATGAAAATATAGGCCTCCACCCCTCTTCCAGAAAGTTCCTGCTGTTTCTGGAAGGATGGGATGACTCCAGAAGCCTTGACCTGTAGAGCCTCTACCTCACTCACTCTACCTCACTCCCAGACTGACTTATCCCAGGCTGCTAGCCAGCCTCCAACTAACAAAACAACAATGCCTATCACTAGAAGGCGCTACACATCTATTCTCATAGACATACATATACATTCTCCTATATTCACCCGATATCACCAGTCACATCATTCACACCATACATATATACTCCCACACTAACTCCCCAAACCAATCACACCAGCTTTTTACCATACTCCAACCAAACCTACATTCCTTACCACACAGTTAACCACACCAATCCTCTAAATGCATACACTACCCCACCCCCCCCACCCCCAAACAAAACCAGCCTACTTTTCCTTCCAACATTAAACACTCTCCTTGCCCTAAGCACCTCCCCTCCATTCATCCAGCTTATTCACTGTTTCAACTGCATATCCACATATCACACTTTTCCCATAAGCACACCTATACAGTTACCCAATAAGGTTTATACCCCTCTTATTTAGTGTCAAAACATCTCCATCAGACAGTACAGTGCACATAGCCAGGTCTCCTTCATTCAAACTTGTCTTCTATTAGTATGGCCATCAGAGCCAAATGATCTCTACCCACTCCCTCCACAGCCTGTCCTATTTGAAGCCCCAACCAGACACCACAGCTGGCAATTAAGCCGGCATGTGAAATCCTCCTGGTCTAACAATTGCTGCCGCGATCGTGCATGTTCTGCTGCAAGAATGATGCTCAGAGAGGGCATGGCGTAAACACATCCCACATTCCCAATCCTACATCAAGTAAGCAATCCATCAGTAAAATTCATATAAGATGACACTTTCAGCCCAACTCTTGAACTCTGATCCATCTGTCCAGCATTTTTCTTAACTGAAGGTAGGTTGTTATGGAGGATGTGGTTCCATGACCTCTAGCCATATGATTTAGTTTTATATTATGAGGGACAGAAAGTAAGCAATCCATCAGTAAAATTCATATAAGATGACACTTTCAGCCCAACTCTTGAACTCTGATCCATCTGTCCAGCATTTTTCTTAACTGAAGGTAGGTTGTTATGGAGGATGTGGTTCCATGACCTCTAGCCATATGATTTAGTTTTATATTATGAGGGACAGAAAAAAAATCTCCTAATTTTTTTATGTGGTGGAATGACTGAAAAATGCTACTGAATTTACATATAGGGTGCACAGGGATCATTTCCAGGAGCTGATGTTTCTATCTCAGCAGATAGAAATTGGCCTCAGTGCTACAGGTATTTCTGGAGTTTGTAATATAAAATGAGTACAAGTATGCATGACTTGATGTTAAAGCCAACTCAGGCCAAAACCAAAATAAAGTTATTTTTCACTTTCTGTCCAAGTGACAGTTGCGGTTCTCCATAGGTGAGTTTGCGGGGTCATCTAGCCATCTGCCCACAAGGAGATGGAAGAACATCTATTCCCTTATCTACTCTGTGACAAATGGAGTCGAAAGCAATTAGGATTATGTCACTTCTGATGTTTGATCAGATGCTTTGAGGATCAGGGGAGACATTGTGGGTCTAATAGACTCCTGATGTCTCAATACAAAAGTACCCCTTCCCCCTGTGCTCGCACACAGATGCACCTAGGTCTGGCATGCATATGTAAACTGTGATTGCACCTCGCATATCAGGCATCACTAAGAAATGACTTTAATGCCCTATTTTTTGCCATCCTCCTGGAAACTCTATTCTTGCAATAATAAAAAAAAAGTATGAAATATTATTCCAAGCAATGGTCTATAAAATTATGCTTTTTATACACTTTTGTTTTACATCTAAAAAGCAGATGTAATTAGTCGTGGCTAAATTGACTTTCATCACCTTCCTTCCCTTTCTTTGGACAAAGCTGTTGAGTATTCTTCTTAAATGCATTTCAAACTTGAATAATATTTGATTGAAATTAGAACACCAACTACACTAGTTTGAATTGTTAATGATCCACTGCATGTGTCCAGCATTTCTGTCTCTGTTAAAAAGGATGTACAAAAATATAGAACGGAATATAAAGTGAATGCTTTTAAAACTGTATGAATGCCTTTTAAGTACACTTCTGTTAATGACAGGATATAATTATCTGAAAATTATACCTGGCCAAAATTGATATTTTAATAGATTCATTGTCCCTGAAAGCAGGGAAGATGGACAGAAAGTCTAGGTGGTGAAATTAAAACCTAAGAAAAATTAAAGAGTTTGTTCTAATTAGTGGGAAACCTAAACCACCGCACGCCAGAAGCATTCTTTATTCTCATGTTGATTATTTAAACGTGGGTGCAAAATGACCCAGACACATATTCTTGCAGCTCAGGCCTATATTTGTCAACACTTGGCACAAAATCAATTTGAAATGCAAACTGATTTTTTTCAGATCCGGGAAAGCTGTTATCGAATATTTGCTATGGTAGAGTAATTAAAGGATAGTTATGTTCTTAATGAGGGTTTTATTTTATGTGCCACTGGAAAAACAACACACAGGAATTAAAGTATTATGTTGACTAATTATTGTTGTGTAATTTGTTGCCACTTTCTCATTTTCGAGATGTAGACAAATTGACCAAGAGGATATCTGCAAACAATTATTTTACTGTTCTGTTTCTGGGCTTGTCGATATAACGTTGTAATTCATTTTGAGTGCTGCTAACCTACTTTTTACTAAGGAGTATAGCTTATTCTTTAAAATGCGTGGTTTGTATGTTGTTTAAATCTAACCTTTGTGTGCTTTTCCTTAAGGGGACAGTCTGCCCAAAACTATTGTTTCCTTTATGGATGACACTGTCCCCACCCACCTTGGCATTTTATGTTTTGCTGACCTCCATGGGGAAGAGAACCTTGTTCCTCCAGATGCATTCTCCATAAAATAAATATGTACCAATGAGACCCTGGCAAATTATTAGGGGGTTTAGCACTTTGGCATATAACAAATCTTAATTATCGGTTACAGATTTAATGCATCTTTAGGTTAAATTCACACAGACATCGAAAATAGGTTGGGTGCAATTTTTACAGCTTCCCATCCACCAGTCAATGCCACTCTCAATTCATAAAAAGGGAGCAGATGGAGGTGTACACATGACAACAATAATGTTGCTTCCTGTTGCAACAAAAATAACACAGCTATCCAGTTCTACTGCTTCATTACAGTGAATTACTGTGTTGTAAGCTACAAAGGATGGAATACTCCTACATTGACCGCACTGCGTAGGTCTCTACTACTACTGTGAAATGCATTGTGGTGGGTCACATAATATGGTACCACCCATTATATTCACAGTTAAGAGAAGCAAGTCCTTTTTAGGGACATATGTTTGTGTGTTTTAGCAACAACTTCTGATGCTGTTTAACGGCTTTTCCCCTTTTCTTTTTTTGGGGGTGAGGATGCTATATTTTTTAATATTCTGCTAGGGAAAAAAGGATTTCTGGCTATGGTGTTTAAGAGTTGCTGCTGAGGGTTTAGCGGTTTCATTTTTTTAGTGGAGTATATTTTATTTCTATACATTATAATAGGGTATTTGTTTGTATTTTTTGTGCAGGGTCATCTCTTGTTGTTTTTCTGCTGCTTATACAGGCAAATCTGCTGTTTGTTAACAGCAAATCACTGCATACTATTTTGGTCCAGTTTACAGCATAGAATCACCACAATGCGCCTAGGCGCGAACTTCTGAATCCAGCTATTGCAACAGCTGGTAATACAATTAAGCAATCCATTGTTTTCATTGTGTTTGGAAGTCCTAAAGTGAGAATCAGAGCTTCTTCATACGCATCTACTAGGGAAGAGGTTTGTGTTTAAGGTCATGCAGGGTTCACCTCCAACTCTTCCTGTTCACAATTCATAGGTTGGCCAACTAAATGGCGAGATTTGGTTTGTTCACCTGCATGAACCTCTAGTGGCCACTGCAGCAGTAAGTCATTAATTTAGTGGTTATATTACTATTGGCACTAATTAACACCTTTCTCTTGTGCTACCTAGGAAACCAGAAGTTGCACACATTGGTTGTTACAGTGCCCCAGAACCAACTAATGAAACTGTAAAGAAAAAAAACAGCATTGGTTTCCCTTAAACATACATTCTTAACTCTTATGACTCTTAACTTTCATGAAGATCTGGTACAGCTTTTAAGGGGGGCTCCATGCAAAAAAAAAACCTGTATGTGCCCCCGCATCCATATCAGACCGCAATCTGAACGCACAGCCTGGAAAAAGAGGGGAACAGCAAGCAGCCCCCCTACTTTACTATATCAGGCCATGTGCTCAGCATGAAGAGTTACAAAGATGTCCCCCCCCCCTGCAAAATACCATGTCGAAATGTTGATGAGTACAAGAGCCTCTTCCCAACATCCCTCACCCAGTGGATATAGGGGTCCGCTTGGGGCTTATCAGAATTTGGAAGCTTTCTTTAAAATAAAGGAAACTCCAGATATCGCTCCCTCCACATATGAATGAGCAAGAGGCACATAGTAAAAAAACAAAAAAGTAAATAAACACACCACACATTTGACAAAATGATTTACTTAAAAAAAAGTGTTTCATGCAGTAAATCCTTAGTTACTTTTGTCGTCTGGTGATGGAAATTGGCTAAATATCAGAATGGCCATATTTAGTTAATGACACCATTGCCTCTTTGTTTACATTCAGCTAGTGGACCATAAACCGTAATCTGTGGTGAGAGTCCATCAGGAGCACATCTTGTTGGAGGTTGGTCCTTATAAAAAAATAAGGGTCTGGTGGTTTTTAGAGGGAAGCTCACACTGTGTTTCTTTTTAATGAAGTCACCTCTTACAGTCCATACCAGACCTTAATCTAAGGTAAGAGTCTGGTTTAGATGTTGAGAAGAACCATGGCCACTTTGTTTACAAACAGAACAGAAATGCCTGGAAATTTTATTCATCAAACATTTAAATTATATTTTTTCTTTGTAAATGTCGATTTACTTTTTCACATCCTTCAGGTGTACCACTGGCAGATCTAAGGCATCATCCAAACATATTATGTAAAGGAATTGTGTATTTTTAATGATGTCCTATAAGCCTTATGTAAAAAAAAACTCCATTGGTACATGTTCCCTGGGCAGTGTCCAGTGTCCAGCTTCCTATGCCCTTTGGATGAAAATCCCTTGCCTATTAGCCTTGAAAATGGCTTTGTTTACAAAAAGAATAAAGTGGTCAGGAAATGCAATTTAGTGGCAAATTGTATTTTTTTTTCTTTCTAAATGTCACTTTTACTTTAGTACTTCCCGGAGATGAGCCACTTTACAGACAGACTTCCCCAATCATGTTGTTTAAAGGCATTATGCAGTTTCACATTTAAATGTATAGGTTCACGTTTCATCCTTTTTTGGGTGTTCACTTTTATCGGGTGTGCCAGGAGCATAAAGGGACAAGGAATAGACAGTAAAACAAATGACAAGGAAAAGCAATTGTTATTGATGTTTCTATAGTTGCAGCTCACTGATATGTGGACTCAAACGATGAGAAGGGTGGAGGTGATGAGGTGACAGACTGTACCTGGGTGCCAGAGATTGTAGAGAAGAACAATGAGAAAGAAGCACACCATCAGCAAAGCAGAATGTGATCTAGGGGCAGCTTGAAGAGGAGTAAAGGTCACCATATTGCACTGGCAATGCTGCCCTATGTTGTGCAACATGGTGATGGTGATAGCTCTGTCACCTCTACCTCCTCCTCTTTATTTGAAACAGTCTCCCCCAGCAACAAAAAAGACTTAAGCAAGGGCCCAGCCAAATTGCTGCCACATTGGTTTTTAGACTGGTATATCTCACTGGGGCAGGGATTCTATTTGCTCTTCTGGGGCAGATTGAGAGGTGACTGATTCTGCCAGGAAAGGTTGTGTGTGACAATGCACCAACCTGCTCTCTGCCCTGGTGGTACAACAGTTACTACTTAAATAACCTGGATGCTATGATCTGCAGCAGAAAAAGAGTATGTGGTCACTTCAGGAGGTCATACTCTGCCAGCTTGACTGAATTTCAGTGGCAACACAACCTGCCTGCCAACTGCCTGATATGCAATATGTCCACACCCAGGAACTCGGCCTTGGCCATGCTGCACCAGCTGCACTTGCTTCAGCTGGATATCAATGAGTATTTGTTGAAGTATGTGACAAGCACAGGCCCGGAGCATCAGGGTTTTTTTCATCATATCAGTGGCTTCTCATTCAGAATTTGTATACTGTTTGGTTACCAGAAGAGGCAACCAGAATGGTGAATGAGGCAGGGATCAGCTCTGCAGGGTCAATCCTGAATCATATCTCAGAGTTTGCAGTGTACTCTGGTCTTATGGCACTGGCACTGTCAAGATACCACATCTAATGTTTCCACAGCTGCTCCTCAGGTGCAATAATTGTGCCTTTTTTGCAAGGTTAATCATTTATTGCACCTCAAAGTTTATAGTGTATTATGGTGCTCTAGCACTGTAAAATTTCTGTAACTGCTCTTCAGTTGCAATATTTAGAGTGTTTGTTTGCTGTGGGTTAAATCATGCTTGTTGTCTTTAATTTTTCACCTATTTTAGAGTTCTGTTAATCCAGAATATCTATGTCTATTGCCTCTCTGAAATAGTGTACTCTAATTATCATTTCTTCATTAAAACCTACCTTGTCTATCCCCGTTACACTGCAGCAAAGTGAAAGTGCTTACATACTGTGGAGGGAGTCAGTAAAATATTTTGCTAACTTTTTTGATGAAGGAATGTCTCTCCAGTTCAAAATTTAGCCAAATCATTATTTTAATCATCGTGTACAATATTTTTTTGGTGAAATAAATATACTCAAAAATTTTTTTTATATACTTTGTATTAGAAGCTGTCTGTTGTCCCTCCTGTATAACCTTTACAATTTTTTGTGTTATCCACCATTAAATAGGGATGTGGTTTAGCCAATGATCACTGCAAGAGATTGTAGAAATGCGGTGCATGCTGTGTGTAGTATGTCAATTCTTTTGCAATCTGAAAAATATAAATTTTAAATTTGTTTTGTTCCCCCAAAGCTAAATGGTGATTCAGTTTAGGCAATGAGGTTTAAAATAAATAGTAGAAATATTACATATGCTGCATGTTGCATAATACTTCTTTTGTAATCTGAAAAAAAAACCTCTTAATTAATTTTGTTCCTCCAAAGTTGAAAGGGGGGTGTAGTTTAGGAAATGAGGTATAAAACATGGTAAACATATCACATCTGTATACATCTATTGTAATCTGAAAAATGTAGACATTAGATTTATTTTGCTAAATGGGGATGTGGTTTAACTACCAATTAGAAATTTATTTTGGTGGTGTTTTAATCACCACTGGTTTTTTTTAATTTTTTGCGATATAAGCAAAATAGAGCAAACATTTTGAACAAAAAACACTTTTTTTGTTCCTATTATATAATTTGCAAATAAGTCATTTTTATTCATAAATTTAGGCCAAAATTTATACTGCTACATATCTTTTGGTAAAAATAGCCCAAATCAGTGTATATTATTTTGTGAAAGTTATAGAATCTTCAGCCTTGCTACGTATCACTGAAAAATTATCAGTCCTGATGTACTGACTGCCTGTCTCATTTCTTGAGGCCCTAAAATGTCAGGACAGTACATGGTATTTTTTTCCCACAAAATTATCATATTAACAAGTTATTTTCTCAAACAGGGTCTAGGCATACTTGCAATTATGCTCCAAAACACATTCTGCTACTCGTCCTGAGTATGGTGATTCCACATATGTGAGACTTTTCGACGGCTCGGCAACATACACCACGTTCCAAATTATTATGCAGATTCTATTTAAGTGTCACAAAGATGAAATATTTTGTTTTTCATTTTAACTCATGGATGGCATTGTGTGTCAGGGCTCTTTTGATCACTGAAAACAATCTCGGACACCTGTGATAATTAGATTGGCCGGTGAGCCCAATTTAAGGAAAAACTACTAAAGGAGGGTGTTCCACATTATTAAGCAGAGCACCATTTTCAAGCAATATGGGGAAGAAAAAGGATCTCTCTGCTGCCGAAAAGAGTGAAATAGTTCAATGCCTTGGACGAGGTATGAAAACATTAGATATTTCACGACAACTTAAGCGTGATCATCGCACTATTAAGAGATTTGTGGCTGATTCAGAGCACAGACGGGTTTGTGCAGATAAAGGCACATTGAGGAAGATTTCTGCCAGATCCATGCATCGGATCAATAGAGCAGCTGCTAAAATACCATTACATAGCAGCAAACAGATATTTGAAGCTGCTGGTGCCTCTGGAGTCCCACAGACATCAAGGTGTAGAGTCCTCCAGAGTCCTGCAACTGGGCATAAACCTTCTATTTGGCCACCAATAACCAATGCTCACAAGCAGAAACGGCAGCATTGGGCAGAAAAATACATGAAGACTAATTTTCAAACAGTCCTGTTTACTGATGAGTGCCGTGCAACCCTGGATGGTCCAGATGGATAGAGTAGTGGATGGTTGGTGGACGGCCAACCTGTTCCAACAAGGCTGCGACATCAGCAAGGCGGTGGTGGAGTCACATTTTGGGCCGGAATCATGGGAACAGAGCTGGTCGGCCCCTTTAGGGTCCCCAAAGGTGTAAAGATGACCTCTGCAAAGTATGTGGAGTTTATGACTGACCACTTTCTTCCCTGGTACAGAAGGAAGAACTATTCTTTCCGTAATAAAATCATCTTCATGCATGACAATGCACCATCTCATGCTGTAAAGAATACCTCTGCATCAATGGCTGTTATGGGGATAAAAGGAGAGAAAGTCATGGTGTGGCCTCCATCCTCCCCTGACCTCAATCCTATTGAGAACCTTTGGAGCATCCTCAAGCAAAAGATCTATGAGGGTGGGAGGAAGTTTACATCCAAACAGCAGCTCTGGGAGGCTATTCTGACATCTTGCAAACACATTCAAGCACAAACTGTCCAAAAACTCACAAGTTCAATGGATGCAAGACTTGTGAAGCTGCTATCAAATAAGGGGTCCTATGTTACAATGTAACGTGACCTGTTAAAATGTTTAAAAAGTTAAAATGTTGTTAAAAGTTTGTTTGGAATAGCTTTTGATTTCAGTAAATACCGTATTTTTCGCTCCAGAAGACGCACTTTTTCCCCCCCAAAAAAGGGGGGAAAATGTCAGTGCGTCTTATGGGGCGAATATATGGAGCGGCCGGTCCGGTATTTCCACCGCGGCCGTGTCAGAATACCGGCCGGCCGCTCAGCTCTGCAGCGGGACCTTATGGAGATGACTGCTGACCTTTGGGGAGGTGGGGAGCGGGTACCTGAATTTGACAGGTACCCGCTCTTACTTCTTTGTTCTTTGATCTTACCTGTTCCTCTATCCGGCTTCTGTGGTGTGGGCACTGGGCATGACAGCCGGGTGCCAAGTGCGCATGCGCAAGAAGCGGTGCTTTTTGTGAATGGTAAGGCGGTACCTGGGACACATGACAGATCCCAGAAGCCGCCGGACCAATCACAAAGCGCAAGTGCTTCTCGCTCATGCGCACTGGGCACCCGGCTGTCATGCCGAGCGCCATTACAGAAGCCGGGAAGACAGCGCGCGGCTGGATCGAGGAACAGGTAAAATCAAACAAAACTCTGCGGAAGTAAGAGCGGGTACCTGTCAAATTCAGGTACCTGCTCCCCACCTCCCCAAAGGTCAGCAGTCATCTGTACTGTCCGCAGTCTCTGGTCATCCCTGTGCTGTCCGCAGTCTCTGGTCATCCCTGTGCTGTCCGCAGTCTCTGGTCATCCCTGTGCTGTCCGCAGTCTCTGGTCATCCCTGTGCTGTCCGCAGTCTCTGGTCATCCCTGTGCTGTCCACAGTCTCTGGTCATCCCCTGTACTGTCTGCAGTCCATTAGTTCAGAATTTTTTTTTCCTGTTTCCTGCCTCTAAAACCTAGGTGCGTCTTATGGTCAGGTGCGTCTTATGGAGCGAAAAATACGGTATGCTGCAAACACAACAAATGACAGTTTTCAGTTCTTTGCAACCTATAAAGTGTTTTGAAACTTACTGTGCGTAATAATTTGGAACAGTGCATTGGAAGTTTTTTATGTTTAAAAAAAATCCTGTTATCATTAGGAGGTTTGTTCAACAGACATGTGAAGAATACGGGAGATTGTTGTCACATGTACCACACAACCAGTACTTGCCATATATTCCTGCAGCTCCTTTTACTATTGCTGTAGGCCTCTTGGCAACCTCCCAGACCAGTTTTCTTCTCGTCTTTTCATAAATTTTGGAGGGACGTCCAGTTCTTGGTAATGTCACTCTTGCACCATATTTTCTCCACCTGATCATGACTGTCTTCACTGTGTTCCATGGTATATCTAATGCCTTGGAAATTCTTTTGTACCCTTCTCCTGACTGATAGCTTTTAACAATGAGATCCCTCTGATGCTTTGGAAGCTCGCTACTTACCATGGCTTTTACTGTAAGGATGTGACAAAAAAAATGTCAGGAAAGACCTACTAGAACAGCTGAACTTTATTTGGGGTTAATCAGAGGCACTTTAAATGATGGCAGGTGTGTACGGATTCCTAATTAACATGATTTGAATGTGATTGTTTAATTCTGAACACAGCTACATCCCCAGTTATAAGAGGGTGTGCACACTTATGCAACCACATTATTTTATTTTTTGTATATTTACTCCCCCCCAAAGATTTCAGTTTGTTTTTCAACTGAGTTGTACAGTTTATAGGTCACATTAAGGCTACGTTCACACTAGCTTTGTCAGCAAAAGTCAGACAGGCATTTGGGAAGTGTTTTTAACGCTTCTCAAGAGCCTATGTAAATTCTGCACATGGCAGCACACAGTGCTGTTCACATGGAAGTGTTAGTGTTGTGGCAACACTGACGCCTCAGGTCGAGTCAGGAGGAGTTGAAGCCTCCCATTCAAGTCTATGGTGCCACTCTGCAAACGCCTGGTAGGCATTTGCAGTGCGGTTGCGACGCAATTGCGATGCGTATGTGGAGCGTTAATACCATTTAACTTCATTATAGGAGTTTGTGGTGCGGTTTTAATGCTTGGCAAACACCTATCAAAGCCGCTCATAGGGCGTTTTGGGAGCGTTTGAGGAGCGTTAAAAATGCTTCACAAACGCCTGCCTAACTCCTGTCAAATGCTATAGGGGAGTTTGGCAAGAGTTAGAAATAAAGTCAAGTGTGAACGAGCCCTAAAGGTGGAAAAAGTTCTAAAATTATTTATATCTTTCTAATTTTTTTACATCACAGAAACTTGATATTTTAACACGGGTGTGTAGACTTTTTATATCCACTGTAGCAGGACTAAATTTTCTGACTAAAGTTCCACTTTAAGTGAAAATGTTTTTCAGAATTAAAAAGACACAGCTTGCCCCTCCCCCCAGTTGAGGGGAGTCGAGGACAAAGGTGGGGGCATTCCTGGGTTTAAGTCCGTATATCCTCACAGTATAAGGTTTACTGATTTTTGGAGTATGTTTATAGACAATAACTACTGTTGATAACAAGCTATTTGCTAAATTGTTCATGTGTGCTTACTGGATTTTTTGTTTCCCATTGAAAAATCTAATAAAAACACTGGAAAAGAAAAGTCACTACTATCTGAAATACTGCAGACTGCATTTGTCCTTACATATTCTAGCAATTATATGTTGCTGCTATTATTAGTTATCCATAGATAAAAATCTGGCTGTTCATACTGGTCATAGTTTTTTAAAGTTTTGAAAGAAATGGTTTTAAAAATGTTTTATCTGAAGAAGGTCATGTCTAGAATTATGGCCAGTATTGTGTCGGATGACATCAGTGGGGGAAATATGTTGTTTGGGTGTAGAAGATGACTCTTTCTTTCTTCCTTCCTTACCTCATTTATTGGCACCTCTAACCTACAAAGTGAGAGTGACATGACTTGCTATGTTTAATTTTGACTTTGTTATGCTTGATTTTGTGTTTCCTTGATTCAGAAAAGACTATATATCCATTGACACATATTGTTCAGTCTATCCTGACTTCCTGGACTTATCAAGCTGTGTTAAAACACAGTACTTCCTTCTCATGTCTCACGCCTTCACTTCACATTTACTCACTGTTGCAATTATGATAAAAGCTAAACTATTTGCCATTTCTATAAAAGATATAATATTATAATACAAGATAACTATGAAAATTCTACACACGGCGTTCGTTTTTACAGGGATGAATTTACTATTTTGAGTTTCTGCATGAAAAGTGAAATATGCGTGTTTTTGTCACAGCTAGATTTTCACCCAATTGGTTAGGTATGCTCCTATTTGAAAAGGTGTGTATGGGAGGGGCTAGATCTAGAGTTGGTTTCCGTTCTCACTGTGTATATAAATCCTAATTGTAGATTGGCAGCTTTCTGACATGAAAGGGCTTCAAAAGGCCCCTTGGGTCAGTACAGGATGGTATAGGGAAAATAAGAATGCCACATAAAAGATTTAGGAGGTCTAGAGTATTTACTGCACAATAGAAATCCAAAGGTAAGAAGGGCAAAGTGTTTATCAAAGAACTTTACAACAACAGTAGCTCTAAGGAAAGGGACTTGTCCCCAAAATGCGTCAACAAGCTGACCACACTAACAGTCAGAACACCCTGCCCTCTATTGTGGCCATCTCGATTTTCATACAATGTTTACAAACATGCTATGTCTGCGAGTATGTTTTTGTCTTTTTTACTTTTTAATAAACCTTGGATAGTGCACTAGGTGTTTGTGCCACCTGTTTGCTCTTTTTTTTTTAGCTAGAAGGCCCCTTTCAGATGGGGCAGACCCGTCAGTGGATCCACTCACCCAATGGGGGATCTGCCAGCAGAGTAAGCGGATGCTCCACTTATGCAGAGTGAACACGGACACATCCTGCTGTTGAATGGAAACAGACCGCCTGTCCATTTCCATCTGACTGTCATCCGATCCACCAGATGAATGGGGAATGGATTTCCATCCGTCTGTTTTTAGAGGACAGCATGCAGGCGGGTGTAAATGGACACAAGTCTGTTTCCACCTGCAGCTCCATAGGGAGCAATGAAGCGTCCAACTGGGTTCACTTGAAAAATGGACAGGCAGATCCAATTGCTCTTCTCGTGTGAAAGGGGCTTTAAAGCACATATTTGGAGGAAATTTTTAAAGCAGCCAGTCCCAAACTAATTCAACCCTATATTAATTGAGTCAAGTTAAACAATCCGTTATTTCCAGTATTTAGAGCCCTGATGAAAGGGAAATGTTTAAGATACCTAAACGTATTGGATTGGTAACTTTGTCATTAAAGGAAAAAGGTGAGATATTCCTGATAGAAGCCTACATCCCTAAAATACTATGCATATTGCTACAAAGAAACTCCAGTTCTATGGAACTTTAATGGCATCAATCTGTAAAATTAAAAGGTTTAAATGAATCTTTATTATATATCAAAGTATTAAAATTGCAGACATATAAAAACATATAGAAGCAGCTTTTTATAAAGATCATATTCGTTATTATATCACCATCATACAATATTCCACAGTTACAGAGTTTGTTTACAACAATCCAAATCGTTTCAGAGTAAATATACTCCTTCAGGGAAAAAACTCTGCAGCAGGGTGATATGATACCATCAGAAAATTGAAATAGAGTGATATTCAGTCAAACATAGTCAGGCTTGCTGCTACTCCCCAGCCCGCAATTCCAAGTTTGCCTGGATCACATTGTGGCTATCAATCCATGGATGTCTTCACCAATGCCGCTTCCAACATATAGGCGAGCACAAAAACGTATATAGGCGGGGTCACCACAATATTTTGGGGGTCAAACTGGATAGACCTTATAGTGATTCAAAAATGAAGCAGCAGTAGGACTTTTAAGGGGCACCCCACCCAAAAAATGGGGGGGAGAAGTTTGGAGTTCCCCCTAAAAGCCATACCAGGCCCTTGATCGAAGCACAGGCCTGGCAGGCCAGAAAAGGGGGTGGATGAACGAGCATCCCTCCCTCCTGAACCGTACCAAGCCACATATGCTCAACATTGTGGGATGCAGCATGGGGACAAGAGCCTCTTCCCCACAACCCTGGGCTGTGGTTGTGGGGCTCTGCAGGGGGGTGACTTATCGGAATCTGGAAGCCCCCTTTAACAAGGGGGCCCCCAGATCCCACCCCCCCTTGTGAATGAGTATGGAGTACATAGTACACAAAAAAGTGTAAAATGTGAATGAAAACACAACAGTTTTTGACAAGTCTATTATAAAAAAAATTGGTTCCATCCTTTGGTAAAATCGGTAACCCATCGTCAATCACGGCATCCAGCATTATCAAGATGATGCTGACTCGCCCAAAAAAAAAAAAATTAAATGCCCGCCAACCCATCCTCACTCGCTGAACACTAGACGCTATCTGGCATTTGCCGGTTGGATGTAAATGATTGGGCGGCTCCAGCAATGACGTCACCGCTAGCTCCGCTCAGTTGTGTTGTGATTGGCCAAAGCATTGCACCTGACCTGTGGTTAGGTGCATTGCTTTGGCCAATCAGAATGCACTGTCAAAGAGCAGTACATTGTGGGGCACGGCCAGCGAATAGCCTGCCGAACGCCCTTACTGTTCGTGTGTTCGCCGATGTTGGAGTCGAACTACTGTTAGAAGTTATGCACTCCCTAGTGCTATCTAAGCTTATGCTGGCTATTTTTGTATTTACTCAGCCTACCATCCTGATGTTTCTGCAGATTAGCTTGAATAGAAATAAGGTGTATAAAAATTCTCTTTAGTTACTTATTCCGATCCAGATCACAGACATTGATTTATGTTCACTACTAGCCTTGATCTCTGCAAGTAACCTTGAGTATAATGAACGGTACTATGCATTCATAAATTAGGATAATGTTTTTTATGGACATTATAAATATCTAGGATATAGGCAGTTAGGAGCTATTTCAATATGAATGGTATATGTAGTCTAAGTCATACAGACCCCTGAATTGTTTCTGTAAAATAAGTCAATTCTGGATTGCCTTTTTTGGAGGAAAAAAAGCTGTGTCAATCATCATTTGTGTACTTGGAAATTTTGTCACCATCACCAAAATTCTTTCTGTATTAGACTCAGTCTGAACCGGCCAACTGTGTCATAATGAATCAGTGGCCAGTCAGTTTTTACACAGTTGGCATGAAAGATATTCATAGACATCGATGAATTATCGTTTAATCCCAAAGAAATATCATCTGTTGGGTACCACATACATCAACACAACCTGTCAGCAGACTTCTCTAAAAAAAAAAAAAATCTATTACCCTTTGTTGGATTTTTCAACCAATAGCCTACTCTTACTGCCCATTTAGAGAGATATTTGGAACGCTTGCTTGTCACACAAATGTGTTTATAAGCGCCAAAAAATTTGTGCACTGCTCAATCAAATATTAGTGTGTAGCTATATACTAGAACACTACACAGAAAAAAATGGAATATAAGCAGTTTGTAAAAGACCATTATTAATAACTACCAGCCTGGTGGGTAGTGGTTCCAGTCTTCACTTTCTTGCAGAGCTTTGGCAGCTGTTGGTATATTCAGCATAATGTTTGTCAGATGCCTGTAATCCCACTACATGCCATCGGTCATTAAATCACTACAGGACAGAGTTAGCGGGGCGTGTGGGATCTGCCACACCCAAGAAATGTTGGATACCAGGATCAGCCTTAGCTGTGCCAAAGAGTGAAGTTTGGAATCACTATATACTAGACTGGTAAACACTATACATTTTATTTATTTATTTTTTTTAAAGAAAGTTTATTGGGTTTTCACAGGGTATACAAAGTAAAATGGCGAAACAAATAGGACACCAATGCAACATCAAATCTGGTCAGTGAGGTAATGAGAGAGAGTTGTAAAGAAAATGATGGGAAAATAGCATGTGTGTAGAGAAAAAGGTAAAAATAGTCAGAAGAAATTGTGCGTTCGGGAAGTAATCTGAAGTTGTGATTTGTCAGTAGGAGGGTAGAGTTGGATGATTAGGATGTACACAGATGTCATCTGTTATCCCCCATTAAGATACCAAAAGGGGGTAAGGAGAGAGGAAACACCCATAGTCATAGAAACTGGGATTAGATAACAGGGTAGGAGAGAGATAGAGCAGAAGGATTAAGAAGGGGAGAAAATAAGGAGCAGATGGAATAGTTGAAGTGGTTGAGTGGTTAAAGTTGGTGATGAGAGATGGTTAAGACGCTGTGTGGGCTAGAGAAAGGGAATATATTAGGAGAGGGAGGTGTTGCACAGGACATAGAGAGATGGTAAAAAGAGGGGAGGAGAAGGAGCCAGTGATCTCGGGTTCCACCAAAGGTAGAGTGGAAGACATGTCCCATTCCAGTTGCCTGATGTAGGCCTATGGAATTTTGTGAGAGCCTAGTGGACATATGGGCCTAGATTAAAAGGTTAATCAAAGGGTCAAGATATAGATGAAGACGAGGGTAGAGGAGAAGTAAAGAGAAGAGGAGAAGGAGCCAGTATAGTAGGAACATTGCATTATAACAGCTTAGCTATTAACCCCAAAATTAAATAGTCATATAGACAGTAGCTCCAATGTCACGGGACTTGTGGGAGGTTTCAGTGGACAACTTAATAGGCTGGAATTCTGGAGAAAAAATGCCTGCTCTGGTGCGGACAGGGATCCTGTAATATAGGATTCCCACTTACGAAGGTAATGGGACTCTTTTGAGAAGGTCGGGGAGGTGATTAGATCAAGTCTGTCAAGACATAATAGAGAGTTGAGCTCTTGTTTGATGTCCAATAGAGTAGGAGGACAGTTGGAGACCCATTTTTGGAGAATAGCCCGTGTTGCTATTAGGAGGCATGAGGATATCCAGGGTTTGTTATTTCTGAAAGAGGACGTTTGAGAAGAGAAGAGTCTAATGGCTGGTTGATCCATATATCCAAAGAGAAGGGGTACCGGGTTAATGGGTAGTTGAAAGGTAGTGATGCCTGATATGAAGTTGACCACTTGCTTCCAGAATGTGGAGATAGTAGAGCAAAGCCAGAGTCTATGGTGTAGTGAAGGTTTTTGATTTCCACAGAGAGGGCAAGTAGACAGAGCCGGGTCATTTCTTGAGTACAGACAGGGTGTCACGGTCTGGGTTAGGTTCAGAGACCAGTTGCTATAGCAGTAAAAGGCTTACCTGAAAACAGCAGGTAGTATATGAGGATGAGGCAGAATCGTAGTCCAGGAACAAGCCAAAGGTTGGTAGCGAAGGTATAGACGGCAGCAGGAGAGACAAGCGGGATATTGGCTGGAGGAGGCACAATAATCTGGCAACCAGGAAGTGCAGAGACATGGCTTTTATCAGGATGTTCATGGGAGGAGCAAGGGGTTCAAGATTCAAGATAAACAAGGTAAAGGTAGAATCATCCAAATAATTGTCAAGAGAGCTGTCCAGCATTCCAGGTGGTGCAGCAAGAAGAAATATTGCCTCTCACCGCAGAAGGCCCAGGTTTGAACCCAGGCTCTGACACAGGGCATGTAGGCATGGTGAAGAATCTTAAGTTGCTGTTCACGCCAGAATTCATTGTGGTTGAAGGCACATGTGGAGTTAAAGCCTGATAGTAAATGGTCAGCTGTAAACACATTATTGAAATCTTTGACCCAGGATTTCACAGCATTGTATGACTCAAAGGGTTTGGTGTACAAAAGATTTAGGGGTCTATATATGTTTGATATTTTATATGTTGAGAGTTCTCCAAGACATCAAGGAATGTTGTACGAAATCTAATAGATTTAATAGGTGCAACAGAATTGACATAGTTCCTTACTTGCAGGATATAGAAAAAGTGGTGTGCTGGTAGTCTGTAGGTTTGTAGAATGCTGTTGAGAGGTTTTGGGGAGCCCGTAGAGGTGTCATATAAGTGTTGTACCAAAGTTAAGTCTTGATTGAACCAAGTTTCATAAGCATCATAGGATTGCAGGGGGGAGAGAAAGAAGGGTTGTGATGAATAGGAAGAAAGCGAGACAGCCATGGTGAGACCCCCAGTTTACGCCTGACTTCCCTCCATGTGATAAGGGTATCGCGGATGAGTGAATTATGTTTTAGGTGAGACAGGAGAGAGTTGACATTGGAGTGTAATAAGGCTGTGAGATCGTGGCGATGCGCTATTGCAGATTCAATGTGGTAGTTGGAATATTTGCAGGAGTGGGTGAGCCAGTCTAGACCTATATGGAGCAGGCAAGAGAGATTGTAGGCTCGCACGTTCGGGAGACCAGAGCCTCCTTCGCTTCGTAGTAGAAATAATTTGGTAAGTGCTATACGGGGACGTTTGGCTTTCCATAGAAATTTTGAAATTGCCCAATTTAATTTAGTTATGTCACTGTGTTTGAGGAGAAGAAGTATGGTTTGGAGAGGATAGAGAAGTTTCGGGAAACTCTCACCATCTTGAAAAGATGTGATCTGTTTAAGAGTGAAAGCGGTAGGTCCCTCCACATCTCCAGTTCCCCAATGATTTTAGCAATCGTGGGAGTATAATTGAGCGTGTATAGAGAGGAAGCTAATTTTCCTATTTTTATGCCTAGATATGTGATATGTTTATGAGCAATTTTAAAGATCGAGTTTTGGGTCCATATCGGAGGGCGAGATTGGAATAGTGGGAGCACCTCACTTTTAGAGAAGTTTATTCGGAGCCTTGAGCAGAGGCAGAAGGAAGAGAAAATATGCTGTATGTATGTCAGATCTAGAGATGGGTGCGAGGTAAAAATTAGAATATCATCTGCAAATAAAGCTAGTCTCAACTCTTGCTGACCAATTGTGATACCATGAAGGTCAGAGTGTAATACCAGGAAGCGTGCTAATGGTTCCAGGGCCAAATTGAAAAGTAAAGTAGATAAAGGGCATCCTTGTCTAGTGTCCTTGTGCAGCAAAATAGGGTTAGATATAAGACCCGCTGCTAGGACTTGGGCTGTTGGGAATGAATACATGGCTTGGATCAGGTGCATAAAAGGGCCCTCAAATCCAAACTTCTGTAGTGTTAAGAAAAGCCATTCGAAATTGACATTGTTGAATGTCTTTTCGGCATCCAGTGAGATGTTTGCTGCATCTTGGGGTGTGTCGCTAGAGGCCTGATTCAGGACTGATTTCACTTTATGAATATTCGATGCCGCCGATCGACCCTGCACAAAACCTGCTTGCGAAGAATGAATGAGAGTGGGTAGTATAATTGCAAGGCGAGAGGCAATCATTTTTGACAGGAGTTTTGCATCGAGGTTCAGTAGGGATATTAGCCGATATGATCTAGGGTCCTTCGGGTCTTTGTCTTTTTTGGCAATCAGTTTTATTTGGGCTTGAAATCTGGAGGGTAAATAGTCCCCTCCCCCCTGGATTGATTGGAACACCGATTTGTAAGGTGGGGGAAAGGGTTTCGGCCATAAGTTTGTAAAATTCGGCTGTGTAGCCATCAGGCCCAGGGGCTTTACCGTTCGTGAGTGCTTTAATGGCTAGAGATATACCCGATTGAGTAAAGGGAGCATTTAGAGCTTGAAGTGCAATTGGGTCTAACTGAGGCAACGAGATATGATACAGTAAGGAGGTGGCCCTAGCGGTGTCTATAGGGTCCGAGCCATATAGATTTTGGTAGAACTTTTCTAAAATAGAAATAATGTCTGAAGGGTCACTTTTTAACTTTCCCTGTGTATCCTTCAGAGATGTAAAGAGGGTAGGTGTGAATGTTTTTTTACATAGTCGTGCTAGCAGCTTGCCTGGCTTATTGCCGAATTTATGGAATTGCAGATCACTATAGGATTGATGTGTGGCTTCTTGAGCTGCTGCCCATGTATCAAAGTGTTGTTTGGCCTCTGACCATGCTTTCTTATTTTCGTGAGAGTTGAGACTTGCCAAATCTTTCTGTGCCTGTTTTAGACCAGAGCTTGCTTCTGTATAGTTTCGGAGAAGGTTTTTCTTGTAGGTGGAAGTAAACGCAATGATTCTACCTCGTAACACCACCTTGCCTGTCTCCAAAAATAGATTGCGGTTCTCTTGGTGCTCTGCGTTAGTTTTGCAGAACTCGCTCCAGGTAGCATTTAATACCCAGAGCAAGTCCCGATTATTTGCTAGAAAGGAGGGGAAATGCCATGTACAAGAGTGTTGGTGAGATTGTACGTGTTGTAGTAATATAGAGATTGGGGAGTGGTCAGAGGTTGCTATGTCGTGTATATTAGAATCCTTGATGTTTTGTAATAAGATGAAGTTGACAAAGAAGTAATTAATTCTAGACAGAGTATGATGGAGAGGGGAAAAGAAAGTAAATTCTCTTCCTTCTGGATGGTTCAGACGCCATATGTCTGAGAGTTGTAATGCCTCTGTAAAGTTGTTCAATAGCGTGTGTGATGGGGGGGGGGAGTGGAGGGAGATGAGTAATTTGGGATAGAAGGTTTTAACGTATCTTCCTGTGTATTCATACTCAGGTTAAAGTCTCCTCCCAACACAAGTGGGAGGTGCATAAAGTTCGCTATTTTTGAGGACAGATCTTGAAAGAAATGCTTGGGTGAGGAGTTCGGGGCATATACAGGTGAAACTCGAAAAATTAGTATATCGTGCAAAAGTTCATTTATTTCAGTAATGCAACTTAAAAGGTGAAACTAATATATGAGATAGACTCATTACATGCAAAGCAAGATAGTTCAAGCCGTGATTTGTCATAATTGTGATGATTATGGCTTACAGCTCATGAAAACCCCAAATCCACAATCTCAGAAAATTAGAATATTACATGCAATCAATAAAACAAGGATTGTACGTAGAACAATATCGGACCTGTGAAAAGTATAAGCATGCATATATACTCAGTACTTGGTTTGGGCCCCTTTTGCAGCAATTACTGCCTCAATGCGGCGTGGCATGGAAGCTATCAGCCTGTGGCACTGCTGAGGTGTTATGGAAGACCAGGATGCTTCAATAGCGGCCTTCATCTCTTCTGCATTGTTTGGTCTCATGTCTCTCATCTTTCTCTTGGCAATGCCCCATAGATTTTCTATGCTGTTCAGGTCAGGCTAGTTTGCTGGCCAATCAAGCACAGTAATCCCACGGTCATTGAACCAGGTTTTGGTGCTTTTGGCAGTGTGGGCAGGTGCCAAGTCCTGCTGGAGAATGAAGTCAGCATCCCCATAAAGCTCATCTGCGGAAGAAAGCATGAAGTGCTCCAAAATCTCCTGGTAGACGGCTGCGTTGACCCTGGACTTAATGAAGCACAGTGGACCAACACCAGCAGATGACATGGCTCCCCAAATCAACAGACTGTGGAAACTTCACACTGGACTTTAGGCATCTTGCAGTTTGTGCCTCTCTATTCTTCCTCCATACTCTGGGTCCTTGGTTTCCAAATAAGATGCAAAAGTTGCTCTCATCAGAAAAGAGGACTTTGGACCACTGAGCAACAGACCAGGTCTGTTTTTCTTTAGCCCAGGTAAGACGCTTCTGAAGTTTGTTGTACAGGAGCGGCTTGACAAGAGGAATACGACATTTGAAGCCATGTCCAGGATCCGTCTGTGTGTGGTAGCTCTTGATGCACTGACTCCAGCCTCAGTCCACTCCTTGTGAAAGTCCCCAACACTTTTGAATGGCCTTTTCCTGATAATCCTCTTTAGGCTGTGGTCATCCCTGCTGTTTGTTCACCTTTTTCTTCTACACTTTTCCCTTCCACATAACTTTCTATTAATGTGCTTTGATACAGCACTTTGGGAACATCCAACTTCTTTTGCAATTACCTTTTGAGGCTTTCCCTCTTTATGGAGGGTGTCAATGATGGTTTCTGCACAACTGTCAGGTCAGCAGTCTTTCCCATGATTCCTGCTGAACCAGACTGAGAGACTATTTAAAGGCTCAGGAACCCTTTGCAAGTGTTATGGTTTAATTAGCTGATTAGAGTGGGACACTTTGAGCCTAGAATATTGCACCTTTTCACAATATTCAAATTTTTTGAGATTGTGGATTTGGGGTTTTCATGAGCTGTAAGCCATAATCATCACAATTTTGACAAATCACGGCTTGAACTATCTTGCTTTGCATGTAATGAGTCTATCTCATATTATAGTTTCACCTTTTAAGTTGCATTACTGAAATAAATGAACTTTTGCACGATAGTCTAATTTTTAGAGTTTCACCTGTATGTTAACCAATACTAGGGAGGAGGAGCCCATTTTAATATGTACTGCAACATATCGTCCCTCATCGTCTGTAGCTAGCGTTATAATGTCAGGGGTAAGATGTTTATGTACTAGAATTATTACTCCCGCTTTGCTCCTGGGTGAAGGCGATCCCAATACCTGTCTCACCCACAGTTTTTTTTAGGCGCGCAATATCTGTTTGTGTCAGGTGCGTTTCTTGAAGAAAAGCAATGTCTGTTTTCAGTCTTTTGAGATGGCGAAGAATGGCCATACGTTTATGGGTTGATCTCAGACTCTTAACATTCCATGATACTATACGAGTCATGAAAATGTGAGTATGGAGGTGTTCAAAAGAGAATTAGAAGCATCCCTATGTGGTAGCAGCTCCCTTGTCTTAGTGTTATGTGCCCTGTTCTCTCGGTGTGCTGTAAAAGAAGGAGGCGTTGGAGGGTCCCTGGGTAAGAGGAGGATAGAGAGAAACGGGAAAAGAGAGAAAAGGGAGGGGGGAGAGATACAAATATCGGGGTAACCCAACAGGGATCCATCGAAAGAACAATATAAACAATAAATTGTAAAGGCATTATGGACTTCACATTATTCCGCATGTTATCTCCTAACTTTGCCTGCATTACCGGAAGTGGTAAGGTGTAGATTCTGCACCGGGGGGTTGCATAGTCCAATGCAATGGTAAGGGGGGCTCCCAAGAGTTGCATGGACCATCTATGAAGGAGGGGCAGCTCACCCTAGCATCATCCGCAGCGCAGCAGTCAAAGATTACACTAATGCATTATACATATACCAACATGAGATAGAGAAAAAAAAAAAGAACAAGAGAACCTGAGACATTACTGAACATTGCATCTGATTAAGATCATTGTATGACAATAAGTTACATTAACATGAGGCATTAAATACCAGTAAGTAGGCACACAGGTGAGGTGAGCGTCAGCCATCAGGGTGGTCTTTGTTTTGCCAAAGTAAAGTTGATGCGTTGGTGCTTTGGTCGTTCTTTTCGTGGACTACGCTGGTCTCTCGGGGTGGGATCTCGTAGTGAATGCTGTGGTGGTTGCTGGCCCATGACATCAGAAAGATTATTTTGAAAGTACAGAAGGGCTTCCTCTGGGTGTGTGAATGATTTGGGTTCTCCTGTAAGCGTGGTGAAGCGAAGTGTAGCAGGGTATGCAAGGGTGAATTTGACCCCTTTTTGGAATAGTGTAGTGCAAATTTGTTGGAACGCTTTTCTTTTACGGGAGACTTCTTGAGAGTAGTCAGCAAACAGTAGTAGCTTATGACCGTCTAGCTGTAAGGAACGTGAATTGCGAAATGAATTGAGTATGGCTACCCGGTAAGCATAGTTGAGATTGTCGAACGCGGCGTGCGTCTCTCATTGGAGGGTGCACCTAAGCTATGTGCCCTTTTCAACCTGGCTAGGAGTCGTAATGCCCAATGCTGCAGGACTGCATTTAGAACAGATATCAGACAATGAGCCTGAGTTGTAAGATTCTGGGAGGCCTACGACGCGCAGGTTATTCCTGCATGAGCGGTTCTCTAAATCTTCTAGCTTGTCCAATATTTTCTGTTGCACAGGTTTAGATTGTGTAGCACCCGCCTGCATAGCTTGGACCTCATCCTCTAGGTCAGAAATGCAATGTTCCGCTTTGGTTATGCGTTTGGCGTTTTCCCCCAGGTCCCTTCTAAGTTGTTCTATGCACTGTGTTACAGCTCTGTCTACTACCTGAGTAATGGTAGGTAGTAAAAGGGAGGCGACAGCCTGTGCAATTTTTTCATAATGTTCCATGGAACTACTGGTGTCAGCATGCCCTAATGGAGGGATGTGTGATGGCTGTGTCTCCCCCCTACCTGCTCCTGGGTCTGGCTCTGGTTCTGTGTCCTTATTGGCTGTCCTGCCATCAGTGCTGCTGCTGCTGCTGTGAGGAGCGTGGTCGGCAGCCATCTTGGCTGCAAGAGGGGGATACCTGCTCCCAAGGGATCGTGCAGCTGGATCAGGGCCGGGTGTCGCCGGCCGCAGATACCGATCCATATAGGATAGGGTGAGGTAGACTCAGGGGGCACTCCTGTGCCGCTTAGGTAAGTCCTCCGGTGCAGGAGGCTGAATTTGTATGCCAAGGTTTCCGAAGCTGCGGGATTCCTTCCCTAGCTCATTCGGCGCCGGAACCGGAAGTATTAATTTTATTTTACAGACTACTTCTGTATCAATCCTCTTTTGATTGGCTACAGATTAACTTGCATGCATCAGAACCACATGGATGTGTTTTAGGTCTGCTTCACAAAACCCAGGCAAACCTTTTACAGGAATTATCCCCTCATGCAAATGTGATGGGGCCTGCCAAGAGGAATAAGCATAAATGCTATAAATGTGACTCTTCAATGATAGAGCCTTCTAAAATGGTGCCTGACCACAAATGAGAATATCCACCAGTCCTTGGAAGATTCCACAGCAATGAAGGACTGTCTGTTCCCTTTGGCTCTGCACACCTTGAACCCATTCCTCAATGTAAAGTTAAGCCGGCCATACATGGATCAAAATTCAGCCAGTTCAGCAGGGAACAGCAACACTGATCATTGTATTCTGAAGGCTCCGCATTGTCAGAATATATTACTACAGCAGAAAGGATTCCCCCATCCACCTTGAATCGGATAATTTATTCTGTTCAACCCACTAGCTTAACAAAACAAAAAAAAAGTGAATGTATGGACTGCCTTATTAACCAAATTATGGTTTAAAGGTGCATGAGGAAATCTCAACAGCCTCCCACAAAATCCCTTCAAACCTTCTGAAAAAAATTTGGCATAGGCCAAAAATCCCATGTTCCGGAAGACCGCCACCATGCATGACACTACTGGGGTCCTGGAGGGCCATGTGAACGATCTGGAGGATCTCAGAGTGGCAATAAAGATGCTTAAGGCCACACAAGGAGATGCTGAAACCCACACAGCTCAAACTAAAAATCAAATGATTTAGAGTCTTCTGGAGTCCATAATAGACTTACAAGGCACTATCATAGCCTTTATGTAGGAACTTGCTCTTGAGACACCAATTGAAAGACTTTATTTGAAAGAATTCACCAAGGCTTTGCACACAAGCCAACTAAGGGCCTACCATACAAAACAACTGGATACCATTCTCATATTCCACTATTATTCTTCTAAGGAAGAAATTCTGCAAGGTGCTCGTAAGCAAAATGAGCTCAAATTTCAAAGCCATTTCCTACAGCTCTTTGCTGATCTTGCCCCAACAACTGTCACCAAATGTACAGCACAGCTTTAACCTTACCATTTGTTATCGTTGGGGCTTCCCAGTCAAGGTCATCTTCATAAACAAGAATGCCTGATATCAACACTATCTTTGGTGGAATTACACTCATGCTGTGACTAGGTCCACCCAGTCACAAAATGTAGTCTAACCAGCAGCACATTATTCCTTTCCTTCAGCTTCTAAGGAACATCACACTCCACAAAGCTGTTCTAGAACCTTTTGATAGCTCCAGTCACAAGTCTTGCAATTACTGACTGTAGGATGAGTACTCCTTTGCTTTCATATTCCATTTTGGCAATTCCCTTGCTACAGAATACTACCTTTAGTAGGCTGCTATTGCCCTCATTCTTGTATTCTGGAGCCCAATAACTTTTGCACTTGTAGGGACCCTGTTCTAAGCAGGAGTGCCCATATATTACATTTAGCTCAGCCAGGCTATAGCCTGCCTGAGCTGAATTGATCTGTTTTCTGTTTGATTCGCTCTTTGAGTTTGAGTCATTGCTTGTTTCTGCCTACTACTAGGGCATGTCCCTTGTAATTATGTATGCAGCTCCAATGTCCAGAGTTATGAATATCTATGTACCCCTGGCCAACCACTAGGTTTACTATCAGTGGGGCACATTAATGAACTGTATAAAGATTTGAGGAAACATCCAGAAAGCTCTCTTGACTCACAGGTTATAACTGGGGAGCACATTTGTGTGTTTGCTCCTGGCCTCCCAGGCTCTGTCTATGGAAAACATCTGCACTCTAGTTCTTGACCTCACAGGTTTGCTGCCAGGGGCTAAAGCTTGCAGTGCCTGGCTGGGGGAGTTTCCTGGGAGGAGTGAAGCTGAATCCTGGATAGGAGGACCATGGGTGAACTTCAGCTGCAGGAGGAGTGTCCTCTACAGTAGTAGAAAAGCTGGATACAAACTTTGACTTTGCAGGAAGTCTGGTGGCTCATCCAGTTTATGTGCTGCTACTGCTTAACAGTCAGAAGAATGCAGAGGGACAATATCAGCTTAATGGTCATTTGTGTTGACCTAAAGTCTGTGTATTGTTCTTCGGGATAGCCTGTACCCTGTAACCCTTGTTCACTGGAGTTTGTTGACCAGAATAAACTTTCTAGAGCTTCCAAAAGTGACTGGCACCTCTCTGTTCATATCCTTGTTACAAGTCAAGAATCCAAATGCTAGTTGGCCTGACCTCTGGAGGTCTCTAACATTCTCAAGCGGGTAAGATGGTGCCTGTACACTGGTCTATGAACCCTCCTTGTTTTGTTGTTGTACTTGTTCTGTACTCACTTTGTACGCTCTTTGATTTTGGTTGTAGTGAACTCCCCATTCAAGTGAACTGCCACTTGGTCCCCATAGATTTTTCCCTTTTAGGAACAGTTTACAGTTCCTTTCACCATTTATCATAGATGGAATTATCAGCAGGCCCTTCAATTGACTAGTTGCCAGTAACCCGGCTTTTTTACCATTAAGTCTTGACTGGTCTGTTGGGGCTTTCCTGTAAGTCAGGGTCACTCATAACTCAGGAACTTATCACAATTGGCAACAGTGTTTGCATTACTATATCTCTGTGTCTTTGATGAATAAATTCTTGTCCATTTTAATAATAATGTTTTGCTCATTATTTATCAGTAGCAATTGGGCCTCTACCTATTCACATTCCCTGATCCTCCTAAAATAATGATGTTTGTTATTCTTTTGTCTTTTCTTCATAGCATTATTATTCTGCACTCAGGGCCATTGTTCTACTCCACTTTACAACCCTGGGGTTTGTTTAGACCATTTCCTAGGCTAGGGGCTACATGTAATGCAATTTTATTCATCCCCTTTCTTCCCCCTCTCATTTGTCATGTTTAGCAATGATTGCCAGACTTCAGTTTTTCAGAACCTTATGGCTCAATAGTGCACTGTTTTTTTCAGTAAACACCAGCACATTTAAATGTTGTAGTTCAACAACAAATGTAGTTCCCCTGGGGCACTGATAGATCTGAAAACTATCCCTTTTTTACATCATAAACTGAAAATTTTCTGTCACAGTTCATTTTACACGTGATGTCAATTGGGATGCATGCTTGCTGTTAGCTTAACCAACTTTCATGCCACCCCCTGGTTGTACCACAGCTGTGGTTAACTCAAGGATGGCAGTCTTGGGTCCCTGCAGGGAGCTACGGACAGAGGCCAGCCAGTGCCACCTGAGCTGCACTCTCAGCATCCCTGCTCACACAGCATGGGGCCATCACTCATTCCAGTGAGCCTCCCTTTTGCTCTAACAGCCACTACCAGGAAGAAATGGGGCAGTGCTGAGGTGTTGGTGTGATCTCTGTTAGCTGCAGGAGAAGCTAGAATGCCAGGAAGACTGGGCTGTATGGAGACAGCTGTGTGCCCTCTGGCTACACTTAAGCTGACAATACACTTGAATTTCTTCTGATTCCTGCAAAATCACCTGAAATATGAGCCATGGGGTGCAATAACTGGTTCTACAAACTCTGATTGAAAGACTAAAGAAAGAGGGTAGAAAATTATTGGATGAACAATGACTGCAGTCAATCAGTGCAATGGCTGTTTGAATGTAATAGCCAGCAGTGGAGATTCCTCCATTCATGCTTTTTCACGTGGATTAAGGAACTGACTGATTTCTCTCATTCAGCCTGGCGGGGCGATATGAGAAAAATCTAAACATTTTTGACTATGTTTAGGAGAAGTGGTAGGGGGGAGGTATGCAAGCACAGTTGTGAGGTTTTGACCATGGAGGATGGTGGTGATGAGGGTGGGGGAGAGATGGTGTTAAGCATATAGTTATGATGGTGGGAGTGGGGGAGCTAGGCATTCAGGTATGGGGGGGGGGGGAGAGTAGAGCTCAGTGCTCAGGTGTGGGATGAGGCATCCAGGTGAGAGCAGAGAAAAGGTTTAGTTAGGTATTTATTTGTGATGTTGAAAATAGGGTTGAGAAGTGTGAGTTTAGTCATTCAGGTGAAGTGGTGAATAGGGTTAAGCGTTTAGGTGTAGTGGTGAGAGGGATGGATTTGACAGATTTGGCTTTTTGTTTCTTTTTTTGTGTCATACCAATACAAACAAAATAAATAAACATTTGTAATTGCAACAATTTTCTGGACGAAGTGGTGCATTATCTAACAGAAATGCAAGGGTGCCATTATTTTGGGCCATGACTGTAAATCTATGTTGTGTGCACCATACGCCTTTGCAAACCCAGATATTACCTTGTAAAGGTAGTGGTAGCCCTACCCACTACAGGCTGCCTGCAGAAAACGACATAAGGAGGGGCAAATATAAGACCAGCCACCATGCATAATGAGAGGGCAGCAGTGATCAAACACTGATTTCTACACAGAGCTGACAGTAAAACACAAAGCATACCAAGATTCAAGGAAGAATACATGTCTCTTGTATTTAGACAATATTTGCTTATCCCAGGGATCAGCTTTAACGTAGCTTTATACAATATGCTTGCAAAATCACTCAAAAATGAATGATGCCAATATATCTGTACAAATCATCAGCTTTCACCACTGCAAAATCACTAAAAGACATAAAGAGATCTCATCTGGGGCTGGCAAGGAAGTCCAGATCAAGTAGTGAATCCCGCGTAGAGAGCCTTGCCTCTCTATGGAGTCTCAGATGCAGCCCTCCATCAAGGTACTGGATGAGTAAGGGATAGCACTCTCATGAGACATCAGCTTAGAGAAAAACAGCCAAGGCTAATTAATCTCTTCCTCTCAGGACAAAAAACTGGAAGAGATGAACAAGGGTGGAGTATTGCACTCTGTGACAGATGTTCTCATCTGAGAGAATCTGATAACCCAGTACTAAAAGCAGGAACCAAGGTCTGTTTGGCCAATGCAGAATTACTGTGATGATTGCCAAGGTCTTTAGCAACAGACCCAAAACAAAACGTATATGGATTGGACCAGGGGCGGACTGACCATTTGGAAACCCGGGCACTGCCAGAGGGCCCGGGGTCAGTAGGGGGACCCATTAGATGCCCCTAGTACCTTTTTCATAGGCTTTTTTTAGTTTGGGCAAGGACACAGGGGCCCCATGATCCCCTATTGCCCGGGGGCCCTATGAGTTGTCAGTCTGCCCCTGCCAGGTACCTTTTTCATAGGCTTTTTTGAGTTTGGGCAAGGACACAGGGGCCCCATGATCTCCTATTGCCCGGGGCCCCATGAGTTGTCAGTCCGCCCCTGGATCGGACTGAAGGAAAAGCATACAGCTTCGGAGACCTTCCTGACCTGTCACAGCATCCACAGCCAGGGCTTGGACCAGGCTCCTTGGAAAAAAGCTTTCCGGCTTGTAATAGTAAAGAGATACTAGCAGATCTAACTCTGAAATCTTACCCAGAAATAAAATCAACTTGAAGGAACCTGGATGTAGGAATCACTTGTTTCCCAACTGGTCCACAAAACATGGATTCTTTCCAGAAGTTCTGAATGTAGACTTAATTAAATGTTACAGAGTTTCCTTTCCATCCAGATAACCATCATCTCTACCTCTATTAGTAGACTGACCCTGCAAGTTCCCACTTGCCCCTTTATGTAGAATAGAACCAAAAGAGCCTACTTTCAGATGATGAAAGGCAATGAGAGCATGTAAGAGATGGCCAGAAAACCAGAATGTTCAAAACAACTTTCCAACAGGGGAGTTCCACTGGCCATATGTGTCTGCAGCAATGAAGATTTACTACTGTATCAGCACCCAAGGCTTCATCTGACTGTTTGTAAGACATTAATAGCTGGGTGCATGTCCAACATTTTGAAAAAACCCTTCAGGACAGAAAGCCTCTTCTATTGAGCCCACTTTAATATAGGCATAGGCAAAACCATGGTCTTGATCATCAGGCATTGAGACACAGACAGGTGAAGAGAGGAAAACCAGGATAACCCAGCCTCCTACCACCAGTATGCTCTAGTGGCAAAAACAATGTATCCTGAACTGTAATAAATTAGGCTTTCAGATACACAAGGATTTGCATAGAGGAACAGATGACCCTTTTTGAAAAACTAGCCAGCCAACCTCTTGTAGGGTTCTGAGAACTTGATCTCTGTCTAGAGAAAGTGTGGATTGAGAATTCAACCATCAGACATGTATGCTGCATAACATCTAGACCCATGTAGAAAACCCAGAAAGAGACAGCTCTGGGAAGTTGGAAATAGGCATCCCTCTGAGCAAAAATAGTATTCACCTTAAAATCACATCTGCTGGAATTGGAATTGCCATCCCTAGAGAGGGTAAGCTTTGACATTAGCTAGCAGAACTTGTCTATTGTTGCTGGTGCAATGTATTCCTCCTGGCACAGTCATAGGCTTGAAAGTGACTGATTCTCCAAACATGGCCTGAAATGCTTGTCCTGATGGTCCAAATGTCTGAGACCAAAGCTGTACCCTCCTATCAGAAGAGGAGCAACCAGGTACACATAAGGTATGTATGGGTGGCACAATCTGAAAAGGGCAAATAAGCATCATCTCCCGCCAAAGTGGAGCTCTTTGCTGACTTCATCGTTAAAGACGCTTTCTCTTTTCAATTCGTTCATGACTCCAAGCTATGACTACAGGAGCAAACCTCTTTGGAGTTAGAACTGAAGTTTTCTTTCATTTGGCAGAAATTTGCCTTGAGGCAGGAGGCCAGCCTAAACGCAACCCCAGTTCTTTGCTATCAAATGAACCTCATCCTCAAAGAGGTCAGTTTAAACTCTCGCAATGCAGACAAGATTGTCTCATATGTCAGAATTATTCTTTAGGCTAGAATTAATATTCTTCATCTTAACTTCTATTGCATTGGAAGAAAGGCAAGGGTTCACAGGCTGCCACTTCAGACAGATAGACCAACACATAAAGTTACCACCAGAAGATGCCGTATCCCCCTAACGATACACCCAATCACTCTGATTGAGTATGCCCCTGAAAGACACAGCATCCTCCAATGGCAACTCCATGCATCTGGATAATCTCACGAAGGCCACATCAACCAAATAGGTGACTCCCTATGCTGGAAAACCTCAACTCATAAGTGCGTAAATTAAAATCCTGCAGTGCAGGTAGAAGTGTACTGGTTGGGGTTTGAACTGAGCAACCCAGTACTGCAAGGTAGAAGTGCTGAACGCTAAGCTTCTCAGCTGCTCTGTCCTGTTCAATTTTGCACCACTCTTCTAGAACAAGCTTCTATCTTATACATCATAGGGAAAAATGCAAAACACTCCTTTGGAAGTGCTAAAAAGATTTGCATTGCAGGTACCACTGCAGGATTTTAAATTTTAGGCATCCTTACAGCCTTTCAAAAGGGAGGTACAAAAACCTGCATATAGATCTTTCTCATTCACATCTTCCTCTTAGGCATTGTTTGAAGAGGGTTAAATTGGGCAGTTGACTGGTCCTGCAAGGAAAAAAGCTTGACATTGTCAGAGTAGAGAATCCTTTCACAGGGAGAGTTGTAACAAACTCTTTTAAGTGCCTTGACTACCTTTGATAACCTGTTGGTCACTGCCAACTTCCTCCTTGGCTGCTTGAACAAAACAATAATACATACAGGGCCAAGTTTACGGTGTGCATAATGCTTTCAGATCTGAAGGGGCTTACATCTGAAATTAAAAAATTTTGATTTGAATGGAATGACAATACTTGTATCTAAACAGTAAGCACACATCTTGACAGGGCCTCTATCAGGGGGAGACAACCCATATACATGTAGGAGGTCTGGGTGTCCCAAGGGGCCTGTGCCCCAAGCAGGGCCATCTTTAACATGGGGCAGCTGCTGTCAGAACAGACCTGCCAGCACGCAGAGGAGGGTGGAGTGGTTGACGGTTCCTTGGTGTGTGCAGGGAGCAGTCATGGCCCGCTGTCAAGGAGGTTTGAGCAACAGCAGTGTGCACCTAGCTGTGCAGGGCGGGTCAGGCCAGGGGGTGCTGGTGGAGCATCCAGTGGAATAGTAGGAAGAAGAGGAGGAGGTCAGGGTGGTTAGCTCCCTCTTTTTGTTGCAGCTGCCACTGGATATCCTGGTGGAGATGGGGCACAAGCTCAGCTACTCTTCCTGGCACCAGATCCTCTTCGCTGATACCATCAGGAGGAGCCACTGTTGAACAGGTGAGAGCTGGGAGGACTGGTGCTTCACCAGTGTGTGTGATCATAGTGAAACTGCCCCCCTTCTGTGACACTGCCCCCTCATGTCCCATTGCCCCTCTCCTGTCCCACTGCCCCTCTCCTGTCCCACTGCCCCCCCCCCACCTGTCCCACTGCCCACCTCCTGTCCCACTGCCCACCTCCTATCCAGCTGCCCCTTACCTGTCCCACTGCCCCCCTCCTGTGGCAGGAGGAGATGGGACTGGAGCAAGAGGAGATGGTACTAGAGAAGGAGGACATTCAATGTAGGAGATGGGAGTAGAGGAGGAAGAGGATATGGGATGGAGGAGGAGGACATAGGATTGGATGAGATAGGACTGCAGGAGGAGGAGGACGTAGGATGGAGGAGATGGGACTGAAGGAGGACATGGGAAGAAGGAGATGTAACTGGAGGAGGAGGAGAACAAGGGAAGGAGGAGATGGGACTGGAGGAGGAGGTGGATATGGGATGAGGGAGATGGGACTGGAAGAGTAGGCTATGGGATGGGGCTTGGTGGGATGGGCAATGTTGATGATCAGGTCCTGGGTGGCCAATGCCAAAAGCAATGTAAGGGGATGCCCTGCATCTTGGAAAACACTGGCAGTAAGAAATGCAAAAAGGTAAGGAGTGCACAGCTTTAAGTGGCCTGCAGAAGGGCTGACAAACCAGGTAACGGTACCAGTAAGGAAGACACTGCCCATTCCAACTCTAACCTATATAGAGCAGTCACAGCAGGGATTACATTGCCCTTGCCAAAGTACATCTTTACTGCTTACTGATTGCACAAGGTCTTGGCACAGTAAAAGAAACAAATCCCTGCTAAAGAGGGACACTGCTCAAGTCTAAGGGAGAACTCCAGCTTGTTAAGAAAAAAATATTATAACATGTAAAATTGCTGCTCAAGGCATGTATTAATTTAAAAATAAAATAACCTTTCCAATTCAAGCTGCAGCTGCTGAAGTTTCCTAAGCTGCCAAAAAAATAGTTGTTTCTGTTTGCTAGGTGGGAAAAACCCCTGAAGGGTTAACCACTGCTAAAGGAATATTGACACTGCAAGTTCCCACATCAGAGCACTGTGATTCCAACAGGTGATTAATCAACCAGGCCCTGCCATACAGAAAACAAATAATGCTGATGCAAACAGTTATCTGTTCAGGACTGAAAAAAGAAAAAGGTAGGAGACTGCACCAAACTTTGATAAAATACTGCAATGTACATCAATCACCCAGAGAGCATAGTCATCTCCATATGGTTTTGTTTTTTTTTGTTTTTTAAACACAAGTGGAGTTACCACCCCCTAACAGCCAACATGGCATCTGGTGCCTTCTGCTGACCTCAAGCCAAACATACTTGCATATCCTAGACCTCTTCCACAGGGCAATTGATGCACCTGCTGGGCGACTTGATTCCAAAAAGCATGAACACAGCTGCTGTATCCATGCTGGGCACACTTAACAGCCACCCACTGATAGCAGGGCTCACAGCAAATGCTCTCCGATGGCATGGCCTACTCTCTGGGCATCAATCCTCTGAACATGTGTGCCAAATACCACCCGGCTGATAGCTAAGGACTTGGAGACCACTAGAGCCATCCTGAAAGACTTCTGGACACAACAGGATGCTCTTTACATCAACGCAACTGATCCCTTACTTCCAAAAGGTAGGAAAAACTTCAAACACAATTGGTCCTGTGACTATGAAAGACATAAAATTAAAGCATCCTCTGGTTCATCCTCAGAATTAATGGAAGTGGAGTCCTATGGGGTGGGAGTGAATGCAGAGCTACCCAAACGTACTGTATACTGTCATGGAGTCTGTGAAGAAAGCTTTCTGATTCCCCTTACAAACGACCAGACCTGATGGACAGGATTTGCCACACAGTGCATTAGGCTTTTTTACATCTTCGAACTGGAAAACAAATATTTTTAATAGGATCATTGACAATATAATTAAAGAATCATATTTGGTATGAAAAATATATTTATTATTGTGATCACTGGCAACTACTCCAAGGCATGTACCAAATGATGCCCTCTTTTTGCTACCACATTTTGATTCAGTTACATTAAGGTGCTCTAATCATAACTAATACATTGGTGAGCTGTGAGTGTGGTGCTTTGTGCATTTTAGGAGCGTTTGCTGTGCATTCCTATAAAACGTGTTTTGCTGGAAACTGCAGTAAGGTTGCACTTTAGCAACTGCAATTCAATGTAGTTTCTATTTAAGGGCCCTTTTACACTGGCGGACTCTGCTATGCGGACAGATCTGTGTCCACTCAGCTTGTGCAGAATGGACACAGACCACTGATCTCTATGGGGGAGTCAGATGTAAACAGACCACCTGTCTGTTTATACCTGACTGTCAGCGGATCTGATGCGTGTAAACGGACACATATCTGTTTATATCCACCACCCCATAGAGAACAATGTATGATCCGATTGGGTCCATCTGAAAAATGGACAGTAAAAATCATATTTGATTATTCTTTAAAATAGTGACTTTGTATTGAGTGTAAAATCATATAATACAGTGAAGTTTTGCATCAGGCAACATAAAGTGCATTATCTTGCCTACCCATCATTGCTTGCCACTGTGAAAACGTGACAAAGCTCCCTGAAAATCCATTGCAAATACAGACATTCTTAAATTATTTCTCTGCATATCGCTGGGTACATCCTCTGTATATTTGAGCAATATACACTCTCCAATGTGGCACAAGTGAGGAATGATATTTTTAGAATATTCTAGTTTTTGGCTGGGAGAGTGATAATTTTTATGTAAGTCCATTGAGATTTGAAATTTGGTGGGTCACAGTATTCAGAAGCATCATGCAAATCGTATGCTGGACATGGTTGTACAAAACAAATGGTTTGTTCCAGACTGTTCCAGTGATGATCCAAACAGCAAATCTTCTTCTTAAGTCCACATGGTCTGCCCTAAAAGGGAAGGGTGGTCTCCAGCCTGGTCTAGTTCCCAGCACTGGAGTCTAAAACCAACCACAGCCTTAAAGCTACCCTATTCCCAGAGGAGATCAGGAAAAATGGGATGCCCTCTTCCAACATAAAGGGCTGCAAAACGTCTCTTCTAGAACATTTCAGAGTTTTATCAAAGCTAGGTATCATCAAATGATGACAAAAGCTCACCAGAGGTTGGCCAGTTGACAAAAAATCTAGTACTCTCTGTATCTACCCCTGACAAAGGATTCTATAGCCTCCTTAGCAGAATGACTGGCAGGTGATATCATACAGATTATCTTTGGGTGCAATGCTAAGCAAGACAAACTACAAAAGCAATAATAATATAAAATGTAGCAAGGCTGTTGGAAAGCATATCTACAGGGTGATACACAACCTTTGTAATTTCAGTCTGTATTATCATCACCAGATTTTTAAATTAATTTGTGCCAGGGTTTCTTTATGTTTTGACTTAATCAAACCACAACACACTATTTTGTAAGTATTTATTGTTTTGTGTTCTGTGGAAGGAAAACAAGCCCTCATTACATTCTCAGCATCATTTGACATTTCCGAAAGCATTGGCTGACACGCAGAAAAGTCCTCTATACAAAGAATGAAGTAACTAATGCTTCTCTTTCTCAACATGACAGCGTGTGCATCCATTTTGTCTAGAATGGCCTAAATACACATTTTTTGCCATGTTGCTGTCTTGAAATAAACAATGAATTATATTAGCCATTTATGTTTGCTTTTGCTCTTTTATTAGTGTCTTTAAATTGAAGTGAATGGATTTCTGGAGACTGCCCTGAGCGGGCAATGCTATACTCAAATGAACCCGTTGTGTATGTATTTTTCAAAAAGGAAAGTGCATAGATTGAGAACAACAAAAAACATCTATGGCAAGACAATCAGATTGTGTATCTTATTAACCTACCATTTTATTAAGCCTAATATCTGTTTTTTTGTGGTTTGTAGTATTATTTTTATTTATATTTTTTAACACTAGCATACAGATTTCAGTAGTAATAGGAGAGGAATGAGTTTCTGGTGTCTCTGCAATAAAACTGATCTAGTAACTACAAATACATCTGTAATATACAGTATGAACCAGATTAAGAACTTCATTAACTGGCCCAGAAGGGCAGAATATTAGAATAATTAGCTTTTCTATTTTGCAGGAGCAAGAAACAAATGTTGTTGTTGATAGGGCTATAAGTCCAGCAAGAGCACTTCTTAACACATTTGTTTTCACGCTTGACATATACTCATTTAGATGATAAGGACATGGACAAAAAAAGTGTGGAATGCAGACAGGAATTATTTGCAATCAAGGGTTAAAGTTGGTGCTGGAATTAATTTTGTGGTTGTTGCAGTGCCAATGTGTTTGATGGCTTTGAGAACAAAAACTAGATGTTTTAATATGAAATAAACAGCTTAAATTGATTTAGTCATCTGGTACTTAAATTAAATGCAAACCCTTAAAGAATTGCATTTCACTTGCTAAAGCACTATGGGGCTGATTTACTAAAAGCAAATAGGCTGTTTAGTTTGCAAGGAAATTTTCCACTGAAAAGATGAATTAGCTGACTTCCATCATCCAATCATTTGCAAGCAAAAAAAAGCAGTTTTCTGCATAGGCTCTGGGGCAAACTCCCTTGCAAAGTGAACAGCCTATTTGCCTTTAGTAAATTGACCCCTATGCATCATAAGCAAATCTATATTTTTAATCACTTGCCCTCCAGAGGATTTACCCCCTTTAATGACCAGGCCTCTTTTTGCTATTCGGCGCTGCACTATTTTAACTGGCAATTACGCAGTCATGCAACTCTGCACCCAAATGAATCTTACGTCCTTTTTTTCCCACAAATAGAGCTTTTTTTTCTGTGGTATTTAATCGCCTGTGTGTGTTTTATTTTTTGCACTATAAAAAAAAACGGCCAACAATGAGAAAAAAATATTTTTGACTTTTTGCTATTAAAAATGTCAAGTAAAAAAAAATCAAAAATCAAATTGCGTCATAAATTTAGGCCAAAATGTATTCTGCGACATGTCTTTGCTGAAAAAAAATTCCAATAAGTGTAAATTGGTTTCCGTGAAAATTTTAGCGTTTACAAATGGCGGTATAGATACTGGAATTTTTTTTTAATACTAATAATGGTGGCAACCAGTGGCTTATGGCGGCGATCAGCGACTTATGGCGGGACTGCGGTGGACATTCTGACACTGAGGGTAAACTGACTTGGGGTCACTGACATCCCCAGTGACACCAATGCAGTGATCAGTGCTAAAAAAAAGCACTGGCACTGGGGAGGAACTTGTTAACATTTGGAGGCAATCAAAGGGTTACCTGTGTGACGGGAGTGTTTTACTAGGGGAAAGGTGTGTGCTTCACTGTAAGCACACTGATCGGGATGGATGTGCTCATCCATCCCGATCAGTGTGCCCAAACTGACAGGGAAGACGGTTGCATTGTAAACAATGCAGCCATCCTCCCTGTCGGTGATCGACGGTAATCACTGGGTTCCAACGGGTAATCACCGGCCGGGACCTGGTGATTGACACCCGGGGCCGCGATAGGCAGCGCGGATAGGGCAGTCACGAGCCTCATGCGCGCCCAGGGGCGGACTGACCATTTGGAAACTCGGGCACTGCCCGAGGGTCCGGGGTCAGTAGGGGGCCCCATGAGATGCCCCTGGTACCTTTTTCCTAGGCTTTTTTGAGTTTGGGCAAGAAAACGGGCCCCATGATCCCCTATTGCCCAGGGGCCCCATGAGTTGTCAGTCCGCCCCTGTGTGCGCCTCTACCTGGAAATGCAGGATCACGTTTATATATGTGATCATGTACAGAGGGGCCGCCTTACCGCAGTATATGTACTGTGGGAGGTCCCCTAGTGGTTAAACAAAATAATTGTTTACGTATTTTTTTACATCCTTTGTTGCATCACAGTGCTGCTGCAGCCTCTTTGCATCCAGCAATGGCTGGTTGGCATATGTTAGGACCAATTTTCTCATGGTAGAACATTGGACTGTGTCTAGTGCCTAGTACACACAATCAGAAAACCAGACGTAAAATAATGCTTTCGATGCGGTCATACGATAATCCGATCGTTAGTACACAGCTTTTCAGAGCCGATCATGACCGTTCATGTGAAATTAAAGAGGCAAACACGAAACATTTTCTCATGCAATACCAGAACTAACTATTATTTTCATTTAATCAGTACAGCATTCATCTGAAAATATTGAAAGACTAAGACTACACATCCTCGGAAGCGAAAGAATACATTACAATGCAATACAATCACATTACATCACTCCCAAAGTTGTATTCTGTCGCACAAGAATTTTTGTAACTTTAGTAACCTCTTCATTTTAAGTGATGTGTGTTTAAAGGGCCACTTATAATCTCCTTTGACAATTGGTCTAACCGTGGCATTGCAATCACATAATTGGGAGATGGGGCAGAGCATTGGCAATCTATAGCAGGAAATACCTAAATAATGACCTTCATGGCAGGAAATGCGGGTAAATAGAAGCTGCAGATGTGTGAACATTGAAAATTGCTTTTGAAATTATATTAATATGCTAAAGTGTATATAAGATTTTTAGTATTTGAGTTTACATCTACTTTATTCAAAATAATGCGTTCTTATTTCTGATGTCATTAGGCCATAGTTTGTCTGTTGATATACATGTTTCATGCAGCATCTAACTTTGAAGCTTGGTTTGTGAATTCAATAGCATGTCTCAGTTCTAAACTAGAATTTTCACTTTTGAAAAATGAGCAGCATAGCTTGCATGGTGAGGAGTTTGTAAGTGTTTCCTGATTTGGCACAGCACAAGAATGTTTGTTATAAGAAATAGTGAGTAAGCCAAGTGTGAACTAGTAAATTTACTAGGTGCAAATATACTCAGCATGACTGCATATGCTATACACAAACATGCTGACATGTTAGCAACAATTAGCAATCTTCACAAAGAGATTATTCATTTGTCTTCTTTTCCTTTAAACATATACTAATCAGTGTAGTCACTAATAACAAGTAATCTATTATTATAGCCAATAAATAAAAGGCTTGCATTAACTTATTTGGATTCAACTTATATAGAACTGCTTATATGGGTATTTTTTATATGTATATTATTTAAATCTGGAGTTCATGAAAGTAATTAGGGATTTGACTTTTTTTGTATTTATACATCAGGTTGTGATGGTTTCTAGCTCTTTAAAATAGTGCTGTACAGTTTGCAGCAGAAATCTCTACATTTTCTGTGTGTTCTTAGTGTCATTAACCACTTGACTTCCAGAAAGTTTTACCACTGCATGATCAGACCATTTTTGGCTATTCAGTATTGCGCTACTTTAACTGGCAATTGTGCAGTCATTCAACACTGTACGCAAATGATATTTTTATAATTTTTGTTATAACATAACAGAGCTTACGTTTGGTATATGATCACCACTGGGTTTTTTAATTTTTTATTGCATAAACGAAAAAAGACTGAAAATTTTGAGTAAAAAAATATATTTTCTAATTTTAGTTATAAAACATATCAAATGAAAAAATAATAGAAAAAACCTTCTGCGGTGCTATAGGTATAGATAGGACTATTGAAAAAAGCTGCTAACACCTAGACCCAGACACCACTAGCACAAGGAAACAAAAAAAATAATATGGTGTTGCCTTAATATCAATAGTAGTAAGGACACAATAATTCGAAGAGTGGGGAGACAGAAAAAATAATCCCAAAACAGAGGTGATAAGTATAAAGGCCTGAATCCAGACCTAATTAGGTGCAATATGAACTGTGACAAAGACAACGTGAGTAATAATCAGCAAGTGAACATAAATAATACATAAAAATGTAAAGGCCTGAACCCAGACCAAACTAAGTGCAATATAGATTGTGATGAAATACAATGTGAACATAAATATTAAAAAATGTATTCTTCATAAATTTAGGCCAAAATGTATTCTGCTACATGTCTTCGGTAATAAATAATCCTAATAAGTGTATACAAATTAGTTTGTGTAAAGATTATAGCGTCTGCAAACTATGGTATATGTACTTGAATTTACTCAACTATAGATGGTGTGCTGTAATGCCGCTGATCAGCAACTTAAAGTGGTAATTTATTAAAACTAGAGAGTAAAAAAATCTGGTGCAGCTCTGTATAGAAACCAATCAGCTTCCAGGTTTTATTGCCAAAGCCTAATTGATCCAGCCTAATTGATCCAGAAATCTGTCGCTAACAGACACTATCTGGAAGGGTCACTAACTTACACTGACATCACAACACTAATACAGTGGTCAGTAATAATAGTGTGCACTGACACTGTACTATTGACACTGGCTGGGAAGAGGTTAACATCTAGGGGCAATCAAGGGGTTAATGTGTGCCTAACAATGTGTAATGTGTGCTGTTTTACTTTATTATCTGGCTGTTTTTTTCTCCCTAATTTTCAAGGTGAAGAAATAGCCGGATAGCTGTTCCTATGCACAGAGAGTTCTGTGTGTTTGGAAACACAGAACTCTGCATCACAAAATCAAAACTAAATTCCTCAATCTAATAAATCTGTTGTGTATTATCTCATTCAAATATAATCTCAATTAAGTAAAATAAACATATGAACACAATATCATGATATTTGTTTAAAGAAATTCCAGTGTAAAGTCCTAAATATGCGTCCACTCTTGTAAAATAATAGCTGAGATCCACTTTTCCTTCCACCATCAAGATAGGATCCCAATCAGAGTGCACAGTGAATACTATGCATGTCACCACCATAAACTGTGCTTCCTCTGCCTTCCAACCTAGCCACTCACCTCAGATATATATGTAGCACCCTCTAGTGTGCTACTAGTATAGTGTAGTGTAATATAGGCAAAATCATTGTGTAAGACTCATGGTAGTTGTGTTAGTCATGTGATTGAGGTTGGGTTATTGCAGGTCAGCTGAATTACTCAACAGGCTGTGGCTCTATCGCCTCCTCCTGACTCTGGAGGACTGTAGATGTGGCAGGCGCAGCACCCTTTGGTGCCTAGTGCGCTGTGGCATTAGAAAAATTATGCAATCGCTGTTTCTTTGTTTGATTAGACTGACTTTACTCTGTAATTCCTCCAATGCCGCTCTATGGATGCAGTAAGTTTAAAGAGCACACCAAATACTTTAGTTAACTTCTTTAATAATTTCAATCTTCTTCATATAACACTGCTTACAATGGCTTGTTTCATTTATCATACAGTAGCTTATTTCTTTCATATTACAGTGGTTTGATTCGATAGCTTATCTCGATAGGTTCAATAGATTCAATAAATTTGTTCTGTATATTTTGATAGATTGATAAATTCACTTGGATTTATAAATTCGTTATATTTGATAAGTTTGTAGGTTCGTAAATTCGTTCGATAAATTCGTAAGTTCGGTGGAACTACAAGTAAACACATACACAACAGATTTTACATACAGATCTACCTGCATTACTAAACAACAGAGGAACACACAAGTGCATTAAATACCTATTTGGCCTTCTCTGTTTCCATAAAGCTTTTCTGATTGGAACTGTCTGTTTCCTCTTCTGTCTGGTGAGCATGTGTCTCTAGAATATTCTAGCAGGGAGTTTTACACAGGCACAAAATGTGAAACTGGCTGGGATTGGTTAAGGCTCTGTACAGTGTGAGGCTGTCTGTGATTGGCTCACCTTATACTAACTCTTAAAGGCATATTTTCCTTTTCTGCTTCTGCTAACACAATGAATATATAAATGTCATATAACAATCAAAGACATAAATTACAGCAATGATTCTGCTTTTGGCTTTAACATATACACATATACACTGTACTGAGGTTATTGGCAGGTTTGGTATACACATATATGTGAACCATATTAACAACCTAGGACTGGTCTTAGCTGGCCAGCTACACTCCCACCAAAATTACCTATAATTCTATGTTCTCTGTAATAGGAATCAAACATGAATTTGAGGAATTTTCCATCAGTTTCTCAACTCTCAAGTGTCTTTGTTACTCTCAAGCAGAACAACTAACTTTTGTATTGGACGTTCCAACTTGAGTGGAGTTGTGAGACGTTTTCCCTTTTTGTCCAGTTTTGAGTCTCCCATTTGTAACAAAACTCTTCTTACTAGTCCTTCTTCGCCCTTTCGAGCTTCTAGGACTTTGGCCAATTTCCATTGACTTCTAGGTAAGTCATCTTCCTTTACTAACACTATGTCATCAACATGAACATTTCTTCTAGGTGTTTGCCATTTACTTCTTAGTATGAGATGAGCTAAGTACTCCTTGCTCCATCTATTCCAAAACTGCTCTGATAGATATTGAACTCTTCACCATCTTTTTCTTGCATATAAATCCTCTTTTGTGAAGTTGCCAGGTGGTGGCTGTATGTAATCAGCTTTAAGGTGAAGTAGATGGTTGGGAGTTAGAGGTTCCAAGCTTGTTGGGTCGTTGATGTTGTTGACTGTAAGTGGACGACTGTTAACAATAGACATTACTTCATAGAATAGTGTCCTAAGTGAAGCATCATCTAATCTTCCGGCGTTCTTTTTCAAAACTGAACTTAGTACGTTTCTTACAGTTCTGATTTGCCTCTCCCAGACTCCGCCTGTATGGCTTGCATGTGGAGCATTCATGTGAAAATCACACTGATTCTCTAACAAGTACTCAGTAACTTTTTCTTTATCAATATCTTTTAGAGCCTTGTTCAATTCGTTCTTTGCTCCAACAAAATTAGATCCTTGGTCAGATCTAAGTTCTCTGACAGTACCTCTAATGGCTATGAAACATCTTAAGGCGTTGATAAAGGCGTCGGTTGACATATCTTCCAACATTTCCAGGTGAATTGCTCTGGAGCTTAGACACGTAAATATCAGTCCATATCTCTTGTACTCCTTGCGGTTTTGTTTGGCGATAAATGGGCCGAAGCAATCCATTCCGCTATAAAGAAATGGTGGTGATGGGTTTAAACGATCAGCTGGTAGATCAGCCATTCTTTGTTCTTCTGTAGGTCTACGTGTCTTTCTACAGATTATACATTTACTTATGTACTTTGCTATAACTTTGCTTCCTTTCACTATCCAGTAACCACCTTCTCTTAAACAGCTTTGAGTAAAGCTTCTTCCTTGATGCAAAGATTTGTTGTGGTAGTGATTGATAACACTGTTCAACAAATTTTTATTTTTTGCCAGTTTTGGAAACAAAAGGATCCATTTCTTAATGAATTTCACATTCTGAGTTCAAATATAACAATGAAATTTGTCAATTGGCTCTAGTTTTTCTGTAAACAGAAAGTTTTCTACTATAGGCGTAATGACTACATAATGCACAATAATTATAAAGATAGATGTCTTTCCACAAATATAAAGCAAGTGATATTGACTACATAACAAAGCCTAAATGGCATAATATATTGCATAGGATTACCAAGAAAAATTATAGCCATAAGCTAAGTTGAATCATTTTAATACTTAGGACTCTCATTAGTTTTGTCTTCAGTTTGTGTCGGTTTTGCTTCTCTTGGCTTTTCTCTTGTATTTGAGGAAAGGGCTATCTCTTACAACTGCACGTGACTACACGCTTCAGGTTCTTCCTCACTTGACTCAACCACGAAGGATTCTGGTGCTTTAGGAATTGGTAGCCCCTCTCCATGAGGAACTGGACGTATTGCCGATGGAATATTTGGATAGTGCACAGATAACTTTTTCTTCTTATTTAGCCCTTTTACAATTGGAGGCACCATACAAAAGTAACAATTACTAACATGATCTGTTGGCTCTCTCCAAATCATTGGCACAGCGAAAGGCATAGATGCCTTTTTTCCATTCAACCATTGCTCCAGTGCCGTTCCACAAGAATTGCAGCATATATGTGGTGCCCAGCTCTTGTCCTGGTCTCCTATCTTGCAGCCAAAATACAAGTTGTAGGCTTTCGTAATCATCCCTGTTATCCTCCTTTTTTGTGAGATAAAAGTTATTTCACCGCAGATATAGCAGAAATTATCTGCTTTATTCACACAAGTTCGAGGCATTACTGAGTAGCCTATATAAGCATAAAACGAAATGTAAAGACGCTGTCGAACTACAATCAGCTACAGATACTGCAGCTTTTATGCAGTGAAGTGATGCAATTAAAGGATAATATTGCATCATCTCAGTATACATGCAATTTTCTATTGGTCACCAGTATCAATTGCGCAATATGCAGCTGAAGTTGCATCATAATTTTGAATGGCTTACGTCATTAGATGGGTGAATATATCATGGAAACTAGAGCCAATCAACATTTTTTAGGGTCATTTTCGTTTTCAGCACCCCAAAATTATGTAAGATTAGCTAATTTTATGCCCAAAACTTTTTACCTGTTGAACAGTGTAATCAATCTTGTGAAGGTAGAATTTTTGGGTAGAATTGCTGGATGCTTAACTCTGTTAGGTAGCGATGCATTTTCCAGCCTCCCTCCCACCTTCAGTGTACCATCCTGCAGAATAAGATTAAGCTTGTACAATGGGTGGTTGTTTGGAAGTCTCTTAGGTTCTTGACTAAGTCTCTTCAATTCTTCACTGTAGAATCTTTGATGAATGAGTCTTATAACCGTTTCTTCAGCTTTCACTCTTTCCTCTACATTCAATGATTCTTTCTTTCTGATTCCTTTTGCTAAGCGTTGAATTCGAGCTACTACGTTTATGACTGTATTCCACTTTGAACATCTGGCTAGTCGTTCAAGTATGTCATCTTGACACTTGGCAGCAGTGCTCAATGTTTGAACTACCTTTACTTCTGGATCACCCATAGACAGTTCTGTATAACCTTCACTGGGTATGATCTCCTTTTCCCAAAGGAACTCTGGACCAGTGAACCAGTTTGAATTCTTCAATTCTGTTACATTTAGGCCTCTTGAAGCATGATCTGCCGGGTTTTGCTTTGTGTCAACATAGTGCCAATGTTCTGGATTAGTTGCTTTTCAAATTTTTTTTAACTCTGTTAACGACAAAGGTGTGGAATCTTCGAGCTTCATTGTTTATGTAACCTAGGACAACTTGTGAGTCTGTCCAAAAATGCTCTTCATCTATTTTCAGTTCCAATTCTTCTCTCAGAAATTGACTTACTGATGCTGAAACGACGGCTGCCGTTAGTTCGAGTCTTGGTATTGTCTGAATATTGTTGGGTGCTACTCTGGCCTTTCCCATAACTAGGGCACAGTGTATCTTTCCTTCTTCTACTACTCTGATGTAGGAGCACTGACCATAACCATGACTACTGGCATCTGAAAAGTGATGAAGTTCTATTTTCTTGTACTTTCCGAAATCAGGAGGTACAAAACATCTGGGTATCCAAATTTCTTTAAAATTTTGCAAGTCTCTTATCCAACTCTCGCACCTTGGCCTCAAGCCTGCAGGTATGGGTTCGTCCCATCCCAACTTCTGTCTGCATAATTCTTGCAGTATTTCTTTTGCTCTGAGGATTATTGGTGCCAAGAATCCCAACGGATCATATATTGAGGCTACTGTGGAAAGAATGGTACGTCTAGTTGGAACTTTCTCTTCCATGGATATTTCAAAGAAAAAATTGTCGTTTTCTACATTCCATCCCAATCCGAGTACATTCTGAACTGGAAGAGGATCATAGTTAAGATCCACATTCTTTATTGTTGATGCACGTTCGGAGCCACTGATGGATTCTAGTACCTCTCTGTCGTTTGAGATGAATTTGTGAAGACGCAGGTTTGCCTTTGCGCATAACTCTTGGCTCTCTCTCACCAATTGAATGGCAGATTCTGAGGATTCTAGGCTTATAAGACCATCATCTACATAAAAGTTTTTCTTCAAAAAATTTGCTGCTGATGGACAATCCTTTTCATTCTGATTGGCCAGATACTTCATACCATAATTGGCACAACCTGGGGATGATGCTGCTCCAAACAAGTGTACTTTCATTCTGTATTCTGCTGGCTCTGTATCTGTATCTCCGTCTTCCCACCATAGGAACCTCTGGAAGTCTCTATCTTCTTCCTTCACATGAAATTGGTGGAACATCTTTTCAATGTCGCACATGACTGCTATGGGATACTTTCTGAATCTACAGAGTACTCCAGGTACAGTGTTTGTAAGATCTGGTCCCTTTAGTAGATGATCATTCAATGCAACATCATTGTACCTTGCTGAGCAATCAAAAACTACTCTGATCTTATCTGGTTTCTTTGGGTGATAGACACCTTGGTGTGGGATGTACCACACTTCTCCATTTTTAGGCTGACCATCAACTTTCTCTGCATGCCCTTCTTTGAGGATTTCTTTCATGAAATTCAAATAATCGTCTTTGAGTTTGGGATCTCTTCCCATCCTTTTCTTCAAGCTTTTCAATCTTGTCAGGGCAAGATCTCTGTTATTTGGCAGATGAGGTCGTTCTTTAAAAGGTAGGGGCATTTCAAGATAACCGTGTTGATTTTGCTGCATATTATCTTCTAAAACTTGTACAAACTTTTTGTCCTCTTGGGATACATTCTTTTCATTACAACTTACGTCTGCAAAGTCGGATTCTAGGATTTTGAGTACTTTCGCTGGACTTACAGTTGGTAACTCTTCGTGACCACTGCCATAACATAAGGGAGTTGAATTATCTGGTTCTCTTTTTCCACTTTGTTCTGAATCAGGTGAGTCTCTCTTCATTTCTCTCTGAGCAGGGATGGAAGGGCTATGACTTATTTCTTTACTACATGCTGGAGATTTCCTTCCATTTTCCTGGGCGTAAGGAAGAACGTAGGAGTCAGCTTCTCCACTTAGTACTGGTTTGGATCTATGACTACCCTGATTCGTATCCTCTTCGTGCACTCTGAGTCTGGCTTCTATAATCTTAACTTCCTTCTGCCTTTCCAGACTTTCCATTTTATGGCGCTGAGCTTCCATTTTATGGCGCTGAGCTTCCATTTTATGTCGCTGAGCTTCCATTTCGGCTTCCATTTTATGGCGCTGAGCATCCATTTCCTGGCGCTGAGCTTCCATTTCCTGGCGCTGAGCCTCAATGGCAGATTCCATCTCAACTTCTGCTCTTTTGGCAGCGAGTTGTTCAGCTAATTCCTTTCTTTTGGCTGACGTACTTGAGAACTCTGTTATGTGGCTGGCGCTTCTGCTAGTGATGGAAGTCAGACTTGAGATTGTGGTTCCTCCTAAGGACCTAGCATAGTCTTTCATGAAGAGCTCATTCATTCTCTTTCGTGCCTTGACTTCATCATAATTTGTTGCAGATGATAGTTCTTCTCATAAGCATCACTAAATCCCTAGTGACTGCGGTACATGTATCCATGTTTCTTACAATATCCTGGGAGGGTGTCAAGGACGACCGCAAGTTGACATATGCTGTCATAAGCTCTGACTCAGAATCTTCTACCGTCTCTATTATTTCACTCAAATTCTTCTTTATGCTTTCTTGTTTTAGCTTACTGCGAATGCCTATAATATATACTTTCCACCTCTCATACATTCGGGTGAACTTTTTTCCTTTCAGTGCGGCCTCTTGCTCCAAATTTTCTAGCACCTTTTGGGTCAGTTTTCTGTCCCGAGATGAACGTCTTAGTTCACCTGCTTCAGCTATATTTGTTTGGGGCGAGACTACTGTTTAATTGCACCTTTCAGATTCAGACGGGTTCTCTTGCTCTTCACCTGCTACCATATCTATCATTGCATCTGCTAACAGTGGGGTGGCAATGCTAGGCTCAGCCATTTCTGAATGCTATAACAATTAATATGAATAATAAGGACCTGTCACTTTAAATGCAATACTAACATGCAAGAATAAATGACTTTCACTTTACATGTAATAGCACCAAAACACAGGCAATAAATGACTTTCACTTTAAGTACTTCAGAGTCATATACTATAACTGTCTCTCTTTTATTAAAAGTCTGTATTCTCTTCAGCACAAAAATGTCTCTTGCAGAAACCTATGTGCATAAGTGAGTAATAAAGGAGAGCTCTGACCTTAATTGAAGAACAGGATACCGTGATCTGAAGGTTGCAGAAACAATTGTCAGTCTTAAAGGAGACTTTTCTTGATGCAGTGACTTTGCGATGCTCTGCGGTGACTTGCGATGCTCTGCGGTGACTTTGCGATGCTCTGCGTGAACTCTCTGGATGCAACACGTGGTCTCTTGATGGATAGCGGTGCGGGCACTCTAGCTCTGGACTCTGGCCCTCCCCCCATGCATCTCTTTCTCTCTCTAGGGGTGCAGGAGATTTGGCGCTCTTTCTCTGACTGTCTTGCCTTTGCCGTTATGCCACTTTAAGAGTTGGCTGCAGTCTGACTAATGCGCACGTGCTATGGCCTGTACTGTTGTTCCGCTGAGGTGTCTCCACATGGCGGTATATGTTGGCGCTCTGTTTCTCTAGTGTACTCTTTACTGTGCAAGTTGAGGAGCGCTGTTGCTTGACCTCTGAGGGTAATAGTTCCACTGTGGCAGGCGCAGCACCCTTTGGTGCCTAGTGCGCTGTGGCATTAGAAAAATTATGCAATTGCTGTTTCTTTGTTTGATTAGACTGACTTTACTCTGTAATTCCTCCAATGCCGCTCTATGGATGCAGTAGGTTTAAAGAGCACACCGAATACTTTAGTTAACTTCTTTAATAACTTCAATCTTCTTCATATAACACGGCTTACAATGGCTTGTTTCATTTATCATACAGTAGCTTATTTCTTTCATATTACAGTGGTTTGATTCGATAGCTTATCTCGATAGGTTCAATAGATTCAATAAATTTGTTCTGTATATTTTGATAGATTGATAAATTCACTTGGATTTATAAATTCGTTATATTTGATAAGTTTGTAAGTTTGGTAAGTTCGTAAATTCGTAAATTTGTTCGATAAATTCGTAAGTTCGGTGGAACTACAAGTAAACACATACACAACAGATTTTACATACAGATCTACCTGCATTACTAAACAACAGAGGAACACACAAGTGCATTAAATACCTATTTGGCCTTCTCTGTTTCCATAAAGCTTTTCTGATTGGAACTGTCTGTTTCCTCTTCTGTCTGGTGAGCATGTGTCTCTAGAATATTCTAGCAGGGAGTTTTACACAGGCACAAAATGTGAAACTGGCTGGGATTGGTTAAGGCTCTGTACAGTGTGAGGCTGTCTGTGATTGGCTCACCTTATACTAACTCTTAAAGGCATATTTTCCTTTTCTGCTTCTGCTAACACAATGAATATATAAATGTCATATAACAATCAAAGACATAAATTACAGCAATGATTCTGCTTTTGGCTTTAACATATACACATATACACTGTACTGAGGTTATTGGCAGGTTTGGTATACACATATATGTGAACCATATTAACAACCTAGGACTGGTCTTAGCTGGCCAGCTACAGTAGAACCTTCCAGAAGTCAGTAAGCAGGAAGGGGTGGAGGCCTAATCTGCATATTCATGGTGGGTCCAGCCAATTCTAGGTTTGGAGGCCCTGGTAGAGTGGTGGATTGACCTATAAGTATGGGAAAGTCAGGCTGACAGGGGAGTGGGGTGGAAGATGGAGTGCTAAAGAAACTGTAGGTACCTAGGAGAGGTCCCTCCAGGGGGCTTGGGCTGGCTCAGAAGGATACATTCAGTGGAGAGGTGTGAATGGGACAGAGATCTGGAGAAGCAGGGAGCAAAGAGGACAGTGTGAGTACAGCAGCACACTCTAGGATCTACAAGGGGAAAGACTGCCACACTGCAAACTTTCTAAGAATAGCGCTGGGCTCAATCCTTAATCCTTGTCCCGGGAGATCTTCCGAGAAGTCAGGAAGGCTGGTAGTGCCTGCAATCTGTGGAGCTGGGAGTAGCTTTGTAAGGGGGAGAGAAGACGTCTCTGGATGTAGCTACGAGAAGTAAAGTGATTTTTGAGGGGTGGCAAGTTCTTCACCCGTAAGGAATGTGAAGTGTCCCCCTTCCATTGTTTTAAGTCAAAATGTGCATCCCATAATCCCTATTTCCCTATCCAAGTTGAATTCCCCTAATAAAACAACACATCAAGTTCAAGGACTGGTCACTGTCTTTGGATGCCAGTCTGTGTGAGAAAAATACCTGTTGCCTGGCTGTGCAGAGGGAGGCTTAGGGATACCCACAACATTGCGGCCCTCCCGAGGGTAGCGCTACATATGACCCACTAAAAGTTAGGTCAAATGCGCCTTGCCCTTTAAAATGGGGTGTTAATAACATATGGCTTTAACTGTAGATCTCTCCAGTCACATCCATCCTTTCTTCATGTGTGTCTCAAACAATTAAATAGAAAAGCCTCATAGCGTAATTTTTCTGCTCACCAAGCTATTTTATTAAAACGAGGATACAATGCGCTCACAAAAAAGTGCACTTCATCCAGTGCACATAGAATCAATTGGCGCGTATGCCATTAGGGCGTGGCCAGATGATGTCATTGGAAGTGGAACCGGCAGTCGGCCATCTTGGATAGGTATCTGAAGCCAATGCTCTATTTTAAGAGAGAAATTACAATTTAAAGCAGCCTTCTCAAAGCAGGGGTATTCAATATCTCAGTGGTGGCTCCTGACGCCACCAAGCTGTCACACACAATATTCAGTATTTGTAATGCTACAAAAGACTGCCAGAAAGTGTGGATAGGTTGCAGGTATGGTTGGGGATTGAGGGCATGCAGCAGGACACAGTTTGAGACTCTGAACATGTTTCATGAGATTGCTTGAGATCACTGTTAAAGTGGTAGTTAAGCCCCCTTTTTTATACCTACAGCTAGGCGTATAATAAGGCTTAGCTGAAGTTACAATAAATATCTCCTAAACGTGCAAATTTTATGAGATATTCTGAGACAGTTCTGATATATTTACTTTAATAACAGCCAGTGATATCACCAGCACATGCCATCCATTAGGAGAGCTGTGCCACAACCATGACTTCCACTAGCATGCGTGAAAGTGACATCATTGAGACTCTGCCATTCAGGTGGCTGGAGCCCACAAACACAGAAGGAAGGACAGGTGAAGGTGGGAAGCCCTGATGGAAGTGACAGCGCGCTGCTGGAGTGCTTTTTTTTTTTTTTTTTTTGCATTTGTTTTGCGTTTTTTTTTTTTGTTATTTACTACCACTTTAAAGTGGAGCTCCACCCAAAAGGGGAAGTTCCGCTTTAAGCCCTTGTCCCCTGATCCCCATTAACGATTGGCACCTTTGGGGAGTGGGGGGTGAACAAGTACCTGAATTTGACAGGTACCCGCTCCCACTTCCACTGCGATCGCCTAGGCCAGTGGGCGGCAAGCCGCGGCTCGCGAGCCACATGCCGGGCGCCCGCTCCCCTCCCTCCTCTCGGGCGGCAGGGACTCTGCAGCATGATACAAAAAAAAAACAGCCAGGGCAGCGCGCTCAAATGCAAGGATTGGCGAGTCTCGCTGCCACTCACATCCTGATAGCCAGTGATTGGCTGTCAGGATGTGTGTAGGCGGGGCAGCGTGACGAACGTGAGAGGAGCTAGGCTCCTCTCACAGTCCGCCCTGAAGACCGGAACGGCGCGGGAACACGGCGAGAGGAACGCGCGGAGCAAAGGTAAGTGAATTGACACGGGGGACTTGGCTTACTACTTGCTACTTACTTACTACTACTATATGAGGGATGAATTAATATGGGGGATGAATTACTATAGGGGGGATGAATTACTATGGGGGATAAATTACTATATGGGGGATGAATTACTATATGGGAGATGAATTATTATAGGGGGGATGAATTACTATATGGGGGATGAATTACTATATGGGGGATGAATTACTATATGGGGGATGAATTACTATGGGGGATGAATTACTATGGGGGATGAATTACTATGGGGGATGAATTACTATATGGGGGATGAATTACTATGGGGGATGAATTTCTATATGGGGGATGAATTACTATATGGGGGATGAATTACTATAAAAACTTATTGAAACTAAAAACAGTGTACCATCCTATGTATTTTCAGTTTTAAAAATGTGGCTCTCAAAATAAATTTCAATCGTGGTTTTGGCGAGATTTGGCTCAGTTGAAAAAAAAGGTTGCCCACCACTGGCCTAGGCGATCAGAAGCAGAAGTTGTCCTTCCTCCCTCCCTGTAGTCTTCTGGGACATGTGACAGGTCCAGAACACTATGGGGCCATTTAAAAAGAGCAGCGCTTCTTGCACATGCGCAATGGGCACCTGACTGTGAAGCCTCAAGCTGTCACAGCAGGGTGCCCACACTGAAGATGCTGGTGCCAGGGAGAGAAGATGGCCGGTGAAACCAGAGGTGGTGAGGACACCGCTGGATTGAGGGACAGGTAAGTGTCTGTATTTTAAAAGTCAGCTGCTACAGTTTTTGTAGCTGCTGACTTTTATTTTTTTCAGGTGGAACTCCGGTTTAATATAGTCTCTTTACAAAACATGAAGGATAATTGGCTGAATGATTAGAGTGTAACTGTAACTTGCAGTTTAAATTAAATAACTCAAGTGCTTAGTATGGTGAATAAAAAACAAAAAATACACATATATAAATACTGTAGCCGCTAGTGCACACAACCCATGTCTCATTGGGGCAAATAATAGGAATAAAGGTGAAGAAAAAATGCTGTGCTACATCAAAAAAATTGTACAATACCCATGAATGAAAAAAATTTAAAAATAAGAAATTAAATAGCCTAAACCGCAACCATAATTTTGGACATATATTTTATATTTTTTTTTTCATTTTTTACTATTTTTGTATTTTATTTTTTATTTTTTGTTTCGTTTGGACACTTTCGTATTATTAATATTATACCAATTTGCCATTTGCATTTTCTTAGAATTGATTTCACATTTATATATTTCTTACTGAACACAGTTGTATTGCTGCAATACTCTAATGTGTGTGAATAACATATTATGTATTTGCATTAATGCTTAAGAATTGCACAACTCTATTGATTAATCATTGACACAAGGAGTATCATTTATTACACAATTTTTTAATATATTATAATATTGTATACATCTAATCCATTCAATAGTCACCCATTTATCGTAAGGGCGCGGCACTAATTAATATTTTTAAGTTATTGTATTGCACATACTCATGAGGATGTGATTAGGTGCCTGCGAACATTACTAAGGTATTATTATTTAATTATCTTTGTGGCTCACAAGTTACTTCATAACATTCTAAGAAATTAAATCTGAAAACCAAGAATCACCCAAACCAAAACAAAGAATAATAATTTTGAATCAACCAAAAAAGTCATAAACTCAAGTCCAATCAAAGTGGTGTTCTTCTGTAAAACCTCCTGTGGATAACGAAAATATGTGCAGCTGTCACAAATTCCAGTGTGAAAACATCCTCCACCATATAACTGCTCACCTCATGCAGTGTGATCTCAGATTGTACAGTTGTGTCCAAAATTATTCAACCCCCAATGCTGTAAAGGGGTTTAGGGACTATAGTGTACATTTGGAATTGTATTCAGAATCAAATCCTACAAGGACGTTGTAACTACCCAAATGCAACTAAAATGACATCAATTGTTTATGTAATACAGTAGTAAATGGTTCTTATGTGGTTTCTTCATTGCCACAATTATTCAACCCCTTAAAGACTACCACTCTGAAGAACAGAGGTTCATACAGGTGCTTTCCATCAGGTATTGAAAACACCTGTGGATGTCACCGAGCAGCAATCAAGCATAATAAGCACCAATTAGGCAGCTTTAAAATGACTGTGATACTCAGCTCCTTCTAGACATTTACTGGTGTGGTTACAAACATGGTGAAGGCAAGAGAATGGTCCAGGAAGACAAGAGAAGAGGTGATTTCTCTTCACAGGAAGGGCAATGGCTATAAGAAGATTGCAAAGATGTTAAACATACCAAGAGACACCTTAGGAAGCATCATTCGCAAATTCAAGGCAAAGGGCACTGTTGAAACGCTACCTGGTCGTGGCAGAAAGAAGATGCTGACTTCGACTGCTGTGCGCTACCTGAAGCGTAGAGTGGAGAGAAGTCCCCGTGTGACTGCTGAGGAACTGAGAAAAGATTTGTCAGATGTGGGTACAGAAGTTTCAGCCCAGACAATAAGACGCACACTGCGTAATGAAGGCCTCCGTGCCAGAACTCCCAGGCGTACCCCCTTGCTGTCTCCAAAGAATAAGAAGAGTCGACTGCAGTATGCCAAAAGCCATGTGGACAAACCACAAAAGTTGTGGGATAGTGTTCTGTGGACTGATGAAACAAAATTAGAACTGTTTGGGCCCATGGATCAACGCTATGTTTGGAGGAGGAAGAACAAGGCCTATGATGAAAAGAACACCTTGCCTACTGTGAAGCATGGTGGAGGGTCAATCATGCTTTGGGGCTGTTTTGCTTCTGCAGGTACAGGGAAGCTTCAGCGTGTGCAAGGTACCATGAATTCTCTTCAGTACCAGGAGATATTGGATGGAAACGTGATGCAGTCCGTCACACACCTGAGGCTTGGGAGACGTTGGACCTTTCAACAGGACAATGATCCCAAGCATACCTCCAAGTCCACTAGAGCATGGTTGCAGAGGAAAGGCTGGAACATTTTGGAGTGGCCATCGCAGTCACCAGACTTAAATCCGATTGAGAACCTCTGGTGGGACTTAAAGAAAGCAGTTGCAGTGCGCAAGCCTAAGAATGTGACTGAACTGGAGGCCTTTGCCCATGAAGAATGGGCGAAGATACCCGTAGATCGCTGCAAGACACTTGTGTCAAGCTATGCTTCACGTTTAAAAGCTGTTATAACTGTAAAAGGATGCTGTACTAAGTACTAAGATTGAATGTCACTTGGGGGTTGAATAAAACTGATAATGCTGTGAGCACAGAAAAGACATTTGTGGTTATTTCATTATAACTGTTATGTTATATTTGTCTGACCTACAAGTGCCTCTTTAATGTAAATGTAAGCAAGATGACTGAATGATCAAAAGCAATGTCAAACTGGCCAAAACACTCAATTTCAGTGGGGGTTGAATAATTTTGGACACAACTGTATGTTATGGTCTAACTGCACTTTTGGTCCCAATTGGACTCAGAAGATCAGCTTGTTAAATGAGGTCTCCAAAGTATGCTTCCTCCTTATAAACATCTTGGTGTCATCCGTATTCCTCATTAAAAAGAACTCAACATAGTGCTTTATCCTTTTAAACTTTTATTAAGCAATAAAACATAGCAAATGCACTCATGTTCTGGAGGTGCATATCTGCACCACCTATGATGAACATCCGACAATATATCTATTAAGCACAAGATGGTAGTATCATCTGAACAGCAGAGTCCTGAATGAGCTCAGAAAACCGTCACCATACGGAATGTATTGCAAGGCAAAGCACGGGCCCTTCTCTGTAAATGCAATTGCCTGCTAAAATGCCGTTCCTGGAACGGTTTCACAAATACTACAACCACTGTCCCAATGAATGGAAATGTTGTGATGTCATCCATATGCTCCACCGACGCGTTTTGTCCCTAGTCACGTGACCTCATCAAGGGGACTTCACCTGTTTAGTAAACTTACAGTTTACTAAACAGATGTAAAGTTAGAAGCACTAATGCAAATTAGGTTCAGGATGGTAAAATGTATGCATACATAGCAAAATATTACAAAACAAACGGTAAAAGCTGAACTAACAAGGTCTCTTCACATCAGTATCTCTGTGACTCAATAGCAACATAGAGTCAAGCTTAGAATCACCGCTTCAGTAAATAGCACAGCTGGATATAGCTACATATAGCTGTCCTCATAAACCGCATCCCATCTCAATGAAGTTCATGGTAGCTCTGGTAGTACAGGCAAACAGCTGGAGTGATCCAAGACCAGAGAACAAGGCTTCCCCTCACTAGAACTGCAGTACTCTGGTAGCACTCTTGGAGGGGCTCCCCACAGTAGCTAAGTCTTCCCGTGAAGCTGTGTGCTTTTGGACACCTTTCTGGCTGCCTGCATGCTGGTTCTGACAGTGGAGGGCCTCTCACCTAGCTGCAGATCACTTGCACATCTATCTTTGTCATCTCTTGGAGCTGCTGAGTTAGGAAAGCTGAGGATCTTCCATAGCTCAGAAACCAGGGAGTTATTGGAAAAGTAGTTAAAGGAGCCTATGCCTGCGGCTGAGCATGTTGAATAAATGGACACTCCCTTCAAAATCATAAACATGATGCTTCTGATTTTGTGATCCAGTTCTAAACTCAGTCACAGGGTGCTCAGTCTAAGGCTCACTGGGAGTTGCTAGGGTGCACTGGAGTCACAAGATGACACAAGATGCTCTAAGGAGGAAAAAGAAGCACAGAGTGCACAAGAGTCACTAGATGACACACGATGCTGTAGGGGAGGGAAAAAAGCACAGAGTGTGCAACAGTCACTGGATGCACCAAAGGTGCACATGTGTCACTAGATAAGACTAATGCTCTTGGGTGAACTCGAGTAGTCACAGGGCACACTGGGGTCACTAGATGACCATCTAATTGAATTTGTATGCAATCAGGCAGACCCTTGAACTACAAAATTATTGATAGATCCAAAGGTGCTTGCTCACTCAGATTGTAGCCTGTATGGTGATTCAAATCAAGCTTCACCATCATGGGCAGACTGACCATTTGAGCACTCAGGCACTGCCCGAGGTCCCGGGGTCAGTAGGGGGCCCCATGAGATGCCCCCGGTACCTTTCATTGGCTTTTTCATAGTCTTTTTTTGAGTGTGGGCGAGGACATGGGGGCCCCATGATCCCCTATTGCCCCATGATTTTTCAGTCCGCCCCTGTTCACCATACATGTTACAATCTAATCTCTTAGGATTTACCAAAGCTATGTAATGTGACCTTCCTAAACTATCAAATCAATATGTATCCAATCAGACAGATCCGTAGCCTCCCTAGTGGTCTGATTATGTCAGTATTTCTGTGCTCAAAGCGGTACAGTTTTTTGCATGGAAATATGTTTTTTTTATTGTAGGCCTGTAATTTTTAGGAATAACTCACTGAAATCTGTCCGAACAAGAGTCTAGTAAACATCCCGTGTATGTTAAAATTTAAAACACAAAATCATAAATTATAATTTTAATAAATAATCATAAAAAATAATATAAAAATAATAAATTTTAATTAAATAATATAATCAAACCAAAACACTGAAATTTGAAATAGAGCGCCAAGTTCGCACATCACTGAGCAAAGTCGCAAAATCGTTTTCGGTGTCTGATGACGAATTTCCCCACGAATCATCACTCAATTCTGCAAGTAGTTCTAATTTACTATCACTGTTTTCTAGCTGGTCTAAAACCGCTTTTGACCTAAAGGGACACTTTTTGGACGCCATGGACATTTCTCAGTTTCCAGGCAGAAAGAACAGTAAAAATGCAGGCAGGGCACAGGACAAAGCACTCAGTACAAAATATATGTGAAATGGTTTGAAACAGTAATGTTATATTGTGTGATTTTAGTGTATTTAGTGAATTTCACTTTTTGACATTTTGAAATTTCCCACCGGTTCCGTCCCCTGTACGTTCTGATGTCGCAGGGAACGGAACCCGGAAGACAGATGCCAGCATCAGCCATAGGAGATGACCGGGGACGCTACAGGGGTTACATCGCGGGAGCACAGGACAAGGTAAGTGAAGAAGATATCACGGAGCAGCGCTGCAGGGTATTCCCGAGTGTAGCTCGGGGTTACCGCTTTTGGTGTTGAAACTTTACCCCGAGCTACACTTGGGAATACCTCCAGGGAAGCTAAAGTGGTTGAAAGGCTGAAGGTTTTTTATCTTCGTGCATTCTCTGCATGGAGGTAAAAAAACTTCTGTGTGCAGCAGTGCTCCCAGCCTCTTCAATACTTACCTGAGCCTCATAGCAATCCCATGGTATGAATGACAGCCTCGGCTGCCCTGGGTCTCTGCTTCCTCAGTGGCTGAGAGAGCAAGCAGAAGCCATTGGCAATCACAGCCAGTCAGCCAATGAGGAGAGAGAGGAGACACAAGAAGCAGCGGGTGCCCCCATAGCAAGCTGCTTGCTGTGGGGGCACCCGATAGGAGGAGCCAGGAGAGCCTGCGGGGGACCCAAGAAGAGGAGGATCCAGGCTGCTCTATGCAAAACCACTGCACAGTAGGTAAGTATGGACATGTTTTGTTGTTTTACAAAAAAACAAAAGGAACCTTTTAGAATTGCTTTAAACTAAAAAAAAATGTGTTAGATCTAAAGTAGATTGTAGTGTGTATGGTGAGCTTAGGAGAAATGAGTTGCCACGTGACTTAAAATGTTTAGCTGTGTCCTGGCACTCATTAGAACTGAAGAAGCCACTTGCAAGTGTGGTGGAAAACCTTCAACATTAAACAAGTCTAGTTGATTGTGAATAACTACTATTAGCTAAACCACAATCTGAATAAATGAGAACATTCACACACTCTATAATGCAATTATAAAAATATAGCTGACAGATATCTGTTTAATCCATTCTACAAAAGAGCATCACCTTCACATTGCCCTGTCTAACCCTAACAGAGTTGTTCACTTTTGCTTTGAAGAAAAAGTAAATGAATGATGAGTAAGGGAAATGTTCCCAATACAGCTCACTGCGATAAAATCTGCTGTTCTTTTACTGAATTACTTGTCTGTTCTTGAGACTAGGAGAGCTTATCAGTGATACACTGTCACAAGGCTGTGCCACAAACAACAATCACTGCAGTTCCATGTACTGCGCAAGTATGACTATATTTTACAGACTCGCTTTAACTGTTTGTACTTAATCTATTATTTAAAAAAAGATTTCTACCGGAAGAAAGTTGTAATAATCCCCTGGTGATTTCATATTGTCTGCTTATTTACCCACTAAAAAACATGGGATAAAAAATAGCTTGGTTTGATAGTGACAGGCTTGGAGGAAATTAAATTATAGTAGCATGGTCCTCTAAGAAATGGTACTCATCTGACTATGTAGTCAAAATAATGGCAATCCTGACAGAACATAAGCAATCATTACAACTAATGACAATTGTTACAATCTGCAGGCTGCAAATAGGGAATCAATACAACATGCAGCCATAAAGAATAAGCAATTATTACAATATGTGGGTAACAAACAGGCAATTGTTACAGCATATTTTCTTGGTTGTAATATCTAATCCGCTAATGAGGGCCTTTTTGGCACAAGAACGGGTCCAGGTTAGTTCAAATGTACTTCTGTAAACCTTATGAGTTATTTAAAGGCAATTCTGCCCTTAAAAATGGCCAAAAAAAAAAAATTAAAATGATAAAATATAAGCAGGGTTGTTCTGCTCCCAACATGTAAAAAACATACAGTGATCAAAATATATTTAGCAGTGTCAAATGCAGATAAATCTGCATAGATCAAAAAAAGTGCCTATATGAAGTTCATGGAATTTCACATACATATAAATCAATATACATAACAGATAAAATTCAAAACGCTAACACTGACGTATAAAGCCGTTCATAACACTGCCCCAAACTACTTCATCGATTTTGTCTCCAAATATCACCCAAACCGTACTCTCCGCTCCTCACAAGACCTCCTACTCTCTAGCTCCCTTGTTTCCTCCTCCCTTGCTTGTCTCCAGGACTTCTGCAGGGCTTCCCCCATCCTCTGGAACTCCCTACCCCAATCCATCAGACTATCATCTACTCTGCTCACCTTTAGGCGCACTCTGAAAACCTATCTCTTCAGGGAAGCCTACCCCGCCCTCAGCTAATACTGAACTCCTCTACTCTTCCAACCACTCCATCCCCCACAGCTATTTCCTCCCGTACCACTATCCCCTCCCTCCTAGATTGTAAGCTCCAAGGAGCAGGGCCCTCGAACCCCTCTTATATTGAATCATATTATTACTGTACTGTCTCGTGTACTGTCTCCCACCATAATGTAAAGCGGGTAAAGCGCTGAGCAAACTCTCGGCGCTATATAAATCCTGTATAATAATAATTATACATATATAGATTTCCCAATCCAAATTCATTTGAAAAAGTCCTTTGTTATTCCATATATAAATGTATCTGTGTCAGTGCTCCACCCTTTTGCTACTTGCCCTCTAGAGGATCCCCCCCTTCCTGACCAGGCCATATTTTGTCATACGGTGCTGCATTACTTTAACTGACAATTGCATGATCATGCAATGCTGCCCCTCTGTGTTTTTTATTTTTTGTGCTATAAACAAAAAAAGACCAACAATTTTGAGGAAATTTAGGACAAAATGTATTCTGCTATATGTATTTACTAAAAAAAAAAATCCAAATATGTGAAAATGAATTGGTTTACATAAAAGTTATAGCATTTACAAATGGCGGTATATATACTGGAATTTTTTTATACAAGTAATGGCAAGCGATCAGCAACTTGTAGGGGGACTGCAGTGGGCATTCTGACACTGGAGGGGAACTGACTAACTGTCACTGACATCCCCAGTGATACAAATACAGTGATCAGTGCTAATAAAAAGCTCTGACACTGCGATCAAAGGGTTAACCATGTGCTGCGTGTGCTTTAGTGTGTCAGCACATTGCTTTTTATTGCTCTGCTCATGAAATGCCCCTGGTACCTTTTTCATAGGCTTTTTTGAGTTTGGGCAAGGACACAGGGGCCTCATGATCCCCTATTGCCCGGGGGCCCCATGAGTTATCAGTCCGCCCCTGGTGTGAACCTTTTATTTGCTCATTAAAACAATATACAGCAGAATAACACACTTACATATTTACTTAAAGTCACAGACTCTACAATCTCTTTGAAACACAATGACTTCTCAGACCAGAAGTGATGTCATCCAGCTCCGCCTGACATGTTGCATTACTTCATCCTTCCCATGCGATTGAGTGGAATTTTCACCACCCCTCTAATGGCTTTCTGTTAAGCCACAAAGGGGAGAGTGCACACGCCATGGCCCCAGTGGCAAAACATTATCACCACATTTTGACAGAGAGTGACCAAACCCCACTACAATGCCAATATAAATGAGCCCTTAGACTGGAATGTGTATGTGAGATACAGTTTTCCATTTGCTATTTTCATCTTTTAACTGCTTCAATAGGCTAATTATCATCTATAAGCGCTGCCGCACTTTGACTAACAATTGTTTGGTCATGCAACACTGTACCCAAAACTAAATGTTTATCATTTTTTCACACAAATAGAGCTTTCTTTTGGTGGTATTTAATCACCACTGGGTTTTTTATTTTTTTGCTAAATAAGTGAAAAAAGTGAAATTTAAAAAAAAACGCATTTTTCTTTGTTTTTGCTCAAAAAATTTTGCAGATAAATAATTGTTCTTCATAAATTTAGGCCAAATGTATTCTGCTACAATTCTTTGATAAAAATAACCCAAATCAATGTTTATTATTTAGTCTGTAGGAAAGGTAAAGAATCCACAAACTATGGTATATATCTGAAAATTGATCAGTCTTGATGTACTGATGTACTGATCTCATTTCTTGAGGCCCAAAAATGTTAGGACAGTAAAGATATCCCCCAAATTACTCCTTTTTGGAAAATAGACAGTTCAAGGTATTTAGTAAGAGGCACAGTGAGTTTTTTTGGAAGTTGTCATAACTTTTTGAAAGATGAAGAAGTTAAAAAATAAATTTTCACAATGTTCTTGTTTTTTTACATACTGTCACAACTGCAGTACAAAGCCATCATATAACTGGTGTGGCGGTGATCATGGACATTGACTGGTGACAGTACAAATAATATTTTTCTTAATTTTTTATTTACTTTTTTTTTATGTGTTTTTTTTTTTTTAACAAACTGTGACCAGAACAATACCACAGTAACATTGTACTACTCTGGGGAAGTGATCAGGATTTTTTTTTTCAATATATTATGATTGCTTATAGCAGTAAATGTCATTGCTATAAGCAAGCATTTTACTCAATGAAATTGATTAATTTAGTAAGTATGGTTGTGATTAGCTGTGATTGGTCACAGCTAATCACAGGGTACAGATGGGCTGTGATTGGCTCTGTCTGTACCATGTGATCACAGTGACCTTTCATAGCTGGTAACTCAATTGTACACAATTAATGGCATGAAAGGACGTCATTCATAGTTTACAATTGTCATGTGATCTGCTGTGATTTGTCACAGTGATCACATGGTACTGGCAGCAGGTGACTGGTGGACTCAGCGGGTGACAGCGCCCGCAGTACAGCCGCACGCAATGTGCGTTCCAGGAGAACATCACACGACATCCACCTGGAACATGTCAAGTCCTGTTTGGCTGTCATATTGCAATAGGCCAAACAGAAAGTGGTAAAGAAACAATGTCTGCAAACATGTTGTTAGATAAGCAAACTGTGATATTTTTGTAAAAAACAATCTACCAACCAACAATTTAGCAAAGCATCTGCTATGTTATAGAAAATATTTGTGTTAATGTAAATCTTCCCTGCTTTGCCACATAAAGCCTAGCCTATAATATTTTCAATGTGAAATGTAACAGAACCAGGGAATGCACTTGTTTTATGCTATTGAAAGTTTTCAGCTCTGTTGTCGATGCCAAACTCTGTTACTGGGTGGGACACTATTAAACAGAAGCGGACAATAAAAAGTGTTTCCATATAGATAATTCATTATTGTTATAGAATAAGTACAAAGATGCCAACACTCTGATAAAACTTTCATTTCACATTTTCTTGCCTATAAAAAGTAACAATAGCTTACACATTTTTGCCTTGGCTGGCCTTAGTCAGTTGGAGGTGGAGCAGTACACTCTTGAACTAAGTTCTTTATACTTGATGTGACTGCAAATTTATAGTGAGTGAGAGGTCTGCGAAATTTTACACCTTTCACAAAACTGAGCATAAGGTATTAAAATGCCTAAGCAGAAGTTCCTTACAGAAAAACAAAATCAAAACCACCAGTATATGTAATGAAATAGGCCATTTTTTATTTAAAAGTTGAACATGGCCGAACACTTGTCACCATCCTGAGCCTTCCTATTTGTTGACCCTACCCATCAAATTTACTGATTGAAAGTGACGGTCTTTATTTTTAGGAGAGGCTGGGCAGGGGTCTGCTTTTAGAGCAAGATTTGTTGTTCTGCCTTTATATTGCTCCTTGTGGCATTCTGGAGGTAAGGTTTCACATGTCACCAGTTTCACTCCAGAATTATACTTTGGGGAAAAAAAACACTAGTGTGCCCTAAAAAAAATAGTAAATTATTCTTTATCTCGGTGGCATTGTTAAATATAAACAATTCATAAAACATTATACTTATATTAAATCATAAAGGTGCAATATCCACGGAAAAGCATGGTAGCCTTGGATACATAGGGGCTTGGATATGTGACATTATCCTGCACAGAGGGTCTGCTTGTGGCTGGTAGGAAACACTAGTGGAGCCAGCTCCTCATACGTGTTTACATGATATTTCCTGAGTGCTGGGCTGGGCATTATTTAATGTGAGGTACTACTGAGGAAGTCACATGGTGTGACGATACATAGTCTGGCTGAAAAAAGACAAAAGTCCATCAAGTTCAACCATTACAAAAAAAAGTGTATGAGTCCCGAGACCGGAAGAGACGCAGGAGCCATGGCCCGCTGTCTATACTATATACCTATGTTTTTAAACATTATTGTAAGTGAAGCACAGTGGCTAAGTGGTTAGCACTTCTGCCTGACAGTACTAGGGTCATTGGTTCGAATCCCAACCACGGCACTACCTGCCTGGAGTTTGCATGTTCTCCCTGTGCATGCATGGGTTTCCTCTGGGTACTTTGGTTTCCTCCCACACTCCAAATACATGCTGGTAGGTTAATTGAATCCTGTCTAAATTGGCCTTAGTATGTATATAATAACCATAGCCAACACAGGGTTACAGGTCACGTACAAGTTCCATCCGAAGGGGAGATTGGCTAAACTGGCTGAAATACTGACACTTTGTGGCTGAATGCTTCCTAGCTATGGGTACTGAACCCTAATGGATAATTCCTATCTGTTAATCCAGCTCTGATGAAGAAGGGATCACCCTTTCGAAACGTGTTAGCTTGACCAAGAGTTTATCTCCCCTTTGGATGGAACTTGTACTTGACCTGTAACCCTGTGTTGGCTATGGTTTTTATATGCCTATTTTACTGATACTCTTGTGAGTATATTTTATTAATAAATTAATCTACTGTTTACTGAGGTAATGCACAAGGTTGGTGTGCTCTTTCTTTTATTCTTTACTACAGTCCATATCAAGCTTCCCCAGCTTCGTGATAGAGCTGCAAAACCTTTGATCAGTATTGGATAAACATACTTTCTCATTAATAATCTTCCTCTGATTGGAGCCCTTGAGTACAGGAGATGGTGGATGTATGGCTTTAGTATGTGTTTGCATGTATGAATGTAAGTTAGGGACCTCAGATTGTACACCCATTGAGGGTTAGGGACTGATGTGAATGTACAATAATATATGTAAAGCGCTGCGCAAATTGACAATACTATATAAGTACCTAAAACAAATGAAATAAAGTGCAATTTTAACTGAATACATTTACTTAACAATACATACTACACTATAGGAACCTCCTGTCTTGTATGAGTTCACTGCAGGAACCGTGAAGGAACCGATCTCATATCCAACGACAACAGGAGATTATTCTCAAGTGGAGTCACCAAAAGGAACCCCAAAGGTGGTCAAAGTGTATTATGACCTGTGGATTGGCAGGCCCATCAGTTGTGGTGAGCACAGTGGTGACTGGTGGTGGGAATCACTACGCATGATTTGGATTTAGCATAAGAGGTGTAACACAGGATGAAATTGGAGAAGCTCAAGTATATATTGTTAGCTATAAGACTGAACAGATAATTGAAGACCTTTATTATTTGCAAAGGACACTTTTGATCTGACACTCTATGAATATATGATATTGCATTTTCACATTAGTATATACTTTTTGGGGTGATATGTATATTTTCACAGGATTGCACCTCAAGCACATATTGATAAAGAGAATATGTTTTCTATTATATTTATAATCATGTTGTGGGAACACAATTTTTGTTGGCAGCCATTCTATAGGGTTACGTGTAAGGGTTATAGATAGTGTTGATAATACAACATTTTAACTTGTTTTTAAATTATAATCACAATATCTGGTTTATCACTATTTATTAGAGGCGTGGGATCATACACATTTAATTTTTTGTCTATAGGCTTGTACTGAACTTGATCAATGGATTGACTTCAGTACAACCAGCATACCCATAGATGGATCAAATCTTGTCCGATCCCTGCTGAACCAGCTGAGATTCAATCCATCTATGGCCAGCTGAAGACCCACTTGCAATAGGAGCTAAAGGTTTTGGTGATTAGGCTTCATTGCTGGGAGGAAGAGCATGTAGGAGAAGTATGCACAGAAAATTACCATCGACAGACTTTGGAAGAGTATTGTGAAGAGCACATATTCCTGTGGAAGAAATTAGAAGCACAATTGTGCATTGGAGCACTGGATAATGTTTGATTAGTGTTGTTGAAAATGCACATGGACTTTTTCACAGCATTTTAGGAATTATTTTCTTGTTCAATAGTTTTTATTGGTATTGCATTAATACGGTATAAGACATGGTTCTCGGGATACAGTAGAAAGGAAATATTTTATCTTGGATAATAGAGACAACAACTCATAGTTAGACATTGTCATTGACATTGATCTGTTAGTAGAGAAAAACTTGTTGACTGTCATACAGAACCATAATGTAACACCAAGCTAACAATGCAGAAGTAGCAAGATAAAAGGAGTAGTCACAAAAAGCACAGGTTAGCCGAACACATCACATCAGGTGGTGTTCACTAATAAGTAATGAGGGTCTGAGTCAATTAATTGAAAGAGTCCGGGGAACCAAGTCCAGATAGGTATAGGAGGGTTGAGAGGGGGGGAGGTTGCTGGTGACAGAGGAGAGGCTTAGCTCTAAGCAAGTTGTGTAGAAGGGCAAAATAAAAATTATATCATGATTATTTATTGATTTAAGAACACTATTGGATTGCACTATTAAGTTTATTGTTCTAAGCACAGTGGATATTGCATCTTTATGATATATTATAAGTATGATGTTCTATGAAGTGTAATGTATTTAATAATGTCACAGGGTAAAATATAATTTAAAAAATATTAAGGATACACTAGTGCTATTTTTCAAGTATAATTCTATTTAAATACCTAAATAGGTATTTTCAATACAGCAGCAGGTACATAAAGGAAATTTAGAAAGTGTTGTCGACACTTATTTGATTTTTACCAGTTTCACTCCAGCCTGTCTCCTAGATTTCTGCAGTCTGTCCTGATCCTGGTACTTTACAAGTCTCTATCTTCTACCATCCTTAGTTTCTGCCTTTAGCAAGCGTATGCATTAATGTCACCTTCTCCAGGTGGATTTAAAGATTTTTACTGGTCATTTGGGTTCTACAACTTTGTCTTGTGCATTTGCCACCAGTTGTAGTAAAAGGCAAACCAGTGGCTAAGACCTGGGAGGATCATACAGTTCATTACATATACCCGTTTGCATGTCCCTGATGAAGACCAGCTCTGCTTACACCCAATGCCTTAAGGGAGCCCAAACTTAGTTCTAGAGACCCACATATAAGAATTATTTTTTTTTTACTTTTTATTATCATTGTAAATATGTTGGAATTAGAGTAAAAGTGTATTCTTTTGTACACATCTCACACACACACACACCAGAGCCATACTCACACTTACCCGCTCCCAGCTCCACACTTCCTCTGTACAGCTGCTCCTCTGCCACTGGATGGCTGTGCTGCTCACCTTATATTGGCTGGCCTGTAATTGGTTGGCCCAGCTGCCCACCTCCTCTGGGTGCTATTGGTTGTTTTTTAATGCTTGTACATTTTTAATACTAGTACTATACTTGGAGTACTTATTAAAAGTGCATATTTGGAGACTTTTGATATGACGGAATATGCAAGGTGAGGACCAACATAAGTAGTATAAGTCATAGTTTTCTTTTTATATGCTGAAGCTGTAAATACTTGAGGAAAAATGCATAGAAGAAATAGTTATTTAGATAATCCAGTAGAAGAGGCTGTTTTCCTTGCAGCTCACAGTTCCTGAAAAACAATGAATACATGTCAGCCCTGTTTACTCATGAAAATACAGCAATTCATTAATGCTTTGCAAGAGATTGACCTAACTGAATGATAATACTGTGATGTTTTTTGTGTTAATTGACATTTCATAATGTTAAACATCTTTGCAAAAATGTGTCTATACTGCTATAAATATTTTTAATGAGTTTTATTTTTGATTAAGAAAGAAAAGTCATTTTGTCAAGCCTATGAAAGAAGCTGTAATAGAAAAAAAAATATTGAAAGCTCATTAAATGCCAATTGAGAACATCATATTTATTGAAGTTTAGCAACTCTACAGAAGATGTGTATCCCTTATAGGCTTGCAAGCGCTAAATTAATATGATTTAATAATACACTAATCTCTGGCAAACATTGTCTCATTAAAATGTGTTAGCATGCATTGTAGACTCTAATACAGGAACAATACAGGAAAAGGACTCACCAGTGTTATAGAATATACTTAATTAGACTGAAAGTACCATAATGTACAATACGTGTAATTAGAGTTAGTTTTATATCCAGCTAATTTATTTTAATTCTGTTTTGCCTGTATATAAAATTATTATGTGGCACTACTGAGGGCACTGAGGATATAGTTTTCATTTCATAATTACATACTGCCAAGGAAAAAAAGATACCAAATGTTTTGTTATGTTTTCATTGAGTTCTGCCACTCTGTATGGCATTAATTTTGTATGACTTTTACAGTGGCATTCATAATCACTTTCACTAAAAGCATAACATGGGCAATAATGTAAGAAGGCAATTGAAAAAAAAGATTCTTTAAATAAAGTCACGATGCGTAAATTAGCCATAGGGTCCTCAAAGGTGCTCAGTCCAAAATTATTAGCTTGCCTTTTCATGAACTCCATGAACTAAGAAATAAAAGCAGTTGAAAAGGAAATCTTCACTGAACTCCCACTGTCAATGTGCAGCTAGTTCTTTTGCAAAGAATGCCCAATCTTGTACAAGGGAAATAAAAGCACACTCTACATTTACATTTTTCTTCCCTATATTAAAGGCTTGTCCTTTTAGGATTTAGGAGGGGGAGACATGTTCATGGACCCTACCTTTCCTGATAACCCATGCTGCATGCTTGGATAAGGGTCTGGTATTTTTTTTGTGTGGACACCATGCCTTTTTTCCTAATTAAAAATCCATTCTAGACCCTTATCTAAAATAAAGACCTGGTTTGCATTTTGGAAATAATTTTGGCCTGGTATGCTTCAGAAAGGGTGCATGCATAAAAAACAAAAAAACAAAACTGAGGTGGGCACCCCCCAAAATCCATACGACCCTAACCATGATAATAGTCAGTTAAGGATTTGGGAGGGTACCACAAGAAAAAAATGGTGTCCCCAAAATCCAACCCCCTGATTAGAGCCTGGTATAGATTTAGTGGAGGATCCCAGGCAAGAAAATATAGATATCACCCCCCCCCAAAAAAAAGACACCCCCTTTCCAGGCATGATGCTTGGCTGGCCAGGAATTGTAGGGGCAGTGAGTTTGCTCTCCCCCAACTCCTGTACCAGACCACATATCTTCAAGATCACCTCACCAAGGTCGGTGTGATCAGATGCTTTCCCAATTTACATATGGCGCTGTTTATATCCTGCAAAACTGAAGTAATGAAATGTTTGTAGCTTCCAATTTCTTAGACTATAGAGATGATTGGCGCCATTCTGGTCTCCAATCAGCTCTATGGTCAGCTGGCAGAAACACCGGCTTCATTCTCAGGTTAACCCAATGGCATGGACCTTCCCGACAAGGCTGTGGAAGGCAGTGGGGGAGGAGGGGCATCATCTCCCGCTGCTTGTAAAAGCAATCCTGCAGCTAATTAGCCACTAGGATTGCTTTTACATGAAAGCCGATCGCCGGCTGAAAAAAATTATACCAGGATTATGCCTGCAGCTGCAGGCATCATCCTGGTATAACCACTCAAAATCCACTAATGTACCAGTCCATCGCTGGTCCTTGTTGGGTATATATGCTATGTTCTTTTTTTTTTTTTTTTTTTTTTTTTTGGATGCAGCCTGTGGGCTGAATGAAAAAAAGAGAAGAAATCTCTGCCAGAAAAACTGTGTGGTTTGCCCACCATTAGAATATACCGCCCTGCATCCACCCACTTCTAATGGTAGGCACACATGAAATGTTCCTTTATTTTTGTCTTTCAGACCGATATTCACATTGATTGATGTGGTTGAAGAAATCTCTGCCAAATTTTTTTTTAAAACTGTATGCTGAAGCATAGGGGCCATTCACCCACTGGCCACCCCAGGCCCCTATCCTTGGGCATATATGCTCTTATTTTTTAACTGTAGATGAAAAATCTCATCCAACAGTGCTGCACACACTGACTTATGTATATTCTGAGAGCAAGATGCTATTGCTGTCAGAATAAACAGATTGGTGCTGGAGCTGAATGGCATTTTCTGCAAAGAAAACAGAAATGGTTAACAAAACAATAACAATAAAACCGTGAGTATAACAGTAACTCAACAAAAAAAAAACCCAACTATTTTTTGTTTTTTTTAATTTTTTTAGTTTTTTTTGTACTTTTACTTTTTATGGGTTTTTTTATGTTTTTTTTTAAGCTGCAACAAGCAGATATTAGGGTCTCTTAAAATGCGATGGACAGATTCCTGACTACCTAACATCTTTCGAGACCCTGTGCGAATATGTGCCCTGAACTGTGCTGTACCCTATACTAATACTCCACTAGTGTGTGGTAGCGACCAAAGCAGTCATTGAGGCAGAAACAAGGTTGGCCAGGACAGGAGGGGCAAAAAAAGCAAATGCTTTGCCTAACTCCATGTCTGCTACACACACATCATATTTTTTTGGGGTGTCCTTTGGGTTGGGGTACTAGGAATATAATTGGGAACATGCCTCTCACGCAGCTGGCTAACTGCATCTGGCTTGGGGGTTTGGGCCATAGCACCTTCTGGATACAAAAGAGCTGTGATGATCTCTTCCTGGAAATTTAGAAAGGGTCCACTATGTCCAGTTGCTTTGTAAAGCACAAAAGCTGAAATAAATAAATAGACACTTTTTTGTACCAGCGTCTGGCTTTTTGGGAAACTAAGTACGGCCTCGTCATCTGGTCGTTGAAGTCCACCCCTCCCATGTTAAGGTTATAGTCATGAACACAGAGGCTTCTCAACAACACCAGCTGCCATGGCAATTTGGATAGTCATGCCTGCGTGAATGGAAGACTGGACGAAAACATCCCGTTTGTCTTTCCATTTCACTGTGAGCAATTCCTCATTTCTCAAACAGGCTTTTTCCCCCTTTCTAAGACAGGTATTTACAAGCCGTTAGGGGAAGCCATGGTGATTAGGTCGCATGGTGCCACATGCGCCAATTCCAAGATTGTACACATGTCTAAAAGCAGCACGCTTGAATAAAAATTGTCCACATATAAATGGTACCCCATATGAAAAAAGGATGACACCAAATCCCAAACTATCTTTCCACTGCTCCCCATGTAGTATGGGCATCCAGGGGGCACCACGTGACTATCTTTTTCCTCATAAATCCGAAACGTATATGTATAGCCTGTTGCCCTCTCATAGGTCTTATACATCTTGACCCCATATCTGGCACGCTTGCTGGGGAGAAATTGTGTGAATGCAAGGCGGCCAGAAAAATTAATGAGGCACTCCTCAAAACAGATGTTTTGCTGGGGAGTATAGACATTTGCAAATTTTTGGTTAAGGTGATTTACAAGGGGTCAAATTTTGTGGAGTCGGTCAAATTCAGGGTCACCCCGAGGACGATAGTGAACTGTCATTGAAATGCATAAAACGCATTATATTCTCATATCTATGCCTGGCCATAGCAGCAGAGAACACAAGCATATTATGAATGGCGTCTGTGGACCAATACAACTGCAATTCATTTTTTTTTATTAATACCCATGTTGAGGGTTAGGCCCCAAAAAAACTTTAAATTCAGAAACAGTAATAGGTTTCCATCTAAATGGTCTGGCAAGGTTGGAATTTGGGTTGGCGGCAATAAACTGTTGTGCATATAAATTGCTTTGATCCACAATGCAGATCTTCAGTGAAAAACAGCTCCAAAAATCAAGGAGAGTAGTTAAATTTGCTGTTTCCACCTGAATTCCTGGTTGGACAGTGAATGGAGGAAGTACAGGTGCTGCAGAATTTGTGGGCTGTTAATCAGGATTTGCAAGCACATCCAGAAGGACACTATGGGCTCTACGGGCCTGTGTGCAAATTCTTGGTGGCTGCGGGACACTACTTGTGCTCGCCACTGCACCAGCTTGTACTGCACTTATGGGACTTGCCATGTTGCCAGGTGATACTGCAGTGCTGGTATGTATAAGACCAGGTTCTACTAGGCCACTGGTGCTCATCAGTTCACCAAAAGTTTGAGTGGCACTAGTACTGGCACTCTGCTGAATATGAGAATCATCATGTGAATGTAACACCTCAACAACCTTGGAATGGGGTCAGGTACGCCTCACCCTAGCAGGGACCTCTACTCCATCGTCTGAGCTATCTGTCAGGATGCCCTGCTGTCTACAGGTTTGTATTCTGAGGCAGATTCTGTCATTGAGGCTTCCCCTTTGCTCTCATCTGACATGCTCAGAATCCTGTAGGCCTCTTCACTAGAGTACCTTTCGTTGGACATTTTGGCCACTAAATTTATAGGTACCTAGTGAGACTCATGGGAAAAGAGCACCTGCCTGTCAAGGACTGCTTGAACTGCTACAAAACATTTTACCTGCAAGTGCTAATAGAAATCAGGCCTGATCCTGTGAACACTACGGTTTTGTGTGCAATATATCAAGTGACAGTGATCTACTGACACTGCACTTGCTGGGGGATGGGAGGGGGGTAAGCGTAGGGGCTAAACAGAGGTGGACAGGTTCTTGGGCTGATCCTGCTAACTCTATGGTTTTGAGGACACTATACTAATATGAATGTTGGTATAGTGCTGATCTGACCAAAGATATTGATCCTTTCAGACACTATAATAAAAATGGAGGTTTATTGTGTATGGGAGAGTGTTCTTGGCAATCAAGGGGTTAAATGCAATGACTGATGTAGTTACGGGCAATCTGACGCTATCTGGGAGGGAAGCTAACTGATGCTAAATGATGCTAACACTATCTGAAGTCGCCGGTGACACTAATACAGTGATCTGTAAAAAAAAATGTACACTGTACTAATGACACTGTTGATGGGGCAGTGAAGGGGTTAATTGGGGGGCGATCAGGGGGTTAAATGTGTCCTAAAAAGTAGAAGAAAGCATGCAGGTGGCGCAAACACCTAGTGCATTTTCCATTATTAAAAGTATAAAAGGACAAAAAATATACTCACAAACATAGCATGTGTATAAAGCATAAAAGGCCACGGAGATGGCCACAAGGATGGCAGAGTGTTCGGCTGATGGTGTGGTCGGCCTGTTGACGCGTTTCGGGAATGAATCCCTTTCCTCAGAGCTATGTCCAGCCTAAATTCAAGTGTTGCTTTATATGTCTGCGGTCAGTGCCGCCTATAGCAAAGCCTCTCCCCTCAAACCCGAAAAAGGAGAATGGGATAGTGGGAATTATTAAAACCATGTATACAGAAAATTACTACATGAATTTAAAAAATGCAGTTTTAAAAACATAAACATTACAATATATTATGAATTATAATAGTAGTTGTAAAACTATGAAGATCTATATAGTAGGCAACCAAAAAACAATATAGATGTGAACTAGGGAGGTATAGGTAGTGTCAAGAGCAATAGTGTGATATTACAGTTCCTCAAAAAATTCCCACATCTTGAAGTTGGTATGTGCACATCCATAGAAATGACTGAAATTCATTTACAATATGTAACATCATTGCCTTTTGCATTCGATACAACCCTAAGACTTTCCATATAAAAAGGATCCTCAAAAAGTTTTGGGGTATTTTAGACCAGGACCCGTTTTTAACCAATGCCATCTCCGCAAATTTGGAGGTAATTTTTAGGAATCCCAAAGATTACAGGAGCTTCATAGCAACTAATAGGCTCAAAAGTGTCCAGACAACTTTGGCATCCTCTTGGAAGATATTATTCGATTAAAAAGGCAGCTACAGATGTGGAACAAGTAACTGTGGATGTTGCCAATTCATGTAGCATAGGAAAAAAGAAGTAATGGGCAATGATGGCATTATCTACAAGGTTAAACTATTTATTAATTGTAGCTCACAATACGTTTTATATTGTCTCATTCACCCTTGCTGCCTTTTATATGTGGGTCACATGACCCGCACATTACATATCAGATTTGGAGAGCACAAAAGAAACATTAAACATGGTTGTGAGGGGCATTTGATTCCCAATCATTTTAACCACTAGCCTACAGGGTACTTATACCCCCTTCCTGCCCAGGGCAATTTCCAGCTTTCAGCGCTGTCACACTTTGAATGACAATTGCGCGGTCATGCAACACTGTACCCATATGAAATTTTTATAATTTTTTTGTTACAGAGTTTTATTTTGTTGGTATTCAATCGCCTCTGGGGTTTTTAGTCTTTCTTAAACAAACCAAAAACCACTGAAAATTATGAAAAAAAAATTTTTTTCTTAGTTTTTGTTATAAAATTTTGTAAATAAGTGATTTTTCTCCTTCACTGATGTGCGCTAATGAGGCTGCAGTGATGGGCACTGATAGGCTGCACTGATGGACACTGATAGGCATCACTGATGGTCACTGATAGGCATCACCGATGGGCACTGATAGGCAGCACTGACTGGCACTGTTAGATGGCACTGACTGGCACTGTTAGGCGGCACTGATGCACACTGATATGCAGCACTGATAGGCAGCACTGACTGGCACTGATAGGTGGCACTGATTGGCAGCACTGATAGGTGGCACTGACTGGCACTGATGGGTGACACTGAAAGGCAGCTCAGATGGGCACTGATATGTGGCATTGATGTGCACTGGTAGGCACAGATATATTGCATTGATGGACACTGGCAGGTGGAACTGATGAGCACTGACAGCTGGCACTGATGGACACTGACAGGTGGCACTGCTGGGGCTACATAGATCATCAGCGCACACTGATCATCAGTGCCCTCTGAGGGATGCCAATTACCGACTCTGCTCTCCTCTCGAGCTGTTAGCGTGACAGCTCGTGAGGAGAGAAATGCCCATAACCGGCATTTCCCTATTTACATGAGATCAGCTGTGATTGGACGCAGCTGATCACTTGACTGAGCAGACATCTTCGGCTCTTTCCGAGGGACACAGTGCACCACCGATCGCAGCGCTGCGCGGTCCCCGAGCCGAGTATGCGCGGTTAGAATGGGACAACGTCATATGACGTCTTCCCAGAATAAGAGAGCCGCCTTGCGCCCACCCGTCATTATACTATATGGCGGGCGGGAGGCAGTTAAAGAAAACATGACAATAACCCAATGGGTCTCGGGGTTTTTGGGTTAGAAAGCATTCCTAGAGACATTGGCACTGGCAGATGATTTTGTCGATTATGTCAGAGAGAGACCTTTCGGATTCACCATCTGGGGACTTTGTCACCTAGAGGGCTTAATGAAGGGCTAGATACAAATGCCCTGAACCATTGATAACATACTGGTTCCTCCATAAATTGTCTGCACTGGTGGGCAACTTTGCAGATTATGTCAGACAGGGTATAATGAAGGGCTAGATGTAAATGTTCTTAGCCATTGATAATACACTGGTTCCTCCATACATTGGTGGTTTCCATTCATTCTCTTTCACCTGTTCATTTCACGTTGATATGCATCCATTAGTGTTATGAACATTATACACCCATTTCTTCACGTATAAAAATTTTTATTTTTGTTTGCAATTTTTTTGTGTTTTTTCTATTATATATCATCATCAGATACCCCACAATAGCGAATAATCTTCTATTTTTCCCCTTTCTTTTTTTCTTCTTTTTTTTCTCCTCTTTTGCAACAATAGTGATGTGCCCGAATGTGCTGGATTCACACCAGGTGTGGTGCCGCAGCAGCACATCCCAGGGGTCCTCCAGGAGGTGCAGGATCCCCCTGGTGTGCTCCAGCAGTTTGCCTTGCGAGTACCGGATGTGGCGTCACTACGGCGCACTTCCAGTTGGCTACTTCTGGCCTTTGGAACGCACAACCACGCCGGCGTGCGTTCCGGCAGCCATTTCACTCTCATTTTTTGATATTTCTATGGATGTGCACATACCAACTTCACTCTCCATGACAAAAAAACCAAGATGTGGGTCTGTTTTTTTAGGTACTGTAACATCACACTGTTGCACTTGACACTACCTATACCTTCCCATTTCACATATTGTTTTTTGGTTGCTTACTATATAGATCATCTTTTTACAACTGCTATTATAATTTATAATATATTATAATGTTTTTAAAACTGCAATTTTTAAATTCATGTAGTTATTTTCTGTATACATGGTTTTAATAATTCCCATGATCCCCTTCTCCTTTTTTGGGTTTGTGGGGAGGGGCTTTGCTATAGGCGGCACTGGCCACAGACATATAAAGCAAAACTTGAGTTTAGGCTGGACATAACTCTGAGGAAAGGGATTTGTCCCCAAAACACATCAGCAGGCCAAGAGCACCATCAGTCGGACACTCTGCCATCCTTGTGGCCATCTCCATGGCCTTTTATGCTTTATACACATGCTATGTTTGTGAGTATATTTTTTTTGTCCTTTTATACTTTTAATAAACCTTGGATAATGCACTAGGTGGTTGCGCCACCTGTATGCTTTCTTCCAGTTTGTTGATTTCCCCATTTGAGAAGGGCTGCATCTCCTAAACGTTATCCATAGGCTATTTATGCATCTGAGCTCCTGGCCTTCCCCTGGCATTGGCTCTCTCGAAGCGCTGAAGAGATTATACATGTGTCCTAAAAAGTGTTCTAACTGTGTAAGTGTGCTTTTTTACTCATGTATGTCTGCTTTCTTCTATCCCTGGGACGGAATGTGCCCAAAGAGAGAAGATTGCCTCATTTCCTGTACCTGTGTAAGTGTAAACACAGGTACAGGAAAATCTGTGATAGGCCAGGGATCGATCATCCGATTCAGGTCAAACATCACTGGCCTAATTCGGGTGATTAATCCCTTGGGCACCGAATCAAGGCACCCGCGTGTCGGTCCGCGATCCCTGCTGGAGCGTGAATCACACATACATACATACACACACATATATATACAGTCAGGTCCATAAATATTGGGACATCGACACAATTCTAACATTTTTGGCACTATATACCACCACAATGGATTTGAAATGAAACAAACAAGATGTGCTTTAACTGCAGACTGTCAATTTTAATTTGAGGGTATTTACATCCAAATCAGGTAAACGGTGTAGGAATTACAACAGTTTGCATATGTGCCTCCCACTTGTTAAGGGACCAAAAGTAATGGGACAGAATAATAATCATATATCAAACTTTCACTTTGTAATACTTGGTTGCAAATCCTTTGCAGTCAATTACAGCCTGAAGTCTGGAACGCATAGACATCACCAGACGCTGGGTTTCATCCCTGGTGATGCTCTGCCAGGTCTCTACTGCAACTGTCTTCAGTTCCTGCTTGTTCTTGGGGCATTTTCCCTTCAGTTTTGTCTTCAGCAAGTGAAATGCATGCTCAATCTGATTCAGGTCAGGTGATTGACTTGGCCATTGCATAACATTCCACTTCTTTCCCTTAAAAAACTCTGGTTGCTTTTGCAGTATGCTTTGGGTCATTGTCCATCTGCACTGTGAAGCGGCGTCCAATGAGTTCTGAAGCATTTGGTTGAATAGGAGCAGATAATATTGCCCGAAACACTTCAGAATTCATCCTGCTGCTTTTGTCAGCAGTCACATCATCAATAAATACAAGAGAACCAGTTCCATTGGCAGCCATACATGCCCACGCCATGACACTACCACCACCATGCTTCACTGATGAGGTGGTATGCTTAGGATCATGAGCAGTTCCTTTCCTTCTCCATACTCTTCTCTTCCCATCACTCTGGTACAAGTTGATCTTGGTCTCCTCTGTCCATAGGATGTTGTTCCAGAACTGTGAAGGCTTTTTTAGATGTCGTTTGGCAAACTCTAATCCGGCCTTCCTGTTTTTGAGGCTCACCAATGGTTTACATCTTGTGGTGAACCCTCTTTATTCACTCTGGTGAAGTCTTCTCATGATTGTTGACTTTGACACACATACACCTACCTCCTGGAGAGTGTTCTTGATCTGGCCAACTGTTGTGAAGAGTGTTTTCTTCACCAGGGGAAGAATTCTTCGGTCATCCACCACAGTTTTTTTCCGTGGTCTTCCGGGTCTTTTGGTGTTGCTGATCTCACCGGTGCATTCCTTCTTTTTAAGAATGTTCCAAACCGTTGTTTTGGCCTCTCCTAATGTTTTTGCTATCTCTCTGATGGGTTTGTTTTGTTTTTTCAGCCTAATGATGGCTTGCTTCACTGATAGTGACAGCTCTTTGGATCTCATCTTGAGAGTTGACAGCAACAGATTCCAAATGCAAATAGCACACTTGAAATGAACTCAGGACCTTTTATCTGCTCATTGTAATTGGGATAATGAGGGAATAACACACACACCTGGCCATGGAACAGCTGAGAAGCCAATTGTCCCATTACTTTTGGTCCCTTAACAAGTGGGAGGCACATATGCAAACTGTTGTAATTCCTACACCGTTCACCTGATTTGGATGTAAATACCCTCAAATTAAATCTGACAGTCTGCAGTTAAAGCACATCTTGTTTGTTTCATTTCAAATCCATTGTGGTGGTGTATAGAGCCAAAAATGTTAGAATTGTGTCGATGTCCCAATATTTATGGACCTGACTGTATATGTGTATATATGTATGTGTGATTTTGCACACCCTTGCCACCCTGTAGTTGTTAACCACAGTTTTAGTTTCTTTCCAGTTTCTGTACACTGCATACTTTCATTGTTAATTTATTTTTGTGCATTCATTTTTATTAGTAACAAGTTTGCATATTACATGTATAATATAAACAATACGGAAAAGAAATGCCGTAGGGGCACACCGTCTTACAGGTATGAATACCAAGTATACAAAACACCATCGTTCAACACTCAACAGGTCAAAATACATAAACCTGCAGAAATGAACAAGAGGAATATCATACTGAGTGCACATAATTAATGCACATAGCTGAATATGGGGAAGGAAGGATAGACGTCTGAAAAAGCAAAAGAACAGCATAAAAAAATTAAAAAGAGAGGGGGTGTTGAGGAATGCCAGTTATCAGTCTATATATTTATAAAGCAAAAGAAAGTTAGTTTGCCTTGGGCCATTCATTCCAAATTTTTCATTGTTTTTCAAAATTATTCATATTACCACATTTATTGGCAAGTAATGCTTCATAAAGATAATGTATGTGCATGATCTCAAGAGCTTCTGATACATTTAGTGCTCTACTAGACTTCCAGTTTCTTGTTGTTATAAGTGATCTAGCTGCTAATAAAACATGGGTCACCACCGTCTGATAGGGGTAGTATAAATTATCTATACCTAGGTTTAGAATTGCCATGCCAGGGTCAGGGGATATAAAAATCCCAGTGATATTGGAGATGCAATGCAATGAAAGATGCTATTCCAAATGCTAGTGAGATGCTTACAAGACCAGAACATATACATAATACAGCCTACATTTCCGCATCCTCTCCAACAGAGAGAAGAGTTGGACTTAGACATCCGAAAAGGTGTAAGATACCAGCGTAAATTTATTTTCGGGGATAGTTCTCAGTGGTTTACACAATTTTTGAAGCTTTGTACATTGATTTAAATGCATGTTGCCACTGAGCAGCTGTGTAGGTTTTGCCTAAGCCTTCCTCTCACTTCAGGTAAGGAGATGTCTTGAAGAAGCTAAGTTTATTTTGTAATATATTGTAGAAGGTGGATATGTTTTTAGCGGGCGTAGGTGGTGAAGTATAAAACTGCCATATCTCGATTTGAGGGTAAATATTCTGGGTTTGTAGAGAGCGTAAGAAGTGGGAAATTTGAAGATATTTATAAGAATCTGTTAGATGAAGGTTGAATTCTCTTCTGAGCATTTCAAAGGTTTTGAGGTTACTATATAGAAGTCAGAAATCACAATAATGCCTTTATCGTGCCAGTCTAGAAGTGTGATATTTGGTATTATATTTGTTAAAATAGATATGGGTAACAAAACATTAACCCATTTGGGGGAGGTGTGTAAGAATTTATGAAGATCTCTCCAAGCAAATAGTGAGGCTTGTATTGTGGGTGGGAAATGTTGTAGAGAGTATTGTTTCCAAGCATCAAGAAGTAGGAAGGAATGTAAATCTGGAGTGGGATTAAGAGGCTCTTTAATATTGCTCCAAAGAATTTCAGAGGAAGGGGTAAAGCAGTATTTAAGTTGGGCAAGTATTGAGGCCTGAAAGTAATCATGTAAGTTTATTAATCCCATACCTCCTGCATATCTACTGTATGTTAAATAAGAAGGGCACGAGAGCATCAAAGTCGTTTAGCTTGCCAAAGAAATTGCTTACGATTAGAGTTTAGAGATTTTAGATGTCAATTTTTAAGGGGGACAGGGAGTGTGTGAAAAATGTATATTAGCTGAGGAAGTAACAACATTTTAAACGAAGCCAAGCGTCCAGACCAGAAGAATTCCACTTTAGCCAGACGACGTGTTTCTTTATATATCTTATCTATTAATGGTAAGTAGTTGGCATCTGCTAATTGTGCAGGATCTGCTGTCAGTTTCAGTCCTAAGTAGGATATGCCTTATCTACTCCAGGTATAGGGATGGTAAGTCTGTAATTTAGTCTAAAGGGGAATGGGGAGGACTATTTCCAAAATGAGTGATTTTGAAAAGTTGACCTTATAATAGGAGATTTGACTAAAATATATTCAGTATATTATGAGCGTGAGGCAGAGAAATGGACGGTTTAGTTAAAAAAATAATAATATAATATCACCAGAAAGAGATTTATGTTGTGCAGCCAGCCTTGAAAGAAGAAACTATGTATGTTAGGATGTGATCTGATCATTATGAGAATGTTAAAGATTGAGAGGGATGAGGGGCATCCTTGCCTCATTCCATTAGTTATGGGAAATGAACGGAGCAGCATATTTGATGTATACACTTGTGCAAAGCAAAGGAGTACAAAGCAAGGATAGAGGATAGAATTGGTTCAGTGAATCCAAATTTTTTGAGAATATGAGTCATATAGCCCCAATGTATTCTGCTGAATGCCTTCTCTGCATACAAAGATAGGAGCAGAGAAGGCACTCAATGGGCTTTAGCATAGTGGATAATGTTTATAACTCTTCACAAGGCATCTGATGCCTGTCTGCCAGAGGTAAAGCCAGTTTGGTCTGGCTTAATCAAGGTAGGTAAGATAGGAAAAAGCCTAAGCTACAATTTTAGCATATAATTTTATATTGGTATTTAGTAGTGAAATGAGCCTAAAATTAGATGGAGTAGTAGGGTCTTTTCCTGGTTTTGGAATGGTAACAACATACGGCTGTAACATTTCAGGTGGGAATGAGGCAGAGGACATGCAGAAAAAATGATGTGAGAGCTAGACAAAGAGTATTTTGGAAAAGCTTATAGTAATCATTGGTTAGGACATATGGGCCAGGAGATTTACAGCATGGGATTGATTTAATTGCTTTAATGATTTTGGATGATGTGATAGGTGCGTTCAGAGATGAAAATTGTGCTGATGATAGAGAAGGGAGATTAGGGTCAATTAAGAAAGATTGTATAGTCTCATCATTGGGCTGAGGAGTATTGGGATCCTCATTAACCACTTGACAACTGGGCTATAGCCAAATGACTGCTACAGCATGGTTGTCCAGTTCTGGGAGGGCATCATATGACGTCCTCCCAGAACGCACCCTCCCGCGCGTCCCCAGTGGCATGCACCTAGCAATCTCCTATGGACACAGCTGATCACATGATGTGGTAAAAGGCCAATCACAGCTGCCTTTTACCATGTGATAAAGATGCAGTTTCCGGTTGTCAGCTGCACTTTCCTCATGCTGTCACAGCATGAGAAAAGTACTGCCGATAATCGGCAATTGTGAGAAAACAGATTGACACTGATGATCAGGGCACTGATGATCAGTGCCCAGCAGTGCCACCTACCAGTGCCACCCACCTGTGCCCAGTAGTGCCACCCACAACTGCCAAGAAGTTCCACCCACCTGTGCCACCCACCTTTGCCCAGCAGTGACACCCACCTGTGCCACCCAGCAGTTCCACCCACCAATGCTGCAAGTCAGTGCCCAGCAGTGCCACCAGTCAGTGCCACCCATCAGTGCCCATCAGTGCTGCATCATCAGTGCCCATCAGTGCTGCCTATCCATGCCACCTCATCAGTATTGCCTAGCCATGCCACCTCATCAGTGCTGTCTATCAGTGCCCATCAGTGCTGCCTTTCAGTGTAGCCTCATCAATGCACATCAGTGAAGGAGGAAAATTGCTTGTTTGCAAAATTTTATAATAGAAACAAAGAAAAACTTTTTTTTTTTTTCAAACGTTTTGCCTTTTTTTTGTTTATAGTGCAAAAAATAAAACACCCAGTAGTGATTAAATACCATCAAAAGAAAGCTCTATTTGTGGGAAAAAAATGATAAAAATTTCATATGCGTACAGTGTTGCATGACCGCGCAATTGTCATTAAAAATGCGACCGCGCTGAAAGCTGAAAATTGGCCTGGGCAGGAAGGGTGTATAAGTGCCCGGTAGGCAAGTGGTTAAGATTATATATGAAGGGTTGTGTAGCGGAGGAAATTAATCCTATCTGTGTCTGCTGTAACCTGCTGACTTGCATCTCCTGTGAAACCTGACACGGACAAGGCAGTGAGGGATTTCAGCCCCTACTTTCTCCTCTCAGACTGTAAAAGAGAGAGAGAGACAATCAGAAGAGCAATTAAAAGAGCCAATGACAGGGACTTTCTCAAGCAGGATGTGCAACTGCAAAGCATTGTGGAATATGCAGCGTCGCATGGTAAGCCCGAGTGTAGCTTGGGGTTACCGCTTGTGGTACTTTAAACTTTACCCCGAGCTACACTCGGGAATACCACTAGGGAGGTTAATGGGTTAATTGGTTGGCCGTTTTTCTGGATTTTGGCACATTTTTTTATCGGTAAAGTTGGAAAAAAATCGGCCGATTTTGCCGATTGGCCGATTTTTGCAGCAATGATGGGCAAATCGGCCGATCTTTTTACCAACAGAAGAAAAAAAAGAAGAATTCCAGTCCGCTATTATATTTTACATGAAAAAGTATTGTGGTTGCAACAATGTATCTATTTGTATCTGAATGGATACAAATAGATACAATGTTGAAACCGCTATACTTTTTAATGTCAAATATAATAGCGGAGCTCTCTGCAGGGACAGAAGTAATTAAATCCCGGCCGTAGATGGGACGAAAATTTGCTGATTTTTTTTTTTTTAAACCGTTGGTGGTAACGTCGGCCTATTGAACAACCAATTTTTTGGGTTTTTTTTTAAAAATGGCGGTTTTCAACCCATCTATGGCCTGCATTACGGTCTTTAAGTCTCTGAGCAAGGAATTTACCAGCTTCATTGCCAGATGAGTAATGTGCTAATTTTTGATAAGTAAGATGTTTGTCAAATTGTTTTATGAGGATAAGTCTAAGCTCAGTACAAAGTTTTGGTAAAGTGTGCAGCAGTCCATCATCTCGACATGTTTTATTTTGAGTTTCCAGTCTCCTTAATTTCATTTAGAAGTTCGTCTATTTTTTGTGTCCTCTGCCTTTTTACCCAGGAGCAAATCTGTAGTATAATTCCTCTTATATAGGTCTTATGGGCGCACCACAAGGTAAAAGGATTGGATACTGATTGTGTGTTGAGTAAAAAATTATCAGTTAAATGGTTAGCAATAGTTGCAGCGCGTGGTGGTGTTTGGAGCAGCTAGCATGTCACACGTATACTGGTCCAGGAGTATTCTCTTCCATCACCATTACTGAGACCGCTGCATGGTCGGACCATGAGATATCATGGATAGTGGAAGAGGACACTGATTGTAATAACGTTTTATCCACCAATATCATACCAATGCACGAATATGAATTATGTCTGGAGGAGTAAAAAGTGTAGTCATGTTCATTTGTGTGCTGACACCTCCAGACATCATAGACATCATCAGCATGAAGAAGAGGTTGTAACATAGGCAAGGGTCATTTTGATTTTGAGGTGGAGTTCGCAGTAAGGTTGTAGTCTCCGCATATTAACAAAGCGCCTTTTCTAACCAATGCGATTTTGTAGAAAGTTCTCATAAAGTGGAGCTGGTGATTGTTAGGTGCATATATATTAACAATGTTATAAAGTTTATTGTTATGCTCACAGATTAAGATTCAGTATCTTCCTTTGGGGTCTGGAAAGATTTTCTGGAGAGTAAAAACTATAGAGTTCTTAATGGCGATAAACATACCATTTTGCTTTTTAGATGCTGATGCTATGAATATGTGTAGGAAGCTCTTATGATGGAAAGCAGGTGTGTTAGAGGCCGAAAAATGTGTCTCCTTGATGCACAATCTATCGCTGCTGAGTTTAAGGGCTTTTCTCCACAGCAAAGATTTCTTTACAGGGTGGTTTAGCCCATGTACATTAAAGGACATTATCTTAAGTACCATATTTAGGAAATAAATGGGTGCCAAGATAGTACCTCCTAGGGTCCATGGAACATCCAGTAGAGTTTGGAACTTTGTGCCAAAACCAACAAATAAGACATACTGTATGATGCATCTCAAGCATGGGTGGCAGATTCCTCTTAGGGAATGTGAAAGTCAGATCATGGGTAAAGAAAGAAAATACAGAAATAAATTTCAAATCATTTAGAAAGGTCCAAAGTAGTAAAAAGATTCCAACTGGAAACTGATGGCAGTTTTACTGCACATTGTACTGGGAGGGGAACTTTGTGAGCTATAACCTCCATGGTGCTACAGGAATCTAATGGATTTGTATTGAGGATGTAACTGAGGTGTTCAGGTTTTATGCTTTTTGTTTTTGCATTTATGAGACAATAATTGTCAGTGTCCAGCTTGGGTGAGGGAAAGGAGCGCAAAGATTTTTGTTCCGGTATAATGTCCCATGATCGAAGCATTGTCAGGCCTTCCTCAAGAGTAATAACTACTGAGGTGTTCCCATAATATGTGATAGTTAATTTGGTCAGGTAACCCCAGCGTTATATAATATGGTTGCGCAATGCCTTTGTTAGAGGCAACAAAGATTTGCATTTGTGCCTTGTGTATTGCGAAAGATCCACAAATAGTTGAATAGACACGTATTTTTCAGGTGGCTGTGAATTCTTTTGAAAGGCTAGCATGAACTGCTCTTTTAATATGCAAAAAAAATGTACCCGCAGCAGAGCATCCCTATCGGTGGATTCTGTTGATCACTAGATCTGAATCGGGCACTGAAGGTAGAAAGGCTCTCATTATTATTATTATACAATATTTATATAGCGCTAAAACGTTTAATAACTTGACATAATAAGGGAGTGAACGAGTTGTTTAGTAGTGTCTGGGGTTAGGAACAAATGTATTTTGGAGGTGGAGCCTGCATGAGTTTGCCAACGATTGGACATGTGGTTGGAAGGACAGGTCTGAGTCTAGAGTGACACCTAGGACTTTGGCTTGCAGCAGGGTGGGACTGATGGTGGCGTTGTTGGTCATGATAGAGAGGGTGGGGGAGGGCTGGGGGGAAAATCAGGAGCTCAGTTTTGGAAAGGTTCAATTTGAGGAAATGGAGCGACATCCAGTCTGATATGTCGTTCAGTAGGTGGGTGATACGGGCAGAGACTGAAGGGGTGAGGCGAGGGGTAGAGAGGTAAATTTGCGTGTCATCAGCGTAGAGGTGATAGTTGAAGCCGTGGGAGTGTATCAGTTTGCCGAGGGAGGAGGTGTAGATGGAGAAGAGAAGGGGCCCGAGGACAGAGCCTTGGGGGACCCCAACAGAGGGGGAGAGAGGGGGAGGTGGTAGCGTTATAGGTAATGCTGAAGGAGCGTTGGGATAGATAGGAGGAGAGCCAGGAGAGAGCGGAGTCTCTGATGCTGAGGGAGTGTAGTTTATTAAGGAGGAGGGAATGGTCGACTGTGTTGAAGGCTGCGGAAAGGTTGAGGAGTAAGAGGACTGAGTAGTGGCCATTAGCAGGTCATCCGTGATTTTGAGTAGGGCGGTTTCGGTGGAGTGTAGGGGAATGAAGCCAGACATAGGTCTAAGGTTGTTCAGGTCGGTGGAGTCCAGGGAGGGTTTTTTGAGTATGGGGGTGATGTGCGTGTGCTTTAGGGGGGAGGGGAATGCACCAGTAGAGAGGGAGAGATTGAAGATGTGGGTGAGGGAGTGTAGGATGGAGGAAGAGGGTGACCAGAGGAGTTGTGTGGGGACAGGGTCAAGGGGGCAAGTGGTGAGGCGGGCTTCTGAGAAGACCTTAGTGACCTCCTCAGTGGTAGCAAGGCTGAAGGAGCGGAGTGTTGGGGAGGTTATAGTGTGTGGGACATTAGGTGTGGTGGGGGGTAGGGCGGTTGCGAGGTCAGAGGAGGGGAGAGTTGATGGGGTTATAGTGGGAGGGATGCTAGGTGGGGAGGTAGGTTGAGCATTGGCGATGTCCTTACGGATTGTGTCGATCTTATTTTGGAAGTGATTGGCAATATCGTGGGTGGTGAGTGAGGTACTGGGTGGGGAGGGGGGGAGAGAGTAGGGAGTTGAAAGTGGAGAAGAGCCGGCGAGGGCAGGTGGAGAGGGTGTTGATGAGGGTTACGAAGTAGGCTTGTTTGGCGGCATGGAGGGAGGAGGAGTAGGTGAGGAAGGCAGATTTGTACAGGGAGAATACTCGAGGGGATCTGGTTTTGCGCCATAATCGTTCCAGCGCGTGACTGCGTCGTTTAAGATTTTTAGATTGGTTGTTCTGCCAAGGTTGAAGCAGTCGGGGTCTAATGCTACGTGTGGTTAGGGTTGCTAAGGAGTCTAAGGCAGCTGACAGTAAGTCATTATACGCAGTAGTGGCCAGGTCAGGGCATGTGTAACGGACCGCCTGACAGTACCTCTATCAGTCCCCTGATAGAGCCTCCCCAGAGTGCGGAGTCTAAGTACCGGAGCACTTGTTCACCAGGGCCCCTGATGGTCGGGATGGAATTGGAGCGCTCCGGGACCAGGTCGCAGCTGCTAGGTATCTCTACCAGAGGTAGAGGAGTCTGCCAAGGGCTCCAGCGGGTTAAGAGTCTGATGTGAGGGAGCCCAGGGATCCCTGAGGGATGGATGGACGGATGAGCAAAGTCAGAGTCAAACAAGCTGGGTCGGTAACAAGCGGATCAGTGAGGTACAAGGCGATATGCAAAGGATAGTCGGGTCACACGCAGGGTCAATACCAAAAGATCAGATCTATAAGGGAACATCCAGGAGCAGAGTCAGGCAAGCCAAGGGGTCAGGACAGGAGAAGGCAACAAGGTCAGACAATCCAAATCAGAAGTACTCACACACAGGTAACAGGATACAAAAGACCATTCGGCAACAAGCATCTGTGCAGGGCTGGCTTAAGTAGCCCGCCCTGCACCTGACAATCGCAGCCTAGGTCCCAGTGCCTGCCTAGTACTGTCAAGACGACGGATGCGCCTAGGTCCTAGTGCCCTGCTACCTGTACGTCTTGACAGATGCCTATGCATGTGTAGACCCATGCGTCGTGATGGTCCCTGACAGCATGACAGTGGAAGGATACTGTCGTACAGACGGTCAGCTGCAGAGTGGTGAGGGGCCGGGTTCAGGTTGCGGAGGTTACGGCTGGTGATGGTTTGACGTTTGGGGGGGAGGCGTTATAGGACGGGGAGATGGAGAACGTAATGAGGTTGTGGTCAGAGTGAGGGAAAGGGGTGTTTGTGAGGTTGTGGAGGGTGCAGAGATGGGAGAAAATGAGGTCCAGTGTGTTCCCATCGGTGTGGGTGGAGGACTGTGTGCACTGTGTGAGTGCAAAAGAAGAGGTTAAGTGGAGGAGTTGGGATGTAGCCGGGTTGTTGACATTGGTAGAAATATTGAAGTCTCCAAGGATGATGGTGGGTAGCTCATAGGAGAGGAAGAAGGGCAGCCAGGCGGAAAAGTCGTCAAGGAAGCGGGATACGGGTCCAGGAGGCCAATAGATTACTGCAGTGGGCCTGTCAGGGCTCCCAGGTGTGACCAGAGGTGTGTGGCTGACGCAGGGAAACGCAGACCTCAGATATGTTATAAACAATATAATTTATTAACACTAACAATACAAACATAAACGCAGTGCAATACTAAAACATAATACAGTGCAACCAAACCAAACCAAACCAACCACCCACAGATAACAGTACATACAAGCAAGCGTCGTCAGGCAGGCCGGGTCAATATCAATAGGGCAGGTAGGTACAGGGGGAGCAAGCGGAGATTGGTCGGGGTCACAGGCCAGGTTCAGCAGGTAGCAAGCAGCGTAGTACAGAGGGTCAGGCAGAGGGATGGTCAGGGTCACAAGCCAGGGATCAGAACAGGTAGCAAGCAGCGTGGTACAGAGGGTCAGGCAGAGGGATGGTCAGGAGCGAGCCGGGATCAGAGCAGGAGAAGTCAGCAGCGGTTCAGAAACAGGATGCAGGACAGAAACAGGATGCAGGGCCCAGGACAAACACAACACCAAGGCAGAGTCTGTGGGTCTGGCCATCCCTTAAATACCCCAGCATAATCAGTTCCAGGTGTTAGCTGGCTGCAAAGTTGAGTCTCTGATTGCTGGGAGCATCCGCTGGCCAGCCCTGGTACTGCAGATCAAAAGGCAGGTGAGTCCCACCATTGCTGGCCAGTCCATTCCTGACAGTACCCCCCCCTCAAGGAGCGGCCTCAGGACGCTCCAAACAGTGCTAGCTGGGAAAAATGTTCCACCGCCCGGGTCTGGTAACTGGCGGGATATCAAAGAATGGCACACCGAGCAGGACTCCGGGCAGCGGTACACCGGGCAGAGGCACATCGGGCTGGACTCCGGGCAGAGGCACACCGGGCAGAGGCACACCGGGCTGGACTCCGGGCAGAGGCACATCGGGCTGGACTCCGGGCAGAGGCACATCGGGCTGGACTCCGGGCAGAGGCACATCGGGCTGGACTCCGGGCAGAGGCACATCGGGCTGGACTCCGGGCAGAGGCACATCGGGCTGGACTCCGGGCAGAGGCATATCGGGCTACCAGGAGAAGCAGCGGCCCACCAGGCGGAGCGGCAGGCACCGGGCCCCCGGGCGGAGCGGCAGGCACCGGGCCCCCGGGCGGAGCGGCAGGCACCGGGCCCCCGGGCGGGGCGGCAGGCACCGGGCCCCCGGGCGGGGCGGCAGGCATCGGGCCCCCGGGCGGGGCGGCAGGCCTCGGGCCCCCGGGCGGGGCGGCGGGCGCCGGACCCCCAGGCGGAACTACAGGTCTCGAGCCCTCAGGCGGAGCGGCGGGCGCCGGACCCCCAGATGGAGTGACAGGTCTCGGGCCCTCATGCGGAGTGGCGGGTGCCGGACCCCCAGATGGAGCGACAGGTCTCGGGCCCTCAGGCGGAGCGGCGGGCGCCGGACCCCCAGATGGAGTGACAGGTCTCGGGCCCTCATGCGGAGTGGCGGGTGCCGGACCCCCAGATGGAGCGACAGGTCTCGGGCCCTCAGGCGGAGCGGCGGGTGCCGGACCCCCAGATGGAGCGACAGGTCTCGGGCCCTCAGGCGGAGAGGCGGGCGCCGGACCCCCAGATGGAGCGACAGGTCTCGGGCCCTCAGGCGGAGCGGCGGGCGCCGGACCCCCAGATGGAGCGACAGGTCTCGGGCCCTCAGGCGGAGCGGCGGGCGCCGGACCCCCAGGCGGGGCGACAGGCCTTGGGCCCCCAGGCGGGGCGACAGGCCTCGGGCCCCCAGGCGGAGCGGCGGGCGCCGGACCCCCAGGCGGGGCTACAGGTCTCGGGCCCTCAGGCGGAGCGGCGGGCGCCGGACCCCCAGATGGAGCGACAGGTCTCGGGCCCTCAGGCGGAGCGGCGGGCGCCGGACCCCCAGATGGAGCGACAGGTCTCGGGCCCTCAGGCGGAGCGGCGGGCGCCGGACCCCCAGATGGAGCGACAGGGCTCGGGCCCTCAGGCGGAGCGGCGGGCGCCGGACCCCCAGATGGAGCGACAGGTCTCGGGCCCTCAGGCGGAGCAACAGGTCTCGGGCCCCCAGGCGAAGCGGCGGGCACCGAGTCACCAGGCACGACAGTGGGCACCGAGTCGTCTGGCAAGACTGCGGGCACCGAGTCAACTGGCGGAACAGCGGGCACCGAGTCGTCTGGCAAGACTGCGGGCACCGAGTCGTCTGGCAAGACTGCGGGCACCGAGTCAACTGGCAAGACTGCGGGCACCGAGTCAACTGGCGGAACAGCGGGCATCGAGTCAACTGGCGGAACTGCGGGCACCGAGTCGCCTGGCAAGACTGCGGGCACCGAGTCGTCTGGCAAGACTGCGGGCACCGAGTCAACTGGCGGAACAGCGGGCATCGAGTCAACTGGCGGAACTGCGGGCACCGAGTCGTCTGGCAAGACTGCGGGCACCGAGTCATCTGGCAAGACTGCGGGCACCGAGTCGACTGGCGGAACAGCGGGCACCGAGTCGTCTGGCAAGACAGTGGGCTCCGAGTCAACAGGCACGACAGTGGGCACCGGGTCATCAGGTATCGGATTGTCTGGCTCGACAGCGGGCATCGGGTCACCAGGTATGACAGCGGGCACTGGGTCACCAGGCATCAGGTCATTTGGCTTGCCAGCGGGCACCGCGTCATCTGGCAAGGCAGTGGGCACCGGGTCACCAGGTATGACAGCGGGCTCTGAGTCAATTGGCACGACAGCGGGCACTGGATCAGGTACCGGATCATCTGGATCAACAGCGGGCATCGAGTCAACTGGCCTAATAGGATCGTCGGGCTGGATCAGTTCATCATGCTGAGTAGCGGCATCAGGCTGAATGCAGGCATCAGGCTGAGTAGAGGCTTCAGGCTGAAGAGAGGCATCCGGCTGAAGAGAGGCATCCAGCTGAAGAGAGGCATCCGGCTGAAGAGAGGCATCCGGCTGAGTAGAGGCTTCAGGTTGAGTAGAGACTTCAGGCTGAGTAGAGGCTTCAGGCTGAGTAGAGGCTTCAGGCTGAGTCACGGAAGGCAGGTTCACCGGTTTGGATACTGGCAGGATGGTATTGGTTGGAAAGAATTTTCGCTTTTTTCTGCTTTTAACTACTGGAGCACTGCAAGTAAACGCAGGTCTGCAAACGAATGGAGCAGCTGGAGACAGAGAAAAACTGGAGGATGGAACAGGAGAGGGAGCAGTTGCTACAGAGGGCTTCTTTACAGGGTTAAAGGCAGGATAGGTGCAGCGAGTGGGAACAGGGTACTGACATGCGGTAGATAGCCAAGTATACTGGGCTGTAACTGGAGGAGCTGGTGGGAATACAGGAGTAGAGTTAGAAGCAGGACTGGGTCTTTGTAAGCTGACTGAGGCTGGGTGCAACAAGTCTGTCCATGTCTGCAGTATGGGTTGAACAAAGCTGAGCTTACACAAAGCCTGTCTGGTCAATGACTGCACTGCGTTTATACAATCTCTTAGTGTCTGTGGTGAACATGTGGAATAACGCTCCAGAAAGTAACCCACATCATCCTCTAATAACCACACCAGGGACTCTACCTGGTCTGCACTAAATGGTGGCAAAAATTCATCCCTGCATTCGGGGGAACCAGATGAAACCAACTCAGCACAAACCTCAATCAAAGGCTGCACCTCAGAGAACTCTGTGCCCTGATCTACTAGAACATGAGCGAGCCGTATACATTCTAGTAGTTGATCCCTGGGATACTCCTTCAGAGTTTGATAAGCATACTCCCTGTCATCAAACACTAGCAGATATAAATACACAACCTCATCCAGATCCATCCTTCCCTGCAACAAGCCAAGATGGCTTCCCTGTGCAGCCACTTCTGGTCAGGATTGGCCTTGGTGTAATGTCAGGGCTCCCAGGTGTGACCAGAGGTGTGTGGCTGACGCAGGGAAACGCAGACCTCAGATATGTTATAAACAATATAATTTATTAACACTAACAATACAAACATAAACGCAGTGCAATACTAAAACATAATACAGTGCAACCAAACCAAACCAAACCAACCACCCACAGATAACAGTACATACAAGCAAGCGTCGTCAGGCAGGCCGGGTCAATATCAATAGGGCAGGTAGGTACAGGGGGAGCAAGCGGAGATTGGTCGGGGTCACAGGCCAGGTTCAGCAGGTAGCAAGCAGCGTAGTACAGAGGGTCAGGCAGAGGGATGGTCAGGGTCACAAGCCAGGGATCAGAACAGGTATCAAGCAGCGTGGTACAGAGGGTCAGGCAGAGGGATGGTCAGGAGCGGGCCGGGATCAGAGCAGGAGAAGTCAGCAGCGGTTCAGAAACAGGATGCAGGATAGAAACAGGATGCAGGGCCCAGGACAAACACAACACCAAGGCAGAGTCTGTGGGTCTGGCCATCCCTTAAATACCCCAGCATAATCAGTTCCAGGTGTTAGCTGGCTGCAAAGTTGAGTCTCTGATTGCTGGGAGCATCCGCTGGCCAGCCCTGGTACTGCAGATCAAAAGGCAGGTGAGTCCCACCATTGCTGGCCAGTCCATTCCTGACAGGACAAGGAGGAGAAGGATAGAGAAGGGGGGTTTGAGAGGACCTGGAAGGCGGTCAGCGGTGACAAGAGCACGCTGACCCCACCACCTCTACGACCGTCTGGGTGAATGGGACCAGACGAGACCTCCATAGGAGAGTGCCGCAGGGGAGGCGGAGTCAGTGGTTTGGATCCAGGTTTTGGTGATCGCTAGGAGGTTGAGGGAGTGGGAAATAAAGAGGTCTTGGATGGCGGTGAGCTTGTTGCAAACCAATCGAGCGTTCAGGAGTGCAACCGAGAGTGGAGGGATGGATGCGGGGAGGAGGGGGACAGGTATAAGGATGAGGGGGTTGCGGCGGTTCGTGGGGGTAGGAGGGTGCCTAGTGGGTGAGTGAGGTGGTGAAGGACCAGGGTTTGGGGAGATATCCCCAGAGGTTAGGAGAATTAGAAGTGTGAGGAAAGTAACATGGGAGCGGGATGTACACGAGCGTACATGCCTTCCAGTCCTGGTGTTTGGGTCAGCAGAAGAGTGAAGTATCAGCAGGAGGTGATGAGAGCAGTAGTAGGGAGATTGTAGCAGTGAGGGTGAGATGTACAAGTTTTGGGGTGGAGCAGAGGGGTAAAGAAATGAGATTTTGGGAACACAAGCTAGTGATATGAAAAGGAGGAGTAGAGGAGACATATTAAAAAGGTACACGGAGTGGGACTCAGACTTGTAAGAGATGTTTCCCAGGGTGTTTGCTTGCAGTCTGTCCAGCATGCAGTAGATTTTCTTGCTGTTGTTGTATCTTCCTGCTACTTGAGTTCTCCTGCTGTGTTTAACTGCTTCTTCTTAGCACTCCATCAACGCAGCATCACGCAATGCAGTACCCCCATCAGAGACTGTGCCCCCCATCAGTGATCTCCCCCCATGAGCTGATCTAAATTTATAAGGAGATGCTCAAATGAACATTCAACTCCACCCCAATTAGAAGCTGATAAGGATCACATGAATAGTGGGGGATGTTTCTCAGGAAACAGACCACAGTCATAAAACGGGTGCATCTAGAGGTGGGAACTGGTCAACATATACACAAATATAAATACACTATTTGTTCTGAATTTAACAGGAGTCAATGCGTTTCCTAGTTAAGAGTGGAGATAGGAGATAGGTAACATGCATATTGTTGGAGTTGTACTGGTTTTGTAGTCTCCGGGATGCCATGCATTGGGACCTAAGAGGTTAATCCTCTGCATTGTGTAAAAAGGCAGTTTGATCCTGACTTCCCTGCTCCTCCTCTTCAAATGTCCATGTTTTATCTCCTGATAAGACAGACTGAACCGTATCCATTCTGCACATGCTCAGTTTGGTGTATATTGCTAGAGAGGGTTTTTTTTTCCTTGGGAGAGTGCATGAAATCAGCACAGGGCCAATCAGCACGGTCCAGACAGAGGTCAGGGGTTTTGCATCCTTTTAGAACAGAAAGAAAACACCTTCTAGAAGATTTAACCAGTTCTCTGCTGAACACTGATAGAAGTCACAAGACTGCTCTAACTGCTGATGAGGAAAGGTATTTAGCAGTTTATATTTACTAAAATAATTGCACTTCCATGTTCTGTTTACTGTGGGAGACCAGATATAGTGAATGCAGGGTCCTGGGTTTAGTAACACTTTAAGGACCCCTAAACAGGCATATTTTCTTGTTGCATACTAAGATTTTGCTTCTTACTACTGTAGTAAAAAGAATAGTTAATCAGACAAATTGGACAGGGAGTAAATTTAGCCTGCAGTTTATTAAACCGGTGCAAAGTTAGAAACAATGAAACAATTAAGGTCCTAGATGGCAAACAACATGCATACACTGCAGTATAATGTAGAACAGGTCCAGGGTGACAAAGAACATGCATACATTGCAGAGTCTGATTATAAAAGCTGCACAAACCTGGACTCTTCACAGCAATTTTTATGTGCTTCAATCAGGGTAATATGTGACTGCATACAACAGTCTCAATAAAATAGTGTATATCAAACGAGAGTCTAGCTGAAAATCAGGGAGTTGTGGGAAATGGAGTTACGCGAAGTAGGTAAATGGGTACTCCACTAGCTGCTTCTCATATTCAGGTCTATGGGGTTGATTTGACAAAGGTGTTTGTTACTTTTCAAAGTAAATGCTAAGAAATAAGGTGAAAGTTTTTTTAATCCCAAATCATATGCAAGGGAAATTATAAAAGTAGTTTTTTTTTCCAAGCAAATGACTGGTTGTTTGAAAATAAAGTAGCTTTTTCTTGTTTATTAAATTCAATTATTATTCATATTGTAGAATAAACTTCTTCACTTTTAGTAAAAGTGGTATTAAACCCCCAAAACAGAATTGTAATATATTGCACCTTACCAATCTTTAAATGGGGTGACTGCATTAGTTTTTTTTATCTACTATTTTTTTCTCCTGATTATCCAGCCTGTAACATACTTCCCTTCTTAGGGTGGCTTCACTTTGGATGGAGGAGCAACACAGACACTTTGGACAGCAGCATTGTCAATCTGGGGAGAGATAGTGTTAGATCAACGAATAGATTTAAATTGACTTGACTAACAAATTAAAGCTGAACGCCAGCTAACACATTTTAAACAATTACAGCACATTTTTTCCTTTTGGAACTATTTTACATAGACGAATAAGCACCCCTATGAATGTTAAATGGTTTATATGCACACTCTAACTGCTATCTTTGCTGAACAGCTTAATCTGTTAAAGGAAGTTGACAAATAACAGACTTGCAAGATAAAAAAGCTTAAAAGAGAAAACAAATGCAGCCACCACATCTGAGAATAAACCAGCAAAACCTAAGCGCAATCACTGACTGCAGTGTTAGTTACTGTGTCAATCTACAGTGAAATGATAAAAATATATACAAAATACTTGCAATTAATTATAAAAAACATGCATACAGTTGCAAGAAAAAGTATGTGAATCCCTTGGGATTACGTGGAGTTTTGCATGAATTGGGCATAAAATGTGCTCTGAACGTCATCTAAGTCACAACAATAGAAGAACACAGTCTGCTGAACATAATACTACACAAACATTAGATGTTGCCATGGTTTAATTGCACATAACATGTAAACATTCACAGTGCAGGGAGGAAATAGTATGTGAACCTTTGGACTTAATAACTGGTTGACCCTCCTTTGGCAGCAATAACCTCAACCAAACGTTTCCTGTAGTTACAGATCAGACCTGCACAACGATCTGGAGTAATTTTGGACCACTCCTCTTCACAAAACTGTTTCAGTGCAGCAATATTCTTGGGATGTCTGGTGTGAATCGCTCTCTTAAGGTCATGCCACAGCATTTCAATCGGGTTGAGGTCAGGACTCTGACTGGGCCACTCCAGAAGGCGTATTCTGTGCTGTTGCAGCCATTGTTTTGTTGAATTACTTGTATGCTTTGGGTCATTGTCCTGCTGCATCACCCATCCTCTGCGGAGCTTCAGTTGACGGACAGATGGTCGTACGTTTTCCTGCAAAATGTCTTGATAAACTCTGGAATTCATTTTCCCATCAATGACAACAATCCGTCCAGGCCCTGAGGCAGCAAAGCAGCCCCAATCCATGATGCTCCCTCCGCCATGGTTTACAGTGGGGATGAGGTTTTGATGTTGGTGTGCTGGGCCTTTTTTCTCCACACATAGTGTTGTGTGTTCTTCCCAAACAACTCAATCTTGGTTTCATCTGTCCACAGTATATTTTGCCAGTAGTGCTGTGGAACATCCAGGTGCTCTTTTGCGAACTTCAAACATGCTGCAATATTCTTTTTGGACAGCAATGGCTTCCTCCGTGGTGTCCTCCCATGTACTCCATTCTTGTTTAATGTTTTCCTTATTGTAGATGTGTCAACAAAAATGTTAGCAAGTGCCAGAGATTTCTGTAGGTCTTTAGCTGACACTCTGGGATTCTTCTTTACCTCATGCAGCATTCTGCGCTGTGCTCTTGCAGTCATTTTTACAGGACGACTATGCCTAGGGAGAGTAGCAACAGTGCTAAACTTTCTCCATTTGTAGACAGTCTGTCTTACCGTGGACACATGAACATCAAGGCTTTTGGAATTACTTTTGTAACCCTTTCCAGCTTCATGCAAGTAAACAATTCTTGATCGTAGGTCTTCTGAGAGCTTTTTTCTGCGAGGCATGGTTCACATCAGACAGTGCTTCTTGAAACCAGTAAACCCAAAACAGGTGTGTGTTTTTTTAAGGGCAGGACAGCTGTCAGCAACACATCCAATATCATCACACTGATTGGAGTCAAGGTTGGCTCACTCCTGGCTCCAATTAGCTCTGGGAGAGGTCATTAAGCTAGGGCCTCACATACTTTTTCCTCCCTGCACTGTGAATGTTTACATGTTATGTGCAATTAAACCATGGCAACATCTAATGTTTGTGTAGTATTATGTTCAGCAGACTGTGTTCTTCTATTGTTGTGACTTCGATGACGTTCAGAGCACATTTTATGCCCAATTCATGCAAAACTCCACGTAATCCCAAGGGGTTCACATACTTTTTCTTGCAACTGTATAATTATATGCCCCAGGACTACTGCAATGTAACCACATTTGCCAGCCAAAGTTATAAAAATAGTGCCGTGCAGTATCATGTAACAAGCAATACAATTATGTGCACAAAGTGTCTCTATTTGTGGAAAACACTCTCAAATAACAAAATGTGTGCACAAATAATATTAATAAAAGTTCTTCAAATAAAAAGTAAATGTTACATAGGTACATATTTAGTCTGGCTGAAAAAGTCCGTCTAGTTCAACCATAAAAGGAAAGAAAAAAAATTATAATCCTATACCCACAGTTGATCCAGAGGAAGGCAAAAAACACCCAGCAAAGTATGATCCAATTTTCTCCTACAGGGGAAAAAAAATCCTTCCTGATCCCCGAGAGGCAGTCAAATATTCCCTGGATTTAATTTACCTATAAATGTTAGTATCCAGTTATATTTTGTGTATCTAAGAAAGAATCCAGGCCTTTTTCAAGCAATCCACTGAGCTGGCCAGAAACAACGCTTAAGGGAGTCTATTGCACATTTTCACAGCTCTTACTGTGAAGAAACCTTTCCATACTGTGAAGAAACCTTTCCATATTTGGAGATTAAATGTATTTTCCTACAGATGTAAGCAGTGCCCCCTTGTCCTCTGTGATGACCTCAGGGTGAATAGCTCTACACCGAGTTCACTATATGAACCACTGATGTATTTATACATGTTGATCATATCCCTCCTTCAGGGCCGTCTTTAATATTGATTGGACCCTGGGCAAACTGGGTAAGAGGGAACAGGGGGGTAAGAGAGAGAGGAGGTGAGAAAGAAGGGGGTGAGAGAAAGAGAGGGAGGTGTGGAGAGAGGGGTGAGAGAGAGAAGGGTTGAGAGGGGGAGAAGGGGGATGAGATAGAGAGGGGGAGGAGGGGGTGAGGGGTGTGTTTGAGAGAGGAGAAAGATGGGAGAGAGAGAGGGGGGTGAGAGAGAGAAGAGGAGGATGGAAAAGAGAGAGGGGGGAGAAGGGGGGAAGAGAGGGGAGAGAGACAGAGGTGGGGGAAAGTAGAGGGGGGAGAAGGGGGAAGTGGTATGAGAAAGAGGGGGGAGAGAGACCCCTAGCCCTGTCTGCAGTTCCTCCTGTGCCTCCCTGTCCCTGTATGCCAGTAGGTGTGTGATGCTTGGTACCTGGCATGACAGCAGTGGGCTGAGTCCATTCTCATTCTAGCTGATCTACTCCCTCCTCTGCTCTGTGCTTCTGCCACTACTTGTCCTCCAGGCCCCTGGTCAGCCTGTCCTCCAGATGCTCGCCTTCCCCCTGCTCCTGCCTCCACTGAGACCGGGACCCTTCAAGACAAGGGGCTCAAGGGGCAGCTTCTTTGGGCCCCACACCAATGACTGGGCCCAGGGCAGCTGCCCCGTTTGTCCCGTGTTAAAGATTGCCCTGCCCTCCTTAATCTCCTCTTCTCAAAAGAGAATAAATTAATTTCCTCTAATCTTTCCTCGTAGGTTGATCTCCTCCATGCCTCTTATCAGTTTGGTTGCCCTTCTCTGTACTTTCTCCAGTTCCCCGATTATTCTTTTTGAATTGGTGCCCAAAACTGAACTGCATATTCCAGATGAGGTGTTACTAATGATTTGTACAGGCGTAATATGATATCTCTCTCTGGAATCTATATTTCTTTTTTGCTTGCTTTGGAAACCACGCTTGGCACTGCATGCTATTATTAAGTTTATGATCGACCAGAACACCCAGATCCTTCTCCACCATTGACTTCCTCAATTGTACCCCCCCCCCCCATAGTATGTATGATGCATGCATATTCTTAGCTCCCAAGTACAAAACTTTACATTTATCAACATTTAGGCTTCAGACACACTAGCTGTTTTTTTGTGGGGGTTTTTGTAAGCTCAAAAAACACTGGATAAAAATGCTGGTAATAGTGGTTTGGTAGTGTTTAATTAGCTTTTTTACAGTACATGTAGAAAAGAAAAGCTGTTAGGAGCATTTTAGCAGTGTTTAGGAGCATTTAGCGGGTTTTATTTTCTGCTGGAAAACTGCTCCAAAACTCTACAAAAACAATTTTTTTTCTTATTTACAACTGACATAAAATTAAATCATGTTATGGTAACTGCTACCCAAATGTTCTTTTACATTAGTAATAAGCTCTGCATGGTTTAAGATTACCAGGTCCAGCAGAGCATCATTCCTAGTCAGGGCCTCTATGAACTGTACCATAAAATTGTCTTGTAATAGGTTTCAGAACTTTTGCCTCAGCTGTTCCTGCAGTGCCATTACTCCAGTCAATTTCTGGGTAGATGAAATCCCCCATTATTATCACTGTCCCAGTCCTTGTTGCCCTTTTGTGCTGAGTCTCCACCTCCTCATTAACACTTGGTGGCCTATAACAAACGCCAATGATTACCTTTGTAGTACGCACCCCATGTGCAGTTCCACCCATAATTCTTTAGCCTCATGGCACTCTCCATCAACTAGGTCCTCTTTCACACTTACTTTGACTTCTCACATAGAAACAAACACCACCACCTTTCCTTTTTACCCTGCCTCTCTGAAAAAAAGCATAGCCAGGAATATTAATAGCCCAGTCATGTAAAGAATGAAGCCAAGATTCAGCAATACCAATTAAATCATAGTACTCTTCATGCACCAAAGCTTCCAACTCACCTATTTTGCTTAGCAGGCTTCTGGAACTGGTGAACAAATACTTTTTAATTAATTGTCACATTTTTCACATGCATTTTTCATATTTTTATTTTTGTACAAATTGTACCAATTCCAATGGTTGCATGATTTGCATTTCCACCAATAGGGACTGACCCCTGTCTGATCTGTCTGCCCCAATATAATTTAATTCTCCCTCTCCCTACGATCCTAGTTTAAATACTCCTTCAGCCTTCCCATAAACCTCTCTCCCAGCACAGCAGACCTCCTTCCATGTAAGTTCAAACCATCTTTAGCATGTAGGTTGCACTTCAATGAAAAGTCAGCCCAATGCTCTAGAAACCCAAATCCTTCCCTCTTACTCAAGGTCTTAGCCATGCATTCAGCTATCAAAGCTTCCCCTGTCTTTCCTATATTGAGCATGGCACAGGCAATATTTCAGAGACTATCACCTTGGAGGTAATTCCCTTCAACTTGCAGCCTAGCTCTTTTACATTGATTCTTAAGGAGCCTCCACCTTTCATGTATTCTGTCATTGGCTCCAATATGGACCAAGACAGCTGGGTCATGCCAGCCCCTCCCAGTAATTTATCAGCCCGTCACTAATTTCTTGCCACTTATGTTGTTTATACCTTATTCCTTCTGCCACCATATTTTGTGACTTCACTGAAACTTATCTTCCACCATTACATTGTGCAAATCCCTTCATTAACATTTCATTACTCTCACCTTTTGATTTGATCCAATAAACTTCAAGTCTCATGTGCTCTTGTGAGATGGGGAAACAGCTCTCATTGTTTGAATACTGCTTGTGTGGAGTAAATTAAATGTTTTGACTGACATTCTGCAGTTTAGCCACAAGATGTCACTGTTTTTCCTAACACAGCCTCAGACTGCATAGATATTTCTATATTCATGAAGAGGTGGAGTTTTCACACAGAGTTGAGAGAGAACAGGAAGAAGAGAGAGCAGCCATGTTCTGGAGAATGGTGAATGAGGGGGGCCGTGTGAGCTGAGAATCTGATGACATCCAAGTGTGAGAGCATCCCTCCGTAACCAGAGCTGCAGCTAAGTGAAGCTGATGAGATTGCTGCCAGGAATGCTGATGAGATTGCTGCCAGGAATGCTGATGTCAAGGCAGGGCTGTGGAATGGACAGGTAGGCCTAGTGGCAGGGTAACGCACTGACTGACGACAACCACCACCAACAGACCGAAGTCCCTCAGGGCGCGGAGTCTAAGTCCCAGGCTGCCCTTCACCAGGGCCCCTGATGGCGGGGATGGACTTGACGCAGCCAGGAACCAGGTCGTGGCCCCCGAGACACCCCGGCTGCAGTAATAGCCACCACCAATGGCGTGTAGCTGGTAGGAATGACAATAGCGTAGTCAGGCAGGCCGGGTCGACAACAACGGGACAAAACGGTACAGCACAGTGGAAAAGAATCACAGGTCACGAGCCGGGTTCAGCAACAGAAGGTCAGATCACAGGAAAACACAGAGAATGGTCTAGTTACAAGCCGAGTCAGATTCCAGGAGAGTCACGAGAGTATACACAGAGCTGTAGCAACACAAAAGACACAAGACACAAGTGCAAAGAGCATGTGCGGATCACAGGCTTATATGTGCTCAGCCACACCCCTCTGGGGGATGGACTTCAGAGACCTGAAGGCATAAAAGACTCCCACCATGCTCTGCAGAAACCCAAGATGGACGCCAGCACATGAAGCCGCACAATCTCTGGGAAAAGGTAGGACCTTGACAGCTGATGAGAGCAGAGGAACTAAGCAACATATACAGCGAGACCGGCTGCTTGTTGGAGAGACATTTGTTCTGTTCAGAGTCACCAGCGGATCCAAAGCAGACCCGGGTCGGTAAGATCGTGCACACACCTCATTTCAGTGTTGGTGCCTTGAGACTGAGTCCAGGCCTATAGTTAGTTATGGTCTCTGTTTGTGTCAGGCCACAAGTGTTGTTACTGATCATTGGAAGGACTCCACAACTTAAAGTGACATTTCACATTGGAGAGCTGATAAAATCCTACAAACTCAAGCCAGACTGGCGTTTTTCTCAGAAGGAATACTCAGGCATGTGCTACAGGACCAGTTATGGGAGAGAGAATACTGGAGATTTGTGTAAGATTGTAAGCTGTTGTGCTGCACCGCAGGCTAGCCCATACCGTACACCCATACACTGACTCCTGCTCTTTTAGGGTAATAACGGGTAAGGTGTGGCAGCTTAGTTGTGCCCGCCAGTAGGTAAATTACTACTCTTTCTACCTTCATCATCAGAAGGCGCCATGCTGTGCAGCATAAGGGTCTCAGCCTTTGGGCTGGGTGTATGTAAATTTATTGTATGTTCCCAGCATTTGTGGTTGTGTTTATTTGCCACACTCTCCCCTTTCAACAGTACTGTATGGCAAGAGTGCTGTTCCCTATTGTTTGGTCCAGTTTTCCTGCAATCCACCTCCATCCTCGGCAGTCATTTTTTAGTTATTTTGTATGGAATGCTCAAAAAAGAAAGGTATATCAAATATTTATATTTATTTAAAATTAGCCAAAAAGTATAAAACTAAAATGAAACAGAGTTTTATATTTTTGGCTGATTGGCATTCAGGGGAAAACGCATGAGACCTGATGTTTATTGGGTCAAATCACAAGGTGAGAGTATTGGTATGTTGGTGAAGGGATCTGCACAGTATATTGGTGTAAGATAAGTTTCAGTGAAGTCACAAAATACAGTGGCAGATGTAATAAACTGTAAATGACACAAGTCACAAGAAATTAGTGAAGGACATTTACTTTTTAATTGAAGAACTTTTATTAATATTATTTATGGATACATTTTATTTGAGGGTGTTTTCCAAAAATAGAGACACTTTGTGTTTATAATTTTATTGTTTGTAACATAATACTGAGCGGCACTGTTTACATATAACATTGGACACCACATCTGAGAATTGGGAAGCTGCAGCATAATATATTTTTGTTTTTGGGTTTAATACAGCTTTAACCACTTGCCCTGCAGAGGTTTCCCCCCCCTTCCTGACCAGGACATTTTATGCAATATGGTGCTCTGTTAATTTAACTGACAATTGCGCAGTCATGCAACACTTCACTCAAATGAAATTGACATCCTTTTTTTCCCACGAATAGAACTTTCTTTATTTGATTGCCTGTGCTTTTTTTTATGTTTTGTGCTAAAAAAAAGACCAACAATTTTGAGAAAAAAACAATATTTGTGAATTTTTGCTATTAAACATGTCCAGTAAAAAAAATAAAAAAATTAAATTTATTGTACATGTATTCCGCTACATGCCTTTGCTAAAAAAAAAATCTCAATACATGTAAATTAATTGGTTTACATGAAAGTTATAGTGTCTACAAATCGTGGTACAAATTTTTTGTATACTTTCTTTATACTAGTAATGGCGGCTATCAGCGACTTATAGTGGGACTGCGGCAGGCTTTCTGACACGGGGGGGAGGGATAACTGCCACTGACACCCCCACTGATATTTAATACAGTGATCAGTGCTAATAAAAAGCACTGACACTGTAGTAATGACACTTGGCAAGAAGGGAGTTAATATCTGGGGCGATCAGCGGTTTAACTGTGTGCTGTTTTACTATTTTGCCTGTGTGTGCTTTACTGTGTAAGCACACTGCTTTGTATTGCTCTGCTATGCAGAGCAATACAAAGCAGTATGCTGGTGCTGACGGGAGAGATCTGTATTGTTTGCATACAGACCTCTCCACTGTCAGTGTAACCACCAATGGCGGCGTACGTAGGGCGGCGCACATGCCCCCTACCCGAAAATGCAAATCATGCATATATATGTGTGATTTTTCACAGTTCTTCCACCCTGTAGCATTAGTTCTGTTATAGGGCGGCCGAGAAGCGGTGAAGCCACTATCAAGTGTTTTGATAATCGTACACATTACAAAGCAAAGATTTTGTGTATAGTCCAGATATTCAGGCTAGCATTATAGAAAACCCACTCTGGCCTCAAAGATGAGAGAAGGAAAAAAAGGGATTATCCCACAGTGTGGAAAATCATCAATACCTATAAATAATATTGTTGCCAACTCCTAATTCTCTCACATGAAAAGTAATAGCCTTTTCAAGATACTGCTGAGCGCTACCTTGGCACAAATATATCTGTTAAAAACTACAACAGCCATGCATTTGACACAGAGTAGGTAATATATGAAAAGGATTGGCAGGAAACTCGATGATACGTGTTTGGTTTTATCTGATTGAGACTTTACTGCAGCCTTTTCAATCTAGTGTGGGAAAATTCTAATAAAGTTCCCTGCAGAAAAGAGGGACATATTTTATTGCAGATCAGAGACATCTCAGCACAGACAGGATCACAATCATTAGCAGCCTCTTAAATACAAAATACAGGACAGGTAATGTTTGTTTTCTTTAATGATCCTTCAACTGTATTATGAGAACATTTCAGTAGATGGTTTTGGTACTGATCAAATATTAATCCTGCTTCTAAACCGTGATTCTGATATTTCAACAAATTGCAATGTAGTCTATCATTCCTTCCCTCTGAAATATTAGCATGAGATATTTAAAGCTTGAACCAGTACCTGTAATGGAAGTGTAATGTTAGTTTCTGTCTTTGTAAATTAAATCAAAACCGTAAATAAAAAAATTACCCTGAACTATGAATTTGTTTTGGACATAAGGTTGTGGTGTTCCAATTATAATACTATCCCTGTAGATGCGGGTTGCATCAGCATTATGGTTGCCCTCAAAGGGCGGGTTGTATCTGTAAGATTATATAAAAATATCTACTCTTTATCATATTAAATAATTGCCTCTGCATTCAAATATTGCTGGTTTTAATAATTATGTACGTAAGCTGTGAAGGGCAGGTGCAGAGCCTATTCACACCCCAACAGCTGATGCAAGTCTGAAAAGGAGGGTCGCACACTGCTGGTATCATCCACAAAAAACTTTATTGGAGACCTCTCAGAGAGAACTTGGTTCTGCCATGGTGTTCTGTTTGAGCAGTCTCAAAGAAAGTTTCTTGTGGATGATACCAGCAGTGTGCGACCCTCTTTAAATGGTATAGAATTGTAGTATTCGCACAATAATAATGTCCAGAGCACCCCACCCCCCTTACATCAGAAGTCAAGAGTCCCCCGCCCTCCCTTAAATCACAGTTCACCACTCTTAGCTTGTGTTGCTGATGGGAAGAAGCTGGGTATGGAGATACAAAGCAGAAAGTTCAGGGTCTGTATGAGTCCAGAGTTTGCTATGCTGAAACCAGGGAGACGAATGGGGTGCTGAAGCAGAACAAAGAGGCACAGGAAGAAGTTCTTTACTCCTCTCTGTTGCGAACTGCTGAGACAAGGTGTGGAGTGCCACAGCTGTAGGGGAGGTGCAAGGGCCACATGAAATGGCCTGGCGGCAGGGGCGGACTGACCGTTTGGGTTCTTGGTCACTGCCCGAGACCCCGGGGTCAGTAGGGGGCCCCACAAGATTCCCCTGGCACCTTTCATAGGCTTTTTTGGGTGTGGTTTGAGTGTGGGTGAGGACATAGGGGCCCCATGATCCCCTATTGCCCAGGGGCCCCATAAGTTGTCAGTCTGCCCCTGCCTGATGGGTCAGATTTGACCTGTGGGCCTTGTGTTTGATATATGTGCTGTAGAAGCTACTGGTATATGGTGGGTTCTCTGACCATTTCCAGTGGTGACGTGCAGTGTAACTGTGCCTGACAGTACACCAATGACAATATTTATGAATTATTAAAGCAGAAATAAGCTCTGAGGTGTCAGGAGTGAATAGCTTTTCTGCTCCATCACAGCTGCTGGTGTCATTCCAGCATCCTGGTCTTGGTTGTGATACCTTCTCCCTGTCTGCCTGTCCACCTGCAAAGTGATTGATGTGATCAGTCTCTGAGTTGAGATCAAACCTGATTTAAGCCAGCCAAGCCTGCAGTCTCATGCTTGTGATATTTCGTTTGTAACACATGCCAGGGTCCCTGCTGTCTACTCTGCCTACTAGTTTGGATTCCCTCGTTGATGACCTCAGATCAGATATTGACTACTCTCTGAACTCTGCCAGCCTTTTGACTATGGATTTGATCCTGATTATTCTGAACATTGCCTGCCTTGTTCCTGGACTGTGTTGGTGGTGGCATGATGGCCAGGCACTATAGCATTGTGTTTAGTTCCTGGGGCAACCGAATACCGCTAGGCCTGCTTGCTTTATGGGAAAAGGGGCTGTTATAGGTGAATAACACAGAAGCCAGCTATGGTCTCTGAGCACCTGTGTTAGGGGCAAATGTGGCATTATCAAAAGCCTTTAACAAGAAATTTTTTCTGTGAAGATGGACAGACTCATTTATTTGTGGAGGAGCTTTGCAAACTGACATGCCAAGTCCAGGAACTGTCTGTGCATGCAAACAAACATACAGCATTAATATAGGAGCCAGAGCCCAAGGTTAACCTACCTGCCCGTTTTTCTGGTGACCCCATATGCTTTCCAACTTTAAAAATAGTTTATGCTATACTTTAAGCTTAGGCCACACTCTTCTGGTTCTCAAACACAGCAGATTAACCTGATTGTTATATGGCTGCAGGGGGACCCCCAGTCTTGGGCTTTTAGTCTCTCCACAGAAGACCCAGCCCAATGGTCAGTTGAAGCATTTTCCAAGACCCTGGGTTTACTCTATTATGATCCTGACTGTGCACACTGAACAGAAACTAATCTTTTTTGTTTACAAATGATTTTATTGTACATGAGTAGACAGTAGAACAACAGCACACTTTAAAAGTGATATTGTCAGCAAAAACAAGGCACTTTTGAAAAGTACAATACATAAAAGTATATTAACATAACAAAGAAGATAAGAAAAAAAAGAGGAAGTTACAAGTGCATGAAGTACGTAAACGACAAAGTAGGTTAGGTGATACACCTGTCAATAGTACATGCCAGCCAACTTTTACTGGGGATGTTATTAAGCATGTAATAAGTGTCTGAAATCTCTCCATGACTCCCATTTTTTATCGTATAAGTGCATCTTATCCAGTAGGGTATAATGAATGCGTTCCATAAGCATTACAGTGTCAATTCTGTGTAAAACGGAGTCCAAGGGTACAACATTGGACCGCCAATGTAGGGCAATAGACCATAAGGTGGCAATACATAATGTGTGTATCAATCTCAGATTGGCATCAGAGACCCCTGGGATATGGGCCCCCAATAAACAGGTCTGCATGGACAATCGTATCGGGGCACCCGACAATAAGGCAGCGACCTCAGAAATCCTACGCCAGATCAAAGATATGGTCGGGCAATCCCAAAATATATGAACCAAAGTACCCGTGCAGTCACAGCCCCGAAAACATAGAGGGGACGTTTGTGGAAACAGTACATGTAGTCTTGACGGGGTATAATACCATCTGGTTAGAACTTTAAGGGCCGTCTCACGAACCGAAAGAGATCTAGAGCTCTTGCATATATTATCCACCATGGAATCCCAATCCTCATCCGAAAAAGTGACGCCACAATCCTCCTCCCATTTTCGTCTGTACAAAGGGGGAGCATGAAAAAGACAGATCAAAAATTGGTGATAAAGATTTGAGATAAGACCCCTACCCCTGGGAGAGTCACGGCTGATACGTTCAAAAAAGGAGATCGGAGAGGATGGGGTAAGGCCAAAGTGCGCCTTAAAAAAGTGCCTAATCTGTCTATAACGAAGGTACTCACGAAGAGGAACATCAAACAACACGCGCAGCATATCAAAGGTAATATAAGATCCTCCTCTTTGGAAATCAGATAATCTGATAAAAGATCGATCATACCACCAACGAAACATATGAGGGGAAGAAAAGGCTACAACAAAAGTAGGATCCCCAAAAAATGACACACCTGGGGGAATAGGAGAGACTAAACCCAATTTAGATTTGTGTTTGGACCAAAGCGTCAGTGAGTGAGTCACTATGGAGTTATGAAAAACAGTCGATCGGGGGGAGATGTTAGACCATAAAATTCCCGGTAAATAAAAAGGACGTATCGACTGAGACTCAAACTTGATCCACGGGATTTGAGAGTTAATAGTAGCCCATTGTGACAATTGCGCAAAACGAGCCGAGAGATAATATAGCCAAAAGTTAGGAAGACCGAGACCTCCCGACCGTTGTGAGCGATACAAAATGGATGAGGCAAAACGTGGATGCTTATTTCCCCAAATAAAATTATTAATAGTCCGCTGAAAATGATCCAAAAAGGTTTTTGAGACCGGAACTGGAAGTGCTCTAAAAAGATAAAGCAATTTGGGCAAAATATTCATTTTAACCGCCGTGACTCTACCCAGAAAGGAGATATGATAACCGTGCCAGATCTTCAGTAGAGTAGAGAGACGCGATACACATGGTGGATAATTAGCCGCAAATATATCCGAGTATCTGGGAGTGAGGTTAATCCCCAGATAGGATATCCTGTCCTTGACCCAGCGAAATGGGAAAGAACTACGGAGAGATGCACATAGGGAGTCAGGAACATTAACAGGCATGACCACAGATTTGGTAAAATTAACGGTGAGACCTGACACTTTGGCAAAATCGTTCAATACAGCACACAAGTTAGGTAAAGAAGTCAACGGGTTAGTAATAAAAAGCATAACATCATCAGCATACATGCTCAGTTTAAAATGTGAAACTAATAATGAATAGCCAGAAATATCCAAATGTGATTTAATCGCCAATGCCAAAGGTTCCAACACCAGCGCAAATAAAAGGGGTGAAAGAGGACAGCCCTGGCGGGTACCTCTACCCAATGTAAAGAAGTCAGAGTTACAGCCAGGAAGCCTAATTCTCGTTTTAGGAGAGTCATACAGGGCATGTATGCCTGCCAAAAACCCCTCGCTGAAGCCCATTTTCTGTAGCAAGGAGAACAAGTAGGGCCAAAGAACACTATCAAAGGCCTTGTTTATATCCAAACTCATCAACAGAACCTCTTTGGAATGTAAATTGGCATCTTGAATAACATTTAGAGTGAGACGAATGTTATCAGTAATAAATCTGTCGGGAATAAAACCCGACTGGTCTGGAGAAACCAAAGAGGAGATGATAGGGGCCAAGCGGTCCGCCAAAATAAGGCTAAATATCTTTAGATCATTATTCATGACTGAGATTGGTCTATAGTTTTGTGGCAAACAGTGGTCCTTCTGTGGCTTGGGTATTAGAGACATGTTAGCCAATAACATCTCCTCAGGGAACTTACCCCCCTGCAAAACATCATTAAATAAAGTTATCAAGTATGGAGCCAATGTAGAGGCAAAATGTTTATAATAGCTAGCGGTAAATCCGTCAGGACCCGGCGCAGTAGAGCGCTTGAGCGCGCCTATCGCACATGTTATTTCCTCTAAAGTACAGGGGGCATTAGGAGTGACAATCTGAGAGGGTGTAAGGGCAGAGAGGGGTATAGAGTCCAGCCAAGAGTCAGACAGAGGGACAGAATCCGACTGCGGAGGAGCTAGTAGTTTAGAATAAAAATGTTCGAAAATACCCAAGACTTCCTGAGGTAGAGATGAGATAGCACCCGAATTTGTGCGTAATTTATACACGTGTGGGGGGCGCAGAGAGTGGTTCAACTTCCTTGCGAACATGGTAGATGCCGAGTTACTATGTAATAGGAATGAGGCCTTCGACCAGCGAAGGGCCTTTTCAGTTTTTTGGGAAAGCAGGGCATTCAGTTCCAAGCGCTTTTGGGACAGTAGCTGTTTATTAAGTAGAGATGGATTAGCGACATGGCTTCTATAGTGTGCTTCTAATTCTCGGGTTAGAAGTAGTATTTGCTGCCAACGTTTTCTATTTCTGGATGAGGCCATGGAGATAAGTCGGCCTCGTAGGACCGCCTTGTGGGCTACCCAGAGTGTGGCTGGGGAGATATCAGGGGTTAAATTAGATTGAAAATATTCCTGAATAGATGTAACCACTTCCTGGCGAGAGTCAATATCGGTTAGCATAGAGTCATTAAGTCTCCAAGAGAAGGGAGTAGGTGCCAATCCCACAAATGTGATGGATAAGGCCACAATACTGTGATCCGACCAGGGGCTCAAATGAATGCAAGCTACCTTAGAATTAGCTAGTAAAATTGGGGTACAATATATATAGTCTAATCTAGCATAAGAGTCATGTGGGTGGGAATAAAATGTGTAATCCCTGGCTCCGGTGTTGTGCGCTCTCCAGGCATCCACCAACTGGAGGGTATCTAATTTCTTAGTAAGGGATTTTTGGAAAGCCTGGGAAGAATGCGAGGGGGAACTACGGTCCAAAAGAGGATTTGCCACCAGATTAAAATCCCCACCCACCAAGAGATGAGGAGACAAAAACCTATCCAGAGTACCAAAAAATTTTGAAAAAAAGGTAGCTTGTGCTGAATTCGGTGCATATACATTAGCAATAGTAAGTTCTCGACCTGAAAGGGTGCCTTTAAGAATGATAAACCTACTGTCCGGATCACGATACACATGTTGAACCTCAAAGGGGAATGAGTTATGTAGAAAGATGGCTACGCCCCTACTCTTGGAGGAATGCAGGGTATAATACCCCTGCCTATAAGATCTATGAAAATATGTCGGGTGTTTTGCAGCTGCAAAATGTGTTTCCTGTAATAAGATAATCTTGGCTCCCAGTCGTTTATATTGAAGAAAGGCCGTTTTGCGCTTGTTTGGCGAATTGAAACCCTGGACATTATGCGAAATACATTGAATTACCATAGTAAACAGAGCTTATTACTATCATCATAAAAGTACACATTACAAGGATATCCCCTAAAATTAATTGGCTAGACATAGAAATCCGCAGGTCTATAGCAGACAGACGTACAGGTGGCAGAACCAGCCCATGGGACCCCCCGGCCCCAAGATGGGGGCCATGATGTCCACAGACCGACACAACACCATCCTCATGCACTAAAGTGTTGAAAAAAAAGAAGACAAAAAACAATAGAGAGGAGATTTGAAGAGCTCCTACAAATAAGGTAACTGAAGAACATGGATCAGGCTGAAAATTTGTCATACCTGATAAAACAAAAAGTTCAAATATTAAGGGGCCAAATGGGCCCAAACCCTGTCTCCCTAAAACATGGAAAACGGAACTGCCACCCCTCAATCGGGCGGCGACACTTCCGGCCATGTCAGGAGGCAGGGTGGGGTAACGTGTCAAAGAGTTGTGGAACCATAAACCAATGGGCGCAATTAAGAGGGACCAAAGACCCTTGTTATACCTTAACTCGTCCAGCTATCAATGCAAGGCACACACATTACTCAGGATTATAAAATTAACATAGCAGTAACCATAGAAATACACATCCTGACAGCGTAAGATGTAAGAAACAAAATCCCTGTGTCTCAATTCTCGGTAAAGTCATAAAAGACAATAGGCAAGACCAAGGACTGTCAAACAATAGGTAATAGGCAAGTGAGAATGGATCTGTCAACCCGGATCCTGTCTGACTCTCCTTCTATCTCTCCGTGGAGATGGGGTATGCCAAATGGGAGAGACACGAGGGGTGGAGGGTGGACGTTGAGGTGATGGGACATCCGCTAGGCCCAGTTTGGCCAAGATTGCTCTACCTTCAGAAGGAGATGTAGCTATATATGTGCTCCCATTATGTGGAACAATCAACTTAAAGGGAAAGCCCCATTTGTAGCGGATACGAGCTGAGAACAGGACCGTTGTGACTTCTTTCATTTTTCTACGCTTCTCCAACGTGGCCGGGGAAACATCCGGAAAGATTTGTAAGACCGAGCCTTGAAAGGAGATCGTAGGGGTATTGCGAGCAGCTCTGAGTATTTCCTCTTTGGTCAAAAAGTCCCTCATGCACAGGACAATATCCCTAGGTGGCTTGTCAGTAGGAGGTTTAGGGCGCAGGGCTCTATGGATGCGGTCACAGGCAAAAGACCCAGGGTCACGATCCGGGAGGAGTGATTGAAATAATTTGGTCACGATTAAGGAGAGGTCAGACATAGACTCCGGGATTCCCCTGATTTGCAGATTATTCCTGCGATTGCGATTATCAAGGTCCTCCACCTGCGCCTGTAGTTGAAAAAAGGCCGTTTGTAAATGATCATGCTCTCTGGAAAGTTCACCATAGGCCAGGCTAAGTTCATCGTGTTTGGTTTCTAAGCGGTCTGTCCTGGAGCCCAATGTGGCTATTTCCTGAGAGAGAACATTAGTGCTTTTATGCAATTCTGATTGAAATTTGGCGGCTAGTTTGGCGTACATAGATTCCAAGCAGGACTCCAAGTCTCCTTTTGTAAGTTGCTGTGTATTTTCACTGACCAAGGCCGATAAGGGAGCGGTGGTATCCTGTGTGGGATCGGACAGGGATGCTCGCTCTGTATTGACTGGAGACATGTTACAAAGCTCGTGTGCCTTAAGTAGGTATGTCGTGAGGGACTTCTGGGCTTGTCCCTTTTTTTTCTTTGTGGACGGCATACAGGGAGTCTCCTGGGGGTGATCAACTGAAAATAGGATAATGAATGGAGATTATAACCCCAGGGGACCTATAACGCCCAAAATAGGTTTAGGATTGTAGTTACATGAATGCGGTTAGATTCATCTGCGAGAACATTATATTGTAAAGATAATTAGCAAGCCATGGAAGGGTAGAGAGGACATAGATCACAGTAACACGCAGATATAGCACACCGGAGCAGGATGATGGCACCAGATCCCAACCTAGGACACAAGAGGGACAAGTGGAAAGCAGAGGACCTCCAACACCAAGCACAGGGCCCTCCAGGGAGACACTCCACGGGGCAATATTAAGGCCCCAGTAGGCCTCTGAGCCCAACAGGGGCCGTGGTTACAGGAGATGGCAGGCTCCGGGGTCAGCAACGTGAGGCCCACTCCCCAAGTCACTGTGAGGGGAGCTAATGATAAGAGGGCACCCGCATCCCCCACTCACTGTGACCAGATGGAGGCTCCAGACAGATGATGTAGGCCGCAGAGGCCGCCGCCACCGCGGGAAGCAGCAAGGCTCAGCGGCGTCTCTCCCCCAGTCCCAGCAATGCAGAGGGCGCCGCGGATGTCCCCAGGCGATCTCCCACAGCCCGGATGGCAGTAGGTGCGGATGGGAGAGCTGATGGGTGGCGCCGGAGCCCCGGCCCACGCGGCCGCACCAGGCCGCGGACGTCAGCCGCCACGAGGGGCGGAAATTTCACCCGGGTTCCGACTCCCCGGGATCGGGGATACTACCCGGGTCCTCCGCCGTCACTCCGTGATCCGCTGCCGCGTGGATGGCAGCGGATTTAAGAGCTTGGCACCGGAGCTCCGGATTATGCGGCCGCTCCGGTCGCCATCTTGGACACGCCCCCAGAAACTAATCTTAAGCTATTAGATTAGGGTAAATGCACCTCTGAAAATACTGTTCTGATTTCTGCTGCTGGACACCTGACTTAGACTGAAATGACCCAGCTCTAAGAAGCCAGTTCAGGGTAGGCTTATCAGACTCTATCAATGATTCCTTAGTGCACTACCCTGAACAAAAGTCATTGAATGAAGCTATGCAAGTAGCCATCCGTATACAGAGGTGTTTACAGGAAAGGTGTACTGAGAGGTTTGTTCCTCTGTCCCTAGTACACTGCCAGCTTCTTCTCTATCAGACCTTCCTAGGTCCTCTCAACCTCTCCAGGAGGAGGATTCCATGCAAATTGGCGCTACCCATTTATCCTCTAGCGAAAAGGCTAGAAGATAATCCCAGAGACTTTGCTTATACTGTGGTGACCAAGGCCATTTTGTCACCAGCTGCCCCAATAAGCCGTGACACACCATGAGTCTAGTGCAGATGGGGTCTGCTTCTCTAGACTATACGTTGTCTAGTTCCCCACCCCCCGAGTAAAATTATTTGTTCCTGTGCAACTTAGTTCTGCCATGTTCTCTCATCACCTCTCAGCTTTCATAGATTCTGGTGCTGTTAGCAATTTCATTGATAGTGACCTGGAACACCTTCTACAGATTCCCTTGACTAATGTGCACAAACCCTTTTCGTCTTAGCTGTTGATAGCCCTTTGTTCATGAGCCTGGTCACCATGTGCACTGTACCTATTACTCACGCTTACTTATGCTTCTACTTAATAACATCTGCTGCCATCCCTTCATTTTATCCTTGGCTTAAACTTCATAACCCACGCATAGATTGGGATACAGGGGAGATTAGGTCCTGGTCGCAGACTTGCCTTCAGAACTGCATTATAACTGCTGACCAGTTGCCTATTTGTAACTCTACTGTGACAATACCAGTCACTTGCCTTTTTTGCAGTCCTATTCAGATCTTGATCATGACAACTTTTCCAAGTGTGACTGTATTTTACTTAACTATCTGCCTTCATGTGACTCTGCTGTAGCAGAAGACACTGACAAGTATATTGAATCCTCTATAGGTCACTTTTCCAGCCAATTGTCACAGTCTCAATATTTTCCTCGTAACTTACTCGCTGTCTTGCAGCTTTGAGCCCTGTTTGGAAACTTCCTCTAAGTTTCACAATATCTTACCTCCAGCACAAGTAATGGGGGCACTTTCCTCTGACCTTTTGGACTCTATTTTAAAGGCTCAGTCTAGTGTTCCACCCAATCTACTCCCTGGAGAGCTGTTTGTTCCCCTCCACCTTAGGAGTAAAGTGCTTTCAGAGGCATATTCTTGTGGGCTTTGGTGGCCCTCTCTCTATAAGGATTCCTGTCTATCGGTAAAAGCTTGCAAACAGGGGCGGACTGACAACTCATGGGGCCCCAGGCAATAGGGGATCATGGGGCCCCTGTGTCCTTGCCCACACTCAAAAAAGCCTATAAAAAGGTACCAGGGGCATTTCATGGGGCCCCCTACTGACCCCGGGCCCTCGGGCAGTGCCGAGTGCTCAAATGGTCAGTCCACCCCTGCTTGCAAAACATGTGCTCACTCTAAATCCTCAAAGGTCAATCCATCTGTATTACCTCTACCCTTGCTTGTCTCTAGATGCTCTTGGACACACATCTAGGCTAATTTGTCCTCAGGTTCTGCTGCCTCTACACCTATCTATGAGGTCTAGTTTGCCTCTGCACCAGTTATTCCTGTCCACCCCATGCCAATTGAGCCTCCTGCTTTTTCATATTTAGACTTTCAGTAACCTGGCCTCACCCAATTGCAACTACATCTGCTCAAACCTAGCTTGACCCAGTGACATGTCACCTGTTGTTCATCCTGACGTTACTGGTTCTCTGTCTATTGTCTAGTTTGTCTCCATAGACTCTCTGCCTGCTAACCAACCTGAGCGTGTTGATCCCTTGACCATTGCCCAGCCTGATGGTCTGCGCCGGATTCCCAGCCTGATGGTTTGAAGCTCAATGTCAGCATGTCTCTAAGGGCTGGGACGGCCCTTCTTAGAGGGGAAGTAATGTCAGGAACCTGCTCCATCACAGCTGCTGGTCTCATTCCAGCATTATAGTTTTGGTTGTGATACATTTTCCCTGTCTTTCTGCAAGGTGACTGATGTGGCCAATCTCTAGGTGGAGACCAGACCTGATTTAAGCCAGCCAAGCCTGCAGTTTCATGCTTGTGATATTGCTTGTGTAACACCTGCTCCAAGCTCCCTGTTGTATGCCCTTCCTGCTAGTTTGGATTCCCTTGTTAATGACCTTGGATCGATATCGACTACTCTTTGTACTCTGCCTACATTTTGACTATGGATTTGACCCTGATCATTCTGAACATCTTACCTTGTACCTAAACCATCATTGAACTACTCTGCCTGTCTGCCAACCGCAAGTACCTGTTTGCTGTGTTTGCACCTGCCCTGACATGGTGACCAAGAGCAACCGAGTACCAGTAGGTCTGCTTGCCTTATGGAAAGGGGGCTGCCATAGGTGAAGAACACAGAAGCCAGTTATAGTGTCTGACCACCTGCATTAGGGGTAAGTGTAACATGAGGTTAACGTCTTTGACAATAGTAAATGCAGAGTTTAATAAAACCAGTATAATTCAATAAAACAATAAAGTGAGGAGGGCTCGGGAGGTTTGTTTGTTCTTGCAGGTGTTTCCCGGAGTCCAATGACTCCAGGGAACATCTCTGGAGTTGTGGGCCCCCACTTTTCTCTGCAGCCTGCACCTTCGCTTCTAGTCACTGCAAATGGGTTGGCCTAATCCCTCTCTCCCCCTGATCTGTCATTTGCTGGTGGAGAGTAGATGGACTGCAGCTACAAGAGTGCCCTGGGATGAGCAGCTCCCTCACTTCCTCTCTTAAAGGGGGCACCAGCACCAGGCCTACACACCTCTCCCACTAAAATTCTTTGGTCCCCAAAGAAACAGGATTTTTAGTTACAAATTAACATAGCATCTCCATGGAACCAGCTCATTGTTCCTAATATAAGTTGTAGGCATGGGAACTTCCAACCATCATATATCAGGTACAGGGTAAATAGTATCAACCACTGGTGCAGCATCGGTAGACCTGCATACTGTGGTGATAACCTCTCCAGAGCTGTTTCCTTTAGAGTTGTACATCAATCTCATGGGAAGTGGGATCTGTCAATTTACTCTTTGCTCATTAGACTCAGATGTTTCTCTGACAGAGGGTTCAACTGTATCTTCTTAATTCTTCTCAACTTGAGCCTGTGGCAAGTATTCTGGTGCATTTAGCTCTCAATGATTCCAAACGATATCCAACAACAGAGGCTGATACAACATTGGGTTCAACCTGTCAGTCATTCTTACACAAATCTCTAGAACTTCCACTCAGTCATCTTTATCTTTAACATTAGGAGGGAATAGTTGTGACCAAGTAGCTGGAGTTTGCCTGGGAAGGGGCGGATCAATAATGATGATTCAGTCTGGATGGGCACCCATTATGCTTCATTCAGGGGCAAGAGGTGATTGTGGTGCCAAGTCTTTAGGGGATCTGATTTTCCCTCTGGATGAATCTGATACAAGATGTTCAGGTAACTAAGAACATATGATGTATGGCTCTCAGAACCACAGCTCACTTTTCAGCTTACTTCACATAAGGATTTGGGTCATGAACCCAAATTCAGAGATCATTAGACATGTGCAAAACGGGTACATTCGTTTAGTTTTGTTTCTGGTATATTTGTTGTGTTACTAATGTTGTTTCTTCATTTTTGGAATTCATTTAGTTTCATCTATTCATTTTCTAACGAATTTTGAATGTTTGGAACGATTAGAATTTGAATCGGTCAATGATTGATCGACCGATCCAAATTCTATTTGAAGAATAGATGGTTGCTAAGGAGCAGGCCATCAAACCAGCATGTGCATCCTTGACAACCAATGACTTATCAGCTGTCAGCAGGATTCCCCGCTGACAGGCCTGGTATGGATTTTAAGGGGAACCCCAAGCCAAACTTTTTTTTTTTTTTTAAATCCATGGGGCCACCCCTTAAAGTGTTACTAGACCCAGGACCCTGCATTCACTATATCTGGTCTCCCACAGTACACAAAACATGGAAATGCAATTATTTTTAGTAAATATGGTCCCCCCCCAAACCGTACCAGGTCACATGAGGGTCTGGTCTGGATAGGGGGGACCCCCACACAGTTTTTTTCCAGAATTTTAATTGCCAGAAATCTTTTTTTTTTTTACATTCAGCTGTCAGCGGGGAATCCTGCTGACAACTGATAAGTCATCGGTTGTTAAGGACACTGTGGCCAGCTTGCTGGCCCGCTCCTTAGCAACCAGCAATTCTTCAAATAGAATTTGGATCGTCGATCAGTTTTTGAACAATTCAAATAGTTGTGAAAATTTAGAATTTGACGTTTGTTTAGTTTTGTTTCGTATATTTGTTTTCTAGGTTTCTAAGTTTTCTAAGTTTTGGTTTCTAATGTATTACCGTTTCGGGGATTCGGATACATCCAAACATAAGCGTGTAAAGTGAATACCCTGTTGCATCATTCTTGCCATTGTAGGCAGAGACCACTGCTGATTTGTACTACAGGGTCTTTTCTTTTCAGACAAGTGTCCTTAGCATGTACAAAAGGGTACAGTTAAACTGCTCAGGCTGCCGGCCTTCTTGAAGAAACAAAGGAGTAGTTTGTGACTTCTGCAACCCAATCACTTTTTGATGAATGTGCTTTCAAGGTCTCTGCATTGAACTCTCTATGGTAGTCCATAGTGAACAAAGAATTTTTCTACTAAAACTTTGACTTTAGTGGAAGCCTTCCTATCTTTCATCAGGAAAGCTTGTGCATATTATTGTAAAGTGGTTGATCCCCACCAAGATATTCCCTTGTCTACTTGTATATGATTTCAAGCACAGAAAATCAATGCACTCACAGAAAATCAATGCACATCAATTCCTTGGGCCCTAGACTTTTCGGGTGGCTTAATGAAGCAGCTCTAGTGGGTAAGGTTTTCTGCATTTTATATCCAAAACTTTGGATATAAAGCTTGGACCAAGCTTGTAATTCCACACTAGAGTTTATTGTTGTTGTGGACACATATAGGAATTCTCCCTTGAGATTTTTATAGGGCTTTCATTATAACCAAACGTGAGTTCAACTCTATCCCAGAGTCTCTATTTTCTCTCAGGTCTGCCTCTAGTAGCGCTTAAAATCCTGGTTGGTCCCAGAGCAACCTCACTGAAGCCCAAAGGGCAGGGCACTTCTCCTGTTTGCAACACTGTTTCTCTCTTTCACACAACTTCAGCCAGAGTTTTCTGTTTTCATCTAGGCATTGGTATGCTGACTGCAGCACCCTCTTGGCAGAAGTTCAAACTGAAGACTTTGAGAGCCGGAATACGCCTCACCGGTTCTGTGTTGGTCCTTATGGTCGAAAAACTTCTCAAAGGCCCTGGGGGTTGGGAACACATGAAAGCTAGGGTGTTAAAGGTATAGCAGAGTTACTTGGGCACCAGAGTCGAGGAGGGTGCTTGTGTAAATGACTTCTACTTGAACAGGTACTAAAGGAGAGAAGCTTATCTGTTTATCTTGGAATTGACTGATAGATCTGCACTTTGGGTTCTGGTGTGCCATGAGTTCAGCTATAAAACCCAAGCTGTTAATAGTTCACCAAATGGTTGAATGCAATATTCATCTGCTTGCCTGAACCTATAGCTTCTGCATCTAGCAGTCGTTCATTTAGTAGGGATATCACTACTGCCTCCAAATGATGATAGCTTCACACTTGTTTGAAATTGTAAACAAGTTGGTGTGTATCCCATGTACACCATTAATCACATATGGACATGAAGAAATAACAAACAGCTGCACTCCAATGACATCACTGTATTCACAACCGTATTCTATGAATGACTATAAAAATAGTGTCCACTGTGACACAATTCACACAATTGGGTTTATGGCATGGTCATAAATGGTCAATGATGTCAGCCAGCTTCTTTAGCCAGTTTGTTGACATCCAGCAGCTGACCTGGGAATTTGTCATTTGCAATGGAGCATCGTTGGGAGAGCATCATTGTGGTGCGGGTTGTTATGTTCATAACTGACGATTGACCTACATCCCTGGTTGTAGTGAATGACTGTAAGAGAGTTCCCGCAAGGAGAATCGCGATCGGAACGCGCATGCGTGAAAGACGTCCCGCAGGAATGCGCGATCGCGCACGTGTACGCGCACAGCGAAGATTGGCGCCAGATGGGCTATTTAAGGTGCGTCTCTGCCCAGATTCAGTGCTGACTGGTGTTCAGCTCTCCCCGTGTCCTGCTTGCTCCTGTTCATTTCCTTGTTGCTGACCCGGCTTGTTCCTGACCCGACTCTGAGTACTCTCCTGCCCCCGGTTCCTGATTTCGACTATGATCCTGACTTTGGCTTTTCCTCCTGATCCTGTACCGCGCTGCCCGACTGTTATGACCCTGGCTATCCTACGACTCCGCTTCAGTCCTGTGTCCTGGCTACCTGCCTGGCTCTGCTGTGCATCTGGCAATCCACTGTACCTGCCTGGTCTATTGCTACAGTACCCAAATCAGAGGATATCCTGCCTACCAAGGTCATCATCTGCAAGAGCCGCAAGCAAACATCTGGCGCTCTTGTCCCCCTGGTCCCTAGACTCCCTCTGTTCCAACTTCAGAGGGGTCAGGGCTAGTGACACAAGTGAGGCCGACCTCGTCCATTCAGTCTCCCATCAGGTACGTGACAGTACCAGTCAGCCAATGATGGAGTCTGAAAGGGAGGCCTCACAACTGGGGGACATTTGCCAAGCTGTGACTTCTTTGTTCAACGTGATACACGACCTACAAAGAAATTTCAAACACCTGGAGAGTAAACTGCGATCCGACTCTAATGTCCTCCCAGACACAGTAACCTTGGGTACAGCTACTCAAACAGAGACCAGTATGTTCCTCGAAACCTCTGTCCTACCGGAACCCCAGGTACCTATGCCTGAGTTCTTTACAGGAGATCGCCAGAAGTTCAGGACTTTTCGTAGCTCCTGTGAGTTATATTTTTCCCTACTCCCCAGGACCTTCTCCTCTCCAAATACTAAAGTGGGGTTTGTCATCACCCTTCTTAGAAATGAGCCCCAGTCCTGGGCATATCATCTTTGTGAACAGCATGATCCGGCACTAACCTCTGTGGATTCATTCTTTTCAGCAATGACACAGATCTATGCAGATCCCTTCCGGCACCAAACTGCGGAATCTATGATCAGTAAGTTACAACAAGGCCAAAGACCTGTGGAGGATTATGTCACTGACTTCCCTATCTGGAGTTCCGATACTCAGTGGAACGAGTCTGCTCTCCGCTATCAGTTCCGCCTTGGTCTTCCTGACACCCTGAAGGATGAGCTAGCCCGAGTGGGGGTACCAACAAGATTGGAAAGTCTGATAGACCTAACGATCCATATTGACCGTCGGATCCGGGAAAGGTCGAATGAAAAGACTAGTGGGAAACTTCTGTCATGCCCTGAAGTTGGGCCTGCTACGAATGTTGTCTCATCTGAATCACCCACCAATCCAACTAGAAGAAGCTTTTGGAGACCGCAGTTATCCGCAGCAGAACGCCTCCAATGGCAGAAGTCTAATCTTTGCTTCTATTGTGGTGAAGCAGGACATTTCATGGCTACCTGCCCGATTAAGACCTCACAAACCTTCTCCCAACTGCATCTACACGATGCATCCTCAGGGAACAAGCCAAACGCACCTCTCTTTCCATCTGCAACTACAACTAGCCGAAAGGACTATCACGGTCCTGGCCATCCTCGACTCAGGTGCCTGTAGCTGCTTTATGGACTCTCATTTTGCTATTCAGAACCAGATTCCCCTCCGCACTAAAACTCAAAGGCTTGCAGTTCATCTGGCAGATGGGTCTGGTATCAGTTCTGGTCCGGTAACACAAGAAACCTTGCCAATATTTTGCTATTCTCTCTCAGGACACCAAGAATTCCTATGTGGATATTATCACCTCCCCGATTTTTCCGATTATACTCAGTATGCCTTGGTTAAAAGCACACAACCCAACCATCAATTGGTTGTCTGGAGAGATCTCTTTCCCTTCGGAATATTGTTGGACTCACTGCACTTTCAAAGAGACAGGTGTGACAAATCCTCTTCTCAGTATCCACTCTGATCCTGAAACTATGAATCTTGTCCCTACCACGAGTATCTGGATGTGTTCAACAAAGAGCCAACACCCTTCCTCCGCATCGCCCCTATGACTGTCCAATTGAGCTCCTGCCTGGCGCCGAAATTCCTTTCGGTAGAATTTACTCTCTATCCGAAGGTGAATTAAAGGTCCTCCGGGGGTATATAGACGAAAGCTTGGAAAAAGGGTTCATTCGGCCATCTACTTCACCAGCAGGAGCCGGCATATTCTTTGTGGAAAAGGATGGCACTTTGAGACCCTGTATAGACTATCGGGACTTGAACAAAATCACGGTCAAAAACCGTTATCCCCTTCCTTTGATCCCCAAATTATTTAAAAGTTTACGAGGAGCATGTTTTTTCTCAAAGTTAGATCTCTAAGGGGCGCTTAAAATCTGGTTAGAATTCGGGAAGGGGACGAATGGAAGACAGCCTTCCAAACCAGATTCGGGCATTTCGAATATCTGGTAATGCCTTTTGGTCTTTGTAACGCCCCAGCAACCTTCAAACACCTGGTAAATGATGTATTTCGGGACTACCTGGACCTATTTTTGATCGTTTATCTGGATGACATCTTGGTTTTTTTCATGTTCCATCGAAAGTCATCGTGACCATGTGAAGAAGACACTAGATAGACTACGCCAGCATCACCTCTACGCAAAAGCCGAGAAATGCGAGTTCGAGAAACAATCTATCCAATTTCTTGGGTTGGTGATCACTCCTGAAGGCATCTCTATGGACCCTCAGAAGGTGTCCGCCGTCTTAGAATGGCCTATCCCTGAAGATAGGAAAGCAGTGCAGCGCTTTGTAGGATTCGCAAGCTTCTATAGGAAGTTTATCAAGGACTTCTCTGGAATCCTAGAACCAGTGACACAGCTCACCAGGCAACATATTCCCTTCAAATGGACTCCTGAGGCCCAAACAGCCTTTGAGCAGTTGAAAACCATGTTCACGACCGCACCCATCCTGAAACACCAATACCCTGCTCTGGCCTTCATCCTTGAAGTTGATGCTTCGGAGAACGTGGTAGGAGCCATCTTGTCACAAATCTTCTCTCGGAAATTGAGCGTTTCTGAAAGTTATTACGATGTGGGAGACAGGTAGTTACTTGCCATCAAGGCAGCATTAGAAGAATGGCGCTACTTACTAGAGGGAGCAGCCCATCCTATTCTTATCTTTACTGACCACAAAAACCTAGAGTACCTGAGAACAGCAAAGCGACTCAGGCCACGACAAGCAAGATGGGCACTATTTTTCTCACGCTTTGTCTTCCATCTGACTTACCGTCCAGGATCAAAAAATGGTAAACCCGATGCACTCTCCCGCATGTTTCCTGACCCATTTGTGCAGTCTGAACCTGACACGATCTTTCCTGCCAAGAACTTTCTACTTCTACAGACTGATCTCATAACCCAGATAAAAGAAGCCATGGACAAACTTCCACCTCCCATAGATATGCAACTGCAATTTAAGGATGGCCTATACTTCCGCAAGGGACAGATCCTTTGTGCCCAAAGAACTTTGAGCACTCATTCTCCAGAGATGTCACGACCATCCCTTAGCAGGTCTCTTTGGGATTCGCAAAACATCTGATTTAGTCTCTTGCTCTTTTTAGTGGCCCAACGCAGTAAAGGATTGCCAGGATTATGTGAGATCTTGCACAGTCTGTCTGAGGAACAAATCTGATAGAGCCAAGACTTGTGGCCTGTTGAAATCCTTGCCCATACCAGAAAAGCTTTGGAGTATGATCTCTATGGATTTTATTGTGTAACTCCCCCAATCTGAGGAATTCACTATTTTGGTAGTAGTTGATCGCCTGTCCAAAATGGCCCACTTCATTCCCTTGAAAGGGACTCCTTCTGCTACAGAAACTGCTTCCGCTTTCATCAAGGAGATCGTAAGGTTACATGGCGTTCCCTTGAATATCGTGTCTGATCGAGGGGTGCAATTTACATCCAAATTCTGGAAAGCTCTGTGTGAGGCATTAGAGATCGAGTTACGCTTCTCCTCCGCTTATCATCCACAGACAAATGGACAAACAAAGGACAAATCAAACGCTGGAGCAATATCTCCGATGCTTCTCCTCATATTCACAGGACGATTGGGCATCACTCCATCCTCTAGCGGAATTTGCATATAATAATTCCATTCATTCCGCCACCAAACAATCCCCCTTTTACTCTAACTACGGATACCATCCCTCCTTCCTTCCAGAAATACCAGTGGAGGCCGCTGTTCCGGCGGTACAAGAAAGATTGGAGTTCCTCAGGAAGAACGACAAAGTGTTACAAAAAACAATTTCCAAGGCTCAAGTGAGTAACAAAAAATGTTTTGATAGAAAGAGAAGGGGCAATTTGAAATTAAAACAAGGAGATAGTCTGGCTGTCCACGGCAAATCTGAAATTAAGTTGTCCATCAAAGAAGCTTGGTCCAAGATACCTGGGACCATTTACCATCAAGAGAAGGGTTAACCCTGTGGCATTTGAATTGGAATTACCAGCCAATTTGAAGATCCACCCGGTATTTCATTGTTCTCTAATAATGCCACACGTCCCAAGTGGGTTTCCCAACTGGAATTCAGAGGCACCTGCTCCATTGCTGGTGGAGGGAAATGAAGAGTACGAGGCTATCTTGAATTGCAGAAAGAGGGGCAGACAAACCCAGTTCCTCATCAAAAGGAAGGGTTATGGACCAGAGGATAATTCCTGGGAATGTCCATTAATGTCCATGCCCCACGGATAGTCCAAGCCTACCTCCGTCGTCATCCTGAGAAACAAGCCTTAGTGGGCATCCGGAGGCTGCCCTTAAGGGGGGGGCAATGTAAGAGTTCCCGCAAGGAGAATCACGATCGGGAACGCGCATGCGTGAATGAAGTCCCGTAGAAGAATTGCCAGTTGTGCGCAGGCGCGCACGAATGTGCGATCGCACACATGCACACGCAAAGCAAAGATTGGCGCCAGACGGGCTATTTAAGGTGCGCCTCTGCCCAGATTCAGTGCTGACTGGTCTTCAGCTCCCCCCCGTGTCCTGCTTGCTCCTGTTAGTTTCCTTGTTGCTGACCTGGCTAGTTCCTGCCCCGACTCTGAGTACTCTCCTGCCCCCGGTTCCTGACTTCGGCTCTGATCCTGACTTATACATATATATATATACAGTTGTGTATATATATACAGTTGTGTTCAAAATAATAGCAGTCAGACAACACTAACCTAACAGTCATGACATGCATGCTGCTGATTCTGTGTAATTGAATCACTAATTGAAAGGGGCATGTTCAAAATAATAGCAGTGTGGAGTTCTATTAGTGAGGTCATTCATTCTTTGAAAAACAGGTGGCAATTATTGCCCTTATTTAAGGAAGGAAGGCAGCAAATGTTGTACATGCTGGTTACAGTGCATTTCTCTCTGAAATTTTGAGGAAAATGGGTCGTTCCAGACATTGTTCAGAAGAACCGCGTACCTTGATTAAAAAGTTGATTGGAGAGGGGAAAACATATAAAGAAGTGCAGAAAATGATAGGCTGCTCAGCTAAAATGATCGCAAATGCTTTAAAATGGCAAGCAAAACCTGAAAGATGTGGAAAAAAGCAAAAAACTACCATGAAATGGATAGAAAAATAGCCAAAATGGCAAGGACTCAGCCAACAATCAGCTCCAGGAAGATCAAAGAAGGTCTAAAGTTACCTGTGAGTACTGTTACAATTAGAAGACGCCTATGTGAAGCCAAGCTATCTGCAAGAAGCCCCCGCAAAGTCCCGCTGTTGAAAAAAAGACGTGCTGAAGAGGTTACAATTTGTCAAAGAGCACATCGACTGGCCTAAAGAGAAATGGCGCAACATTTTTTAGACTGATGAAAGTAAGATTGTTCTTTTTGGGTCTAGTGGCCGGAGACAGTTTGTCAGACGACCCCCAAACACTGAATTCAAGCCACAGTACACTGTGAAGACAGTGAAGCATGGTTGCGCAAGCATCATGATATGGGGATGTTTCTCATACAACGGTGTTGGGCCTATTTATCGCATACCAGGGATCATGGATCAGTTTGAATACATCAGAATACTTGAAGAGGTCATGCTGCCTTATGCTGAAGAGGAAATGCCCTTGAAATGGGTGTTCCAGCAAGACAACGACCCCAAACACACAGTAAACGTGCAACATCTTGGTTCCAGACCAACAAGATTGACGTTATGGAGTGGCCAGCCCAATCCCCGGATCTTAATCCAATAGAAAACTTGTGGAGTGACATCAAAAATGCAGTTTCTGAGGCAAAACCAAGAAATAGACAAAAACTGTGGAATGTAGTCCAATCATCCTGGGCTGGAAAACCTGTTCACAGGTGCCAGAAGTTGGTTGACTCCATGCAACACAGATGTACAGCAGTTCTCAGAAACAGTGCTTATACAACTAAATATTAATTAAGTGATTCAAAGGAAAGCAAAATCTTCAAACATTTTTCAGTTTATATAGTGAATGTTTGAGTTTGTAAAGAAGAATACAAACACTGCTATTTTTTTGAACAGTCTAATATTCACTTTTCTTCAATTTTTTTTAGAAGAACACAAATTTTATATATTTTTCTTCATGTTTTGATTTGGAATAGAATGTGTAGTGTTCCCAATGCATTTGTGTGTATGGAAATAAAAGCTATTAGAAGTATTTTGAGCTTTATTCACTTTTTTCAACACACTGCTATTATTTTGAACACAACTGTATGTATGTATGTATGTATGTATGTGTATATGTATATATATATATATATATATATATATATATATATATATATATACACACAGTATTCTACTGCTTTCAAAAGAGAGTAAAGATAGAGATAAGAATCAAAGCAGAACCTGCAAAAGAGACACTTTTGTACATTTTCTTTTCTATGGACACTGGCATTCCTGGGATTCTGTTGGCATCGATTGATTATAAAATTCCTAATGCTGGTAGTTTTAGAGGTGTTGGTTATGGCAGGGCTTAATTATTTTATTTCATAATAATGACCCTTGGCTCCTTTAGTAAATCATTGACTTAAATGCATGTTGCAAAATGACTTCACCAGAGTCTCCCATAATTCACCAACATTTTGGTAAAAATGAAATCTCTCTGTTTTGATCATCCCTAATTATTAACAACAGTACCTCGGTTGAACTAAAATATCAGTACATACATATTTTCTTGTTGTTAGATTTGCTTATTGACTGTTTTGTTGTTAGCATTTGAAACTGAGCTCTCATTGTGGTTTGTATGGTGGGAAGTCATGTATGTCAAATACTTGGCACCAGAAGCTGCTGTACAGTAAATGAGGTGTTTATTCCAGATAAAATTACAATAATGATAACCACTGAGATTTCTAAAGAATTCTCAAGCTAGGACAATTACCATCTATATTTCTGCTATTGTAGGGTCTATAATTTTGGGATACCATTGTTAGCCTGGCTTTTACAGTTTCTGGCTCCAAAGTTCCATATTGGTCCTGACTTCTTAACATGACAAAGATTAAGATGACATGAAATATTAGCATCTTTCTGAAAAATAGCTGCTATTTTTGTTTTATTGGTTGGTGCAGCAATAGTTCTTTTAATGCTTCTAAAATATTTCTATATGTGCATTTTATATATGTGAAGGCAATTATCATAGCATGCAGCCTCAGGACACAAAAGTTGCATGCACAGGGAAGCAGACAGCCTGGAAATCTTTGGTAACAACCAACTGGTTATGGACAGAGAACCCTGGTACATCCTTTCACTAGTTACAACATTCTTGTGTAATGTGCTCTAAGCACATAGATGCAAGCTTAGTAAAATTATAAAGGATGATTTAAACTATTGGGTATTCTTGGGCTTTTATATTTCAAACACGGATACCAGGTACCAATATTTGAGGATTTCTGTACAATAATGTTTTAGATTATCCTGTATCAGTCTCTACTGCTATTTTAAAATTATGGAAGACTCAGAAACATCCCAATGCAATTTTTTCACAGGAGGAGGAAAATTTAATGTTTATTGGTAGTTTCTATTCCAGTATTATATCTTGCTGTGCACTGATCACATCATTCAGACACCATACATTTTTTCTTTGTGTGAGCCAGCGAGTACCCTGTTGTGCACAGCATACAGAAATGCTTGTTAGATGCCCTTCCTGATCACAGAAAACTACTTGAAAACTCAATCCAGACTGAAAAATTTGATTACCTTAGGGACTTTTGTTAAATCCTTGTAAAAAAAAAGGAGTGAATATATATATATATATATATATATATAAAAGCGTGTGTGTGTGTGTGTGTGCACTAGAGATAAGCACTGGAATGTGGAAGATGTTTATATTTCTTCCAGAATTTCCCATATATATTAGTACTCCAGATAAAGCCAACCTGTATTTTTTCCTTCCTAAAGTTAGTGCAGGCTTAGGATCTATCTGCTCTAAATAGACTACTAGTGTAGTTCTCTTTTCCAGAGGAACCTGACTGTCCTCACAATGGGGGAATTATTAACAGGTGTCTGAGACCAGTTCTATTTAAACTGTAACCTTTGCCTATATCAACCAATAATTGCAGCTATTCATTTTTTCCACTGAGCTTAGAAAATAAAAATATAACAGCTGATTGCTTTCACGTTGACAAAAAAGGTTCGTCTGAGACATTTTTGTTTCTCAGTCTTTGAGGAGCGATCTACGCTGATGTGTAGTGAGGCTGTGATGGCAGTCCTGCTTGTTGGAGCAGGACACCAGATCCACTTACTTTCCTGTTTAAGACGCACTTGAGATGTGCAGCAAGTACCAGTGGGGCTAAGATTTACCTTTATTTGTGTATTTGGGAAGGATAGGGGTTGGAAATGCTGTCTATTTGATGCCTGAAACATCAAGCTGGACATGATAACCTTAACAGGTCGTGTTATGCTAAATTACACTCTGCTAATTCGTTAATTTACATGGCAGGATTAGTACAGCTCCCACTTGCTGGCCACTCTGTGTATGTGTGTGTGTGTGTGTGTATATATATATAACATTTTTTTCTTTCTTTTTTATTTGAGAGAGAGCAGGAATAAACTGAATCAATGGATTAACTCCTCTTTATGAATGGTTTAGTAGATCATGAGTGAGAAGATGCTGCAAAGTATTGCCAGCTTGCTACCAATTTTTCATTGTGACTATATTGCAGATCCAGGGAAAAAATTAAATTTAAGTGCCATCCTGTCATAAAAAGACTATTGATTAATCTCTTACAGCAAACAAACTTCAGGTTTATTCAAATGCTAAGATTTTGGCATGTATTTTTGTAGCAAATTCTAAAGACTAGAGCATAATACAGTACTGTCAGGGTACTAAGGAACAAAGAACAAAAAAGGGCGCACTCTTATCGTGCATTACCGTCCAACACACAGCAAGGAAGTGTGTCAGATGAAGGACGGAAAAAGATAACTGGCTCCCTGAATGGTGCTGGAGGTACACACTAATGGACACATGCGGGACCGAGTCCTTCTATTGGAGCCACTCTAATCCATCCTAAGGCTATGAGTGAGTACAGTTCATCCTTTAATTTCATGCATTTATGCATTTAGAGACTTAGCTATTAATGTGGTTTGTGCATTCATTTATCTATTCATTTATTTATTTATCCATTCATGCATATACATTTTATTATTTCCAGTTTCATTTTTTTTTTTAATTCATTTTTCATTAACTTTTTTTTTTTTTTTGGAGGTGGATCCAGTCGGTCTTTGCTGTGATTGGACCACCGTGTGGGGGGAGGGACTATTTGACCTCTTTAGTATTTTTTGGCATATAAGTATTGGACCAGCAGGTACACACTTCAGCTCTGAGGAAGGACGTCAGCTTATCCCCAATTGGGGCACAGCATTGCATCGACTGCCATTGCGTACTATTCATACTGCTTTTATTATCCTTTGGTTTGTGAGTATATATCTATTTGATTACACAATAAGCACGTGGTGTACCACGGTAATGCATGATGAGAGTGCACCCTTTTTTGTTCTTTGTTCATTAGTACCCAGATTTCCCAATCTTTGAAGGGCTTCTCCGTTTGCCATTTTGAATTCCTTTTAGTCTGCATGAAGATCTCAGCGCTGGTTTCGTTTGTTTGTCTTTAGTACTGTCAGGGTTCCATAGCAAAAGATACACTAACATTTAGGGGGCCAAGATGTAAGCACATGTAAGAAGTACAATATTCACTTGACGACCAGCTTATACCTGTACATCGCTGGACTTCAAGTGTTTATACTGGGATGATGCCTGCAGCTTCAGGCATCATCCTGATATTGTCTTTTTTAGCCAGCGTTCTGATTTCTTGTAAAAGCAATTGGCTAATTAGCCATTGGATTGCTTTTACAAGAAGCAGGAGGGGACATCCCCCCATGCTGCCTTTTGTGTCTCTCTGGGGCTCTTCTGTCCCACTAAGAGACCCAAGTGACCAGTCTGCAGTTTCACTGGCTGACTGGCTGACCATAGAGGTAATAGGGGACCTAATTGGCTCAGATCATCTCTATGGTATAGAAAACCAGAATTACGTCCAGTTTCACTGTTGTAAACAAACCCTTAGGGGTTTGAAAAAAGCATTGGATCATAAAGATCTTGGTATGATCCAAAGTTTTTAAGGGCAGAGATCTTAGGTCTAATAAACCCCAGGTGAAGAATACCTGCCACTGCCTATTGCTATCACAGGTGATATTTATATTTCTATACATTTTATAAAATTCAAATGACAGTGTAAAAATTAAAAAAAAAATTAAGCACCCTGTGATCATGTGCAAAGGCGAATGCACATGTTTGTCCTGCATGCACACAAATAGCAACCCACACATGTGAGGTATCACCATGATCCTCCGATCAAGGACAGTAAGGGCAAATCATGTTTATAAGCATTTGCGTTTGAACATTTTTTTTTAACTCTTCCAGTTCCCAGTGCTGTCCAGAGCCTTTTTTCATAATGAAAATGCATGTAAAGAGTTTTCAAGGTGCTCAGATGAAAAAAACACTGAACACAGGATGTTCCTACCAAGCTTGTCACACATCATAATGACCAATTCACACCTCAGACCTCTCCCACCCTTGGAAACAAAAGATATGTTAATGCCCATTCACACCTCAAATTCCTCATGAAGTTCCCCTGCCAGGTAACTTTAATGACTCCACCAGACACCTTTCCCACCCTTTAAAACAAAAGAAATATTAATGAGCAACTCACACCTAGCTAATGTCAACACATACTGCTGTATCTGCTTCTACTCTCTGTATTTATCTGAAATAGTTAATAATTTACCACTTTTCAGTGCATTCTGGGCATTTGGGAGGTTCTCCTGTGCTTATCTTTAAAAAGTGCTTCTGAATACAAACACGCATAAACGCTTTATGCAAACGCGGCTACACAGACGTTTTTGTAACCTACATCTTCCAGCAGTCAGTTTCCATTGTTTAGAAACGTCCTGTGTGTGTGGGGTCTTAATCTAGCACCAGACTTTCTGTGTAAATCTTAAGTTGTAACCTGTAAAGGCTTTTAAAACGTTGTCTATGGATAATAACACCTATGAAATTTGTTGCTGTTGCACAGGTGTGCACAATTTTGAAGAATGACAGTATCTTTTATATATTACCAAACATTATATTATACCCCCTTCCTGCCCATGCCGATTTTAGCATTCAGCTCTGTCGCACTTTGAATGAAAATTGTGCGGTCATGCAACATTGTACCCAGATGAAATTTTTATAATTTTTTCAAACAAATAGAGCTTTCTTTTGGTGATATTTAATCGCCGCTGGGTGTTTTCTTTTTTGCGCTATAAACAAAAAAAGCAAAAAATAAAGTATTTCTTTGTTTCTATTATAAAATGTTTCAAACAGGTAATTTTTCTCCTTTACTGATGTGCATTGATGAGGCTGAACTGATGGGCAGCACTGATGGGTGGCACTGAGGTGGCATGGATAGGCAGCACTGATGGGCACTGATATGCAGCAATGATGGGCACCACTGGGTGGCACTGCTGGGCACTGGTGGGTGGCACTGCTGGGCACAGGTGGGTGGCACTGCTGGGCACTGATGGGCACAGTTGGGTGGCACTGATTGGCACTTGTGGGTGGCACTGCTGGGCACTGATCATCAATGCCCTGATGATCAGTGCTAATCTGTTTTCTGACAATTGCCGGTTATTGGTAGTACTTTCCTCACGCTGTGACAGCGTGAGGAAAGTGCAGCCGAAGACCAGCAACTGCATTTACCCGGTGATCTGCTGTATCATTGGACACAGCTGATCACGTGGTAAAAGGCCGTTGTGATTTGCCTTTTTACCCCATCACATGATCAGGGGTGTCCGTAAGTAATTTTCAAGAAAAAAATACTGATTTTTTTCAAAATCAGTAGACAAAAATTGCAAAAAAAGGCCTGGTCTTTAAGTGGATATTATTGTGCTGCAGACCATTTTATTGTCATGTATAATTCATTTTTCATATGTAAAATGGAACTAGATCCATTGATTTATCTGTTTCCAAAAATAGTTACATTCATCGCATTCTGTAAATGATAACTTTCAGTTGCTTGTGCTCTTAAAAGAACTTTCAAGCCATCAAATGTCATAATAGATCATATTTGCAACACCATGGATTTTGCAAATCAAACAGAGGCTAAGATGGCAGCTTTAAAGGATAGCAGAGTTTAGTTGTGCTTCAGTAACTGCATTTTTGGGCTTACAGTATTTATATCTTTAAGTCCTGTTAATAATGCTACTACACATTAAGGTGAACTAACAATACAACAATTTACATGTTATACTGTAGATGCTTAGCCTAAAGTTGTCCACAAACATAATAATGGGAACATTCAACACACTAAAGTTGGCCTTACATGTATTAATCCAGGGCTTGAAAAAGCCAAATGCGAGGAGAAATTCCTCTGTGGTGAGCGGTGAGCAGTGAGCACAGATGAAGCATGGAGCAACTGCACCTGCGCTCCAAGCCTCATTGTGAAGCCGAGTTCCAGTTTACAACTTCCGGTTTCTGGCTTCTGCGGCACCGCCGCTAAAGGGACAGGTGCAGGAGAGGTCCGCTCTCCTCTGCTGAGAGGAGACACCCTCTCCACCGCCACGGGGGACTCAGATGGACTAGGAGTAAGTACTGTATACAACATGTCATATCACTATAATGGATTACAGGGGAGCTGGGATATACATTACTCAGTAATGTATATCCCAGCTCCCCTGTACTCCATTATAATGACATGTATGCAGTAATGATTACTGTATACATGTCATATCGCTATAATGGAGTACAGGGGTGCTGGGATATACATTACTGAGTACAGTTTTACATTTTGGACTCTTTATTCTAAAGAAAAAATATAATTTCATAAGCTTTAAGGGGGCATGGTTGGGGGGCAAGGTCGGGGGCGGGGTTCGGAGCGGGCCAGGGTGGGGTGGGGTTCGGGGCGGACCTGGGCAAGGTTGGGTGGGGCAACTGAAGGAGAGCAAGTTTTGTGACCAGCTAGTAAGTCTGGACTCGAAATTTTAACCCCTGTATTTAACCCCATCATTTGATGCAACTAAAATGATTGAATTAATCAAAATACAAACCAGAGGCCCTCCACTTGGTCAGTTTAGTGAGCTGTAGATAGATTTCAGTGCTAACAAGTGGAGCATCCATGGAGGATTTTTGTTGATCATTTCTGATTGTTCAAACAAATATATGTATGTTTGTCAGATAAGCAAACATAACAAAGATCAATTAATTTTTTTTTGGTTTTTTTTTTTATTGTTTTTTGCTGATATGTTTTGAGTCAATACCATATGTGTTGCACTGTTTGATACTTTAGTTGGTGATGAATCTCTTGTTTGTGATCACTCATACATAGATCAATCACAAATTGATATGCATATGGCCAACTTAAGCAATTCTCTAGCTAGATTCCACTAAAAGTGAAATAAGAATATTAGTAGTAAGACCTGTTTGTTCCAGTTATCTCTACAATGTTCAATACATGTGCAAAACTGGAACCTTGAAATGTATTCATTACTTGCAGCCTATATTGTCCTGTAATATAAAGTTACATTAAGGAACATGTAGTATGATTTCAAGTTTCATTAAGGTTTCATTGAGAAAAAAAAGGGTAAATCTTCGGTGCATACAGTATCTATTAATTTAGCATTCAAACCCCAAAAAATAATAATGCAATTATTAGACACTCTTTAACACTTTGATATATAGGTTATGCCAGGGCTTAAAATTTCAAGTCCTAACCTACTAGCCGGGCACAAACCTTACTCTCCACCAGTTGCCCCACCCAACCTTGCCCTGGTCCGCCTCCAACTCCACCCCTGGCCCTGCCCCCAACCACGCCCCCTTAAAGCTTATGAAATTACTTTTTTCTTTTGAATAAAGAGTCCAAAATATAAAAAACTGCAATTATAACATTGCTTTATTATGTCAATTTAAAAAAAAAAAAGACTGACAATTTTAAAAAAAATATATTTTTGACTTTTTGCTATTAAACATGTCCAGTAAAAAAAATGTAAAAAATCAAATAAATTTACACCAAATTGTATTCTGCTACATGTCCCAATACGTGTAAATTAATTGGTTTACGTGTAAGTTAGAGCATTTGCAAATGGCGGTATAGATACTGGAACTTTTTTCTTTAATTTCATTTTTACTAGTAATGGCATAGATCACCTATAGAGGGACTGTGACGGGCATTCTGACACTGGGGGGGACTGACTTGGTGTCGCTGACATCCACAGTGACACCAACACAGTGATCAGTGCTAATAAAAAGCACTGACACTCTACTAATGGCACTGGGCAGGAAGGGTTTAACATTTGGGGCGATCAAAGGGTTAACTGTGTGCTGTGTGTGTTTTATTATGGGGCTGTGTGTGTGCTTTCAACTGTAAGCACACTGCTTTGTAATGCTCTGCTATGCTGACAAGGGAGAGATCTCTGTGGTTTACATACAGTTCTCTCCCCCGTCTGTAATACTTGGCAATCACCATGTGGCAGCGAGTAATCACCGGCCGGGACCCGGTGATTGACAGCGAATGGTGCCGCAGGTAGGGCGCGCGTGCGGCCCATGCATGCCCCCTACCCGGAAATGCAAAATCATGTGTATATACATGATTTTGCATATTCCTGCTGCCTGTAGCAGGATTTCTGCTATAGGGTGACGGGAAAGCAGTTAAATTACACTATTAAACATTTTATTCAGAAGTTACAAAAAGAAATAGTAGCAACAACAATGTAAACATATTTATTTATTTCAGGTACTTATATAGCACTGTCAATTTACGCAGCGCTTTGCATATATATTGTACATCTATATTTATCTATATTTATCAGTATTAGTGCATACACACATAGGAAATATCCATGGGTAATCAACTTTTTTTTTTTTTTTGTAATGCCAGGCATTGTAGATGCCTCTGGTTGTATTTCTATGCAGTCATTTCATAGTTCATTTGACCGATGCACTGTGGAATATTAAAGTGTTACTAAACCCAGGACCCTGCATTTACTAGATCTGGTTTCCCACAGTACACAGAACATGGAAGTGCAATTATTTTAGTAAATAGAAACTAATAAATACCTTTTCTTATCAGCAGTTAGAGCAGTCTTGTGACTTATATCAGTGTCCAGCCAAGCACATGTTAAAGGAGGAGATTTCCTTCTGCTCTATGACGATGCAGGACCTTTGACCTCTGTCTGGACAGTGCTGATTGTCCCTGTGCTGATCACATGCACTCTCCCAAGAAAGAAAAAAAACCTTTCTAGCAATACACACCAAACTGAGCATGTGCAGAGTGACTCCACATGATATGTCTTATCAGGAGATAAGAGGGGGCACTGGAAGAAGATGGGGGGGTCAGAGAAGTCAGAACCAAACAGTGTTTTTACACGATGCAGATGATTAACCCCTTAGGTTCTATAGTAAGCATAACAACCATGCTTTACTGCATATACAGACAGATATTATTGCTGTGGGATTAGTAACACTTTAAATAGAACAAAAGTCAAAAACTTTTCCTCATTTTGGATAGAGTGAGGGAGGGTTATAACCCTTGTTGGTATTTTTTTCTATCTGTACCCAATTGGGGAGATTTCCCCTCACTTTCTGTCCCATAGCCAAAACAGGAAGGAAGAAGAAATCCCTCCAAAGTAAGTTAACCCCTGCCCATCACAAGAAATAGTGTCCCCATTGGAAGATTCCCCCTCTATTTCTGTTTCCTCACTTTTGCTCTCGATGATAACCGTAAACGAGGCAAATAGTGAGGATGAAAATCCTAAAGTGACATATACAACAATAAAAAAATGGACAGGTTTTCTGATCTTTCTCCACTCTATCCCAAAAAAATGCCTTGAGTTATACTTTAAGGTACATATTATACCACCTATTCATTTTCTATAGCTATATGTTACTGGAACAATATAATTCAAGCTAAACATGAAATTAATTAAATATATATTTTCGAGAAATTTGTTATACCCGATTGGGCTAAATAAAATATAACATTTTACTATGCTTTTAAAGGAAAATCTGAATTTCAGTGCTAGTGAGTTTTAAAGATAAAACTCAAAACTTTTTTTTTTCTATAGCCCTCCATTGTAATGTATTTCTTCAATATTTTTTTTCATCTTTTCTGTCTTTCTTTTCTTCCCAAGCACCTCGATTGACATACAAAGAAAAAGATTTTTCTTTGGCTCACAGAACCTACTGCACGCAACATGACACAACCTATGCCCTTTCTAGGTGTCAGAAACTGACATACAGGATACAACAAGCTGTATCAGTAGATCGCTATATCCTTTTTGGCTCACTTGCCAGCATTTTCTTCTACAGTCTCTAAAGTAAAGATAACATAGGCAATAATAAATGATCTAGTGGAACAACTTCTAAAGAACATCTTGCATTATTACCATGTGTTAAAGACAAACTAAACCAATTGATTCAACTCCTTGCCAAAACCGTAAAGTTCCGTGCAAATGAAATGAATATTGGTGAAATCAGCCATCGGAAGCTGGTTGTGAGAGCATGCTGGAAAACCAGCGGTTAAGCAGGATCCTCTCAGCGCTTGCAACCAATGGCGGTGAGCACTAACCAGTGTGTTCTGGTGGAGGGGAGGTCCTCCTGTCAAAACACAAAAGCACACAGGGGCAGATTGTTGTACTAATACCACTTGTGTTAGTACAGCAATCTGTAAGGTTTTTTTTTTTTCATTCATCCCACTGGGTTGAATAGAAAAAACTTGTGAATCAGGCTACATTCAAGGAATGCTCTAAATGATAACTGACACAAGCACTTCAAGATCACATGTGCAGCACCAAGGCATTTGCATATCAAATAGAGGCTAAGATGGCAACTTCCTTAGCTGTAAAGAAAAGAAGGGTTTAGTTTCACTTTAAATCTTAAAGTGGTCCCCTTAACCACTTTCCGACCAGCCGTTGTATATAAACGGACGGACGGTGGCACTGCATGGTCGGGTGGCCGTTTATAAATGGCCTCCTCGCACCCTGCTTGTGCGCGCTCCCCGGGAGCGCGCAGCACCGCGATCAGGTGCCCGCTGTGTCCTCCAAACAGTGAAACACCGATCATCGGACGGGACCTCTGTACGAGGTCCCGATCATGTGATCACTGATTGGCCAATCAGTGATCACATGCAAAGTAGTAAGCAAGATGTCACTTCTGACATCATTGCTTATTACATGTAAAATCTGTGACTGATCACAGAGGTCACATGGTACAAGGCTATTCACAACAGCCTTGTACCATGTGACAAGCTGTGACCAACCACAGCTCACTCAGTAGTTCTCAATGGCTGCAAGAATGCAGACAGAGAGAGAAATTATTGCCCCCCCCAAACGTAGTACAGTGTCACCATGGTGACACTGTACTACTAGGGTGACAGTATGTGGAAAAAAAAAATGTTTAAAAACTATAATTTTTGATTATAAACTAATTTAGCTTATTTTTTTTTTACTAAAAAGATAACAGAATAAATGTTGGCCAAGATTTATGATGAAATATTATTTATTTGCAAAATTTTTGGACATTTTCATTTACATAGCAAAAAAAATTAAAATCCCAGCGGTGAATAAATACCACCAAAATAAAGTTTTATCTGTCTCAAAAAAATGGTAAAAAAATCATATGGGTAGAGTGTTGCATAACCACGCAATTGTCATTCAAAGTGTGATAGCGCTGAAAACTGAAAATTGCCCTGATCAGGAAGGGGGTAAAAGTGTCTGGACTGGAAGTGGTTAAGCAAGCTACAGATAATTTGAATTTCTTTCTTGCAACCACAGGTTGCAGAAAAGAAATTTGCTCGATTCCCCCATCAACACAGTCAATGTTGATGGAGGAATTCCTCTCGCCTCTCCTGCTACCGGGGAGCCTTCCCTACCAACAGAACATAATCATCACTGCAAGTGTTTATAGCCCCCGACAGTAATTACATGCAAAAAATCTGACGGGCTGAATTCAGTACAACCAGTCTGCCCATAGATTGATCAAATCTCAGCCAATCACCGCTGAACCGGCTATAAAAAGTGAAAGCAATCTATAGGGTTTATTATCTTATAGAGAAACTTTACAAAAAAGTAATACATTGTTTTGTGCACTGGGAGCTTGACGTGGTAGTAGACTTGTGATTAAAAATTCACAATATGCATTCCTTTTACTGCAGTCTTCAGACCAGTCCATTGTTGTCGTGGGTCCTTCTTCAGTAATGATATCTGAGTTCCACTCAGTCCAAGAATACGGACAGCCCAGACTTCTGATGGCATACCCCATGCCACCCTGAGCTCATGGGAAGTAGGTTGTATGGTGTTGGACAAACAAAACCCAGAAGATGAGCATTTTGAACATTGGAACAGTAAGCTGCATATTTATAAATATTTTACAGAAAAATAATCATGGAGTTCAATTTTAGGGTGAAGGTGAAACTGCATTAAAATAACATCCAAACTATCCCCATATTTAATGAAAAGAAAGCCTCTTCCAGTGACTTTATTTTTACTTTTCCTATTCATGATGTCACCTTGACCTCTGCTGCAGCCCGGTGATGCTTATATGCACTTTGCTAAGTCATCCTCTACCACCTGTTTGAGTAACACCAAGAACTGCACTTTGTAAGAGCAGGAGAATCTTCATAAAAGTCCCCATACCAAGAAGATTTCTCCTTGGTTGCAGCATGGATCTGGGAAAGGGGCAAAGGCAAGGAAGGTAGGTAAAGAAAGCAGAGGGTATCTTCTATGAATTGGTAGGTTAGTTTTGTTTCCTATCAGTTTTTTAAGTTAAACTATCAATTTAGATAAATACTACCAAATAATGTTTGCCAAGCAATTAATTTTTAACTTCATCTGACCTACATGCCACTAATTTCATGTTTTTTAGCCCCATGCTTCTATTTGGTACTGGTTTATAATCAAAATGACTTTGAGGAAGGATAAAAGTACATCTAAAGAAAGAGATGAAAACTCTTTCTTTGTTAATTGGGAAATATTACATTTTGTAAACAGCACAAATTACTTGCAGATTAATGCTGTTTTGTGTTTTTTTTTCAATCTATTGGTAAATTACAACATGAGGACAATTAGACAAATTATATACATATACCTAATTAACAGCAAATGTTTAGCTAGAGGTGATTTGTTTTTATTGACTGCTAAAATATGTTAACTAATGTTCATCTTTTGATCCTTGCTCTGACAAACATGAAGGAACAGTTAACATTTTTGGCTAAATCGATGGTCTCTCCAATACCTTTTAAAACACAGGAACTTATCATTAAATGTAACTTATAATTACAGAGCACATAACTTTTGGTAGCCTTGTAAAGTTAAATTCAACATCATAACATGTATCCTTCAGTATTTCACAGGGTTGTAAATTCCTTAAAACAAGGCTAATTAGAGTGAAAATTCTTTGTAAAATAATGGTGAGTCTGCGGCAGAATTGTAGATGGAATCCGTTCACAAAAAATAACTTCTCCTATCCTGAATATATAAATGCTTGAGTCATTTTCTGTTATTAAAGAAAAGCAGATCTACTGTAACACTGACCTGCTTAATAGTAATGTGTATATAAACGCAAATACAAAAGTTGGGTAAATAACTCCCTTTTGCCTTGTATATATAGTTGTCCATATTATATTGGTGTTGGAAAATGTTTTATAAATACCATTTTCTGTTCTCTGCTTTAATAGGGTGACCACCAGCTCCTGATGCTGCAGGATGGTGGTCACCCTGTGCTTTCATCCAATGTGCTGCATTCATTGCCCCCTGCTGGTTGAATGACAACTGCTCTGACCATTTAGCAGCTGAGACTGGGACTTCTATTTGCAACTGCTATTTTTTTTGGACCTCTTGGTCTGCTACAGGAAGAAAAAAAACAAAATCTTCTGGCATGATCAGATAATATTACTATGTTATGAGGGAACTCCAAAAAAACAAACAAACACGTTAATGCTATTGCCTATTTTACTTTGCCTATAGTTACACTTTAAGTAGAAATAAATACTAAACATTTCTTCAAAACAGGTACCATATGTTCAATAACTATTTAAAATCTAAATCCCAAACTGTTTTATTTTAGAAATTTGGATATGACTATCTGTATCAGGTTGGGGAGATTTCCCTTCACTTTCTGTCACAGTAACATTTTCTTTACTTAGGGATCTCTCAGACATGGCTAGTAAAAGCAGGCAGTTAAGATTCAGTTTTACTGCCCCTCAAATGCACAGCAAAACAAAGACATGCAGCCACTCTGAGATGTGCATGTCATGGCTGCAATGCTTTGCTTGAAAGCCACAACAAAAATGAAAACCCTGTCACATTCAGAGGGCAGTAGTGCTACCTAATGGAGCCACAGCCCTATCGCTCTGCAATATGTACAATGCATATGGTTGTAGTGAGGTAGTTCAGCCTTTTAAGGGTTAAAAAGGTTTACCTATCAACCAACCTCAAAAGAGTTCCATTGCAGAATGCTTTTCAGAGGGGTGGCATGGACTGCTGCATGTGAGAATAAGCCCTTACTGTCCTGTAACTACCCCACAAAGTGAAAGGAATTCTGTTGAACAAAATAGGGAGAAAAACAGCACTAAACACCTGGCAGGGGTTCGAAGTGATCCCTACTCTATACAAAATGTAAGTTTTTATAAAGTTTTTGCTTTAGATATACTCTAACATAATTTATTTGTCCTCCCTTTCAACATTACAGAAATCTCAATACAGAGATTTTATATTTCAATATTTTTATTGAAAAACTGTAAAAAGTAGTATACAGAAAAATAGGAAACATAGCCCACCTACATGGTGAGTTGTGGCGAACAGATTAATGGAATATATAGGCACATAAGAATACATCAACCAATGATGTTGTAAACAAGAAAACACAGCCCCAGTAGGGTAGCACATATTCCATCGGTCAGTAAATATGGGCAGTTTCAAATAGCCATCTAACAAAAATAGGGAAACCGAAAAAATTTAACAAAAAGAGTCAAAGAAGAGAATAAAGAATATAATGGAAAAAAACGAGAGAAGAAAGAAGGAGGAAGGAAAGAAAAGAAGAGAAGAGGGCCAGCCATAGGTCCATTAAATAATAGAGATATACCTAATCCATGGTTCCCATGTAACCTCAAATTTAGAAGTATTATTGTTAACAATACTCGTACGATTATCATAATCCAATTACAATACAGAGATTTTATAAATTAAAATGGATAGTTCACTGTCCTATCCACTGACTAAGAAAACTCATAGATAGGTGTGGGCTGTTTGCTACATGCAGTGGCCATAAAGCTAACCACTAAATACTTTTTATTGAAAGGTCACCACTACCACATTAAGCCTGGCTTTGTAGATCCCTAGGCTCTGCCCAAAATGTTTAATCATGTATGACATCATCGGGGTCATACACCCTTGCATGACATGTATGATGTCATCCAGGGTGATAACACCATACAAGACAAAACATGTTGGACGGAGCTTAGTGAACCTGGAGTGAATTGCTTGGATGTGAGCTGGAAGGACTGCAGCACTGCATGGTGGTTTGGCTCTGTACATCTGGACAGTGCTGTTTCTTTGCTTTATATCAGTAATTCAAGTAAGCAGTTCCTCCGTTTTACATAAGAGTGCACTTTTATTCATTTTTAGTTTTAAGAGGTGAGCACTATGGTCCTTTTTCTGCTTCTCATTGGGAGTCTCTCCCTGAACAGTTTACCCTGCTGAACAATTACAGAAGCTGTTGCTTGTGAACCTAATGCAGTCATGCTGATAATACATGTTGGTTGAAGTAGACTAGATGGCTGCCATTTCTGTGTTCATCACTAAGCAGCTTGCTGGATCCTGGTATAATAGAGATGTGTATTTTGATCTTTGCAATGAGGGTCAAATCTTAATGTGAGCATTTATCCTCAAGTGGACAATGGTGGCTATTCACCTGGAGTGCACCACTACAAAGTTTTGGATATTTTGGCGATACTTTTGATTTTGCATCATTTGGATGTTAAAATGCACTGTTTATTTCACCTTTTTGATTTATGGAGATTATGAATATATTTCTGTGCTTCTTTTAATATTTATAATGTTATGTATTGTTAGTGAAATATTTAGTCATTTGTTTAATTTTCTGATGTTTTTATGTATTAAACTGAGAACTCAGCAAGTGGTTTGAGCACAGCACTGGTTCACATACATGCTTAGGTTATTTTGGTCACTTTGTGCATGCAGCTTTGTAATTTGTGGGCTGTTACACAAAACTATTTATTCACGTTACCTTTTTTTATGTATACTTTTTTTTTTTTTTTGCAATTACTCTTTTCCTATACTGTAGCTATTTTCATATATTATCATATATTCCTTGGTGATTCTTGTGATTTTGAGTGGATAGAGTTGCACTGTTTGAGAACCATTGTGCCCTCTTCAGCAGCCTTTTTAGAGTATGTGTCCTGGCTCACTGCTACCCCCGTGCCCCTGGATGTCAACTGTTGTGATGACATGCATTGGGCAGAGCTTAGCTGTGAGGTCATCAAGTGTGCCCGGCTAATCAGCAGCATTCTGTTAAGCTAATTAACTAATCCTAACACTGATGTACAAAGCCATCCACCACACTGCCCCAAACTACATCACTGACCTAATATCAAAGTACCGCCCAGCACGCACACTCCGCTCCTCACAAGACCTCCTTCTCTCTAGTTCCCTGGTCTCCTCTTCCCATGCCCGCCTCCAGGACTTCTCCAGGGTGTCACCCATCCTCTGGAACTCCCTGCCCCAACCCATCAGGTTATCACCTACTCTCCTCTCCTTTAGGCGCACCCTGAAAACCCATCTCTTCAGAGAAGCCTACCCCACCCCCTGCTAACTTGCCAACCTCCTCCACTCTTCCTACCACTCCATCCCCCACAGCTATCTCCTCCTGTGCCCCTATCCCCTCCCTCCTAGATTGTAAGCTCGAAAGAGCAGGGCCCTCAATCCCCTCATGTTTTGCATTGTATTGGTATTGTTCTGTCCCATGTTCTGTCCCCCTTTGTAATGTACAGCGCTGAGCGAACTATTGGCGCTTTATAAATACTGAATAATAATAATTTTCTCTGTTTACATTTGTGAGTACTTTTCTTTTTTTTAATAAATGAGACATTTTTCATGCTGCACTATGGAGTTCCTTCTTTCTATTCCCTATGTTGGATATTATCTGGCTTGATCTGAATGGAGCTATGTCTAATGGCTGAGACATAGTTTAAATGACCTATGAGGTGCCTTGGTGCTACAAAGCATTTTAAGACCTCTTAGTCTCAGAGGTCTTTGTTTCTGGTAAGCTTTTGGTGGTGGAACACTGAAGTTTGGTAGATCGACACAGTCTTGATGATATTGCACTTATTTCCTACACCTACCTGTAGATGAACACTTTCTTCAGTGTGGTTTTTATAATTTTGCATTGGGGCTTGACACAACTGATGCATAGGAATAAGGATTTACTAAAACTGGAGAGTACAAAACCTGGTGCAGTTCTGCATATAAACCAATCAGCATCCAGGTTTTTTTTGTCAAAGCTTAATTTAACAAGCTGAAGTTAGACATCGATTGGCTACCATGCACAGATGCACCAGATTTTGCACTCTCCAGTTTTAGTAAATCAACCCCATAGTTTATCACTATTGTTCTTTATTTAATGCTGTTTATTTGCCCTGAGATTTCAATATAGTGACTTTTTGTACTATATTTGGACAGCACAACACATTTACTTAGATTTAGTTTTTTTAGGTATTGCTGTAATCAGATGCCAGTGAGTGCTGCTGTCTGTGATTGTTTAGCACTTAAAATATGATATCCAACATTCTTATTTTGATTTACTTTTGCACTGAGTGCAGATTTTTAATTCACATATTTAGCGCCAATGTTAATCTCAGTGTGTTTTGAGTAGGAAAAAAAAGTAAAAAGTGCTCTATTTTTACAAATAACACATAACACATACATACAATATATGGTATTGCAGTGAATATTAGGCAGCAACAGAATACATTTTGAGTTGTTCTTTGTTGGTGGGTCATGGTAATGAGGAGAAAAAAAAACAGCTAAAGTTTAAAAAAATTATATGTTTATACTATTTAGGCCAGTTTTTTTTTACTTTCTTTGGTCAGTTTTAATAACTATTTTATAACTTTTTTTAAACAAAATCTGAACAAGGGATTTAGCTGGAGGGTTTGAGTCCAACAAACCTGGATTTGTAGGAGAAAGGTACACTTTAAAAAAAACTGATCACTTGTTCTAATAACTATAAATGTAGTTTTATAATGTTTTAAAGAACTTGGAAATAATTTTATATTATTTTATCAATTAATTTATCGATTATTTTATCAATAAATGACATAACAAAGTTATTGAAAACTGAACTCTAGGCAGATATAAAATATACAAATGAATCCTGCTCTGTAATCATTAATAATGTACATCATAATATATATGGTAGTTTTTAATACATGTAAGCAAGCAAGTAGTGTAGAACTAGAACTTTTGCAGTCCCCGTACAGCAGAACTGGAGTGTGAGAGGAAGAAGCAGTAGCCAGTCAGTTCATTCCATGATAAGAAGCGTGCTGATATGAACAAAAATAGAATGGTAGAAATATGAGCTTATTACTGTGCTGTTTCTCATTTCACTGTTTAGTCACAGGCTGGGGTGAGTCCAGGATGACCTGGGCTCAAGGGAAATGAGTTGGCTGGTGTTGGCCATCAGATTGAGGACATCTACTGCCATTAAAAAACATATTGCAGATAAAATCTATGAATTTAGGATGACTTTTGCAGCAAACGTTGGTTTTGTTAGTTTATTTTTTATTTGGATATTTATTTTTATTATGATTTAAGTCTGTTTGTTTAAAGCATAAAATAATTGAGCTAAAGTGTGTGAAGCAGCTTCCAGAGCAAATTAAGATGAATTATTGATACACTGTGATCTGATCATATTCACATATATTGATAATTAGAAATGCCAAGTTCGCATGTTTAGTCTTTCCAAAGGCAGCTGTTACTCTTCCATTGGGAATGGATGATTTTTATTTTATATCTGGGAGTTCTATGCAGGTGAAAGAATGTCTGAGCTGCAAAGCATAAAGTATAATCTGTACATACAGACCAAAAATGTCTGTCAATGACTCCCCACACAGTGCCAATGTGACCTAAAACTCCCCATGAAACACAGAGCGTGACAGCACAAAGGTAAATTCATCCCAAGGTTGCTATTTTGTATTATATACATTATCTCAGGGTTTTCAAGTAGAGTGTCCTCTTGAGTTTTTACTTATCGAGGCGGAGACAATCCTTTACAAAAGAAAATTATTAGAAGGAATATCATTTGGCAGAAGCTGCACTGTCACTTCAAGAAACCATAACTCAGAGTGACCAAGCAGAGCGAACCTCAGTAGAATTGTTATCGTAAATTGCAGCACTGACCAGGGCATGCTCTCCAGGGGCACAACAGCAATAAATAAGAAAGCAATATCCATTTTCCTGACCTTTTTGTGCACAGGAGAAGCAGTGTCTTTCTAGCTTTCTACTCTTTGTGATTTTTTTTTTCCACAGGACAATAAGGCACAGAGCAATGTGAAAAGTGCAATAAATTGTAACAACCAATCAAAATAGTCTTTTATTGATATTGCTATAGTTAGCCGAAATGTGGTTGCTACATCTTACTACAATTGTACTGCCCTATAGAAGAAGCCATGCAAGTCCTTTCTTAAAGAGAGAGGAACGTTTCTGATACTTTTTAAAATCTGTAGCTTTTATAAAAATATTAACTGGTGAACTTGACCTGAAAAAAAGTCCTCCTTCAGGCAATTTCTGTTAAAGTAAGCACTCTGCATTTTTTAGTTGAAACTGTAGCCATTTCTACACACACTACATAGGCATAATTACCCGTTTTTACCATCAGAAAAGCCATCCTGAGAAATGCCATACAGGCATTGCTGAAAGTAGCTGCAGAGAGGCTGCAGGTGATCAACATCACTGAGTAGCAAATCATTATGAAAGAAATATTGAAAACAAGAAATTTCTTCAGGAAAATTACAACTGTTTATGACATGTAGTGTTTTAGCAAATTAAATGTCTTTAGTAAGAGTTGACTTGTACTTTGCAGATCTCCCCCTGTTATTTGCCTGACCATCATTCTAATCCTTCGGCTCCAATATTTTCACACTTTGTGTGTTACCTACACCTGACCCCTGCACTGTGCATTAGACTGAGCATTACATACTCCTGACCCCTATACTCTGTATGTTGCATACTCCTGACCTCTATACTCCATGTGCCACATACACCTGGCCCCAGCACTATGCACATTACATATTCCTAAACCCTACACACTGTACATGACATACCTCTGACCCCTGTACACATGTTACACACTCCTGAGTCCTGTACTCTGCATGTTGCATACTCCTGACCCTTGTACTCTGTTACATGGCACTATGCACTACTATGTACATTACATGCACTATATCCCTGCACGCTATATGTTGCAGACTCACAATCCCTGTACTCTGATTGCTACAGGTTACTAAACCCTACACTCTTTACGCTGTGCTGTTTGTGGCATACTTCTGACCCCTTTACTATGTGTGTTATATACTCCTGATCCCTGCATTCTGTTTGTACTTTTTGTACTACTGACCTTTGCTGTATGCTAGGCTCTATGTAACATACAGTACTTTTGACTTCTGTACTCTCTGTGTTGGGTGCTACTTTAAACCCCAGACCAAAGTGTTTATTGGCTCAACAGTTGTTCATTACTAAGTTGTTCCCAACTAATTTAATGAAGTTATTTTTGAAGGTAGTCACAGACACAGTATTTGTTCTGTATGCTGAAAATCATTAATTAAAGAGACTTATTTTTTAAAAACATCCTTTGGACTGATGTTTATGGACATCTTTAAGACAGACACTGACATGTTTGTAAAACTAAGATGTTTTTGGTTTGTTTATATGGAGTAGGGAAGGGTTGAAATCCCTGTCAGGCTATCTTGTTCGTACCTGTTTCATGGTTAGGATATTTCCCTTCACTGGAGACACAAGAAGAAATTCCCATCTTAGAGGTTTGTCAAAGGAACAGCTATTCCCATTGGAGGGTTTTTCTTCACGTCTGTTGGCATTTCTAAGATTTTTACTTTGTCTTTGTAACAAATGTCACTAGGACAAACAGGGTGAATCTAGCCAGTAGGGACTCTCAGCCAGTGATAAAAAAATTGACACCACTCTCTTCAAAATGAGGTGGAAAAAATGTTTTATATATACTGTATATATCTTTACACCATAAGGTGTGGTTTGGCCATGCCATGACATGCTCAATGTGCCACATTTTTACCTTTTTGCCCCAGGCTGCCTCAGATTTTTCATAATCCAAGTAATGCCCCTAAATGCTAGTTAGTGAAATCAGAATACAGTTAGGTTTCCTAATATGCAGATTTCTTACAGCCAAGCAACTCAGAAAATCTTGACAACCAGGCAATAAGCATTTCAGAATGGATCAACAATTTTAAATCGTTTTTTTTAAAACCGGTTTCTTTTAAAAATGTATTTTATAGAGCAATGATGTGCAGTAGCCCATTAAAAAAAATCTAATTTTACCTTTCAGCAACCAAATTATTGACCTAATATTGCAGACTGATTGACCCTGAGCTACTCCAGTTTGCATGGTGCTTTTTGCCTTCTTAAATAAAGGCCAATGAGTTTGGCTGATCAGTCTTGCTTATACAGCTACATAATGTAATATTGGGTACGTTGAAAAAATACTTGAAAGTGAAATTGTTCAGTACACTTTGTCCTCTCTCTCCATGGTCTACTGCCTAAATGATAATCTATCTCATTCACGTAAATATAAAGCCTGTAGAGAAAACACTGGGAAGATTGAGGCAAACAGGGCTATGTTCAATTGGTAAAGCCATTGAAGTAAATACACTTACAGCGTTCCTTAGCTAGAAGCATTGCCAACAAGCTTGTTTTAAAGTTAGCATCCTATGATTGTGCACAAGACAGTGGCTAGGCAGTTTTCATAATCATTGAAACACCGGCTGTGCTGCAAGTAATCTCTTACAATTAATAAAGTTTGAATAACAGAGAATAGAAGATCCTTTTCTCTTCTGTACTGCCTTGCAAGCCTCTTATGTTTGTTTAACATGGCTAACAGCTAAATATGTGTTCTTTGATAAGAGAATATTGCCCAGGCCGTGAATGTCTCAACCCCATGCTGATGATAAGTGTGCCCCAAGGTTTACTGCAGTGCTGTGAATAAAGTATATGTGCAGATGGACAGAAAAAAATTACAGCTTAAAGCTACAAAATAAAGTTGTTGATGTTGTTTTTTTTTTTTTTTTATATAAACTAATAAAAGTATGTTTGCCTATTCAACTGGGTGGAATTCAAAAGTTGTACAATTGTTTTTACATAAGACATGGTTGTAATGATTAGCAGTATGAAATACATAATGTAAAGCACATAAATAATGGGGACCAGAGTTGAGTATGTACCTTCCTACACAGCATACAGAATGAGCCAGTCCGGAGTATGTACTGCCCAGCACAGTGGAATAGGTCAGAGAATGTAACTGCTAAAATAGCCCCACCACTGCTAGTATCATAAAAAGTATGGAGCTCTCTGTGGGCTAGGCTACCTTCCACTCTGAGGCTTTTCCTTTAACATAATTATGGGTTACTTCAGGTACAGTCTCAGCTATACCTTTTGGTGTATTGCAGGCGTAGCGTGTTAAAAAAAATGTGCTTGCTGCTGTATGGCAGGAGTTACATTGCAACATACCTTCCATATGGATAAATGGTAACACATATAAAACCTTACAAAGAGGGCTCCTAAAATATTACAAAAACCTATTACAAATACATGGTAATACAGTGCAAACGTTTAATGGTGTATATCCATTGTCAGGACAAGTACAAATATATGAGGTGATGGCAGAAACTGTGACATAAAATCTACTAAAGAGGCAACCCTATACAGAGATACTGCTCAATAGAGAGAGAGTTGGATTCCACACAGTGTGTGATCATGCAAAGTGCCTGGGTCAGGGAATGTACTATTTATATGCTTTCTCAGTGAAGCATTATTACTTAGGTAGAGGGTAGGGTAGGCCCACTTTAAAGGTTCCTTCTCTCTCAGAGAGGATTCTGGGAGCCCCTATATAGTCTGGAGGGGAGGGGAGGGGAGGCCAGGGTGGGCCCAGGAAAGAGAGTGCATGAAGGAAAGACAGGCTTCTGTGCTCCTGCTCTCCTGCTCTCCCCCCTCCTGAGGAAGAGCAGGGCTTCTTGAAGGTTTCCCTTCCTGGATCCTTGGGGAGATGTGGTAAAACTCCATCACATCAGAGCTGGGGAAAAGACATTCAGGACTTGGTGTGCTCCTTTGGTCCCTCCCCCGTTAGGGTTATGAAGTGATGGATGATAGCAGCTGGTAAAGTGTAGGTTAACTACTACAGCCTAAGTTGAGAAGTGAGCATCTTCCATTTGGCCAGTTATTAACTACCTTTCTCCTGCTAAAAACTGTTCTGGGTCATGGACCCAACTCTGTTATGCTGCCACTTAATTCTATGCTGTAAAGGAGGTTACCGACCAACATTGGCCTCTGTGTGTGTGTACACTAATTACAGCCAAATGTGGGGAGCAACGTAGTAAATAACTGTGTAAATCTGGTTGTTGAGCCCAAGAAGGAACAAGGGGCCAGCATTTAGATATCCCTGGAAGTGAGGGGGCTGAGCAGGCACAGCCAGGAGGGTGGAAGGTTCTGGTCTATGGTCACCATCCTCACACAGCTGAATACAGTTTGAGCTGAGGAAGTACATCTGTCCTGAAATAGGTACTTGTAGGGGGAACTGGCTGCTCACTATGGCCACGTGCAAATGGCCCAGGCCCCATTTAGAAAGTTTGTCTGTAGCAATACTTTAGCTTGCTCAAAAAAATGTTTCATAGACACCAATAGAGATTTTTCAATTGTATACATGAAAAAACCTACAAAATACACTGTACAAGACATTGTATTATGTAAGTTTTCTTATGTATACAATTGCAGTTGATTGGATGCAGTCTGACAATTTTCCACCATCTCCGTCGACAAACGTTAATTTTTTTTCATACCTACTGCAGAATGACCTTGACCTTCTAATAACAAAAGACCTTTAATCTCATTCAGAAATAGCATCCACCAATCTGTTATCAACTACAGATACCATACAAAGGGTAATTTCTTATAAGGACCTCATACAGTCTGCTTTGAATGATGCTTACATATGCTCCCTTTGCATAAGGTCATGTAGCAATACCAAGTGCGTACATCTACTTTCCTTTGCCTGTACTGCTCTGCTACAGAGTAAATAAGGCAGACACTATCCAGAGCATACATAGTAGGTTTTATTGTGAATCTCTTTGCTAACACACTGTACCAACAACCAAATTGGACATCTGCAATGTTGTACTGCAACTTGACCTGGGCTTACTGGGCTCAAAGTGAACCTGCCAGAAATTTTCCTTACCTGATTTTTTGCAGAACTTGGACTGTCAAAGTCAGTGTTGCATTTGCAGCCTCCATTCCTTATTGTACATTATACTGACCCATATTTCTGAAAGGTCACATTGGCCTGTGCTCAGGGAGGGAATACAGCTGTTCCTTGTTTCATCCTATTACCTTGGCAACATTAAACAAAATTCCATATGACAGAATCTCCTCTGTGGCCAATAGCCAGCTCTAGGCTGTACAGCAAGCCACAAAATTAAGAAAAACTGTGCAGGTGTTAAAAAGAAAATGTCACGGGCACTATGGCTGGCTTGAGTAATAAGCAAAAAGTCTCCTTGAACATTTTATTTGGTAACTATATTCTGTGGGTTTGGGAATCATTTTCAGGTATTTACAACTTGGTGAATAAATTGACTGAGTGTTTTGCTCTGCGCGGATCCCTTTTTATTATGGGGTGGCACTATGAAAGAAAGAACTTATCACGTCTGCTCTTACCAGGTGGACCTGCTGAGCTTGTAGCGGATACCTATGTTTTTAATGGTCCTATAGCTGATACTATTGTGAAAAGGCTTTTAACAGACTTTTTGTGAAAACAGAAATTTAATTTTTCTAAATGTATTTGATTATAAAGTCACTATAGGAAAAATGAAGCATAAGGATGCCCAAGGGGGTGCAGCTGAGACCTAGATCTGGTCTTGCGTGCGACTAACAGTATCATAGCCAGTGCTATCTAGGTCTAATTGCAACTGACAGCCAGAAATTAAATTATTATTATTATTATTATTATTATTCAGTATTTATAAAGCGCCAATAGTTCGCTCAGCGCTGTACATTACAAAGGGGGACAGAACATGTGACAGAACAATACCAATACAATGCAAAACATGAGGGGATCGAGGGCCCTGCTCTTTCAAGCTTACAATCTAGGAGGGAGGGGATGGTGGCACAGGAGGAGATAGCTGTGGGGGATGGAGTGGTAGGAAGAGTGGAGGAGGTCGGCAAGTTAGCAGGGGGCGGGGTAGGCTTCCCTGAAGAGATGGGTTTTCAGGGTGCGCCTAAAGGAGAGGAGAGTAGGTGATAATCTGATGGGTTGGGGCAGGGAGTTCCAGAGGATGGGTGACACCCTGGAGAAGTCCTGGAGGCGGGCATGGGAGGAGGAGACCAGGGAACTAGAGAGAAGGAGGTCTTGTGAGGAGCGGAGTGTGCGTGCTGGGCGGTACTTGGATATTAGGTCAGTGATGTAGTTCGGGGCAGTATGGTGGACAGCTTTGTACGTCAGTGTTAGGATTTTGAATTTGATCCGTTGCGCAATCGGAAGCCAGTGGAGGGATTGGCAGAGGGGGGTGGCGGAAACGGAGCGGTTGGAAAGGTGAATGAGTCTGGCAGCCGTATTCAGGATGGACTGAAGCGGGGATAGCCAGCGGCGAGGCAGGCCAGTGAGGAGGGAGTTGCAGTAGTCGAGTCGCGATATGATGAGGGAGTGGATGAGCTGTTTAGTGGTTTCTGGAGTTAGGAACGTGCGGATTTTGGCGATGTTGCGGAGGTGGAGTCTGCATGAGTTTGTTAAAGAGTGGACTTGGGGCTGGAAGGATAGGTTGGAGTCCAAAATGACACCAAGTACTCTGGCCTGCGGGGCGGGTTTGATGGTGGCGTTGTTGGACATGATGGAGAAGTCAATGGGGGGTGGTGTCCGGGCTGGAGGGAAGACAAGAAACTCGGTTTTGGAGAGGTTCAGTTTAAGGAAGTGGAGCGACATCCAGTCTGATATGTCGCTCAACAGGTGTGTGATTCGGGCGGAGACCGAGGGGGTGAGGTGGGGGGTTGAGAGATAGATTTGTGTGTCGTCGGCATAGAGGTGGTAGTTGAAGCCGTGAGAGTGTATGAGTTGGCCAAGGGAGGAGGTGTAGATGGAGAAGAGAAGGGGCCCGAGGACAGAGCCTTGGGGGACCCCAACAGAGAGGGGGAGTGAGAGGGAGGTGGTGGCATTATAGGTAACGCTGAAAGAGCGTTGTGACAGGTAGGATGAGAGCCAGGAGAGAGCAGAATCTCTGAGGCCGAGGGAGTGTAGTTTTTTGAGGAGGAGGGGGTGGTCGACTGTGTCAAAGGCCGCAGAGAGGTCAAGGAGTAGGAGCACTGAATAGTGGCCATTAGCTTTGGCGGTTAGCAGGTCGTTGGAGAGTTTGAGTAAGGCAGTTTCGGTGGAGTGTAGGGGACGGAAGCCGGACTGTAGGGGATCGAGGAGGTTGTTGTCGTTGAGGTGAGAGCATAGGCGGGCGTAGACTAGGCGCTCGAGGAGTTTAGATGTAAATGGGAGCAGGGAGATGGGTCTGAGGTTGTTCGGGTCATTGGGGTCCAGGGAGGGCTTTTTAAGTATGGGGGTGATGTGTGCATGTTTCAGAGGGGAAGGGAAAGTGCCGGAGGAGAGGGAGAGATTGAAGATGTGGGTGAGGGAGCGTAGGATGGAGGGGGAGGGAGGTTGTAGGAGTTGTGTGGGGATAGGGTCAAGGGGGCAGGTGGTGAGGCGGGCATCAGAGAGGATCTTGGAGACTTCTTCGATGGTAGTAAGGTCAAAGGTGCGGAGTGTTGGGGGAGCTTCAGTATGAGGAATGTAGGGTGGGGTGGGAGAGGAGGTCAGAGCAGTGGTGGGGCCGTGGGAGAGGGGTGTAGAGGGGGTAGCTGAGTGAGGGGGAAGGGGGTTGGAGGGAGTTTGAGCAGCGACGAAGTCCCTGTGGGTTATGTCGAGGGGGAGGGGGGATGAGGGGGTAGCTGTGTGAGAGGGGACGGGTTGAGAAGGCGTGTGAGTTGCGGCAATGTCCTTGCGAATTGTGTCAATCTTGTTTTTGAAGTGATTGGCAATCTCAAGGGCAGTGAGTGAGGTGCTGGGTGGAGGTGGGGGTGGCGAGAGTAGAGAGTTGAAGGTGGAGAAGAGTCGGCGAGGATTGGAGGAGAGGGCCTTGATGAGGGTCAGGAAGTAGGCTTGTTTGGCAGTATGGAGGAAGGAGGTGTAGGTGTGGAAGGCAGATTTGTATCGGGTGAAGGCTTGTTGGGATTTGGTTTTGCGCCATAGTCGCTCCAGGGCACGACTGTGTCGTTTGAGGGTTTTGGTGTGATCAGTCTGCCAGGGCTGGAGCGGTCGGGGTCTGATGTTGCGTGTGGTTAAAGGCGCTAGTGAGTCAAGGGCTGTTGACAGCGCATTGTTGTAGGCGGTCATAGCCAAGTCGGGGCAGGACAGGGGGAGGATGCTGTCATGGAGTTGATCAACTGCGGAGTGGAGGGAGGCAGGGTTAAGGTTGCGGAGGTTACGGCTGGTAGTAGTGTGACATTTGGAGGGGTAGGCGTTGGAGGATGAGGAGATAGAGAAGGTGATCAGGTTGTGGTCAGAGAGAGGGAAGGGGGTGTTAGTGAGGTTGTGGGGAGCGCAGCGGTTGGAGAAGACAAGATCAAGGATATTACCGTCGGAGTGGGTGGTGGATTGTATGCACTGTGCAAGTGCAAAGGAGGAGGTTAAGTGGAGGAGACGGGCTGTGTCCGGGTTGTCGAGGTTGACAGGGATGTTGAAATCCCCAAGGATGATAGTGGGTAGCTCAGAGGAGAGGAAGAAGGGTAGCCAGGAGGAGAAGTCTTCCAGGAAGCGGGGTATGGATCCAGGAGGCCGGTATATCACAGCAATCTTCAGGGGGGTTGGGGAGAATAGTCGGACGCAGTGGGCCTCGAAGGAGGAGAAGGATAGGGAGGGGGGGTTTGGGAGGACTCGGAAGGTGCTCAGCGGTGATAGGAGCAGGCCAACCCCACCACCTTTACGACCGTTGGGCCTGGGTGAGTGGGTCCAGGTGAGACCGCCGTAGGAGAGTGCAGCAGGGGAGGTAGAGTCAGTGGGCTGGATCCAGGTTTCCGTAATCGCCAGGAGGTTGAGGGAGCGGGAAACAAAGAGGTCGTGGATGGCGGTAAGCTTGTTGCACACCGATCGGGCGTTCAGGAGTGCACATGAAAACGGGGGGGAGATTTTAGGGAGCAGGGGGACAGATACTAAGTTGCGGGGGTTGTGGCAGGACGTGGAGGTGGGAGGGTTTTGTGCGGGTGAGGGAGGTGGTGGAGGGCCAGGATTCGGGGAGATGTCCCCCGCGGTTATGAGGAGGAGAAGGGTGAGAAAGGTGGCATGGGAGCGGGATGTGCAGGAGCGTGAGAAACTACTAGTGGAGGTGTTGGGGTCAGTGGGAGAGTGGAGTAATAGGAGGAGGTGATGGGTGCCATAAATGGGTGAGGGAAGCAGTGAGGGCACAATATACAAATGTTTGGGAGGAGCAGAGGGATATAGTGAATGGATTTTGGGAACAGAGGAGAGGAAAATGAGAAGGAGGAGTGGAAGAGGCATTTTGGGGAGGTGATGAAAGCAATAGTAGGGAGATGATAGCAATGAGGGGGAGATGTACAAGTTTTGGGGTGGAGCAGAGGGGTAAAGAAATGAGATTTGTGAACAGAGGATAGTAATATGAAGAGCAGAAGAGGGGTGTATTATATAAAGGTACACGGAGTGGGACTCAGGTGTGTAAGAGATGTTTCCCAGGGTGTTTCCTTGCAGTCTGTCCAGCATGCAGTAGAGTTTCTTGCTGTTGTTGTGTCTTCCTGCTGCTTTAGTTCAAATAAAGAGCAAATGGTAAAAAGTGAACATTGAAAATAAAGCAGTTGTCTTTAAACATCAAATTTATTCTTTAATGAAAACATCAACTAAAATAACAAGTAGCTGATAACATTTTAGGAATATATAAAAAATATAAAATTTCTTAGAAAAAAAAATATCTATATACAGTATACAAGGGGCATTCAAGTCAAACCAGGGCTTTTGAGTTTAACTAATACCTGAAAAGCTTCAGCATAGAAAGATTTGTCAGTACGCCTGAACCATCGTAGGACAGCCTGCTTCACTTTGTCATCAATGCTGAAATGCTGATCACCAAGGAACTCTTTTAGGGGTCCAAACAGGTGTAAATCACCCAGAGCGAGGTCCGGCTGTAAGGAGGATGTGGCAATACCTCCCAGTCGAATTGCTGTTATGTGCACATAGTGCGCTGAGCAGTATGAGCTTGTGCATTGTCCTGGAGAAACAGGACACCGTAGTGATCAAACCAGGCCATTTTTTTCTGCAGATACGTATGCATATCACTCAGAACATGAAAATCCACATGAATAGTGCCACGCTTGTCCCAAAAAACACTTACCATCACTTTACTTTCAGATGCAATTGTTTGAAATTTTTTTGATAGCGGTGAGTCCACATGCTTCCTCTGCTTTGATGCTCATTTTGCTTTCAGAGTGAAATGATGTGCCCAGGTTTCATCACATGTAATAATGCGATCCAGAAATCCTGGCCTTCCCTGTCAAAACACTCCTTTAACGAAGAGCAGACTTCAACTTTTCTGCGCCAATCGATTATCCAGGATCAGGTGATCCACATGCTGAATGTTCACAGGAATGACTACTGTGGGCTGGGAACCACCACAGCCGGGATCGTCACTGACAGACCTAGGGTCATCTTTAAAACATTTACACCATTCAAATGTCTTACTGCAGCTGGGCATCCCATCACCATGTTGTGCTTGATGTCTTCTGTAGATAGCCAGGGGTTTTAGGCCTGCCTTCACAAGAAACGTCATGACCACATGGTGTTCCATGCATGCACTAACACTGTTGTCTGCCATCTTGATTAATGGTCTCTGGACTGGCCCACAACATGTGCTCTGCCTATCAGTAATAGGACACACTTGCCACTTACTACTGTGCTAGAATACCTTTTTATACCTGTAAAATTAAAAGTCCCAGTTTGACTTGAACGCCCCTCATATTATGTATAATATGTAGCATAAATGAGTACACTCCAACAGATTTGTCAGAAAACCTTTACTTTCCTTTCAGAATCCACATTTTCTAGGGGAAACTATAAAATAAAATACTCCTACAAATGCAGGTCATTGATTGCAAACAAGATTTGTCAATTTGCACACACAAAAAGTATTTTTCCTAACAAATACATTCAAGACTGTGTTGCAAAAATGAATGCACCCCAATGAAAGTCTTAGGAGCAAAGCTACATTTTAGAAAACAAAATCCTAATTAACATGATTTCAACTACAGGAGAGTTTAATTGTTCATTAAACAGATGTCCAGCAATCAGTTGATTATAAAAGGGCATTACTTAACAAAGAAAACCCCTTCCCATTTTATACTGTCAGCAATGGCACCACATGGAAGAGAAATGTCACCAGGCCTGAGAAAGAAAATGTCTTTACACAAGAAAGGTGAAGGCTACAAGAAGATCAGCAAAGCTTTACTTATCAGTAAGAATACTGTAGCAAAAGTGATACAAAAACTTAACAAAGATGGAACTGCAACCATCTCAGAGAAATGTCCAGGCCATCCATGGAAGTTAACACCTCTACAGGAGCGTCTTCTGATGAGAAGGGTTGAAGAAAATCGCCATGCAAGTTCACTGAAGTTAACTAAAGAAGTAGAAAGCCAAACTAGGCTGATTGTTTCCCATGACACAATTTGGCATACACTGCAGAGAAATAGAATGCATCAGTATCTGCCACTAAGGAATCCTCTCCTAAAGCCCATGCACAAAAAAACCCACCTAAAATTTGCCAATGCTAAAAAGAAGAAGACTACTGGGACTCTGGAGTGATGAGAGCAAGATAAATGTTTTTGGAACTGATGGCTTCAAAACTGTATGGCATCGCAAAGGTGAGGAGTACAAAGAAAAATGCATGATACTTACAATGAAACATGGTGGTGGCAGTGTCTTTCTGTGGGGCTTCATTAGTGCTGCTGGAGTTGGCGATCTGCATTTCATTGATGATATCATGAATTCACAGATGTACTCTTCCACACTGAAAGAGAAGATGCTACCATCATTCTGTGCCCTTGGTGGCCATGTACTTTTCCTACATGACAATGATCCAAAACTCACATGTAAGGCCACTGTTGCATTTCTGAAGAAGAACAGGGTGAAAGTGATTCAGTGGTCAAGTATGGCTCCTGATCTGAACGAAATCAAACACCTATGAGGAATTCTGGAGAGACAAGTTAAGCATCACTCTACATCCAGCATCTAGGCTCTAAAAGAGGTTGTTCTTGAATGGAAAAAGACAGATGTTGAAATATGTGGCCAACTTGTTAATTTCATGCCTAGAAGACTTGGTGCTGTCCTTACAAAGCATGCAGATCATACAGAATACTAGATGTAGTAGTTTTTGTTGTGGGGTGTTATACTTTTTGCATCAACTAATTTTAGCAAAACTGAAGATTTTGTAATCTAAGTTATATTATTAACCTTTCATGTAATGAGTTAAACATCTGTTCTCTAAAACTCAGTTTTGTCAAAATTTTGGAAATTGTTCTTGTGTTCACTGAGATATTGACTAAAATCTTACTTTTCAAAAAGGGTGTACTCATTTATGCTGAGCACTGTGTGTATGTATGTGTGTGTATATACAGTGTGTGTGTATATATATATATGTATATATATATATATATATATATATATATATATATATATATATATAGTGCCACCCTTGAAAGGGCTGCTTTTTGCCCAGGTTTCCCCCTTCTTTGTCCTGCAGCCAGGCGCACTGTATTTTCCACAGCCAGGTACACACACTCTTTCACTCGTTGTCTTCAATGACCAGTCTAGGAAATGTTTGTTTTTGGAGGTTTATTGTAGATCTGGGGATAGGGATGGGGAATTTAGTAGGATACTCCAAAATTAGAACTATTCAGAGTGAAGACATCTAGCTGATCTCTTAGTTGAGCACTTTTGAAGTCTTAGTTGAAAGCAGATAGCTCACTTCTCTTAAGATTGTAGCAGCAAGTAGTTTTAAGAGTGAACAAAGCCCCTTTTTGCAGTAATAGTAGTTACAGGGCTGAGCTCGTAAGGTATAGGCCAGTTACAACAGACTGTGATAGCCCAAAGGTAATGTAGCTGAGCAAAGTCCTTCTGTAGTAGCAACACTTGAACAAGCTCTTCAGAACACTAGCCAGTGTTCCCTTTCCTTTCTAAACCCATGCTGGCTACCAAGCACCAGGGGAGGTAGCACACACACAGAGTCCCCAAATTACTCAATATCTGTACTCACAAGGCCCAAGGACAGAATGGTTTCCTCCTCCTAATCTTGCAAGCAAAACCCTCCAGTGATACCAGGCAGAGCTTTGGCAGACAGCTCCCCTCAGTCAGCTTACTGTAGAACCATGGTCATTCTCTCTAGCTTCAGGCCCTCAGGTCAACCAACCTGAGGCCACATGGCAGCCAGTTCCAGGTGAGGCAAGCCTGCCTCTAGCCTGGCTTGGTTCAATCCTCTCCTGGGAAAAATGCTGAACCCATGTGCTCACAGAACATAAATACCACTCCCAGAATGCAGCGGGACTGCCCTCCCCTGCAATTGGCCATGGCTGTATCCATGTTCATGCTGTTCATTTTCGTAGTTCCTTTCCAGGTTCTGGAAGGCTCTCATAGCTTCCTGAAGGTGGGCAGAACTGAAGGCAAACTGAGCAGCACCAGAGCATCATGAGCAGACCTGACTAATCCATCACAGCACTCCGTTAAGCAGAGATCACAGCTAGATTTTTTTTTAAGTCTCCCTTTTAAGCAGAGAAACACAGCTATACTTAATCTAACTATACAAATCCTAGCACCTAACTAGGAGGGTGTTATATATGTATACGTACAGTATATACAAATACTGTGCCTAAAATCCTTTATAAAATATGTATATTCTACAGATTTAATTTCATTTAATTCATTCATTCAATTCATAAATATATATAAAGATTCTAAATTAGTACAGTCTGGGAACATAGATTTTTCCAAAACTGATTGGCCTTATCAAGCAAATGACATATAAACATTCCGAAATTGCTTTAACACTGTATTATCTTAAGGAATACTTGCTTTTTACTTGCTTCAAATGCAAAGGCAAACGGTAACATTTACTCAATCAAAATAAAGACAGAACCTAGGGACTTCCTAGGTGGCCTGAGCATATTCCTACCACATTTATTCAATTTATATAGTATCGTTAAATGTAGTTCTTATATTTTAGCTCAATAAAGCTATACAAAGATTATAAAATAAATGTTTAACAGAAATGTTAAATATGTATATTCTTAAACATGCATATTGTAAATATCATGTGAGTTATGTTAAAAGGGTTACTTTATTTTATTTGAATGCAAAAAGGTTATTTTATTCTGAAGGCTACACTGATACTATAAAAAATATACACGTTGCAAAATGTCCCAGATTACAATACAGCATGTTAGGTCAATATCAACGCATTAACTATGTAATAAAACTGTGTAAATCCAAGTATGTTTTCTAATCAGAATACTGTATGTCAAAGTTTTAATGTCAAAGTAACTTTCCAAGACATCCAATATGGGAGTTGTAGTAAGCTGAGATAAATTAACTGGTTTGGCCAAATATCCATGTTTCCAGTGCAATTCACTATTAAATCAGTTAACTAGTAAAGTTTTTACTTTTTTACATTTTTTAAACTGTTATGTTTGATGATTTTTTTATCATGCCAATTGAGTCACTGCTTATCCATTATGTCATGGATTTAAATCAAGAAACCTTTATTCTGGTTCTTGCCCCATTTCCCAGCCACAAGCATTATATGATTGTGTTTTCTCCCACACATAGGTGGCTCCTGACATTGCACAAAAAGATGGAGGGTCATTGCAACGTTCATAGGCTGGTGTTATAGAGGAGTGGTCATGGTTAATGACATAATCAGACATACCTAAATGATGGACTGGTCTATTCTATTCTACCCCTGCCTTTGAGCCCCCCCAAGGCAGACTATCACACAGACTTTATGTGATCAAATGAGTTAGTATTTCTGTTGTGATATCTTCAGATATTTCACCTAGTCTGCTGTCATTTAGTCAGTAACACAAAGCCATAGGTGTTCATTGTGCGCCATTACAACATTCCAGCCACTCGTGTTCTAACAACCAATCATGTCAGTTAATAAGGAGGGAGGATGTCAGTTTCCTGCACAGCATCCTTGTTTGCCCCTCTCCATTAGCACAGGGGTCACATTAGCTAAGTGAAGGTGAAAAACTGAGGGAGAAGAGAAACATTGGAATATTAATCAGTACCGGTGTGCAAGCGTGTATTTGCTTTGGAAGAAAAAAATCACCTCTAACGCTGAGTATCCTACATGTGGAAGTTGCAATACATAAAACTGTTAGTTTAGTTTTTTACAGTATAGAATGGGGTGCCTCAAGTTTGTGCAGAATTTTAAAGGGTGCATTGACTAAAAAAGGTTGAGAAACACTAACCTAGAAGAATGTACAATGACAGACTCTACCCTCTGCCACAGTCAACTAAATAAGAAATGGCTGTTCAGGAAGGAAGTTGGGTCAAAACCCAAAATTGTGCTCTATGCAAGACATAGTTCTGCCAGTGTTTTACATGTATATGATCTCGATGTTTATTTTTAGTCTATCAAAACAGCCAAATAAGGAATAAAGGCGCTATCACCATCATTAAGTTAATTTTTCACATTTTTAGCAAATCATTCAAAAAACATTTGTATTAGTAGCCAGATCTGCTTATACAAGTCACTAATTACTTCAAATTTGTTTGAAATAATTTGTCAAGCTCATCAGAAAAGCTGTTTAATTTAATGCAGTAACCAAGATATGGAACAGACAGTTTTGATTGTTAATAAAATTGCAGATAATGATACTTTGCACTAGAAATAGCATAATTCTAAATTTGGTGGGCACAGTTAGTATGCAGTTTGAAATGACTGTGCTGTCGGCAGATAACATTCATCTGATTTCAGTCAAGATGTTGCACCTACTATTTCATATTTTGCCACCCATATGTAATTTTGCCACCTATTTTTAGCAAAAAAAGATGTGTTTCTCCCTTTAAGAACTTCAATTTAATAGAAGAAATAATGGGTTAAAAAGCACAAAAGCAAAAAAAAATCTATTATGGTTCTAAAGATGAGGCTTTAAAAAGCATGATTGTGCCTCTAATTTAATACCTGATAGGACATTACTCTAGAGGCCATAACAATTTTTTCCTGACCATCTCTGTTACATTAGTGGAAGTTCTTTGCTGTGCTTGTGATATGCTTTTCTGTCTGAATCTTAAGAAAAATATAGAGGATAGGCTCTCCCCACCCATCATTTTCAAGAATATATCTAATTGCATGTGGCTAACCTTTACATCTGGGCTGCCAGACTTAAATTATGGGCAAATTAGGAACACTTTTTTGACACATGAGATGTACAGCATTTAATTTTTCAATAAGGTTACTGTATTATTGCCAGTTTAGTAATGATTTTATGTACTGTCACTTACAGCAATGTGTGACAGGGTGATTTAAGGTGTGCTGCAATCATGGCAATTAACAGGTTACATTTAGAATGAGGCACTTTTGTTTTTCCTGTACTATCTAATGATACTTAGTAATGCTTACATCTGCCTCATCTTTAGCAAAAAGTGGATGGTGAGTAGTCAGTTTAAGCCGTAAAGTTTTAGGTGCAAGGAGATACCTCTTTATAAGGGTCTTTCAGGCTTATCTCCTTGTTTCAGTCCCCATAGTTAGGGTTTCAGGGTCCAACCATGCACTCAAAAACTAGGAGGCCATCTGAGACTTCTAAGGGCAACAGGGGTTGTAGCTCAGTCCCTAACCTGCCTCATAGCGTAAATGTATTTCCATCATCTGTAACTTCTGTGATAAAATATCTGGAAGAGCTGTTATAACAAATACCCCAAAACACAAGAGGAAATCAAGTTATCACTGCAGATAACTAAAGAAATACAAACTATGATGATTTTTAATGGATTCTAATTGTGTCAGTTTACAAGTTAGTATAGTGAGTTTTTATATAATTTTTAAATGTATACAACATTTCCTTTATAATCAAACACTTTTATTACAGGTTGCATCCATGAAGCTTAGTTTGCACAGCATGCTGGGCTAATAAGAAAGCCTAGAAATATCTGCATACTTAGAAGACTGTGTATAACTGACTAAGACAGATGGTTCCATCTCTGTTAGGAGACGGGGATAGGGTGTGACCATCCTATGTAAGTCTGCAGAGCACATTATTCCCACTTCTAGTCAGGCCATCTGAAAAATAATAATTGCCATTCTGTTTAGATCAGGGGCGGACTGACCATTTGGAAAATCGGGCACTGCCCAAGGGCCCGGGGTCAGTAGGGGACCCCATGAGATGCCCCTGGTACCTTTTTCATAGGCTTTTTTGAGTGTGGATGAGGACACAGGGGCCCCATGATCCCCTATTGCCCCGGGGCCCCATGAGTTGTCAGTCCGCCCCTGGTTTAGATGCTCACTTTCTTCAGTACTATAAGTATGCAGATGTTAACTTCTGATTTTTCTCATCTCAGGGCAGGAATAACCATTAAGCTAGCCATACTAGATCAAAATTCGGAGGGTTCAGCAGGGACCAGATTAATTTTGATCCATGTATGCGTGTATCCATGTATGCGCAGAATGTTTGTACAGAAGTTGATCTCCTGATCGACTTCTGCACAACCGTCCTTTTGGATTTTCCTCACTTGTCCTGTGTAGCAGGTTACATCCTGCAACACTAGTCAGTGTATTCTGATGATGGAAAAAGTCTCCCCTCCATCAGAACACAATAGCTCAGTGGGGAAGATTCCCCCATAACATTGAGTGTGTGGATGGGGGAATAAAGTCTGTTTTTTTTAATTCAACTTGCTGGTTGAATGAAAAAAAAAATTACTAACCTATGGACTGCCGTAGGCAAGTAGGCCTGTGCCTTTAGGTGCCAGAAGCAAGGAAGATACTTTTCTTGGCATAGTTATTGTCTGCACATTTTATCCCTAATTAGCAGAAAGACAGATATCTCATAAAATCTGTTAAATACATGTCACTATATGTGTGTCCAGGCTCCACTAACGGAAAACCTACCCTGCTGAACATGTGGAAGCTATTTAATCAGCATTACAGCCACATCTCCTGGGTTTACTATATCAAGTTTATTTTAAGTAAAAGCAGAAGAATGTAAGAATTTAAGCCAGTAAAATGGCATTCATAGGACTAATATATACAGTATGTACATATATACTGTATGTGTGTGTATGTATATGTATGTATGTATATGTATATATATGTATATATATATATATATATATATATATATGGACCAAATATATATGGACCTGCCTCTATCTATCTATATATATATATGTATATACATATACACAGTCAGGCCCATATATATTTGGACACAGGCAAAGTTTTAGTTTTTTTTCAGGTATTTAGCAAAACATATTCAAGCTATAGTTATATAATGGATATGGGCTGAAAGTGCACACTCTCAGGTTTAATTTGAAGGTATGTACATCCACACTGGAGAAAGGGTTTAGGAATTACAGCTCTTAAGAGTAGCCATACCCCCTTTTTCAAGGAACCTTTCTATGATAAAGAAAAACCTATTCACAACATCCAGAAAAGTGAAGAACACTCACCAGGAGGTGGGCGTATCATTGTCAAAGTGTACAATCAAGAGAAGACTTCACGAGAGCAAATACAGAGGGTTCACCACAAGGTGCAAACCATTCATAAGCCTGATGAATAGAAAAGCCAGATTAGACTTTGCCAAAAAAAAATTTAAAAAGCTAGACCAGTTGTGGAAAAGCATTCTTTGGACGGATGAAGTTAAGATTAATCTGTACCAGAATGACGGGAAGAAAAAGTGTGGAGAAGGCTTGGAACAGCTCATGAGCTGAAGCACACAACGTCATCTGTAAAACATGGTGGAGGCAGTGTGATGGCATGGGCATGCATGGCTTCCAGTGGCACTGGGTCATTGGTGTTTATTGATGATGTGACAGAAGACAGAAGCAGCCAGATGAATTCTGCAATATTTAGAGATATACTGTCAGCCCAGATTCAGCCAAATGCAGCAAAGTTGATTGGACGGCGCTTCACAGTACAGACAAACAATGATCCAAAACACACTGCAAAAGCAACCCGGGAGCTTTTGAAGGAAAATCACCTGATCTCAGTCTGCTTTGTCTCTATATATGAGAAGAACCAACGGAAAATGGCGCCGGAGCCTTCGCGCGTGCACAGTAAGGTTATAGATTCCAGATGTTTAGACGCTTGTCTGCTCTGTCTTTCTATATGGGAAAACCAACGGAAAATGGTGCCCGAACCCTTGCGCTTGTGCAGTATGGTTTGCGCTTCTCCAATATGGCGGCTGCTTAATGCGCATGTGCCGATTTCTCTATAAATATAAATGGCGGACGACGCGGTGTGATTGCCGATCCCCCTCTGAGGACGTGCTTGAGCATGATACGCATCAGGAGGAGCCACATCACGCCGTGACATCATGCCACCGGAGCAACGTGGAGCCATCTTTAAAAATCAGATGGTTAGTCCTGACCGATCGCTGTCTGTTGATTTTATCCTTTGATGCATCACAATAAAATAGTATAATACCTACTACACTATGGGAGTATCCTTGTCCCTTCCCCCTGGGGGAGCTTTCTAAATTTACAGACCCACTACTCCAGGACAGATTACTATACCTATAGTGGATATATGCATACCCAGTGAGCAACATCAGTTTCTTGAAAGGGGGAACTCTAGAGGACGAGGACCACCTGTACCAACCCCATAGTATCCTTTCTGATGACCCATCATCCCTAAGAGGGAAGATCTTCCAGTTCCTGACCCTCTCCTATCTGATGACATCTGGATTAATAATATAAGGTGCATTTTACATGCGCGTCCGGTGAGTGCGCATTACCTTTACCACTATTGCACTGATACTGGGTCCAGAGCCACCAGAGCACAAGAGTCACCTTTATCCTATATATTGAGTATATATCGGAAATTTTTATCATATTTATCACTTTCATTATTTATATCATCTGTTTGTGGATAGGATATTAATTGATCGTATTAAGTCATTGATTTTAATTTGCTTGGTTATCTTATTTATGTCAGCGCTGCACTTTTTTATATATTGTGTATAAAAATGGTTGCAGTTCCTAAAATGAGTATTTAAGAACTGTCATCGTGATGCAGCTGTCAGACGGTGGGAGCCAGCGTCGAGAGCGAAGTGGGTTTTTTTTTTCCTTTTTTCAGGCCGGCGTTGATGGTGAGCATTGTGATTGACATTGGATCTACTTCGGAGGACATTTTTTAATCTTTAATAAAGGAATTGTCAAAGACCGTCTCCTGTCATTTTTTACAACACTTTTTTTTTTTTGTGAATGGATAGCAGTACCATGTACTGCATACTAATTCACATGGGGGAGGGGGGCCAGGATCTGGGTGCCCCCTTGTTAAAGGGGGCTTCCAGTTTCCAATAAGCCCCCCCGCATGCAGACCCCCACAACCATCGGCCATAGTTGTGGGGAAGAGGCCCTTGTCCCCATCAACATTTTTTGGGGGGAGACCACCACCCAATAGCACCCCCCATTTTGAGGGAATGTGGCCTGGTATGGTTCAAGAGGGGGGTCTGCTTGTTTATACCCCCTTTTTCCTTACCTCCCGTGCTAAATGCTCGTATATGGGTCTGGTATGGATTTTGGGGGGACCCCCATGGGAATTTTTTAAAATTTTGGCATTGACGCCATTTTTTTACATTTTTTAATCGTCGGCAATGCTAACAACTCTTTTTAGGTTCAGGTGTCAGCGGGGAACCTCACTGACAGCTGAAATATGAATGTTTCACTACTAAAATACCGCATGACTTAATATAACACATGAAGTATTTTAGAAGCTGAGTGATATCTTACCGCATATTCAGATGCGGTAAGATACCATTTAGTAAATGGTCCCTGTTCAAAGTTCTCGGTCGAACATTCTGTATGTTTGAATGTTTGACCGTGAACCAAACAGGGGGGTGTTCTGCCAATCACTACACCTAGGCATGCAGACTGCTTCGACAAACATTTTGTGAAAGAATGGGTTGCTCTCAGGAGCTCAGTGAATTCAAGCATGGTACCGTGATAGGTTGCCATCTGTGCAACAAGTCCATCCATGAAATTTCCTTGTTACTAAATATTCCATGGTCAACTGTTACTGATATTATAACAAAGTGGAAGCAACTGGGAACAACAGTAACTCAACCACAAAGTGGTAGGCCACATAAAATGACAGAGTGGGGTCAGCGCATGCTGAAGCACACAGTGCGCAGAAGCCACCGACTGTCTGCAGAGCCAAAAGTGAAAGACCTCCAAACAACATGAAGACTTCAGATTAGCACAACAGTGCATAGTGAGCTTCATGGAATGGGTTTTCATGGCCGAGCAGCTGTATCCAAGCCTCACATCACCAAGTGTAATGCAAAGTGTCGGATGCAATGGTATAAAGAACGCCGCCACTGGACTCTTGAGCAGTGAAGACGTGTTCTCTGGAGTGATGAATCACGCTTCTCTGTCTGGCAATCTGGTGAACGTGTCTGGGTTTGGCGGTTGCCAGGAGAACGGTACTTGCCTGACTGCATTGTACCTAGTGAAAATTTTGGTGATGGGGATTATGGTGGGGGGTTGTTTTTTAGGGGTTGGGCTTGGCCCCTTAGTTCCAATGAAGGGAACTCCTTAAGGCATCAAAATACCAAGACATTTTGTACAATTTCATGCTCCCAACTTTGTGGGAACAGTTTGGGGATGACCCCTTCCTGTTCCAACATGACTGCACACCAATGCACAAAGCAAGGTCCATAAAGACATGGATGAGCGAGTTTGGGGTGGAGGAACTTGACTGGCATGCAGAGTCCTGATCTCAACCCGATAGAACACCTTTGGGATGACTTTTGGGAGTAGAGACTGCGAGCCAGGCCTTCTTGTCTGACATCAGTGCCTAACCTCACAAATGCGCTTCTGGAAGAATAATCAAACATTCCCATAGACACACTCCTAAACCTTGTGGACAGCCTTCCGAGAAGAGTTGAAGCTATTATAGCTGCAAAGGGTGGGCCAACTCAATATTGAACTCAAACCTACAGACTAAGACTGGGATGCCATCATTAAAGTTCGTGTGCGTGTAAAAGCAGGTGCCCCAATATAGTGTGTGTGTTTGTGTGTATATATATATATATATATAATTTATATACAGAGAGAGAGAGAGCTCACAAAGTTTCTTTCGTATGTAGAAAAACCCTCTGGTTATGGTGAGCAAACGCTATCAGATCTGTACATTTTTGACTCGGATAAAAAAGCAACATTCATATATTAATTTGTTTCCTAAAATTGTATTTTTGTTTTGTCAGTTCTATGATGTACAGTGTACAGATATCTCATCTCTTTTAAGTTAGGTTATTTCATTTGTCATTATTGCTCCTAAAAGTATTCTATTATTTAAGCTTCTGAATTTTATGAAACCATAAAAGAGTGGCTTACTTACCTGCTATTATATTGGTATCTTGCCTTCACAAACCCCTGTGTATACTATAGCTGATATATTTTTGTAAATTAAAAACTTAATCCTGTATGGCTGGTACAGAGGATAATTCCCACTTTGCCATAACTCTATCCTGCACGCTTGAATTTTTTTAATAGTCTCACCTCAGTTTGTCAGATTTTGTGAAAACTTTTACAGATATAATTTGAAAATTTGAAAAACACTATGCAAAAATGTCATGACAGAATAGGACACAGTCAATTTAAATACATGGCTGGATAACTAGTGGTAAATAATATTTCATCAAAGTTCCAGATATGCTAGGCCCCTGACATCCCACTAACACTGAGGCCATTACAAACAGCCATGTAAAAATTTGAAGACTGGATTTCAGAGTAGGCAATAATAATGAGCAAACCAAGGAAAGTTTGGTTTGCTACACTTTTGACAGAAACCTTTTGGTAAAAAAAAAGGCATGACTAGCTGTGTACTGCCATAGGAGACACAAGTACCAATGCAAATAAAAAAAACATGTAGATGGGAGTGGGACTTTTAATAAGACTTAAAAAGCAATATTAAAAATACAAAGTTCATTTAAATAACATGCTTTGGGGATGCCTTAAACCTGCATGTGAAGTGAAGAACCTGTAGGATATAGTCTAGCAAAAGTGACATTTAAAAAAAAAAGCTATTGTTGCTAAATGACAGTTCCAATCCCGGCCGCCTTCTGTTTTTAAACAAAATTGCCAGAGTGATGCTATTGCTCAAATACACTCATGAAAATTTTTGTTTAATGTTGCCATCCAACTGTTAGTTTTACATTTAGCAGCCAGCTGGGGACCTGTCATTTGTGGTGTGAGTCTGCTGAGAAAGGGTCTTTGGCAAAGGTCATCATACCTCTCTTGGTGGGTCATCGAGACATCATTCATTGTGATTTGAGGTTGAATTTATATTTCAGGGACATGTTTTTTTTCTTTATTTATAAATAAAATACTTATTCGATGATGTGTGCAGTTTTTACTATGTACACTTTTTTGTGATTAAGTAACCAGGGTGTAAGTTGTACCCTGTACTCATTCACTTTGGGAAGGGGCCAAATATCTAGGGGCCTCCTAATTTGAAAAGGGGCTTCCAGATTCTGAGAAGTCTCCATGCACATCCACAGGGTCAGGAATGTAGGGATAAGGACTCCTTTGGACAATATGTGTGAGGACCCCTGCAGGATGGTCACGTTTGTGTGCCAAGTGAGACATTCACATTACTGAAGTTTCATATAAATTCTTGTGGACAGAGCAGCATTCTGTATATGGCTGCCTGAGGTGGATTTTTATCCTCCTGTGACGTGTGTCTGTGCTTCTTTGTGCTTCTGAAAAGCTTTTGAATCTCTTACACCAATTTGCCTCTGCGAGTTGGCTTTGCATGCTGCATGTGCACAGTCATCACAGTGGTCTCCTATCTATTGGTTCTCCTATACAGCTGCTGAATTCACTGTAGAAGATCTAATTCATTGTGTACTCTAGTTGTGATGTAACTTTATCAGACTGCCCTTGCACTTTTGCAGAAGCGATACTGGTGTGGCTGAGGTGTGTTGATTTGCAAGGTTGAGAAAGGGTTCACAACGTGGTCTTTTTATTTTTTTTATATTCCTTTAAAGCCAATCAGATCCTTTTCCTAGATAAGGTCGGGATGGAATCTAAGGGAGACACCACACAAATAAACAAATGATGTGGTTTCCCCCCAGACTCCAAACCAGACCTTTATGTAGTCATGCAACCTGGCTGGCTAGGAAAGGGAAAGGAAGAAAATGTACTCCCTCCCTTCTTTTTTCTTCCTGAACCATACCAGGTCACATGTCTGGGTCTTGACAGAAGAGTCCTAGAATGAAAACAACTGGCATGGCCCACAGATCATGTTTTTCATTCTGCTACCACCCCCTGTAGAAATAGTTTATCCTATGGCTATCACAATACAGTTTGATTGATGGAGGTATGCCTTTTCATGCTTCCAAACAACCATAAGATTCCTGACCACTGATATTCTAAAGAGAAGCAGCAGTGAAACAGCATAATGCTTATTCCCATGTCCTTTTGGCCAGCCCAGTAAGATTGTTTGGAGGTCATTTTGTATGGCTCTGGCAGTGCTCATCCTGTTCCTCCTTGCACCTATCCTGCTGATGGGTTAAAGACCTTCTACGGCCCTGTCCAGCTCTGCTCAAGTAACTGCCTGTCTCCTGGAATCTCCTCCATGCTTTTGAGACTGTGCTGGGAGACACAGCAAAGCTTCTGGCAATGGCATGTATTGATGTGCCATCCTGGAGAAGTTGGACTGCTTGTACAACCTCTGTAGGGTCCTGGTATCGCCTCATGCTACCAGTAGTGACACTGACCCTAGCCAAATAAGTAAAACTAGTGAAAAACAGTCAGAAAACATGAGTAGGGAAAAAATGTCAGTGGCCTCCACCTGTAAATTCCTGTTTTGGAGGTCATCTCATTGTTGCCCTTCTAGTGCACCTGTTGTTAATTTCATTAACATCAAAACAGCTTAAACTGATTAACAACCCCCTCTGCTACTTAACTGACCAGATCAATATCCCCGGAGTTTAACTGACTTGATGCTATACTCTGATTAAAAAGTGTTCCTTTAATTTTTTTGAGCAGTGTATGTTTTGTTATATTGGTTATATGTAGAATGTCATTGCTAACCTCTCGTATGTGTTACATGTTTATCTCTGGTGCATTTCCTTCTAAATCACTGACTATGAACCAATATGCATCATTGATGGGATACATTTACTGTACATTTTTTGCAATCCTTGACCATCTGTTTTGTGCTGCCTCTCCAACCCCAGTCAACTAATTAGCTTAGAATCTAACAGAACTACTATAAGGCATCATAGTCATTCAAAAGACATTGAGGGGACATTGAAAAATATGTTTTTTCCCCTCTCTGTATTGCTGAAGCTGGAAACAACAACCAGAAGAGTAGGTCAAACTATCACCCTACTCTGCTAGCAGTTCAGTTTTAGGTGTACAGACCCAGACTTGTTGAGCTGTAAGTACAATTTGAAAAAGCAAACTGTAAGGGAACAGACAAAAGAATCTAGCAGGATTGCAGACCACATGGCAATCTAAACCATACTAGGAAATGTGTGAATGACCGTTAGCAACATAATTTGTGGAAAGCTTTGTGCCACCTCTGGCTATGTTGGCTAAGCAGCAGCCTGGCACTGGCAACATAGTGATCACACAGCTAGAATTTTTAGAAGGAAAGTCAGCAATGCCTCCATTAATCTCTCATTACAAATTCCCTTTAAGCAATGCCTATGCGCTAAAATTATTAAGCTTTAATTATTACAGGTAGTCGTTACTAGCTACAAATATACGTTTAGTGTGTGTGTGCTTATTGGGAAAGGTTTAAAATACTGTAAGCCTGAGGACATAGAGTATGGAAAAGGAAATATGAGATATCTTTGCCTCATTATAATGAAGGGTGAGCTTCTATCAGCCTGCAGTTCGCTACGCTCTCTTAGAGATAATTAAGTAATAACATCTTTAGAGTCAGGTAATGTCATCAGAGTCTTTTGGGAAAATTAACACCAAAGGCAAAGACAAGGGTGGTTAATGGACCTATTAGATTTAGTATGATCTGTCTTCTAACGGCAGAAAAGTCATGGGACATAAGCAATGTAGCTTTGTTAGAGGTTATATTTTTTTTTTCTTAAAAATCCTACCAATCATTTAGCTGATATAATTTTATATATGTCAATTTTAAAAAGCAGCAACATATGAGAGATGCTGCAGATGGCATCAGATGTGCGATATCTCCTACTTAGTGCTTTCTCAGTCTCATATCTTGTGCTAGTAATGTGTTAATATCAAGGGGTGATTGCAGAGAACATGTTCTACGCTATTTCCGTACATGCTGTGACTGTAAAATACAGAAATGGTTCTTTTGCTTTGTTAACGTTTTGTGACCTTTTTATTTCCCAGCTTTAGAAATAGAGTGCAAGCTCTGTCTGGCACACTTTAATATATGAACACTATGAGTAAAGGTCTCCAGGTTTGAGGCATCTATCAGAGCTGTGAAAGTGGTGAATGAGTAATACTTTATTGATTTTCACTTGCTTAGCAAAGCAGCTAAGTGAATCACAGCTCAGTGGATTGTATGGATCAAAATAATCTCTCCAATTAAATTATTACCTTCTTTTTCTTTTTGCTTTTCCATACATACAGTAAAGTTGTGATTGAATAGGGAACGGATGTGTAGAGCTATTAAGGGGAATCACAAGATTTTCTATAGTCCAACAAGCCATCTGCTTGTTTTTAGTTGTGGCTTTGTGTTTGAAGGAGACCCCATGCTTCCTTAAGTAGCATGTTCTGGTTTCAGTTTTCTAAATGATCATCATAACATTGAGCCCTTACAAAAGTTGTCAATAATGATAGAACATATTAACATGGCCTTATTTTCATTTAAAAACATTGTTAGGATGTTTTTTGTTTGCTTCACTAAGTGAGCTTTAGCATTTTTAACACAATTGTCAAGTGATATCGGACATGTCCCTTCGAAAACTGCTAGGAATGCTGCATATCTTTGAGTGAACAGTGGATTTCCCATTGAAGAGCTTCCCAGGGAAGTTCTATAATATTACTACATTGAGAAACAAAATCTTCCTCTATCCTCTATGGTCAATGATATTTTCTGGTAAGTGTGGAGGTTCCTGGTCTTTTATGTCATATTCATGTCAAATTATTACTGAAAAAGTAGATGGGGGTTGCTAGATGTGAAATGTGCTTACTCTTGAAGCATGGTATTTTTAATAATCTTTTATTTTTCATTTTCCATTACACAAATACAATAAAACCACAGTTACACATCCAACCACAAATGCTAACCAAAATACACAATCTTACACCAAAACAGGGTTACCCTACACAACCCCTACTGAAAAACACTTATAGCTAAATTACCCCTTTTTGGTGTATGTACATAAACAGACTTCAACCACAACAACCAAACAGAACCATCAAAAGGAGAGAGAGAGCATGGGGAACATCCTACTGTATCAAAAGATGACATCATATATTAAGATCTTCCACTTATATTGGTTTTTATTCCCATTAAGGCACTCTGCCAGACATTGCCTTCCCTTTCTAGAGGATATAAATTTCTACCAACTAGCCCATTTTTTTATTAAATTGCTCAAATCAGGGCAACCCTTTCTATGATTAACTTACTGTATGTGGACTCTCAACCATTAAGGCGATTCTCCTTTTGTTATAAAATTCCTTGGAAGTCCCATTTTTTTGTCAAATTTAATTCAGACTGTCTATAGAACTGGTCTGTAACTGGTCCAATGTGTTGCAAGTTCTGCATACACAAATATTTCTAAATATCTGTGGCTGTAGCAGAATGATTTTTAATTTAAAGAATGGATTCTTGATATTATTTAGTAAAACCTCTACATTTTAATACATTTGGAAATGAATTAAATTACTGTGCGGTATTCTTATATTTAACAGTTTAAATGTGACGCTTTTTAGTGTATTTATTGAAAAATAGTTCAGAGTTTTTTAAATTTGGAATATTTCCAGTACAAATGCATGAGAAAAATGTGACAGAAAAATGGAAACAATCGGACATCTCATCTTAGCCAGGCAGCAAACTTTTTTTACTATACTTCCTGATACTTTTCTGCTGCTTTGACATTTTTTTTTTAATGAACCCCATACTGTCGTTACTTTTTATGCTGTTAGAGTGTGGTTCCATTCTATAAATCTATTACCAAGGCAAGACCATTATGAAAAGCATATCCAGTGGAAGAAGTAAAGAGAAGGGCAGTATGATTGCTTCTTCATGTAGCACAAAGTAACTAACATTGCTTGTGACATTCGGATGAATCTTAGTTCTGCTGAGAAATGTCAGTGATTCTGTGAATATCACCCTAATCACACTCCGCTTTCCTAGATAATTTATCACACAAGCTCACTGTGACAAAGATGATCCCTCTACAGACATCTCAAGGAGGAGGAGAGAGACAAGTTATTCAGGGCAAGGATACAAATTGATGATTCGCCATAATGCCAGCTCTGCGATTTTCTAACCTGAGTAAAGGTCTCTGTGTTTACGTATGGTTAAACCTTCAGGTCCAGACTGCTTGTTAACCCCGAATGTGAACCGCACAATGGTACTTACAGCCAGGACAAAAAGGGACAAGAATATTGTGATACCAAAACAAGTTTATTGGTGTTGCAATCATAAAATATTAATCTCCTGAATAGGTACACCTGATCAATCTGTATATCCATACATACATTTCTGATGTGGTGTTTTACCCTTTCAAAAATAAAACTGTTTGCCACTTGCTGAAAACTTCACCTTGTCTGGCGCTTACAAAAGAGTGTCTGGCATCCACACATTAGCCAAGAAGGTCTAGCATTTTTCACCATTCTTACCATACCAATTTTTCATAAAGCTATATTCCAGGCAAATATAAAGACACAAATAATGCAGCTCTGGAATCATTATTACACAATATTAAACATATTTTTTGCAAGCTTTGTAAGTATTTGAGTTTGACTTGGTATCAGCATCTTACATTGTGCAGCTGTAATCCAGAAGGAAGGATGGAGAAGCACAACAAGGAGCTAAGCAGATGTGTTGTATTGTGAGGAACTGATAGGAGAGGGCAGAATAACAGAGTGGTAAGCACATACATTTTCTGCTTCCCCTTTCACTGTCCAGTCACAGGCTAGGGCAGAGGCAAGATCTGTAAGTGCTGCTTAAAAGCAGCAGATAAAAATCAGAGAAGGCTGTGATGTATAAAGTTCAGGACTGCATTGACAGAGATACAAATTGTTTAGCAAGTGCAATAGCTCCATGATATGTTTTTTATCTGTTCATTTAGTTGTTCAACCTTAAGTCCCTTTGTAACTTAATGACATTTTATTTTTATACTCTTTATTTGACATTTTGCATTTTTTTTCACAACACAGTTACACAAAAGACAGTTTACAACCACAAACAATTACGGTTATGGTTTTGATTAATAATAATTAGCATACAGACTTAGTGCATTATTAACAAAATAAATATGCTAAAAAAAATTCATATATAATAACTCACTATGTATAAACATTCCCTCAATCTTTTATTGATATCTCTATATGTGACCAATACCAATTCCCCAACAACCTTATTAAAGCTGTAGTAAACCACATCCAAAAGAAAAAAAAAATCCCCTTCAAAGTAAAGGCATAATGTGCTAGTATTCTTTGCATACTAGCACATTATGAAGGACTTACCTTAAAACGAAGCAGTGCGTTGTCACCACTGACAGGGCTTCCATCTTCCCCTGGTCTGCCTTTCGGGTTTGCGAGCTTCGACCATCTGACTGGCCAAACTGCAATGACGTCACTCCCGCGAATGCACGGGAGTCCCGTGCCACGGCTCAGTGCTCTGAAGGAACGTCATGGATATGCCATTCCTTTAGAGCACAAAAAGAGCTAATAAAAGAGCTAATAAAGTATCTCCTAAACAGTGTACGTTTAGGAGATATAAATTTTACCTACAATAAGTTTTATTATAAGCTTATCTGTAGGTAAAAGTATTAAAAGAAGAGTTTACTACCACTTTAACACTTTTGACCTAAATTATCTAAGTAATATAGGAAAGGTTTATGTACCCCAAGCCCTCCCTTTTCCTTGGCCTCGTGCAGCGTTTCTAATGTAATTCTTGGGCTATGCTTTTTCCATAATATAATAGCATGACCTTTCTACTTATATCTGCAAACAGTTATGATTCTCTGAAATTGGCTTGTTTAAATTTTGTGGGGGTGTTCTCATTTCTTCTTCTGTGGTGATGCACTGTCATGCACTCTGCAACATATCAAAGGATAGAAATTCTGCAAGTTTATTTTTTTACTATAAGTCTGATCAGATGATTGTAATGCAGACACACCTACATAGCAGTCAGTTCCAAGTGACGACAAAAGTCGTTGTATTCAGTAGAGTTCATCTAGAGAGACTGTATTTTCCTTGAAATATCATCCCTTTTATCAACCATTTGACATTTACTAGGCACCTGTGTTTGACTTTGGTTCACTTCCTTTTTGTCTGTCAAAGATCCTGAATCGTAGAATTCAGTTTTATGCTCAGCTTTTTCTCTTTGCCAAATGCAGACTAAAGTCTTCTCCCTCCCAGACCTAAGACCATTCATTTGCCATTCAGCTGTCAACTAGCAGAACCTTTACTGATTACTGATGCTCTGGTATTGGATAGTTGAATAGTAGTAGAAAGGTCTTAATGCCACAAGTGGATGGGGCTTAAATTAGAATTCCACACTAAACCTAACTTGTCTTAAAAATGCCACCTCCCCCCTCCTAACACCTATGCACCCTAACCTGTGTAAGAAAGATGTATATACGTACCTAATTTTAGCCCTCTCTGTTCTGGTCACATGACCCAGCTCCCCTGTCACCATGAGTGGGTGGCTGCAGGGGAGAGGAGGGAGCAACAGATGGGCCATAGGAATCTATGAATGTCACTACATGCTTTACCAGCCTGGTAAGTATATACATCTCTCTTCCATAAGTTAGTCAGCAGAGGTGTTAGGAGGGGGAGGTAGCATTTTTAAGACAAGTTCAGTTTAACCTGGATTTCCACTTTACTCTTGACTTGGAGCAGGGGCAGACTGACAACTCATGGGCCCCCGGGCAATAGGGGATCATGGGGCCCCTGTGTCCTTGCCCAAACTCAAAAAAGCCTATGAAAAAGGTACTGCCCGAGGGCCCGGGGTCAGTAGGGGGCCCCATGAGATGCCTCATCTCATGGGGCCCCCTACTGACCCTGGGCCCTCGGGCAGTGCCCGAGTTTCCAAATGGTAGTCTGCCCCTGACTTGGAGATGAGTTGAGAGCCTGTCCTGGGCCAAGTATCCCCAGGGTCCTCCTCCATTACCAATTACCTAATCTGAAGACAAGCAAAGATATTTGAAGGTAACATGAAACTGAACAAAATGCAAAGAGAGCTTCAAATGGATGTTTGGAAAATTGTTTTTCACAATGGACCCTGTGGCAGTTTATTTTAAGGTAACTCTGAAGGAGCTCTAACAGGTTCTATCATAAGACAGGTGGTAATATAGATGTTTGCAAATCAAAAGCTTTTTAATATTTTTTGTATGTCTGCAGCTTTTGACATGAAGGTCCTTGTTCAGGCACTGCCTCTTGCATCTGTTGTCCTTGTTATCCAATTTCCCTCACATGGGCTTCTATGAAGACTACACACTTTTCACAGACATGGTCCACTGTAGTCACCATTAAGAAACCCGTCTGAGAAATGTTGTGCAATCATTACTGGAGTGCATGTACATAGGCAGCAAGTATGTGCAATGAGGCTGCTGGAGATCTGCAGAACTGAGATACAATAAAAGATTAAAAAGGTAAAACAAGTAGTTTAATAAAACATAAATGAGTTTTGATTATGATTCACAGTGCTTTAGCAAACTAGATGATATTCAGAGAGGCCCAGTTCACACTGATGTGAATCTAATAGGTTCCAAATTGCACTGATTCAAATGTCAAGTGAAATAACATTGTTCTCTGTGAAGATAGTTCACATCTATGAAGTGCAAATTTGATGTGGTTAAATAAAAGGGTCTGAAGCATTTTTAGTGCGGTACAGTGCGAATTTCAGCTCCATAGATTTTATTGGAACCTCAGTAAACTCCGTAAATATGCAAATCATTTATCCGCACTTCCTACTAAACCCCTCCTCTCCTCTTCACTTCCTGTCCCTGTCCATGTGCTATACAGTATACATGGCTCCCATATGTCAGAAAAACACTGGGATTGATAATGAGGATCTGATTGGTTCAGCAAAAGCCATATATATATACAATTGCCAGGAACCTCTAATTAAGGACAATAGTATGAGTAAATTAGATTTGCCGTGCAATGTTTCTAGATTGGGATAGATTGCCATCAGGAGTTCGCAAGCAGAACCGCAAGTATATTTTGTGTTATGGCTGTTTACACGATGAGTGCTAGGCTATCAGTGTCATTAGTGCAGCCTTAACGGTGCAACCTTATCAGTGCAGCGTATCAGTGCTTCAGTGCAGTGTATCAATGCAGCGCATCAGTGCTTCAGCACAGTTTATCAGTGCATCAGTGAAGTGTATCAGTGCATTAGGGAAGCGTATCATTGGATCAGTGAAGTGTATCAGTGAAGTGTATCAATGCATCAGTGCAGTGTATTAATGCTTCAGTGCGGTACTCGCACTTAAAAATGCATTCAATTTGCACCGCAGTAGTGTGAACCTAGCCTTAGGGTTTATGTCAGAGGCGTAGCTTGTGGACCCCAATGCAAAAGTTAGCCTGGGGCTCCCCCAATACCACCCACCAGTTCCATTGTGCTCCAAAACATTTCCACCACGCGACAAGATACTCCAATTGGCTAAAGAATTATTTCAGATCTTTATTTACATATTGAAAGGGTAATTCAAACAATTTTGGTGAAACTGTCCACATTTTGACATACCTCTCCTATTCTTTTGAATACCTTGGAGCAGGGGTAGGCAATCTTTGAGAGGTGGAGATCTACCTGAACAACATGAAAAAGATGAAAGATCACAAGAGTTTGGCACCCTTTTTTTTTTTGTTTTAAAGAAAATAACTAGCAAGGCCTAACTAAATAGTAAGGAAAAATATAATAAAACAAATGTCAAAGTAAAAATATAAACTTAGCCTACCTTAAAAGTGCACAGGGTCAGACAGTAGGGCAGTGGAGGGTGCAAGTAGGGCAGTGGAAGGTGTCAGTAGTTTTTAATTTTTATTTTTTTAGCATTTAATATATTTTTTTACAATTTTATTTTATTTTATAATTTTGTTTTGCAGCCCTGTTGGGGGGACTTTGGTAAAATACCAGGGGTCTAAACAGAACTTCGATGTCTCACTTTTGAGACAAAGAAAGGAGAATGAGGACACAGCCCTCAATATAAACCTTTGCAACCTCAGCTGCACAGAATGAATGGACAGGAAAAGCTCAGTAGAGAGTTTCCCGTTCATTCACAACTGAAGCACGGTAAACAAAGTTGAATGAACACAGTGAGTGATCTGTACTGATCATTCACTCTATTCATTCAGAAAAGAAAGGTAAATGGCATTTACCAGCCCCTTCCCTACTCGCCATCCTGAAACTTCCCCTGCAGCAGCCCATAGTAGAGGAGAAGGTGGCAGCCGATAGCACTGCAGGGGGGATAGAGGAGCATCTGGGAGCCTAAGCAACAGCAATAGGAGTACCCTGGACAGGAGAGGCAGTAGGGGTGGTATATATAGGAACCAATCTCCTCCATTTTCCTCTAGTAGCTACTGAATGCTGGCTGGAGGGAGAGGAAGATAAGCAAGCTTTCAGTGGCAGCAGGCCCCAGTAGCCCTTCCTGTTCAGGTGTAAAACTGAATGTGTCAGGGAGGCCACATGGAGCCCCCTGGAGCATGAGCAAGGTAGACATTGTGACCCCTGACACTTCGCAAGTGCTTTAAATAGAAATGACACATTGTTAGGGGATCTTGAGAAATGCAATTATGAAAAATTTCAGCTTATTGTAAAGGAACCTCCATTTTCAACCCTTCCTCTGCTATGTAAGTTAAAATTTGCTTAGCTTCCGCAGAAGGTTTATTACAAGTCAAATCAGAAAAAAAACTACATTTTCAAAGTTGGGTTTGCAGCTTATTATTAAAATCTATCTTTGCCGAACGGTCTATGACTTTTCATAGATATAATGCTATTCTGATGTTTTCTTTAGAGCTTAATATTAGTCTATTCTTTCTAAACCACTCAGCTTATTACACAAAGAACTACAATGTATTCTGGACGTCTGACAAAAAGAGTAACTTGCAATAAACTATTGTGCAAGCTAACACATCAGCATGTTTACATTTATGGTATGTTTTGAGGGCATATGCATAAGGTCCAATAACATTTAAAGCTTTAATAGTCATTTCTAAGAAAAATCTCAGTAACCCAAAACACCCGTGTTAGGACAGTATTTGTATTTACAGTGATACACAATTGCCTGTGAAAAGAAGTGTGCATGACAGTTAAAGTCTAGCTGAGACATCACTAGATGATGTATATCATTCTTTAAGTCATGGTACAGTGAGTTTGTGGACAGTGATTGAGACCATACACCACAGACTGGAGTTGTGATTGATCTCCTGCTCTAACTTTTCGTCTCTTCTCTTTTGAGACCTCTTCAATCAATAATTAAAGGGATAACATAATTTAAAGTTACCACATTGGCATGGGATTCATGCTTTCTTCACTGGATAAATATTGGATTAGGAAGGATGGCGGTTCAGCATGTACCTCGTTTTTACTTTCGTTGCGTGGACAATTTTTCTTGTAATATATAAAGTGTTTAAGTAGTCATGGACACACTAAATGCTATCAAGAAACTACAACATATATATTTGTATATAATCTTTTCTAGTTTTAGGCTATAGGATTGCTTTGTAGGCTATAGGATTCATGAGATTTCATAGCATAGCATGGAAACTTCACGTGCTGATGCTATGTTGGTAAACATTTTCTGGTGCATGCCCTGAGTAAAGCTTTAAATAAACACATTAATATTGCAGCTATGGCTCTTATAATTTCTGGGGTATTGTAAAATATCACTATGGTCTGAATACAGCATGTTTTATATTGAACTATGTAGACTTAAATCTCTTATTTCAACTAATACACAACAGCTACAATCTTTACTAAGAAAACAAAAATTCTACATATATGCAGCTCTGCGCTATACTTATAAATTACCATATATTAGCTGACACAATAATATCAGTGCATATTATACAAAAACAAATTTAAAGTCTCTAGAATCTAAAATGCCAAATTGTGATTTCTGTGATATCATTGTAAAAAGCTTCAATCATCCGCTGAGGTGAGAATCCAAGAAACAGGTGCCCTCTGTGAGTCCTTCAACACCACAAGGAAGACGCACTCACCAGATTTGTTGCACTTTAAATTATAAAGGTCTAATCATACATATTAAATTTCATATCAAGATTGGTTCAGCTGTATCTCCAGCATTTCATCCAACATGCTCATCAATGGCAGAAAAAAAACATAAAAGACAAATAATACTGTATTACCACTTTAATTTAGGAAATTGTTAAAACCATCAATAACAAATATTTACATTCGTAACCACTTAAAGGATAAGTTCACCTTTTAGAAAAAAAATAAATAAATGCACATTTTTTGCAAGTAAAAAAAAAATCTGCATTTTATTATTTTTTTTTGTATGCAGGAGCCACGTAAACCATTGCACCAGAGATCAGCAGATCACTGGTGCCATGCAGGTCTCCTGCAAATCTGTCCGCATATCTGCTTGCCAGTATGGGATGTACGAGCAAGCAGATACACTGACAGGGAGAATGAACTAGCATGGCGGCTTCACAGCATCGTGCTAGTTAGAGAACTACAAGCTGACAGCCGCTAAGGCTAAGGCTGAGTGACAAGGCCATGTGAGCGGAGCCCCAGCATGGCCACGTTTTAAAAAAATGTGACAGCTAGCGAAGGGGGGAAAAGATCTTCTGCTTGCTGTCAAAGCAGGGAATGGGGGGGAGTGGGGGTCGATCTGATCGTATCTTGGTACATGTTACACCATGAATATGGGTGTAACATGAAACGTGTTACAAAAGGTGAACCTATCCTGTAAGGACCAGGCTTTTTCTGCCACCTTTTGTTCACGTGTAACAATCAGGGTTTTATTTTTTTTTTGCAAGAAAATTATTTAGAACCCCCAACAATTATATATTTTTTTTAAAGCAGAGGCTCTAGGGAATAAATTGGTGGGTTTAGCAATTTGTTATGTCACACGGTATTTGAGCAGCAGTTTTTTTAAAGCAATTTTTGAATTTGAATTAAATTTTTAATTTTAATGCAGAAAAACACAATACATAAACCATTTGTTTGGTAAAATATAAAAGATGATGTTACGCCGAGTAAACAGATACTAAACAAGTAAACAATTTTTGACACATGCCCAGTCCTCAACATGTGGGGTGAGGATAACCCTTGATTTTTGCCTCATCACCAATGATATTTTAACAGGAGTGGTAATCAGCTGATAGAGCAGACAGTGAATGACTGTACCTTGCAACAGATCAAAAGTTATAAGCAATAATGCAAAACAGGTCTATGATGCCAAAACATATGCACACAATGTAGACTGTTATGAAAGCTGCACAAACATTCACAGCAATGTCTCTATGACTCAATCGGGGTATTGTGGCTGTATATCATATTTTTTATAACACTATTTTGCACCAGTGAGTAAAGCTGAGAAGCACTACTTAATATTCATATTGCCTGCGTCAATGATTTGTAAAGTACTGGTGCTTTTACAGCAAAATGTTTAGCAGTTTTAGAAGGACACCAGCAGTGAAAACCTTTACATTTCCTTTAACAGCCTCCTTACAATTTGTGAACTGTAGGTATATAGATACAGGGTGAGTTTCAGGTGAGTCTTATCATGCTTCTAATAATGACACCTACCAATGAAAACAACTCAAAGCAACTCTGTGTGAGGCCATATTCAAGTAATTAAATGCAGCTCCTGCCTAAATAAAATACTAAAATACTTATTTTATTACCAAACTGACAATAGTATCTACAAAAAAGTTACCACAAAAAAATCTGTTTTTAAAAACAAGCATAGGCTTTAGAATGACAGGAGAGAGTGGGGGCCTTGCCCATTTTAAATTATCAAAGTTGAGGGTCGTATGGGCCCAAAAAACATTGGTTGTGTATTCTTGGTTCTACAGATTTTTTCTAACCTGCTGGTGCTGGTGGCTGCACTTTACAAACTGCTCTTTGTTATAATTACCACACATTTAGTGTATGTTCATAAGTATTGCAGCACTCCTCTTCTTCTCTGGGTGGTTGAGGATGAACCTTAAGATGGTGTGGCAGAATAACTTGACTTAGGGTGGGATCCAAGAAAAAGTAGGACACCAAGAAAAAGTAGGACACCAATCATTTCAGTCTTTTTAAGTTTTTATTTTTTTTTTTTAAATATTTATTGAATTTTTGCAAGGTAAATACAAGAATACAATCTCAATATATATCAGCCAAAAGTACTTGTAAGACTAGGAGTACAAAAACCTGTACAACAACTACAATGTAAAAGAAACATTGTTAGAAATAGGCAGTAGAGAAAGCAGAACCTTAAAGTTAATCAATTCCCTAGGTATGGACGTTTGTTGGCAGTAGAATGAACAGAGGTAATTTTCTATCTGATAAAATACTGTAGAAGGATTACCATGTGGGCTAGGTATAACTTAGCGTGGAGTATGTACTCCACAGAGAGTCGGGGAGGCAGATAAATGGGAAGTGGAGCAAGCTAATGAGTTGTTCACTAGGAGTTTACCCAGTGTGTTGATTAGTTGAGCTTTGAGATACGAGTCTGTATAGCTGAAGGGTTCCATATGAGCGGCTAATTCAGCAGGTGAGAAGGTATGCTCCATGTAGTGTCTCCATCTTGAGATGAAACGATGAGTGGACTTAAAGTTTTAGGTGACGATGTCAAGCTTTTCCAGGTTGAAAAGGTTAGTTAGCGCTTGCGTCACCGTTTTGAGAGGTGGGGGCTTTGGATGAATCCAGGCTTGCATGTGGGCTCTGCAGGTTACCAATAGGCAAATATGTATCCACTGGGGGAAGGAGGTAGCATTTGCTGAAGTTGTAGGCTCCTCATAATTAAAGACAAAACATGGATCTTTGGATACAGAGATGTTGGATAGTTGATTGATGTATTGGAGAATTTGGTCCCAGAAAGATGAAACTCGAGCACATTCCCACAAGCGATGGAACAAGGTCGATCAGTTGTGATCATACCAAGGGCATGTTGGGTGGACGGCAACTGCCAAGTTTGTGGAGAAAGGATAAGAATTGAGTTTCATGCCATGTTTCGCAGAGAACAAGCAAAATTATTTTACTGTATCCTGACATTATTTTTTCTGGAGTATTGTCTATAGAAAGAATGGGAGTCCAAGATTTAAATGGAGTAAGGTGGTATTTTGCAGATTGGTGAGAGATCAGATGAGGGTAGATGTCTGAAATGGAGTAGCCGTATCTCTATTAAGGAGCATTGGAAGGGATCCTGTTTACAGGAATAGCAGGACCAGGGATAGGTCACCAGATGGTGGAAGATATGGGATCCTGGTAGAGAGTATTGAACAGCTAAAACTGAGAAGGGTTGAAAGGATCGCTTGGTATCATCAAAGATGGATATGACATTGATAAGTCCAATATGTGACCAGTGGGTAAATGCTGCGTGTTCACTAGCAGGAGGGAACATAGGGTTTCCAAGTATAAGCAAGTAGCAGGATATCCTTACTGGTAATCCACGAAGCTTCCACATTTCCCTCCAGGCCAATACAGTGTCTCTGATCAATGCGTGTTTTTTTTGTGTTGCCATAGAAAGGTTTGTAGGGCCGTATGAATCTTCTGTACATCAGAATGCTTTAGCAAAATAGGATGTGTTTGTAGAGGGTATAGCAATCTCGCAAATGAGACCATTTTGAAGAGATGGCATCTCCCAAAGAATGAGAGGGGGAGGGTCGACCGAGCTTCCAGTTCCTGCACAATCTTATTGATTAGAGAAGGGTAATTAAGGTAATAGAGAGATGATGGTTCTCTGCCAATGTGTATGCCTAAATAGGTACTTGAGTGTTTAGCTATACAAAAAGAGGAAGACGTGAGCCAGTGAATCGAGGTAGTATGGTTAACCCCCGATTCACATATATGCGGCCATGAGGGCCGCGTTTTGCACGGGCACAAGAGCCCATTCATTTGAATGGACTCCTGCGCCCGTGACACACAGGGAAGAAGTCTCTGCACTTCTTTGGAAAACGCAGCCCACACGGGAACTTAGGCTACCAGTACGGTTGCGTTTTCCAGTGCAATCGGCGTACCATTAGAATTAAGGGCACGCGCCTGCGGGTCCGCATTTCTCTGTGCGGGTGGTGCGGCTGCATGGATTTTCGTGTGGATCCACAGTGGCACCACCCGTACAGATGTGAAGCTAGGGTCAGAGGAAGTACTTCACTCTTTTCAAAATTAATCGTAAGCCTGAGCAGCTACGGAAGGTCGCAAATTATTTCCGGAGTAATCTAAAATCTGAGGGTGGATCTGAGGAAAAGCATAAGATATCATTCACAAATAGAGCTAAAAGTGCGTTCGCCAATCGTGACACCACTGCTGCGGAATTGAGTAGTCTGGATAAAGGTTCTAAAGCAATGTTGAATAGAAGGGGAGAAAGTGGGCAGCCCTGCCTTGTACCCTTAGTTAGGGGAATGTCAGTGGACATAAAGTCAGGTGTGACCAGTCTAGCTGTGGATGAAGAGCACATTTGTCATAAAAAGTCTAAAATGGGACCCGAAATACCATTTTTCTGAATGACCATGAAGAGCCAGGTGAAACTAATGTTGTCAAAGGTTTTTTTGGCATTCAAGGATATGAGTGCCAGATCATGCATTCGGTGAGTTTTAGCATATTCTAGGGCCAACGGTACTTTGCGGATATTAAGCATTGCTGATTGTCCTGGTACAAAACCAGATTGGGCCTGATGTAATATGGTACGGAGCAGCAAGGCCAGCCTGGCCGCTACAATGCTTGATAGTATTTTGGCATTGACATTGATTAGAGAGGTCAGTAAGATCCTGGCAGCAGTGGGTCTTTCCCCTTTTTAGCTATGAGTTTGATATGCGCTTGGGATCCAGTTGGGAGAGAAGGGCCATCCTCCCACATTGTCTTGTAGACATGATGCATGGGGTCTGGGATGAAGGCCGTGGTTAGTTTACAGAACTCAGCCCTAAGGCCATCAGGCCCGGAAGCCTTAGCAGAGGGTAGATTTTTGATAGTGATATGAATGTCGTCCAACCGGATGGGAGCATTGAGAGCATCTAGCTGGGATCAGGTATGCTTAGGCAAGTGTACGATGGCTAATAAGTCTTTAGTGGCATTAGAATCAATCAGGTCCTCTGAATACAGAAAAGTATAATAAGATGTGAAAAGCACGTTAACCATTTCAATGCCGGGCAATTTTACACCTTCCTGCCCAGGCCATTTTTAACGTTTCAGCGCTCTCACACTTTGAATGACAATTGCGCGGTCATACAACATTGTACCCAAACTAAAATTTTATCATTTTCTTCACACAACTAAAGCTTTATTTTGGTGGTATTTAATCACCTCTGTGGTTTTTATTTTTTTCTAAATTATTTGCTTATAGCAAAGAATTACTTTGCTATAAGCAAGCATTTACCAGAATGAAATCGATTCATTCAGTTTTTTTTTTTTTGTGCTTAGCTGTGGTTTGGTCACAGCTAATCACATGACATGTGCATGTGACCTGCTATGACAGTGGTTCTCAACCTGTGGGTCGCGACCCCTTTGGGGGTCGAACGACCCTTTTAAAGGGGTCCCCTAAGACCATCAGAAAACACATATTTCCGATGTGTAAAGAGCAGCTACTGTGTTGAAAGCAGCTACTCTGTTGAAAGCAGCTACTGTGTTGAAAGCAGCTGCTGTGTTGAAAGCAGCTGCTGTGTTGAAAGCAGCTGCTGTGTTGAAAGCAGCTACTGTGTTGAAAGCAGCTACTGTGTAGAAAGCAGCAGTATTGGAGGTAAAACGACACTCATGAATTATAATTACTGGGTAAATAATTTTATGGTCGGGGGTCACCACAACATGAGGAACTGTTTTAAAGGGTCACGGCATTAGGAAGGTTGAGAACCACTGTGCTATGACCATTCACAGCTAGGCACTAGTATACAATGGATGGCATGAATGAAGCCATCCATTGTATACAACTGTCATGTGACCTGCTGTGATTGGTCACAGCAGGTCACATGGTACCGGCAATGGGGGTCGGTACTCAGATCTGTCATTGGCCGTGTCCGAGGTACATGGCCGGTGACAGATCGCGCCGCTGCCGCGTGAACTGCGCATGTGCGGGAGGACGCCAAATGGCGTTCCCCCCCGGAAAGCTAAAGCATTTTTGCGGCTGCCAAACAGCTATAGGCCAGGCGGCTAATGGTTAATATTAGAGGGTATCTTGAGAAGGTTTCCCATGGGAGACCGGAGGGTGGAAATATAAATAGGAGCATGGGAGCCTGCACAGAGCTGTGCTAGCAGTTTACCTGCCTTGTTGCCATATCTATAGAATTTCAGTGTGAAGTAGGCTGATTTAGCTGCCTCCTAGTTTTCAGCCCAATAATCAAAGGCTCGTTTAGCAGATTGCCAGGGCAGCTTGTTTGCTGAAGTGAGATTGAGGGAGAGCATGATATGTGCTTGACAAAGAGATTCACTAGCCTGTTGGTATTGAAAATGGGATTGTTTTTTAAATTGTGTGGTATAAAAAATTATGCGTCCTCTGAGGAACACTTTCCCAGTTTCCCGGAATATATTAGGGTTGGTTAAGTGGGCTCCATTTGTATCTGTGAATTCCGCCCAGGCAGCATAAAGAGGAGATTTGAAGTCCTCGATATTAGCTAGGTAGGTGGGGAAGCACCAGGAGCTAGTAGTCCTTGGAGCTGTCAACCCAGACAGCTGTTGCAGAATTGGACAATGACCAGAGATGGCCATATCAAATATTCAGTTTTGCACAATAAGAATAAGAAAGACTGTGAGCAGAAGAAATAGTCAATGCAAGAGAATGAGTGATGTGGGTGCGAGTAGAATGTCTATTTCTGCTATGTCAGGTGGTGAACGCACCATGTGTCATGAAGATTAAGTGTATTAATGGACTGCACTAAAGCAGTAAGAGGGGGAGGCTGAGGTGGTGGTCGAGTGTGTCGTGTTAGACAGTCCCTGGTATGATTGGCATAGTGGTGTATGACTGTATTAAAATCCTCGCCTAATATATGGCAGGATTCCGGGATTTGTAGGGCCCATGAAATCAGGTCTTGGTAGAAGGTCTGCCCTGGAGAGCTGGGGGCATATACATTTGAGATAGCAATGTCATGAGAGGCGATAGTGATATGGATGGTAAGTCTGTGACCCTCAGAATCAAAGTTGACATAGCGAACAGTGTGGCGTAAATATGTGTGTAACAGTATAGCTACCCCTGCTTTATGATCTACGGCAGGAGAACCATATACCTGGCCCACCCGTAGCTTCAACAGACGTGAAAGATCATTTGCCGAGAGATGTGTCTCCTGCAAAAGAGCCACATCTGCCCTCAAATGCTTCAAATGTCGTAAAACGTGCATACGTTTATTTGGAGAGCGTAGCCCCTTAACATTCCAAAAGATTACCTTTAAGTGATCCCCGTCATCTGATGGACCCATGTCTGTTACAGTACCTGATTAAAGTATAGCCCATAGTAGGGCAATACCACTCCAGGCATTGTCCCAATGAGTCCAGGTTCACAATAGTAACAGGCAGTTCCTAGAGAAAAGAAACAGAAATAGACAATGAAGCAGAACAATAAAAGCTGAACTATTTTTTAACAAAAAGGGAGGTACTCCCCAACCGAATTAAGAACTTCACTTTTTTCCCACATGAAGCAACCTCATTGAGGCTCCCTCACTAGAGTCTCCATTACTGAAAAATTACTGCACATTCTTGGGGGGGGGCGGGAATGTGATAGGGAGGGAAGAGATAGGAGAAATGGACACTTCAGGGATGAAGGGGAACAATAGGGGAAGGGAGCCTGGAAGCCTGCCTCGCCTGTTGGGGTGCTGTTGGGGAGCCCCGGTGCTGTTGGGGTTAAGTACTGTAGGACAGTAGGCAGTGATCCCTGGAGGTGCATATGGGATGGAAGGTGAGCCGTTACTTTGACCATAGGGAGGCAAGTCAGCGAGTAACGTAGCGGTATTCTGTCCAACCAAAGCGTACACGTTTGTGAGGCAGCTTTTGAGGGCTTGGTTGGTTTTGGAAAGGCACAGATTTTCCCCTGGGAGGGGAGGAGGAAGATAGTGTAGGAGGTGCTCCTTGATCCATTCAGAGGTATTGTTGAGGTATTGTTCCACTTCAGAAGGTGAGGTGAAAGAGAGACGGTCCCCCTCCACTGGATGAATATGAAGGACAGCAGAATATGCCAAAGTACATTTGATATGTTTGTGGTAGAGAGCAGTGCAAATTGTGGAGAAGGCCTTACATTTTAACCATAAAACGAGGGGCAGAGGATGAGCGGATGTGTGACTGCTCCAGGAAGCAGTTCATATGGTTCCCCTATGTCAGCGGGTGTGGAGGGGAGGTGAACCTCCAAGCCATAGCTGGATTTCTAGGGCGCACTGAAGGAGGGCAGCGGGAGCACTGATACTTCATTTCATACTTTGATTTTGGATGTGGATAGCACAGTAGTGTGGGTGTATATTTAATAGACTTAAATTCCTGTTGGGTATAATGATCATAAATTCATTCTTTTGCTCTTTTAACTTATAAAAACCCTGAGTTAGATTGTACCAAAAATATACAAGGCATAAGTATAAGGTGTCACCAGTAGAAATAGAGACGGTGAATCTTCCCTAGCAGAGACAAGAAAACAAGATCTGGGCTGTAGATACCCTTTTATTCCTTGGCGCCGAGCACACGCAATTATGCAGCCTCTCAGGGGCTGGGCCTTGGCGCTGAGGGCCACATATTTGCATACCTTATGTAAACAAAGGATGTGCCAAGAGCCTGTGCCCTGCCCTGCCTATTACCAGCAACTCACAGAAAGGTCCCGATCGCTACTTGCGGTCAGGAGTTTTCTGAACATTTGACAGACGATCACCGCAGTCATATGACCCTAAATCCCACCCCACCTCCTGGCATCACAAACCCTTTAAAGGGCTGGGAGGTACCGATGCCAAGTGGTTAAGCTAGAAGTGATTGCAGCTGTAATCGTTCAATTGCAACAAGAAAAATTGAGATTTGTGAATAATACTTTATTTGCACTAACATCCACATTTTCAGGACAAGCTTTCAGCATATACTCCATTTATCAAGGTCCAAGCAGTACTAATACTTTATTGATGATTATTAGGTAATAGTACTGGTTGGACATTGAAGAAGGGTACACCCCAAAAGCTTGTCCTGAAAATTGGGATGTTAGCGCAAATAAAAAAAGTATTACAGGCAGTACTCAGTTGTTCTCAATACACTTTAAAGCACACTTATCAAGAGATAATATTATAAGCTGCCATTGCTGACATTTCCTTTTAAAAATGTTAGTTCCTTGGCTATCATGTGAAAAATAAAAAACACAGATCCTGCCAGGTACCACCTTTATATACATATGACAGAGGGGAGCACACCACAAACGTATATCAGAGAAAACTTGTGTAAAAAATGGATTCCGCTCAACCTCTCAAACCAAATCAAGATTATATATCTAATTATCATAAATTATTTATGTATCCAAAAAGAATTTAATACCAACAGATATCATTGACTTACTAGTTTCTTTTATTGATTAAAAACTGAGACAGACCAAACATGTAGATAAACCCATTAAAAAAATATCAAAAGTCATGTAATGGATCATTCGGATATCTTCAAACCAAATCCATATATATAATTATCATATCTCCATATCAGACCAGCTTCAGTTACCAAGCAAAGTTGAGAACACAGGGACAGCTATAAAGAGGAGACAAAGATAGAGTGGCCACAAAATTAGTAGATGCACAAAATGCTGAACAAACAGTCCATTCCTGAGGTAGTGGGCAAGAGAAATGTTGAATAAATTATTGAATCTGAAGGCCTGAAAATATATTGTGGACAAAGAGTGAGCCAGATTAGTCCCAGTATTCTTTGTATTTGGAGTTGCATCAACTGTGGCTAGATTTGAAGTTCCATATACAAACAGAACAAGATGTATTTATTATAGCCACAGAAATCCAAACTACAAGTGACAACTTGATGTGGTCCAGAGGAGCAATCAGGATTGTTATAAAGGTGTTCCAAAGATGTATGTTGGCACAAATCCACCTTATATGACCGTCACCCTCCCTCGCAAAACTAGCTGCTGTTGTAAAAGGCATCCACATAAACTCTGGTTCAGTTGGCCAGCACATATATCACATACATGCCTCAAAGATGGACTGGGAGAATGTTTGTTCAGCATGCTGTGCATCTACTAATTTTGTGGCCACTCTATCTTTGTCTACTCTTTATAGCTGTCCCTTTTGTTTCTGAGAGCTCTCAGCTTTGATTGGTAATTTAAACTGGTCTGATATGGAGATATGATAATTATATATATGGATTTGGTTTGAAGATATCTGATTGATCCATAGACATGACTTTTGGTATGTTTTGTAATGGCTTTATCTACATGTTTAGTGTGTCTCAGTTTTTAATCAAAAAAAGAAACTAGTAAGTCAATGAGATCGGTCAATATTAAATTCTTTTTGGATACATACATCATTTATGATAATTAAGTGTTCTTGCATGGCAAGACCACTTACTGTTATCTCACATATATATTCTTATTATTATAGCCAAATTTACCACCCTAACTCCTCCCACAGTTTTTACACTACATAGACAGTAATATACCGAAACGTGCGGATTGTTCCCGATTGGTGTGCTATTACTTTGTGGAACGTTTTGCCGAATGGTTCACAAAATATCAGCGTTTTTGTGGTGAAATTGGTTCCATAGGAATGAATGGCGGAATGTTCAATACTAGAGTGAGAGCTGACAAAAGCTAGAGTGTGAGCTGAAAAATCAGGACATGATTTCTAAACTGCCACCACTCCCTCATTTTCAAGGCCACCTACACAAATCTTATATCAAAACGTTCAGCTATACCTGCTGCCACTAAAATGTCCACGGCTAAGCCATAGTCCTGATAGTTTTCACAATATGACCATTTGTTTGCAACTCACACCGCCCATTGACATTCCTTGAAACTCCACTCTAGCCACCTCAAATTTGAAGGGCAATTTCTAAACTGCGACTGTGCCTTCATTTTTAATATTTTAGAGACATACTATGCATCAAAATGTAGGTCTGGGTCTTGTGATTCTCACAATATAAAGCTCTTTGGTGTAGGATTTATCATTTTTAAACTATAACCATTTTAAAATGGCAACCGCCAGTGAAGTGAGCAAGTTGGAGCAGTTTGTTTTTAACCGCTCTTCTCTGCCCTTGCTGTAGAGTGAGTTGCCATAGGAACCCAGGTGTGTGAGCAGGCAGCAGAGTGACAAGCCACTCCACCCAGTTACTCTGCCCACTCCAGTTGTAGACTACTGGTGGAGGCAAGAACACTTCACACAATTTCCCCAAAAATTGTAGCTTTTCTAGTTAGATATATAATCTTGATTTGGGTTGAGGTGTTGAGCGAAATCCATTTTTTAAACATTTTCTCCTTGGCTATTATGCAGATGTTTTGACTTGAATGCTTTCTGAGTCACAGACCCTGAATAATGACAATTAAATACGGTGTTCCCTTCCCTTATTCAGAAACTTCCCCAAAATGCATATAAACACTTTAAACCCCAAAAAGTGTGATAATCTTATGAAGTATGCTTAGTATCCCAAGTATATAAATACAAATAAACCCCCCTAATGCAAAATAATGACAATCAAATACAGTGTACCCTTCCCTTATTAAACTTCTCCAAAACGCATATAGACTTAAACCCCGAAAAGTGTGATAATCTTATGAAGTATGCTTAGTATCCCAAAATACAATAAGTGCTCTGAACAAAAACAAAAACCACACAAGTCCCAAAATAATAAAATAGTCCTTCAAAATATCAAAGTCATTCAAAATATCAAAATCAACCTCCAGGTGAAGACAGCCTCCAAAGTGATTTCTGAAACCAAAAAAACCCCCCAAAAAAAACGGAAAACGCACATAGTGTATTATCCTTTACAACTTGAATTATTCATTCCATAACGCATGTGATTCACACAAAAACACTCGTGATCACTATATGGTAAGGTGATCAGTCCTGGACAGTAAAGAACCCAGATCCCTGTGTGCTCACTAATTCTGCAGACAGTATACTAGCCCTTGCACATAGTGCAGCTCAATCCAGTAGGAAACCAATATTAGAAATGCTTCCTTAGCTGCACAGAGTTATAGTTTAAAATAAAGTGCTTATAACCTGATCTTATGGAAGCTTAGAGAATTTTTTTTATTCTGACTGGGGTATTCACTTAAAGGAGTCCTATCCTGAGACATGCTAACATTGCGGATCTCCTTCTGAAAATACTAGCTGCCTGGCTGCTATACTGACCCCCTGATATAAATGCTTTCTGAGACACTGAACTGGACAAATATGCAAATAAGGAGTTATGACATCTCTAGCTTCCACGGCTTGTATGTTTGTTTCTGGTTAGTAATGCAGAAAGAAAGGACCAGGAACTGTATGCGCAGCGTAAGTGTAGGCCCTGCATGACTGAATTGGGTGGAAAGAATAGAGACAGATGTGATAATTGGTTAATTTAAAAGGGAATGGTAAGAGTTACCTTATTGGTGGTCGAGAGGGTGGGTCCGGGTGCGGTGGGGAGTGGCAGATGTGGCTTAGGGTCAGTGGGAGCTTGGTCTGAGGAGAAGGAACTTGCCCTCCCATTTTGCTGTTGTCATTGGTTCAGTGGTTCTCTTCATTTGGCATTTGGAGCTGTGGGGTCCTGGTGGGGAAGGTTTTTCCCCTGGGCCCGTTTTAGGGGTGTTGTGGGTTTTTTAGGTGGGGTTGGGTTTTTTGTTGTCATAGCAGGGGCAGGGGTCTCAGGATCGTGTAGGCCAGTATGGTAAAAAACAGTATGTGGAGTGTAATGGGTAGGGCCCATCTCGGTATGGGTATACCTTACCTATTGAAGTGACAGCAGTTGGGGCTATCGGTCAACGGGCTGTATCGGGTGTCAGCAGGGGCGGACTAACAACTCATGGGGCCCCCGGGCAATAGGAGATCATGGGGCCCCTGTGTCCTTGCCTGAACTCAAAAAAGCTTATGAAAAAAGTACCAGGGATATCTCATACTGACCCCAGGCCCTCGGGCAGTGCCCAAGTTTCCAAATGGTCAGTCCGCCCCTGGGTGTCAGAAGGGTCAACAATTTGTCCCTGAGCTGGTGTAACTGCAGCTAGGGGCTGGAATAGGAATGTGGTGCATGATGCAGCCGATTCAGTAGTAGAAAGGGGGCCTTCAGGAACCTGAGACAAAAAGGGTCAGAACGTATTTTATTGCTAAAAAGTTTGTTGTAAGAATTTGTTATGTTAATTTATGTTTTTTGTTAATAAAAGGGCTGCTATGGCCATTTGAAATCCAAGTTAAGTGTTTGGTTGTCATTTTTTATTAAGGTGAAGGATTATGGGTTATGATGAGGTTTCAGAGCAGCAGCAAGTCAGAAATACTTCAGTCATGCATTGTCACTCCACACAACCAGGCAAATACAATTTCAAGGAAGAGAGTAGCAAAAGCAGCCCCTGTATTTATCTTGTGTAAGGTATCCTGATATTAATAATGACACTGTGCACATGGCTTAAAGTATTTAACTCATTGTCTCTGTGCTGTGGAAAGGCTCTAGACAAAGAGCAGCATATAAATCTGTGGGAAAGAAAAATGTTATCATCAAATGTGAGTCGCAGGTTCGGCAGCACAGTCATATTATGCTGTATATTGAGGCTTAGTAAGTGGTTCCTGTCTTGTTATCATTTGTCTCTCACCAGTTTCAGCTATCCATGTATTTTAATTTATTTGTTGAGTCATTACTACAGAATCTCCGCTTATAGTTTTTAGCATGTATTGATGAATTGTGATCTATGCAGTGGGGCAGACTTTACCATTGACTTTCAACTTGGTGTTCTTGATTGGTGACCTTTTTTTTTGTAAAGCACAGACTTGGGAGTGACAGAGCATTTATTTCTCCAAAACTCCTCGAAGGTTAATAGAATAGAACATATATCACTGCCTAGGTGCATAATGCATAAAGAAAGGGTGTACTCCACAGAAGTATACAGTGCTGCACAGTTTATCACTTTCTTTTCCTATGACAACCATTAGCTTTCTCATGTGATAGTTGCAAAAACTGCATCATCACCTACAGGGGTATCTGAAATGGTCTCGCAAACAAACTTCTCTGGTTTCATCTAAGACATAATGCTTGCATGTGCTCCACACATGTCAGTGTACACCAGCATTTCCTTTAACAGAGAACTATTTATTGAACCCAACCCCCTTCTGTGACGATCGCGCGTCATACCCCTGACCTTCTCACCAAACTCGTGACCAAAGGACTAGCCAATCTGAAACCACGATGTCACGTAACAATGCCACACCCAGCTGCACCCTGCGCAACGATTTTCCAGCTAATAGACCACCAATCGATGTACCGGCAGCCTGAATGCGATTGTTACTAGGTCAGGTTAATTACTCAATTAACCCTTCACACTGCCACCACATCCTTTTTGTACAGAGAAAGAGGAAACTCGGCAATATCAGCTATAACACTATAAGGGTTAAGATAATCATCTGTATAGCACAGTCACCGCAGACAGGTTATACAGAGGGTTAAACAAACACAGTAGCGCTCTTTTAGAGGCAGGAATTGGTAAGTTGCAATAAAGAGCTATGGAAACAGTTTAACACTTTCAGAAGGAAAGAATTATTACTAAAAGGTCAAAAGGGTGCAATAAAAATATTTACAGAAAAAAGCTGTAACCAATATATATATAAATATACAGAGAACAACAGCACAGCAAAGAGGTAACAGAAAGGAGGTTAAAGGGTTAAAGTACTTGCCAATCAGCCTTGGGTTTGCAGATCAAGTTTCAGAGCGAAAGGGCACGGTCTCCCAAGGTGGTTCTGATGTTAAAAGGGAAAATTCTTCAACTTCTCTTAGGCCTGACAGCCCATTTTGTAGTCCCCCAGCAGGGGGTGTCTCTGAAGCCAAGGAACAATGCCTTATTTATGGAGGGATTGTCTGGGCAGAGACCCAAACTAGAACCAAAATTTCTCCTAACTCATATTTTGGCTCATAACTTTTCCTAGGCACAAGTACCATTCCACCCGCAGGTAGATTAATATGCAGACGCATCTGGGGAACGGTTAGATATGAAATGTGAAATACATACTCGAAGGGTTCAAGAGATGTGATTTTCTGCTTTCCTAGGTATTCCAGTCAGGGAGTGTGACCTATCAAACAATTTGTCTGATTGTTACCAATCCGAAGATATACCTGGTTTTTAAGTAAGTCTCTCATATTCCAAGATATGAGACATAGGGGAAAATGGATTTTAAAAGTGTTATCTAGTTTCTTACTCATCTGGAATGTCTTTGAACTCAGGGGAAGGCTTGGGTTGTCTTTTTATGATGTGCCAGATTGCACAGGTTCTTTAGACAGCGAGGCCCCAGCTCCCTTGGGGGTGTTATAGCTCGGAGCTCCCTACTGTGTTTTGGCCTCCTGTAACACTTTCAACGCATGTCATGGTGTATGAACAGAGAGGAAGGGGGGATGATGGGACAACATGGAGAATGCTTAACAAAATGGTTGATCCGCGTCCATCTCTGTGGCATGATTGCTACACCTTCAACCGAGCTTGGTCACAAAGAGTAATGCCCCATACACACTATAAGAATATTGTACGAAAATGTTCGTACGAGGACTGATCGTCCGATAATCAGATCATTAGTACACAGCTTTCGAGAGTCGATCACGAGAATTTGTGCGACAATATCCAAAGAAACTAGCTCAAAAATTTTTCTCGTACGATACCAGATCATACGATTTTTGTTTAGTCAGTACAGTAGTCATCCGAAAATACAATACAAATACAATACAATACATGACATCACTTTCGAAATTCTTTTCTTTTATAGAATTTTCGTATCTTTAATAACTTTTTCACTTTCGATGTGAGGCTAGCAGACGAAAAAAAATGGGCGATCATTCATCCGATATTCTCATCGTGTGTACGGGGCATAAGTCCAGGGTCTGACTACCTCCCCAGCCAACTTAATCACACATAAATGCTCTTCAGCTGGCATCAAATATAAAATATGATAGTACAGTTTCTTTTACATCTACCAACAGCTGTGCACTACCAGGACCTACTTGATTTGATATAAATTCAATGGATTGTTAACCCCTAATGCCACCTTTTTATATTTGCTTTAACCGCTTGACATCCAGAGGCTGTACCCCCCTTCCTGACCAGGCCATTCTTTGCGTTAAGGTGCTATGTTAATTTAACTGACAATTGCATGGTCATGCAACACTGTACCCTAATGAAATTTTACATCCTTTTTTTCCCCACAAATAGACCTTTCTTTCAGTGGTATGTGATTGCCTCTATGTTTTTTATTTTTTGCGCTATAAACAAAAAGAGACCAACAATTTTGAGAAAAAAAACAATATTTTTAACTTTTGCTATAAAACATGTCCAATAAAAAAAATTAAAGAATCACATTTCATCATAAATTTAGAGAAAAATGTATTCTGCTAAATGTCTTTGCTAAAAAAAAATTCCAATACGTGTAAATTAATCGGTTTACGTGAAAGTTATAGAGTTTACAAATGGCGGTATAAATACTGGAATTTTTTTTTTTCTTACTAGTAATGGTGGCGATCAGCGACTTATAGCGGGACTGCGGCTGGCATTCTGACACTGGGGAGACCTGACTTGGTGTCATTGACATCCCCATTGACACCAATACAGTGATCAGTGCTAATAAAAAGCACTGACACTGTGCTAATGGTTCTGGGCAGGAAGTGATTAACATCTGGGGCGATCAAAGGGTTAACTTTGTGCTGTATGTGTTTTTCTATGAAGCTCTGTCTGTGCTTTCCACAGTAAGCATACTGCTTTGTATGGCTCTACTATGCAAAGCCATACAAAGCAGTGTCCTGGAGCTGACAGCGGAGATAACTGGATTGTTTACATCAGGCCTTGAAATTTCCACTCGCCTGCTCGCCAATGGTGAGTGGAAATTATGGTGGGGACGAGTGTGTTCCCCAGGGCTGTTTTGCGAAGCAGGCTCGGAGCTCAGGCCGGATCTGTCAGTGGCACTGGGAGCTGTCAGACTGCTCAATAGCTGAGCGCAGTGAAAGCAAAGGAAGGAGTGTGTGCTGTACTCTCTGCCTCCTTCTAGAGTGCAGTACCCGGCTCTGTAAGTGAACAACAAAGTACTGCAACATTTTATAGGGCTGTGTGTGTGTGTGCCTAATTTCAGCTCACTTTGGTCACATGATTCTCTGATGGGGAGAGGAGAGAGCACTCAACAGCGTGCGTGTGTGTGTACATGTGTGTGTGTTTGTGCGTGTCTGTGTATGCATGTACATGTGTCTGTGTGTATCTGTACATGTGTCTGTGTGTGTATGTACGTGTGTGTATGTACGTACATGTGTCTGTGTGTACATGTGTCTGTGTGTGTGTATTTCTGTGCATGTACATGTATCTGTGTGTATGCGTGTCTGTACGTGCCTGTGTGTATATACATGTGTCTGTATGTGTGTGTGTGTGTACATGTGTCTCTGTGCGTGTGTGTACATGTTTCTGTGCGTGTATGTGTATGTACATGTCTGTGTGTGTGTGTACAGGTGTCTCTATTTGTGTGTGTTTGTTAGTGGTGAGTAACTCTTAAGGCCTGGCTAGTAGCTCAGGACTTGAAATTTTAAGCCATGGTTTACATACAGTTCTCTTCCCCGTCGGTAATACTCGGCATACACTGGCTGATTGACAGCCGAGGCCGCAAATGGTGGTGCGTGCCCCCTACCCGGTAATGCAAAATCGCATATATATACGTAATTTTGCGCACCCCTGCTGCCCTGTAGCAGTATTTCTGCTATAGGGCAGCGGGAAAGCGGTTAATGTTCAGGAAGAGGAGCAGCTCCTGTATCAAGTTACCACTGTGATTAGCTGTCACAACAGTCACTTGATTGGGAGCCAGTGAGACCAAGAGCCATCGGTGACCACACAGTCACTGCTGCCTGAGGAAGAGGCCCCTAGTGGCATAAAAATGTCACTTCTTTCCGTTGGTGACATTAAAGCAGCCTTTCTCAGCCCTTTCAACACAGAGGCACCCTTGCAATAACTTTCCAGTATCAGGGAACCCTTGCTAAAAATTACTACTATATCTAGCACTCATGATACATTAGTGTGATGGTCCATGGGAAGAATGTTCCTTACACATGTGGAAAGAATTACCACCTTACAGATAGCTAAAAAGATCAGTGGTTTCAGTGGGAACTTATCTGAGAGGCAGAAATTGGTCATTGCTCACGGAACCCTTAGCAACCTCTGGAGGAACCCTAGTTGAGAAAGCCTGCATAAAAGTGCCCTGCTTGTTATTTAACTATGGTGTGATGGTGATATCTTGGATTGGACCTAAGCTTTGGTAGCACCATCCACCATTTCACCACAGCATCCTTCTATGGCTGGGTCTTATTGCTGCATGGAGTGCACAGGGCTCTTTTGTAATAAGGGAGTGCACAGTAAATGAACGCTCAGCACATAACCACAGGGCACCGTTGACGCATATGAGTGGCAGCTGGGCGTTAATGTTCACTTTTCTTGCCGACACATATGCATGTGCATAGTTGGCAAGCGATTAAGGAAGGCTCCCTTACTACATAGTTATTAGCAAATCTAACAAAAATTGCACAGAGATTACACAATCAGATTGTACCATATACGGAAGGCTCTAAGAGATACCTTAATAAAAAACCTTTTTAATAAAAAAAAAAAAAATTACATAGAATACTTATGAAAAACAGAACTCAGAAAATGTTATTAATTTTAATGTTAACTCCCTAATAAAATACTATAAACGCTTATTAGACTTGCTACACACAATTCAAAACAATGGCAGATATTAAGGCAAGCAGTGTAGAACAATGTTCAACCCCTAAAGCAAGACAATGGATGGTTATCTAGTGTTATGACAGCACAATTTGGAACTGTAGACTGGGCAGGAATATATATCCAGCTCAGACACAAGGAGCTGCCTACTAGTCAAGTTTAAAGTTCTACATTTAACCCAAGAATATTTTATGTGCAGTGTACAGAAAAGCCTTGCCTCACAACACATCATTTTCATTGCCATAACATTACTAGAACATTACAGGCCATCTGCCCCTTGCAAGGTTAGGAAGGCCATAAATCTGGAAATGCAGCAATTCTGAAGTCTTTTTTTTTTTTTTCCTTGCTGTGATTTCAGTGTGCGTGCCTAAAGGTGAAATCAAATTTTGAGCTCCAAAAACAGAAATGGGAGGCTAGGCACTGGGAAAGAAATTGATTTAGGCTCAGTTAGCTGGAAATGTGTTGCGGTCAAAAACTCATTTTTAGAATCATCTATTGAGTGTTTTCTGCAAATACAGCAAAAAATAAAGAGCATTTAACCGACAATCTTAACTCCTAGGTGACTGGGTGGACGTTTTGTCCAATATGGAGTGTGTATCTGGTCCTGAAAGGGGTAGGGGGTAAATACAAAAGCTGTGAAATGATAGTTGTAGATCAGTAATCTTGTAAACCTCTCTATGACGAACTCTCCTGCCAGTGCAGTAAGTGTGATAACAGTGTGTCTGACCACATGTGAGTTAGAAGTGGTATTCCTTTGGAAAAGGGGTTACGTGTCAAGTCTCTGCATCAGCTCTGTGTTTTCCTCGCATGAATAACGATCTGTTCTTTTTTATGCATTGTTAAATCTTTAAGTGAATTGTGTCTTTTATCCTCAACACTGAATTGAAAATCCTTCAGCCATGAAAGTTAGTTATGTACCACACGTGTGCCGGGAGTTCTCTTCCTCTAAATGATTCAAGTGCAAACATGAGTCTAGCAGAGAACATATACAGCATATAGGTTAAAAAAGGATCGATGCTCAGTATACAGCCTTAATAAATAAAACCATTTATAAAGGCTTTTATAAATGGGTTTATTTGAATGTCATTTCTGCATGCCCCTATTTTCCACTTTTGAATGTCAAAAAGGTCAGAAAAGGTATTTATTAAAACACAGTACCAGACAAAGACCTTATATATCCTTAAGAAAATAATGTAAACCTTTTTTTTACACAGACAAATTAATTAAGTTAGAGTTATTGCCAAGTTAACTGATGCACACTGATAAATACGGTCTGGTTATTCATTATCTCTGGTCATGAAATAGTAAAGGCCAAATTCAACAATGCACATTAATGGTCCAATTCATTCTTTGATGGAATGTGGTAGACAAAAGCAGACAAGGGCACACTCTCATCGTGCATTACCGTGGTACACCACGTATTTATTGTGTAAAAAAATAGATATATACTCACAAACAAAAAGGAAATAAAAGCAGGATAAGTGGTCCGCAATAACAGTCAATGCAATACTGTGTCCTTAATAGGGATAAGCTGACGCATTTCGGGAGACAAACCCCCTTCATCAGAGCTGAAAAGTATGCCTGCTGGTCCCAACAGGCATACTTTTCAGCTCTGAGGAAGGGGGTTTGTCTCTCGAAATGCGTCAGCTTATCCCTATTAAGGGCACAGTATTGCATTAACTGCTATTGTGGACCACTTATCCTGCTTTTATTTCCTTTTTGTTTGTGAGTATATATCTATTTTTTTACACAATAAATACGTGGTGTACCACGGTAATGCACGATGAGAGTGCACCTTTGTCTGCTTTTGTCTACCAGTGTCCAGATTTCCCGATCTTTGAAGGGCAGCACCTCTTCGTTTGGCATTCCGAATATCCTTTGGTCTGCATGAGGACTTGAGCGCTGGTTTCATTTTGTTTGTCTTTGATGGAATGTGTTGAAGGTAGGCGAAGCTAGGTACACGTTCAGCAGGTACCCTTTGAGCGAAGATGGGAGAAATGGTGACAATAGGACTTGGTCTTGGGGGGGTAAAAATATCTGAGCTGTTTCAAACTTGTGCAGTTTTAATTGTGAGTATTGTCTGTCTACTGTACTTTAATAAAACAATCCTAAGGTGGCACTAAACTATTGACAAATCTTTTGTGTATGGCATTGTGAGTGGAAATTCAGTGATGGAATGGTGGAAAGTATTTTTGATATTATTGCCTTCCTGTCCCCTTCCAATGGCTCTTTAATTGGGTCTAAACTCCAGGAGGTAGGGTGGACTTCCCAATCATGTGATCACTTTGATTTGCTGTCACAGTGGTCACATAATAGGGAGCCTGTCTCATCAGCTCCTAATCATAAAAAGAGAATGGAATCTGTCTGTGACAGCTTGATCACATTTCTGAGAGTGCGCAGTGAGCGTGCTCTCAGCATATATACCTCAGGAATGCATACGGCTCCATGCTCACCAGGAGCTTTAAAAAATAATGGAAAAACGCTGGATAAAAATCACTCGGAACTTTCGGTTCCGGTGCCGATGCTGTAGGTCGCGGGATCCGCGGCTCACGGGATCCTGGCCTGTAAATACAGCATCCTGCATCGGAGACTCCCGCAGACCAGCTCGGGAGGTCCCCCTCTGACCCTTGCATTAACCCTCCGCCATGGAGAAGTATCTATTGCCAGAGCCGACCAGCTCAGACCCCGCTCTCCCTCTCCTGCAGCCAAGATGGCCACCGATACATGCTGCAGCATGGACACAGGAGTCGATACAGGGAAGAACACTGGCTGAGGTATGCATGAATGCATTGAAACACCATTGCCAGCCCTAAGCATCCCTTCTGGCACTTGTAGTCCCACAGATTTTTATGAAAAGATTGCACAGGCAGTCGCCTCTATTTTGTTGCCTACTACTACACAGGCTGTAGATAATGCAGTTGCTACAGGAATTGATCAGCTTAGAAAAGATTTGGGTGACCAATCCAAACATTTATCTGAGGTGGAAAAAGGTAGATGTGAGCGCACAAATCACTTTAAAAGTGAAAGCAGCCAAGCACAAGGTAACCAAAATAACTGTGAAATGAAATATAAAAGTGATGTGCGGCTCTAAAAAAGATATGAATGTATAAAAATAACGCATAATGATAAAATAAGATCAAGTATCACTGATCATAATAAATCATAAATAAGTTCATAAGTTTTTTCTACGGATGCTCAACATGACTGATGACACCCATATGCTGGTAACAAGGGGCATTCCCTGTTATGTTGATATATCATTGTATTCAGATATATATGTACATATACTGTATGCTCTCAGCATCAAAGACCGAATGTCATCGTTTCCCATAGGTATACACTACTAATGGTGATTGGTGACTGAGTAATGGTGACTACTAATTTGTTGTTAATGAGGAATTTCTAATTATCAACCGGATTCTTCATTGCCTTTATACATCCATTACATCTCAGAATTTAGCACACATACTTTCGGCATCTCGAATTGGTATGTGAGTTTGCTTTTGAAAATACCTATAGAAAATGGCACCCGCTTAGCCGCGTCTGCGCACTTGATTTGGTCTACTCCAAGATGGCGCATATTCAATTGAGCATGCGCCATCGTGGACATAAATAGACTGCGCGCGGCTAGGCGTTACTGACACTCCCCTCAGACGATGTGCAGGTGCACGAAACGTGTAAGCAGGAGCCAGTAATGCCACAACGTCATGCCGCCGGAGCAACGTGGAGCTCCAGCGGCCATCTTTTAAACTTGGATGGTTAGTCCTCATTGCTCTTCATGCCATGCATTTCATTGCGGATGTGTTTTAACCAAGATTTTTGCAATAAATTACTTTTAAGTTACTACACTATGGGCATCTTTTTGCTTTGACTCCCTGAGGGAGTTTTTGATTTCACAGCGATCCTAACCTCCAGAGAGGGAGCCTCCATTAGACCTAGAGGACTACACCCACCCATCCCATTTAAGGGAACTCTGGAGTATCCTGATAACAACCAGCTTAAACCTTAGGATCCATCCACCCACAGAGGAGAAGCACCAGATCCCTGCCATCACCCCATGATGACTATTTGATGACATCAGGATATAATTTTAGGCCGCCAGGGGCGGACTGACCGTTTGGAAACACGGGCACTGCTCGAGAGCCTGGCGTCAGTAGGGGGCCCCATGAGATGCCCTGGTACCTTTTTCATAGGCTTTTTTGAGTTTGGGCAAGGATCCCCTATTGCCCAGGAGCCTCATGAGTTGTCAGTCCGCCCCTGATTATAACACGCATTTACTTGTGCTTTCTGGTGAGTGCACATTGCTTATACACCTATATTCACCTTCTCCAGGAAGACACAGGATTAATGAGCACCTTGGTCACCAGATGAACTTATTTATGATTTGTTATGATCAGAGATACTTGATCTAATTTTATAATTATACGTTACTTTAATACATTCATATCTTTCTTAGCGCCGCACATCACTTTTATGCTTATCTGAGGTGGAGCAACGTCTTTCAGAGTTAGAAGATGAGGTTCAATCGTTGCAAGCGGGCGCACTTCAAACCAATCGTATGCATCAAAGCATTTTGGACAAATTGGATGACTTAGAAAACTGCTCACGAAGAAATAATTTGCGTATTGTAGGCCTTCCAGAATCTTGTACCTCAGGGACACTTCCGGAACTATGTTCAGTGCGTATTCCCGCAGCCCTGGGACTAGCCACTTCCTGCCAGGTAAAGAGAGCTCATCTCCTAGGGTCACCCTCTAATGAACAGCGCACACCGCGCTCAGTGATTGTCAAATGCCTTAATTATGCTGACTGCGTAGCCATCCTCAACTCTTTTCACAATTCTCGCTCCTTGCAGATAGAGGGACCCAAATTGCCCTTATTCGCTGCCTACTCGCAGGAAGTCTCACGTAAGCAAAAGGCATTCCAGCAAACATGCACCACGCTTTACCAACGAGGACTTAAATTTACCCTGGCATACCCCGTTACTCTTAGATTCTATACACCCTCTGGCAATATCTACAAGATACCCTGACGGACACTAACGACATATCGTCTCCAAACCATCCTGCCCGTACATCCAGCCCCAGAGATCAACGCAGCCCCTGCAAAGATCCTCCTAAGCGGCACGCATTACCTTTTCTTATTCGAAAACCCATCTGCCTTGACACGGCCTACATCTAATAATTCATCGGGATTACCTCCTCCTCTCTCATCACCTAATCTGATCATCATTCTATCAGATCTCCAGACCTAAGAACTCACCTTAAGGGATGCTTACGGTCACTAATACAAGATGTTAGTGACAAAAATTACACGCGGTTTTGAGTTGAACCAGTTGCTTTGCCTAGCAGAGTATGTATACATTTGTTTGTCCTGTTAACATATGTGCCTTGCTCTGACCAAAGGTGCCATTTTGGCTATTGGGATTGCTCAGCTCTTCCCTGCTTGGTCTTTACTATGGCTGGGGGGATCTCTTCTCAGCAAATCTAACATGTCCCTTGATGCAGGTTCTTTTCCCTTGTTATTCCTGGTCACGCTGGTCGTAGTATAGGGACAGCATGCACGTTTATGTGAAGTCCAGTATATTGCTACATTTTACTGTTTATTTTGATCTACAGATAGGCCCCTGTTGGGTCATTGCTCTCTACTCTTCTTTCCTTCTTTTCTGTCCTCTTTCCTTACTTTTTTCCGAAGACTACCCCCTTCCCCAGAAGCCAAGACCACTACGCACAAGATTGGACAGTAATGTGAAGCTGGACGACTCCATTTCACAGAACTGTAAGTCTTTCACTATTATTTACACCACACCACTTTCAACACAATGACACACATTTTGTCATGGAGTGTCAAGGGCTTCAGATCACCTCACAAACGCATGGCTATCCTTCACCATCTTCGGCAGCTTAAGGCAGATGTAGTGTTACTCCAAGAAACTCATCTGACTCAATCTGATTTCATCCGTATGAAGAAACTTTGGGTGTGACAAGTCTTAGGTTCCCCCTCACTGAATAACAAGGCAGGAGTGCTCATTCTTATACACAAACGGCTTACCCCTGAAATTGTTTCTATAGACTCAGACGAAGCGAAAAGATTCATAGCAGCTCATATTCGGATGGGCTCCCAATCCCTGGTCCTCACTAGTATTTATGCCCCAAATTTACCATCTAAACAAGTCTTCCAGGGAAGGCGGTCTTACTTGGTAAAATCATTGCATTTACATCTGCTTACAAGAAAAAACTCACCTACAAACTCACCGAAGCTAGTAATCGCCTTAGACAGACTCAGAAAATTTTAGCGGACTCTAATACACACGAACGCGGAAAAGCTTGGATGGATGCTAAGCATCAATTCGATACATGGGCGGCGGCCCAGGAATCTATACATCAATCCTACCTTGACCTACATTACCATAAATTTGGAAATAATCCAGGTAAACTGTTGGTTCGCCTGTGCCGAAAGCCCTTTACCCCTACACAATTTACCTCTTTGAAAGACTCACAGGGTACATTAAAACACTCCCCGGAGGAAGTCATAACTATTTTGGAAAATTTGTTTGCAAATTTGTATGGCCCTGATCCCATCAACCAATCACAAGCCACCTCTTTTCTGGCCAATGTCACTCTCCCTCAAATAGATCTCATAGCACTCCAATCCTTAAACGTCTCTATATCACAGTTGGATATTCATATGGCCATAAAATCTTTAGCAAATGGTAAAGCTCCTGGCCCTGACGGATACACTTCAGAATTTTATAATGTCCAAAACCCTCTCCCCAACTCTACAATCGGTTTTTCAATCAATACAGGAGGGAGGGACGTATCTCCCATCAGCGTTCCAAGCCCATATCAAATTAATAGCAAAAAAAGACAAAGACCCCTCTGATCTGGGCTCATATTGGCTGATATCCCTTTTAAATTTAGATACAAAAATTCTTTCTAAAATTATTGCAAACCGCTTAGCCACTATTCTGCCTTCCCTTATTTGCCCTTCGCAAGCGGGCTTCATACAGGGTCGTTCTGCCGTATCGAACATACGCAAAGTTTTAACAGTTCTACATCACGCAAAGGTTAACCCACTTCAAGATCTAGCGATTATCTCTCTCGATGCTGAAAAATCTTTTGACAATGTCAGTTTTCAGTGGCTTCAGTTAGTTTTACACAAATTCGGCTTTTCAGGTCCTTTTACGCATCTAATCCAAGCTATGTATTCAGCACCCACGGCACAGTTAATAGCGGCAGGTCTAACTTCTAATCCCATAAAACTTCATACAGGAACAAGGCAGGGATGCCATTTATCCCCCTTGCTTTTCAATTTAGCTTTGGAGCCGTGGAGTCCACATTGCGCAACAAGAGCTGCGTTTAGCGCTGTTCACTGATGGCATATTAATATTTACATCCAATCCAACTCTAGACTTGCCATACAGGTGAAACTCGAAAAATTAGAATATCGTGCAAAAGTTCATTTATTTCAGTAATGCAACTTAAAAGGTGAAACTAATATATGAGATAGACTCATTACATGCAAAGCAAGATAGTTCAAGCCGTGATTTGTCATAATTGTGATGATTATGGCTTACAGCTCATGAAAACTCCAAATCCACAATCTCGGAAAATTAGAATATTGTGAAAAGGCGCAATATTCTCGGCTCAAAGTGTCCCACTCTAATCAGCTAATTAAGCCATAACACCTGCAAAGGGTTCCTGAGCCTTTAAATGGTCTCTCAGTCTGGTTCAGTAGGAATCACAATCATGGGAAAGACTGCTGACCGGATAGTTGTGCAGAAAACCATCATTGACACCCTCCATAAGGAGGGAAAGCCTCAACAGGTAATTGCAAAAGAAGTTGGATGTTCCCAAAGTGCTGTATCAAAGCACATTAATAGAAGGTTATGTGGAAGGGAAAAGTGTGGAATAAAAAGGTCCACAAGCAGCAGGGATGACCGCAGCCTGGAGAGGATTGTCAGGAAAAGGCCATTCAAAAGTGTTGGGGACTTTCACAAGGAGTGGGCTGAGGCTGGAGTCAGTGCATCAAGAGCCACCACACAGAGGGATCTTGTCAAGCCACTCCTGAACAACAAACAACGTCAGAAGCATCTTACCTGGGCTAAAGAAAAACAGACCTGGTCTGTTGCTCAGTTGTCCAAAGTCCTCTTTTCTGATGAGAGCAACTTTTGCATCTCATTTGGAAACCAAGGACCCAGAGTATGGAGGAAGAATGGAGAGGCACACACTGCAAGATGCTTGAAGTCCAGTGTGAAGTTTCCACAGTCTGTGTTGATTTGGGGAGCCATGTCATCTGCTGGTGTTGGTCCACTGTGCTTCATTAAATCCACGGTCAACGCAGCCGTCTACCAGGAGATTTTTGGAGCACTTCATGCTTCCTTCCACAGATGAGCTTTATGGGGATGCGGACTTCATTTTCCAGCAGGGCTTTGCACCTGCCCACACTGCCAAAAGCACCAAAACCTGGTTCAATGACCCTGGGATTACTGTGCTTGATTGGCCAGCAAACTTGCCAGACCTGAACCCCATAGAGAATCTATGGGGCATTGCCAAGAGAAAGATAAGAGACATGAGACCGAACAATGCAGAAGAGCTGAAGACCGCTATTGAAGCATCCTGGTCTTCCATAACACCTCAGCAGTGCCACAGGCTGATAGCTTCCATGCCACGCCGCATTGAGGCAGTAATTGTTGCAAAAGGGCCCAAACCAAGTACTGAGTACATATGCATGCTTATACTTTTCAGAGGTCCGATATTGTTCTATGTACAATCCTTGTTTTATTGATTGCATGCAATATTTTAATTTTCTGAGATTGTGGATTTGGGGTTTTCATGAGCTGTAAGCCATAATCATTACAATTATGACAAATCACAGCTTGAACTGTCTTGCTTTGCATGTAATGAGTTTATCTCATATATTAGTTTCACCTTTTAAGTTGCATTACTGAAATAAATGAACTTTTGCACGATATTCTAATTTTTTGAGTTTCACCTGTATATACACACCACTTTCTTGGCCTTCAGACAATGCTCGGGTCTTTGAATCAATTTCACGAAAAGCAAAGTCCTTCCATTGTATCATGCACACACTCCTACGTGGGCTCAAAATTCGCTCTTCAAAAGAATGTCAAGCTATATTACATATCTAGGTATTAAAATAGGGAAACTTGCCTCGTCTCTTTACTCGCTGAACTTTTTGCCAGCAAATAAAAAAAATCACAGGAGAATTGGAGATGTGGAAAGACCTGCCGCTATCACTCATGGGAAGGGCCCACCTCTTTAAGATGGTGAGCTTTCCGAAACAGCTATATCCTCTTCAAACCATCCCCCTATTGCTTAAACATACGGATATACTCAAACTTCACAAGGCGATCTCCTGCTTTCTGTGGAAGGGGCGTCGTCCCCGCATTACAATACACAAGTTATTCCTTCCTAGGTGTTAGGGGGAAATTGTTCTTCCCAATATCCAAATTTATAATCTCTCATGCATTTTATGTGTCTGTATAGATTGTCTGCTTCACTTATCCAACTGCTCTAATTAGCAATTAGAATCCGCCATGGTCCATCCATTTGATCTCGTGGCCCTTCTACATTCGAACTCTAATTCACTCCCACCATACCTGAAACATAATCCGCTCATACGTGACACTCGAATTACTTGGAGAGAGGTTAGGCGCAAATTGGGAGTCTCCCCTTGGCTATCTTGTTTTCTTCCTATACATCATAACCCTTCTTTTCCTATCCCTCAAAACCATGCAGCATATGAAATGTGGTATGATCAGAATTTAAGATTGGTATGCCAACTGTTTGATATTTCTTCTGGCTCCCCTCTTTCTCTTCAACAAATTCTAACTTCCTTCAACTTACCTTCCCACTATTTTTTGTATATACTACAAGTATGGCATTTTGTGAACTTGGTGTCAACGATTAAGTCTACTCGCTTTAGTACATCATTGATAGAAATCTTAGTCAGAAACCAAAAGTACAGAATATCAAATATCTACGGTTCACTAAACCTATACTATACAAAACCGCTAGAAACTTCCAATCCTATTACCTCTTGGATTAGAGACTTTGATAATGCCTTCACAGTCGATCAAATCCTTACTGGTTTTAATACTACATGTGCATTTAACTCAAATGAGTTTTGGCGTGAGCAGCAATTCAAGATCATGCATTATGCCTACATGCCTTGTTTGTACCTAAGAGCAAATCCTTCTGCTTCTATCTTCCCGCTATGTGGACACAACAAACCTTCACTACACCACAGATTTTGGACATGCAAATCAATATCTACCTTTTGGAGTCAATTACTCAGCTTTATAACCTTCATCACCACTCTTTAACTACCGAAAGATCCCCTACCTCTTCTTTTTGGCAACTTGGATCTACCGACTTAAGGAATTTCCTCTACTCAGCTCGTTACATTTCGGGCTATCAAACCGTGGCTGTCAACCTGCTTATTGGCAGCGAGAAGAGTCATACTTAAAAAATTGGTCTCCGCTTCTCCACCAACCATCTCAGATGTTAAATTAGATCTTAACTCCCTCCTCCGCTTGGCTCGGCTCAATCTATTAATTTCATCACACAATCACAGAGAGGAGTACTACAACCGAAAGTGGAGACTCTACATTTTAAGGTCATTTCCTGTCCCAGAGCAACAAATCTTTCTTCAAGGCACAACAGTCATGACTCAGGATATATAAGGCTAGATGTTGTCATATAGTTTCATATTTGCTATATGTCTATGTATATGTGAGATATAACAGGCATGGTTTACTTCTTTGTTGCTACTCTCTCACCTCTTCAAGTCTCTTTTTTTTCCCACTTCTTTCTTTAGTCATAGACTAATCACTCTCCCATTAATGATTAATAATTGGTGAAGACTTGCAGTAGTTGACTCTATTTCACATTATATCACACTAACGTACATTACATTATAGAACTCTAGGCTATTCTCTGGTCCTACTTCTATGATCTGTGGTATCCAAATAATGATTTCTTGAGGAAGTTCTACCTTGCTCATCCCCCTTTCCTTGTTCTTTTTCTCAGCTTATCCTTTGTTTTTCTACTTTAAACTCTTACGTTTTCCTTTCTTCTTTCCTGTCTTTTCCTCTTTCATTTCCTTTTTAATCTGCATACATGATAGTCACCATTCTATCTTTGCTCTGGCTATTAGTCAACATACTGCTACATGTCTAAACAATTAGGATTATGTTCTAGTCTACTCTCTGCACATTACTTACCCATTTTTTTGGCCTACAAAGCAGAACTACTTTTACCGTTTTCACAGCTCTTATATTAATGTTTCCTCTATAAGCTACTACTATTCTTTTTTTTTTTCATCTCAGGGACCACGGAAGTGTCAGTATTGTAATATCATACTTCTTGCTTTGGTCGATTTGTTGGTTTTACTTTCAATAATGTTATGTTGCCATGATATACTTTTGGAAGTTATCGTTGGTAGATATTATGTATACAATAAAACCCAATAAAGAATTCTTAAAAAAAAAAAAACTCGATATTAGCGTGCCTGCATTGTTCAGTTTTTTTGCCAGCATTTAACAGTGAGAAGTGGCTTAAGAAGTCAGAGGCCGCCCGTGTCTTTAACCACTTGCCCTCCAGAGGATTTACCCCCCTTCCCGACCAGGCCATTTTTTGCAATACTGCACTGTGTTACTTTGACTGACAATTGTGTGGTCAAGCAATGCTGCACATAAATTATATTTATGTCCTTTTTTACTTTTGGTGGTATTTGATCACCTGTGCATTTTTAATTTTTTGCAGTATAAACAAAAAAAGACTGACAATTTTGAAAATAAAGACTTTTTACTATAAAACATGTCCAGTAAAAAAATCTAATTTCTCCATAAATTTAGGCTAAAATGTATGTGTTTGCTAAAAAATAATCCCAATACGTGTAAATTAATTGGTTTACATGAAAGTTGTAGCGTTTACGAATGGCAGAATATTTACTGGAACTTTTTTTTAATAGTAATGGCAGCCATCAGCAACTTATTGTGGGACTGCGGTGGACATTCTGACACTGGGGGGAAACTGACTGACTGCCACTGACATCCCCAGTGACACTAATACAGTGATCAATGCTAATAAAAAGCACTGATACTGTACTAATGACACTGCAGAGGAAGAGGTTAACATCTGGGGTGATCAAAGGGTTAACAGTGTGCTGTGTGTGTTTTACTATGTAGACAAGCTGCTTTGTATTGCTCTGCTGTGCAGAGCAATACAAAGCAACCTGCACGTGCTGACAGGGGAGAGATCTGTGTTGTTTACATACAGACCTGTCCTATGTCAGCTCCGCCAACGATCATTGAGTCAGGGGTGAGAATAGGTGGCTGGGAAACGATGATTGACATGCCAAGGAACCAGTAGCGGCACAGGTAGGGAGCGTGCACGCCCCCTACTCCAAAATGCAAAATCATGTATCTATATGTGATTTTGCACATCCCTGCCACCCTGTGGCAATACTTCTGCTTTAGGGCAGTCCAGAAGCGATTAACAACTGATGACTCAAGAGCTGTCAACTGAATGTAAACAAAATAATTACTTTTTTTTTTAAACTGCGTGGGGGTCCCTCCCAATTCATACCAGGCCCTTCAGGTCTGTGCAGTGGTTTTGGGGTCTGCAGACAGGGCTTAATAAAATCTGGAAGCCGCCTTTAAGAGGTCCCCCAAATCACATCCCTCCATGTAAATGAGTATGGGGTACATAGTACCCCTACTCATTCACAAAAAAAAAGAGTGTTGTAAATAAAGACAGGAGACAGTTTTTGAGAAGTCCTTTATTAAAAAATAAAAATTGTCCCCCAGTGTAGATCCATTATCACTCACGATGAACACCGCTCCACTGACCTGCACAAAAAAAATGCCACACCTGACGCTGGCTCCCGCCATCTGACAACTCCGCTTCATAGCTGCAGCTAAATAAACGTAAGGGGCAGGGACATCACCATGTTACCCAGCCCCTTATGACATCATGAACCTAGCATGTCCAGATGATGACATCACAAGGGAGCCCCCTGCCCCAAAGCATCCCCCCATGTTGAGGGCATGTGGCCTGGTATGGTTCAGGAAAGGAGGTGCAGTTCATTTTTTAAAATGTTGGTATGGGGTTCCCCTCAAAGTCCATAGCAGACCTTTTGTTTACAGTCATTGGAAAATTCTGCTGATAGCTGTTGAGTCTTTAGTTGCTAAGGACGTGGTAGCTGCTCGCTCCTTAAAGCAGAGTTCCAGCTGAAAAAAAAAAGTCAGCAGCTACAAAAACTGTAGCTGCTGACTTTTAAAATACAGACACTTAACTGTCCCTTGGTCCAGCGTTGTCCTCACCACAGCTGGTTTCACTGACCCAGTTGTGACAGCTTGCAGCTTCATAGACGGCTGCGCATGCGAGAGAAGCGCTGTGCTTTGTAAATGGCACCATAGTCTTATGGGACCTGTCACAAGGAGAGGGGGGGGACATCTTCCGCTTCCGATCACCTAGGTGATCGCAGCGGAACTGGGATCAGGTACCTGTCAAATTCGGATACCCGCTCTCAAAAGGTGCCAATCCTTAATGGGGAGAGGGGGACAAAGGCTTAAAGCAGAACTTCCCCTTTTGGGTGGAGCTCTGTTTAACAACCAGCTGCTTAGCAGCTCTTTGCAGTGGTTAGCAGCAGTTAGGAGACTGTAGGTGTGTCTAGCATTTTTTTTCTTCCAGAAAATCGCTCTCAAAAATACAAACCAGAGAGTCTTTTTTTCTGCTCCTAAACGCTCAGCTTAAAAGCCTCCTCTAGACTACAAAGTGTGCATGGACACATAGGATAACATTCTCTTCTATAGCCAGAAATAAAAAACCTCTAAACGCTGCTGCTAGGAGCGTTTTTTAAGCTAGTGAGCATTGGAAGCTACATCTGGTTTGTGAGTGTTGGGGTCCACCCTCCCTGCTGCCGCACATATGCATTCTGTTAACGACAAGAGGCTATTATCAGAAGGCATATTTTTCTGCATTGTGTGAAGTGGAAGAGTATATAGAAGAAATAGGATTGTGGAAAGGTGAAAAGAATTTTATAATTGAAAGGTCACGTCCTTCTGGTTATCTTTGTGTATGAGCACTAAAAGTGTGCGATCACACAGCGAGTGAAATTGATTGATACACTGAGGTGGAAACGCTTATAGTAGTAAAAAAAATTACAAACAGAATAACATATTGGACTTTCATTTAGGATTTTGGACAGTCATTTAATATTCAAAAGGATATTGTTTGTACACAGTGTTTCTTCTGTGCTGCAAATTGTATATTTTTTATTACACACTCTCGATAGTTGCATAAGTAAGGGTGCGCTAGTTTATATGATTAAGTTTCAAGGTTTACAAGGTGGCTTTGAACAATGGCATGATAGCAGCATCTATGAAGCATTCGTGGTAGGAGAGTATTAGATTGCACACATTTTATTGTATAGATATATCTTTCTAATATACTTATGAGATCCTTGTAGGTGCTAAAACAAATATTGCCAGTGATTTCACAATATACTGTATGTTGAAATAAATCATTCATCTGCACACAATGCCAAGTTAAATCTATGTCTGAATAAAAATACTGCATCACTGACTAATAGGGATGAGCAAATCTACCTGGGTTCAAATCACAATAGAAAATTTTGGCCATTTTCAAGGCTAATAGACTAGCTAGAGAGGATTGAGAAGCTGGGGACATTTACCAAAGGAAAAAATGACTTTAATGGAATACTGTATACTTCCATCACATTTTCTGGATCTGTAATTGATTTTTCAGTTTTTTTATTTAGTTTGGTTTAAATACAGCAGCAGAACCCCAATCTAATTCATTTCAGCTTGGAAATAAAAGGGCTTTTTAGGCAGTTTTGGCTGCACTTTTTTTTTGTTCTGTAATAATAGGCCTGAATTGCTGAATGGTCTGAATGGCCATGACAAATCTACTGAAAACTATAGGAAAGTTTCTTCTTAAAAAAATAATAAAGATAGAACCTGAAACAAATCATGGCAAAACAGTATAATAGTATAGCCTGTGAGGTTTTTTTTCACAGTACCACTCTGCATTGTCTTAAACTTTTAATAGAAAGGTAATTAAGAGCGTACAAAACCACTTTAAAACCACAACCCTACATTCTCCTAATCCCTTTTCATCCCTGTATTCCCAGTTTTTCCTTTAATATTCAAAATACAGAAGTCACATATTGAATGTGTTTGTTAGAAATTGGCTACCGTCAGGACAGTAAAGCCCCATACACACTATGAGAATATTGGACGAATGATCATCCATTTTTTTTTCACATGCTAGTCTCCATATGGAAAATGAAGAGGTTACTAAAGTTCTGAAAATTCTCGTACGACAGAATAAAAATTCAGTAATGTAATGTATTGTGTTTTTGGAAGAAAACTGTACTGAATAAATAAAAATCGTACAATCTGGTATCGTACAAGGAAAATTTTGGTGCTTGTCCCTTCAATTAATTTCAGATGAAAGCTGTGTACTAGCTATCTGATTATTGTACGATTGCTTTGAAAGTGATATTTTTCATATGATTTTCTGATCGTGTGTACTAGGCAAGCCTTTGAATAGGCAGAAAACAATAAAAAAACAAGGCAGATTTTATCTTGAAATAAAAATTATTGCATATTATTTGTGAGACAATAGCTATAAATATTGTACTTTGGCTGGGCAGTGCAGCTCTGGATGGCAGCAGGCATCAAATGCCCCCTAAAGCTGCAAAAAAAGCTACAATATAAATACCCTAAAGTCCAGTAGTTTAAGCCCTAATTTATCAAGCTCTTTGCTCTGCAACCCCTCTCCTTTTTAATCTAGTAAAAATATCCTGGGCCAAATTGCCCCACAGTGACAATCACATTGATATCACATGGAATCTTTTTTGTTTTACTTATTTTAATTTGTACTTATTTGCTTATTTTATTTTCATATTTTGTTCTGTGCTTTTTTTTATTGGTGTAGAGATTGGGATGCACACAGGAGAGGCCAGGTACATCTACATTTCCTCTACTTTGCCAGCATAATTTATCTCCTCCCAGGCACTCAATAGCCAGTTGTATTTTTTTTTTTGTATTTCATTAAAATGCCATGATGTCATAGCTGCAGGAAAACCTAGGGCTGTACACCCTTCCACAATGCGAGAGGAAAGGCATGCAGTAGCAAATGGAGGGAGGGAATTTTTAGGCTAGGAGAAAAGGAAAGCAGCAGCAAAAAATTAATTTAGAATAATATGTCCATAGGCAGCCTGCCCTTCCCCAAATGGGGTCATGTTTCTACGCTTTTTATCCTGTTTTAGAGACCATTGACCTCTAACTCCCTGCATAATAATAGGGCGTTTTCCATGTAGGTATCATACAAATCTGTGGGATCTAAATCTTGCTCTCTCTGCACTTCAGAAATTACCTTTAGAGACATTCCTTTTTTCTACTCTCACCCACAAGGTTGTATTCCTTTTAGCTATCAGCTCTGCAAAGTGAGTATCTCTGATCTAGTCACTTTATCTTCTAAGGAACCCTTACTGGTTTTGCATAGAGACAAGCTAAAATTGAGGCCTAAAACCTTTTTATCTCAACCAGGACATCAATCTTCCATCCTTATGTCTGGCTCCAGTTCACCAAAATATATTTCCCTCCCATTGGATGAGGTTCAAGTTCTGGGAGTCTACCTCTGCTTCTTTCAGAAAGACGGAATCCCTTTTGTCATACTAGATAGTTTAAGTAGGGGTGTGCCAGCTTTCTCATTCCACAATCTTAAGGTGACTCAGACAGACTATAATTCAAACTTATGGTCTCAAGAATGAGATTCCTCGCTTTCCTGTGAAGGTGTATATTATAAATGTGTGCATTTTTCTAGGCTTTTCAGCATTAGGCAACTGTTTCCCTGATTCTCTGTCACCTGGTTTTCTATTCATATGTTCTCTAAGTTTTCTCTAATCAGGTGGATGTTCAGACCTCATTTGATGCCATCTTTGAGAGAAAGACCATCCAGGTGGCACTTTGAGTTACAGTTCTGTTGTTTTTTCTCTTGGGCCAGTTATTGTTTGTTTGCTGTGTTGACCACACGTCAATTGGACTGCTCTTGTATGTTTATGCTAAAAAGGCGTCCACTGCATAGTTTTGTGTAGCAGTGGCCTGTAATTTCACCATGTATGTTTATAAAGACCAATAAACGTGCACTCACACATGAAGATGAGCTCAGGTGAGGAAGCCTAGCTGTAGTGTAAAGCTCAGGAAGGGAGCCTGCAACTTTGAATGGTGACCACCCAGCCTTGGCTACAGGCTTGGGAAAAGAGATGTGAGAACCAAGTGCTGGAACCCGGAAGTGCAGCTACAAGACCCAGGACCTCCTCCATGTGACATCATTCCTCAGACATGTGCAGTTGGGTCTTGGGCCCGTGAATGTTTGTTTGCTGTGTCCCCCCCCCTTCAGTTGGACTGCTTTTGGATGTCTACACTAAAAATGGTGCACACTGTATAGCTTTGTGGACTGGACAAAATGATAACAGTGGCCTGTAATTTCACTGCCTGCGCATTGCCACTTTACATTGCTATAATGGGATTAGCAGCAGATGAGGAAAATGATGAGTTAGCAGCACTTTCAGCTAATTAGCTGCTCTGTGTCAGGGAGCAGTAAGAAGGGAAAAGCTTTATCAGCAATTTCACTACCTGCTGCATAATGAGTCACTGCCGGGGTGAACGAAACCCAAAGCTCCCCAGAGCCTTTCCTCATGCCATCATCACATTGTAGGAGCAAGGTGTGAAGGGGGAATGGAAAGAGAAGCAAAGGGGAATGAGATGGACAAGAGAGAGTGAAGTAGGAAGGAGAGGAGGAAAGGAGGAGTGGAGGGAAGAGGAAGTGATGGAGGAGAAGGTGTGGGAGCATTGCCACCTATTACCGAGCAGCATCTCTTCCTCTCTTTTTTTAGGCTTGCCTGTCTATTTTTGACAGTTCTTATTTGGGGAAGGGTATGGAAGTGCTACTTTTTAAAAAAGAAGTCCAGTGGAAAAAACAAACACATCCTGCAATAATTAAGCAATATGCCTTGTGAAAAATATATACGGCCTTTTATTATTGTAGTGCATGTGGATAGGGACAGGCTGTAAAGAGGACAACAGCAGCATTGAGATATAACAAAGGATTCAAAAAGGTAAAAAAAGAAAATACACTACCCCTCTCCCATTCCTAGTGCACATTTTTGCAACATGTAGGACATTCATTAGGGTTTACATCTGCTTACCAGACCTGTCAGTGCCTGCAAGCCCTATGCTAAACAACCCCTATGCCAGCAGCAATCCCTATACTTTCCCTATCACAGCTAAAACTATTTGTTAATATGTCTGTGGGGAACCCACCATTTTATAGTGAGGGGCAGTCTTTTTCAAAAGCCCTATAACTGCCCCTTCTAAACCAGCTGACCTAAATTCAAAGGGCATGCAATGCATTATCATTATTAAGGTGAATCGCCTCGTTAATTCACCAGAAGCATGAACTGCAAATGTGCAGGATTCGCTACAAACCTATGGTAGTGGCAAACTCAGACCTCATCCCTACTGACTATTTATTATTGTAATCTAAACATCTTGCTTGAGAAGAAAAAAAAATCATGTTGCACTGATGTAACTAATCAAATACAGGTCAATGATATGGATCTGTCGATGGCATTAGCCACAGAGATATAGCCATGCACAGCTGTAAGGCTATAGCCCCCAGGCCCCATTGTTTATGCTACCCACACACATCACTCTTCCATGCCATGAAACAAAACCTTAATATCAGGGAAATGGTAAATTCATCTACATTAATCTGACCCTTTTCAATGTTAGACTGTCAGCACAAAAAGAAAACTGCTGTAGTTCTAAAATTAAGGCATCTAAAGTCCAAATTCGTAGCCCTTCTGAGAGGCAAAGCTCCAAAACTTCAGCTTACTCCTTCTTGGCTCCTGGACATTCTCTTTGGCAAGGGACATATCCTATCATAATGTGAGACCAACAGGAATGTGTGAAGTGGTAGACTCTATTGTTATTTTCAGGTAGTGTTGCAGCTTTGCCTGTCAAAATGCCCTGAATTTAAGCCATGCAGACAAGATTTTGAAGGCTAAAGCAAGTTTTTCAAGCATCTCTAGGTATCAATACTTTATACCTGCAACAGTTATATGAACAGGGTCCTTTAAACATCTATCAGAACCATAGGTTTTCCATTCTGAATCAATGATTTGTGCCATATACAAAACACAACATACAAATTGTATTTTTTCCATCCCATCAAAATGAATGTGCAATTTATTATTGTAGAATTGGTTGAAAGTAGTAGAAATGGTGAGGAAAAATGTTAGTTTTAGCTATAGTTACTAGTTCCTACACTCAGTCAGAAAATACCTTGGATTTGATTTAAAAGCTGAAGCTATAATCATAGAAATTAGTGGCACTTGACACGCTGAAATGAAGAGTCATCCAGTGACCATCACTAGTGCATTAGGACGAAATGCACTCAAGACTCCCTTGGCAAGCATTGTGTAGAGACTAATGTGACATTTGGCAATATTGTCAATGCTTTGTACCTGCAGGCATTAACATGGGTGAATCAACTTTTTATTAGTGGACATTTCTCATTATAAAAGCTATACCTTGAAATGTAATGTAGGCTGTAGTATTAAAGTGAGTTTTTACAGTTATATTTTCCAATACAGAGAATCCTGTGGTCTCGCCACAGGGTAACAGACTAGATATACAAATTGTCATCATTTCTTGTTGCCACTTAGCTAGCAGTAATTTAACTTTTGCCCCTAAGTTGATTTATTGTTGAATTTTTTATCACACCAGTGTTATAACCTCATAGGCTGAATAACCTAGGCCAAAACACACACAGATTTATCAACGTTGCTGAACAGAATCGCAGTGTATAACAAGAGTAGCGGATACATTTTATGATAAAGGTTTACTGTAAATTCACAGTTTGATCCATATACCCCCCATTTGCTTCTCAACAATCACACTGTGCTGATATGAAACATGCCCATGACCATTTCCTAGGTTTGTGAGTGTGAAAAATGTCTCACAACTACAGGTGGTTGCAAAACTGTCACAGTTGGCTTTCCAGGATTGCAGATACAGAGGTCCCAAACACAAACCAAGACTATCACAAATCTTTTGGTAAATAGAAATGTAATTGATTGACTAATTAAAGGTAGTAAACTCATCCACTCTAAGCATCAATATTAATTAGGACAGTACGCCATAGCTTTCTAAAACAATCCACATTATTATTTCTCCCCCCAGGTTGCTTCTTACTTGTTTTGCAGCTTATTTTCTTTTTCATTGATCCTGCCTGAAGCAGCCATCGTATTATCTATTGTCTGTCAACCACCATGTTATCTGTTTTCTGTCCATCTTTTATTTCTGTCATGGCTGTAATCTCACGCATCTGCAAAACATTTTACCCAAGCCTGTTTTTGTTTTGGGTCTACTATGGCAACTTTCCCCCATATCTCAGTCCAGCACTCAGTGCAGATGTTTACACCCCCTGTGACACTGCAATTCACATAGTGTTTCAAGAAGTTTCAAATACATCTGTAGTCTTGTGGGATTGCAAGGCAATGTTGCATAGCAGTGACGATGGGGGCATGGCATCTGCATAAATTAACTGATGGAACATGAGCATGCCATAAATGGGGCCATATCTACGCATGTGCCAGTGACTTTATTAAAGAAACATCTTCCAACTTTTAATTAACGGCGGTGGTTAATGTAATTCTGAACGCATCTATATGTACATTGTTTCTTAACACTTTAGATAGGGACAATTGTAAATTTAGACTTTACTACTGTTTTAAATGATTGGCTGAATGTTTTTGATTTAGTGGAGAAGGTAAGGTCAAATCTTAATTATTGTCAAGCCTAAAAATCTAGTTTTGCTCCCCTTCACATTGGTGTGCTATGGTAACGTCTAAAAGGCAGATAATCACAAATCCTTATTTTATTTTAGCAAAAATGTTTATATATATATATATATATATATATATATATATATATACCTTTTTTCCTTTATAAAACCATAGGTCATCTTGCTGCTCTTATGTCTTAGCAGTGGGCAAATCATGAATGCTGGCACCATGTCATGACACGGCACTGCTTTTTGCAGCCTTCTTCTGTGAATCCAGAATGGCCTGCTGGGTTGCCCTTAGGGTGCATAATATCTTTGACCCCTAGGCTCATAGAAAGTGGGTCCAGTGATGCTGGATTTCATTTAAACCAGAAGAGCAGCCCCATCTAGTTGCAGAGAGGGCTTTATGGGGGAGACCATTACTGCAGTTATAGCTGCTTCATCAGAGCTCTCTTTTTATGAAATGGTACATTGGAAAATGTACTAGGCTGGTGGGACATTTTTTTATATACTTAAGTTTTCTATGGGTCTAACAATTTACAGCTGAGGTCGTATCAGAGAAAAAGGGAGCCATGGGAGTTGATTTCCTAAAACTGGAGAGTGCAAAATCTGTTTCAGCTCTTCTTAATTGAACAAGCTTACATTAGAAGCTGATTGACTACCATGCACAGCTCTACCAGATTTTGCACATTCCAGTTTTAGGAAAACAAATCCGTGGTGTCATTTAACAGAGATGGTTATGTTTACAATACAATACAAAATAAAATATACAGTATTTATTATGGCAAAATAACATTTTACAGTTTATTTTACATGAAAATGATACAAGTATAAAATAATATTAGTGGTAGTCTTAAGTACAAAAAATCCTTTTGATAACAGTGTTCCTTCAAGTATTGACTCTTTGGCTTGACCTTATGCATTGGCTCTTATTTTCTTTTTCCAGAACGTTGCACTTACTTATTCTAATTTTAAGATATGTGTTTTTCTGTATCAAAGAAGTGCCATTGAGTCTCTATAACAACTGACACTTCATGATGAAATGCAGCTGAATATATTCCTATTTATTACAAAATATATTTCTATTTATTACAAAGTCAACATTAGTAAGCATCAAACACAGAAAAATGGTATAGAGCCCTAAAAGGCAGTGTAATGGGTTTTATGCTTTACGAGCTTACTCATAATTGATTCCATGATTTAGTGCTGAAAAGCATGAACACTGTTAAGACTTTTTGACTTAAAATAAGTCCTTCCTGCCTTTGGCAGTGTGCATGCATATGCTCAAAACAGAATTCTTGTTTTAAACTCTATGTAGCCGTCGCACAGATTTATTTTTGGTGGCTAACTTGAATTAATACATAATTAGGAATTCATAATAAACATGAGCTAAAGACTATGAAATCAGTCAAACAGAGTAGCAGAGACTTGTCAAGATATGAGCAAGTGATTGCAAAGGGAACATCCTGAACAGAGTGAACTTTTCTAAACAAAGAAAAACTGTATAAAAGTGGGACTTCTGCCCAAATAAAGTTATCAAACTCTAGTTTTCTTTCCAACAGAAGTTGGAAATGAAAGTAAATATTTAGTTATTAGCTTGTGACCAGTTTTTCTAGGGCAACTCCAAACAACCAGCAAACCCATGACAAAAAACTGGCAGTGCAATGCGAGTTAGGTAAAGTCAGATTTTTCACTTAATTTACTCTAACCCCGCTTACCTCACTAACCTGTATTTCTCCTTCCCCTGAAACTCCCCATTTTATAATGAACATTCATTTATACCTGTAAGGAACTCTGTGTCTGACCCCTACCCTTCTCACCAACTTGTGACAAAGGGCTGGCCAATTTCACACTGCACTGTCACTTGCATAACAATTCCACTCTCAGTTGCACCCTGCACAAAGATTTCCAGCTTGCGGGACCATGTAGGTGCCATCTGCCTGAGAGCAATTGTCACTAGGTTAAGTTCATTAAGCAATTAACCCTTCACACTGCCACCACCTCCTTTTTACAGAGGAGGAAACGGCACAATGTTAGCAATAACTATGATTTTAGAATAAACATCTGCAACACGCACTGTCACCACAGACAGGTATGTTCAGAGATTTGTACTACACTCTTGAAGAGACGGGGATTATTTTAGTCTGCATTAAAAGCCTTTGAAAAATTTTTAACACTTTTAAAAATAGGGTTTTGAAAATGAAAAGGTCAAAACGTTGCAAATAAAATATTTAAAATACTTGGTTTTAGCAGAGCTCAGTCAATAAGCAAGGTGTTGTTGGCTCTCATAACTTGACAGATGTTCCTTCGTTGATGGTACACAAGAGCTATCAAAAGGTTGTAACATTTTTTTCTGTGATAGCAAAGGGGTGTTGACAAAAACCATTTGACCAATCATCTGGTTCAAGGGGTGGGTCATTGCGTTTATGACCAAGTCCCAAATACAGTTTCCTGTAAGTATTCATATTTCTGAATACCTACCATTTACAGTCTGCTACCATGCAAATTATTGTCCAGCATGAAATTAGCTTCAACATGGATATAAATATGACAGGTCCTGGATATCTATTTCTCATAGGAGGGGTGTGGAGGACTAATCCGCACTGATAACTCCTAGCATAGGGGTGTTTGGGTTCAAAATGCTACCCTATAACTGAGGGAGGTAAATTTGTCCATATTTTGACTGTGCTGTTATTATTTCATGAGTTATAACACATGCTGAAGTTTTAGAGTCTTGGCTGATAATCAGTCTATCAGAAATGTGTATTTCACAGACTTCCAACTCAGGCATTTATGACCCAATGTATGGTAGCTTTCTGGTCATTAAAGCGGCTACATCAGATACTTTTATGGGCCCTGCAATGTATATTGGGGGTTGGATTCTGCTAGTCCTATTACCAGTCTGATGAAAGGTGTCTGCCAACAACTAAGATTTTGTGGATTGTTTGAGCTTAAAGGAGGTGGGAGAGAGAGGAAAAGGTCACTTTGACCATTTCTTCCTTTGACAAAATGGCATGGAAGACTTGTGACCTGAACAAGATGGATGTGCCTAATGCGCACAACCATTATAATACCTAACATAAAAAAAGTTTCCCCTTTCTCTCAGCAACAGTTTTGGACAGAGTAGTGTACACTCTTGGCCCACTCCTGGTATCTGTAAGATGGCTAACAGTGCAGCCAGGTGCCGGAATGATCTAACTCCAGTGCATATGAACGCATCATTGGCCCTCTAATAAACAAAGAGGGAAGACACTAGGCTAAAAAAAGCAGCAGATGGAGTAGTAACAAATATTGTGGATCTGTCAGCACTGGAGAAGGACAAACCTAGATGTAAATTGGCATACTTGTTCAAGTATGCTAGGCAATAGCTGTTGACTTTTGGTGAACGTGCAGGAGTAAAGAAAAGGGTCGCTTTTCCTATAAACAGTGGCATCAGCAAGTCTTAATGCCTGTCAGCAAATTACGACATTACCAAATAAAGGAAACACACATGGCTTTGACAGGTGGACTGTGAGCTTTAAGTCAAGTTTTGTTCTTGAAGTGAATGTGAAGCCATACATAAAGTTGGCTGTGGATAGAGTAGGGATGGACTAGAACCCTTCTCAGGTTTTATGGATATAGGTGCAGCTCAGTCCCTAATATATCAGAACTCTCAGAAATGAAAATTGCCCATGGGACTTTATAAGAGTTGCACCACACAACAAATCAGTTTGTTCTTAAAAAATCCAGTTTTCATTCACATGTGTGGTCAAAATCATATTAAATTTACAGTAAATAGGTATCCAAAAAATGATAAATAGTTGAATGATTGCATATATGCATATAAAAATATCCAGTTGATATCCTAATATTCTATCAACTGGCTATTCTTATATGCATATAATGATGAGTTCACATCATTAGTATCTCTTTTTTTCTGACACACTGCCCATCACTGAAACATCAGACTAAGCCATCCAACAAAAGATAATTTATGAATCATTGCTCTGATTAATTAATGTTTCTAGAATTCAGCCTGAGCTATTGAGCTCTATAAGTGATGGGCTTTTTTTCAACAAATGTGAAAATATGGAAAAAGATTCAGATGCTCCTTCTGGCTAGAACACTGCATGATGTTCCTCTGCAATGCTTCATATTTATCTGCCAAAACAAATGTTAAAATATTTTATCCTTTCATTTTTAGTGCTATCTTCAATAAATAAGAAAGAAAATATGCAAATACCACTATAAATTAATCAATCGCTTCCCCGCCGCCCTATAGCACAAATACTGCTACAGGGTGGCAGGGCTGCACAAAATCACGTGTATATATATATATATATATATATATATATGTGATTTTTTATTTCCTGGTAGGGGTCACGCACGCTCTACCCACACCGCCATTGGTGGCTACAGCTGTCGATCACCGGGTCCCAGCCAGAGATTCCCCACTGGCACCTGGTGATCGCCGAATATCACTGATGGGGGAAGAGGTCTATATGTAAACAATACAGATTACTCCCTGTCAGCTCCAGCATGCTGTTTTGTATTGCTCTGCAGAGCAGAGCAATACAAAACAGCATGCCTCCCTAGTAAAACACACACACACACAGCACACAGTTATCCCTTTGATCACCACAGATGTTAACCCCTTCCATCCTAGTGTCATAAGTACAGTGTCAGTGCTTTTTATTAGCACTGATCACTGTATTAGTGTCACTGGGGATGTCAGTGACAGTTCCCCCCCAGTGTCAGAATGCCTGCCGCAGTTCCGCTATAGGTCGCTGATCGCCGCCATTACTAGTATGAAAAAAAATTCCAGTATATATACCACCATTTGCAGACGCTATAACTTTCACATAAACCAATTACTATACACGTATTGGGATTTTTTTTTTAGAAAAGATGTAGCAGAATACATTTTGGCCTAAATTTATGACTAAATTTGATTCTTTAAATTTTTTTTTACTGGATATCTTTTATAGCAAAAAGTAAAAAATACAGTTTTTTTTCCAAATTGTTGGTCTTTTTTTGTTTATAGCAAAAAAAAATACAAACCGCAGAGGCAATCAATTACCACCGAAAAAAAGTTCTATTTGTGGAAAAAGGACATGAACTTCATTTGGGTGAAGCATTGCATGACCGTGCAATTGCCAGTTAAAGTAACGCAGCGCCGTATCGCGAAAAAAATAGTCTGGTCAGGAAAATGGTCTGGTCAGGAAGGAGGGTAAATGCTCTGGAGGGCAAGTGGTTAAGACACAGGCCACTACTGTTTTTTTTTCAGTGTGATTTGGGAAGTGGGGGTCTCAGAACACAAGCACACCAGCACCTGTAAACAATGGAGTAAGATGGCTTAGCGTATAAAAAGAAATGCAACATTGAAAATTCACAGTAGACAGTCGTGTTTCCATAAGCCAGTTGATTAAAATGTTTGCATTTGAATAAAACATAATTTTCATTTTCATTTGGTTTTATATTTCAAAATGTTTTGTTTCATGCGTAAGCTAATTGCAAATGTACCAAATAACAAATATAGCCAAAGAGTCTTCCAGTACTTAACCCAAAGTGTTAAACAACAGCATGGTGACTGTGCAGTAAAGGTGAATTATATGTTACTCTATCCTTTATCATTCTTTCATAGTGCCAGCATATGTCACTGTGTGGGTGTGTCAATCCAGATAAAACTCTTTGTTTTAATAAAACAGATCTAAACAATGGCAATGTGAATGATCTTGCTTTTGCTTTGAAAAAAAGGCAAATTAAAAAAATGCCTGTCCTCACCAGGGGGCATTTTTATTACAGTGCGCTTTTCAGGCTGTTATACTGCAGACCTGAGTTGTAAGAAAAACAGTGCACTTGGACTGGATAACAGATTGCTGTGCTCTTCCTACCTTGCCCTCTTGCATGGGGATTGCTGTGTGTTGCTGATAGTCTTCACCAATGGAAGGGATAGTAAGGCCAGTTTAATATTAGTAGCGCTATCTCAGCTTTGCAAAGATCCCTTAGGCTGTGCTTAGGCTTCTTCTATAATGATTGCTTCAATTACCCAGAAAGTTATTTTAACTCCACTAACCATTTTGCCATTTTTTAGGTTGCAGTATATGCCACATCCAGTAAAATATAATTTAGGAAAAGGTACATGGAATTTTATTTGAACTCTGCATCATGTTAATAAAAAGAAATGTAAGCTAGATGTCTTGTCATTAAAAGACAACTGATAGTGTTAGATGTTTTATAATATAACATTTCTGTAGCAAATAATTTGCTTGTCAAAGCTTATAGTCAGCTACCTAATAATTCCTTCTATCAAGCTATATCATTTTTAAGCATTTTACATGTAGGAATAGATGTTCTACACTTGGCTTGGAACAAACCAGCTACAATCACAGTTAAAAATGCATATACATGAACTGTTATTTTTAGCTTTAGATATCTTAGTAATTCTGATCAGTCAGTCTCCTGATCCACAAAATAAATTCACATACCCCCATCACACTGTATAACAGGACATTGGCACCACTGCTCAGTATTGCAGCCTTGCAGCTCTTCACTGAATGAAAAATACAAATTACCCCACTGGTGACATATTCATGTGTTTTTTCTTTTTCCAAACTGCCTGAATATTTCTCCCCTAAAGGTGTTCAGCTAGAGGGCAGGAGCACACGAGCATGATTAGCTGGTCATGTAAATGCTGCATAGGATGGGTGATGTATATATACTGCATGTGAATGCCGCAGCTAGGAAACGGCAATGTACAGTACATACATGCAGGGGTTGTAGGAGAGGGTCATGCATATACATGTATGACCCTCTCCTACCTTATTTTCCTTTGACTAGCTCTCTTTTGCTTTCACCTCATGTCTTGATATTCTCTATGCAATACACTCATGTTCCTCACGCTCAATCTTGCTTTCAGCTAATTACATATCAACAATATACTGATAGAAATAACTTGTGTGCTGCCACCTACACCACATAAATTGTTAAATCTGAGCTGCTGCTGACACCTATCTGCGTGACCCACCACAGGGAACAAAATTATATTATGTATGGTGTAGCGCAAACTCTTAAATAAATAATATCTATGTGAAATTCCTAAATAGCATAAATAAGTGATTGCAGTGCTGCAAATATCTGCTGTTAAATAGTTAAAGTAGCAATACAAAAAAATAGAATAAACTAGAAGTGAATATACAGTAGGTATATAAGAAAATGAAATAGGCTAACGGTAACTACTACTGTGCAAATTCCATAAAGAACTTGCTCGTGTGATTTATTGGTCTCCAGATCTCAAGTGAAAAGACCTAAACACTAAACGTAAACACACTTTATATCTAATATAATATATACTTAAACCACTGTCCCAGTGATGAAAGAATTAATCAATTTCATAAATAAGTGTTTACCCTATAAAGTGAATAAATCCAAAGTCCATGTACACAAAAAAAAGTCTGTGATAAATAGTTCTCTATTGAGAATAGGTCCCCAATGTAATGTAGAAGGAATCAAACGTGCTGCTCACGTCAAATATTGACCCATATTTCCATATCGGTCAAACACGCTTTGTTTGTGAAATTCCAATAGGCAAGTACTGCTCTTTCTCCGTCTCCTAGTATGGATCACTCTAGTGGGTAACCTCTGATCATCAATAATAATCAGCTCAAAAAAAGGTAGAAAGGACCACCCATAGTGTCGTAAATAAAACCACAATTTATTAGATACAAGAATACCACTCACATAATAAAAACATTTCATAAACTTGTATGTGTTCCAACAGTACAACTCTCACCAACTCTTCTTGTCTCGGTAGTGACCGGAAGTGACATCACCTGGCTCCGTCCAATCCCCGAAGAAGTCACGTGATCTGTATTGCAAGTGTACAATCCCAACGCACACGTTCCTGCATTAAAAATGGCTGTGTGTAAAAGTGGGTGCTGCAGCGACCGTCGACTGGAACTGAACAGAAGCAGCAAGGGAAAATGTCACCAGCACACCGAGGATCACCAATATGGGTCCAAAGGTTTTAATGAACGATCACATAGTTACAGCAAGGCAACGTTTCGGAGTCTTGCAGGACCCCTTCATCAGGCATGTGACCATCACATGACTGATGAAGGGGTCCTGCTAGACTCCGAAACGTTGCCTTGCTGTAGCTATGTGATCGTTCATTAAAACTTTTGGACCCATATTGGTGTTCCTCGGTGTGCTGGTGACATTTTCCCTTGGTGATCTGTATTGCAATGCATCTGATGGAGCTGGGTGACATCACTTTCTGCCACAGCTTTTTTTTTTTTTTTTTGGTCCTGTGATATATCTCCTGTTAGAAGGTGGCTATGTTCGATCACTATGGTCTCACGGTATGTTAACTTTCTCCCTCTTCCTCCCAAGATAGACTGTGGGATTTGTAGTGTGCATAGAGTAGTACACATGGCTACAGCTGACTTGCATTGCTCATTCCAAACAAATGTAACTTGCTTAGTGGCACTTTAGGCTGGCCATAAATAGTTAGATTTTCATTCAAACTTTCAAACTGAAATCTTGAAAAAATGTTCAACAGAATATTATTTCTCTCCATGATTGTGTCAACTAATTTAATTTGAAAGCCCTTACATTTTCATTCAATCCTGCTATTTGAATGGAATACAGATTGTATTAAACATGTTTCATTACAAAAGGTTTGATTTTTCCCAAAAGAAAACTACTTTCACAGATAGAATTTTGTTCATCCTAGAAAAATGTTCAGTCCTGCTCCTTCAAGTTTTCTCATCACTACATCTGAAATTAAATGTTAATTTGACAATACTAGTCATTTAAAAATCAAACACACAGAAAATTTTAAATTTCATAGGAAATTCTACTTTAATATGTGGCTGGCTGGTTCACTATGTTTTACTCCATAATGTATACCACTCTTGCCAGTAGTTATCCTAGCTAACCGCTCTGTCTGCAGTAGCTCTCCAGTCTTTTTCAATATCCAAAATCTCAGGGAGTCAATGTAAATGTCTTGCTCTTCCACCACTACATCAAGCAAGTGCTGAACATGGTGGTGTAGTAGTCAGTATAAGGAAAGCAAACAAGAGTTGTTTTAGAAATCATAGTGGCCATTGCAATAGTTTATATTATGATATAATCTAAAACTCTAATACAATTTCTTTAAACTGAAGCCTACTACTAACTCTGCTAAAAAAAAAAAAAAAATCTTACCACACAACCTGTCAATGGATCTATGACAACCATTCTGAAGTCTGCTCCTGCACGTCTGATGTTAGATCTTCTTGATCTGAGCTGTTACATGGGGTACAGGGTCAGTGTCTTGAGCAACCTGCAATCCTTAATGAGTCAGTACCTAATTTGTGTTATCTTTATGTGCACACAGATTTTCTATGTTAACATTGCCTCAATAGCCCCTCTAGTGAGGCATTCTACCATACCCAAGCCACATTGAAGTTCTGTAGGCTGCTATGTCCATTGTTATGCCACTGCTTTCAGCTCTACATCTCTACCTCCCATTCCTTATTCTCTCTACCTCAAATACAACCATTTGCTAATTGCATTTATTTGGTGCTGTCAGGAAGGGCATGCAAATTGATGAACTGGCTCCTCAAACTCCTGTGCACAGGCTAATACTTGTTCCTTTTCAGGCTCGCACAATTCGGGTACTTGCTAATACTAATACTAATGCACATGCCCATTGTCATGCGCTCACATGCACTTGTGACAGATGTTGGCACCAATTGGGCTATTTAGACTTGGCTAGTTCTCAGAATAAGTGCTACTTTGTCTTCAGCCTCCTGTGTATCCTGTATCCTGATTTCAGTTGCTGACCTGGATTGTCCTGACTACCCCCTGAACTCTGCCTGAACTGACATTGGCTTGTCCTCTGACCTGCTCTTCTATCTGTTCCTTTCGCTTCTGCGACCCCTATTTGACTTCCAGACCCAGCTTGTACCTAGACCATGCTTCTACCTGTGCCCTGTACCTGATCCATCTTTGCCTGTGCATGACCCAGCCTGTCTTACTTTGCTACTGCCTGCTGCTACTGGTATCTGCCTACCCCTCTGCTGTGCCTGCCAATCTGCAGTCTGCTACCAGTCACTGTCTCACCTGCCTGCTGTCCCCAGTCTTCTTCAGTCCGCTTCCCAGCTGCCTGCCAGTCTGCCTGCCTTACTGAGGACCCCTGATGACTATATCTACCCAGTGTGGACACCTGCTCTGCTGCTAGCAAGAGTTACAGACACTCGTGCCAAGGGGTGGACTGACTACTCATGGGGCCCCCGGGCAATAGGGGATCATGGGGCCCCTGTGTCCCTGCCCAAACTCAAAAAAGTCTATGAAAAAGGTACCAGGGGCATCTCATGGGGCCCCCTACTGACCCCAGGCCCTCGGGGAGTGTCCGAGTTTCCAAATGGTCAGTCCGCCCCTGCTCGTGCCACTCTGCACTCCTGTGCCTCCTGTTTGCATTACCAGGGGCCCCGAGTCAGAGGTACAAGGCAGGCCTTCCTCATCATATCAGGCTCTGCTACCAGGTAAAAAAAAATGGCCACTGCCCCATTCTATAACTGGCCTTCACAGCAAGGAGCACATGGAAGGGCGACGTATGTCAAACAATAAAAGAGAAAACAATTCCCAGCTCAACTTACCAACCTGCTTGACAAACCAGAATAAAGTTTAGAATTTTCCTATAAATAGAAATGATATGGCTTTCATTTACCATAAGTGATAGTAGTGCTAAGGAAGCTCTTTATTATTTGAATGTAGTATGTCTGTCAATGAGAGATAACATGCCCACCTTAACAGGGACTATCTTGCCATATCTGGGGTCATTAGCATGCATATTTATTTGCCTGTTGATGAACAAATAAGCTGCCACTCCACTGGTCAGTAAAAATGCCATAGAGCAAATTGGGAAACAGTTGTGTGTGACAGACAACCATCTATGTGGACCATGGAAACTGGGCTCTATTGGTGCTAGTATATATGGCCAGCTGGACATCCTAGCCCCCTCCAGCAGTGCACAGCCTCCTCACCACGTTTCTGCCCCTGCCACTTCTTCAGGGGGGTGCGCCTCCTCCCTGAAAATTGCCGCCCAAGGCAAATGCCTTGTTTGTCTTGCGGTAAATACTGCCTATAGGAAATATTTCTTGGACCTCCTCACATCAGCCTACTATGGATTAGCTCCACCCTCCTGACCCCTCCAGGACAACCCATAATTAGCACATAAATCTAAACTAATCCCCCCCCTCAGGTGTTCTTTTTTCGTCCTCGCTCCAGATACTCATTGAAGAGACAGAAGTTGTGAAAGTGTAATACCTGCCCAGGGTCAGTCTCTCCTGGGTGGGAGACCCTCTGTTTAGGTGCAAGGCTCCTATATGGTGGGTGCCCTGAGTGCTCAGGCAAGGTGGCTGTTATGAGCATAAACTGCTCCAGATTGTGGCTGGCAGCTGTTGAGGTCCCCACCTCCCTTCCTTTCCTTCCTAGTCCTACTCTATGGCTGGGACTTGCTGTCCTCCCTCATGGATCACAGGGGAGGGGCAATTGCAGCAGAGGCTCTGAGCTAGGCAGCTGACCGGGTTTCGAGTTGCCTTATTGGCTGCAGCAGAAGGCAGGGAGGTGTGGCTAGCCAGGACTTCCTAGTTACAAGGCAAAGGTTGGGAATCTTTCGGCCCCTCTCTGAGACTTCTGGGTGGGAGACTTAAAACCTGCTTCCTCCTCTGCTCTTCTCAGCTGTGGAGACTTCACACAGACACTGCAGCTCCCTGGTCTCTTTCTGCTGGCTTCAAGCTCCAACTGCCCCTATGAGTCTATGGATCCTTCTGAGGTACAACCAAAAATCTTCCGATCAGCTATCAAATAACCATAACCAAAAACAATTAAATGAAGAAGCAACTCACACCAACACATACCCATATTAATGTGCCATAATATTAAGAATAAATAATAGTAATGCACTTCTCAAAATAGCAGCAAACAATACATATACAAAGAGAAACAAAAATATAACACATATTACAGTGATTTAAAAATATGTCCTTTCAGTTCTATTTGAAATATCACTAATATTGTGAAATCATCTTCTCAAACCAATATCTGTGTTCTTATGAAAACATGCACATCTTCATAATCCAATATCCGTGCTCTTTCACCAAACACCAAAATTGTGCCCTCTCCAGAATAAATTGACCTCACATACAATGCTTGGTCATACTGCCCTTGTGTCCCTTTAATGGACTGAGGTGGCAATGAACCATGAAGAGGAATCTTCTTTCAAAGTAAACAGATCACTGTCTCCAAACTCCTTTCTCCTCCACTTGACATAGAAAATGAAAGACTAATAGTGCCTTATCCTTATAAAACATCGGTTTATTTAAAATGTAAAATGGCCACTTACATAAAGAGGTGCCGAATGGCACCACATATATTCAGCATAGTAAACAATAAATGGATCCATCTCACTCATATCTCCATCTCCTGGATCACTCGATCCTCCAATGACCGCAAGTGTCATGACATCACAAGCCCCTCCCCTAAGCGTTACACCACAGGGTCACATGGCTTTGTCAGGGGGATATCGCCACATCAGACAGCTTGCCCTCCTGAGGATTTATCACCTTTCCTGACCAGGCTGTTTTTTAAGATTTATGTCCTTTTTTTTCCCCCATGAATTGAGCTTTCTTTTGGTGGTATTTCATCACCTGTGCGTTTTTTATTTTTTGCGCTATAAGCAAAAAAAGACCGACAATTTTGAGAAAAAAACAATATTTTGGACTTTTTGCTATTAAACATGTTCAGTAAAAAATTTTTTAAAACCAAATTACATCATACAGGGCCAAAATGTATTCTGCTATATCCCCTCCCTCTTAGATTGTAAGCTCCAAGGAGCAGGGCCCTCCTATCCCTCTTGTATTGAGCTGTATTGTTGCTGTATTGTCTCCCGTTATATTGTAATGCGCTGAGCAAACTGTTGGCGCTATATAAATCCTGTATAATAATAGTAATAATGTCTTTGCTAAAACAAAATTCCAATATGTGTAAATTAATTGTTTTATAAGAAATTTCTAGCATTTACAAATTGCGGTATAGATACTGAGATTTTTTTTATCTACTAGTAATGGCGGCGATGAGCGACTTTTTTAGCAGGACTGCGGCGGACATTCTGACACGGGGGGGGGGCTAACTTGGTGTCACTGAGCAGCATACAGCAGTGTGCTCGAGCTGACAGGGAGGAAGACTATATGAAAACAAAACAGTCTTCCTCCCTGTCGGCAATTGTCGGTAATCACCTGGGGCTGGCGGGTAATTACCGTCCGGGACCCGGTGATTGACACCCATGGCCGCGAATGTTGGCACGGGTGAGGCTCACGTGCGCCCCCTACCCGGGGATGCAAAATCTCATATATATATGTGATTTTGCGCACAGGTGCTGCCCTGTAGCAGTATATCTGCTATATGGCGGTCCTTAAGCGGTTAAAGGGACACAAGGGCAGTATGACCAAGCATTGTATGTGAGGTCAAATTATTCATTTGAAAGCACATTTGTGTTTGGTGAAGGAGCACGGATATTGGATTATGAAGATGTGCATGTTTTCATAAGAACACAGATATTGGTTTGAGAAGATGATGTCATAATATTAGTGATTTTTCAAATAGAACTGAAAGGACGTTTTTAAATCACTGTAATATTTGTTATATTTTTGTTTGCTGATATTTGAGAAGCACTGTTATTTATTCTTGATCCTTCTGAGGTACTGTCAGTTTCAACTTTTTCCTGTGCTGTATTTTCATGTGCTCTCTTTTTTTTGCTGTTTCTTTAGTGCTGTCATGAGTTCCTTCACACCTTCAGCCAAAGCACTGAAGCAAACTTCTGAATGGCATTTATTTTTCTTTACACTAGTAAAAACTAGTATTTTTTATGATGATCTGGGTTCTGGTAACTTTTTAAAAAAGAGTGTGTCCTCTCTTGGACAGGAAGAAGAGCCCAACATGGAATAAAAGTCAATGTTGTGCCAGTCAATGTTCCCTGCCCAGAGGAGAGCACACCGAGGTGAAGGCTCAGACTCCTCCTCTCAAGAGGCTTCTCTATCACACACAGAATTTTTGCTGGGCCTGTTCAGCACCAGCGTTACCTACAAAATTGGTGTGTGCTTTTTGCCTTAATGATGCAGCATGAGATAAAGAAGCAGAATCTCAGGAAGTTAAATCATATATTAAAGAGGAAGTAGCAGATGTCTTTCAGAGCTTCAAGACGATATTCCTCTGATGAAGTTTCATTGTCTCCATTGTTGACTTCGTGTCATGGACTAAATTCAGATTCTCATTCCTCGGGGTCAGATTCGGTTCCTGAGACACGGTCATTTAATTTTACACTAGTATCAACTTTGGTGAATGTGGTTAAACATTCCATTGTCTGGGAAGATAAAGAAGCTTCTCCTCCAAGAAAGCAGAGGAAATATTATCCTGCACTAAAAAGAGAGTTGCCTTCTTTCCCTTTAATTTTCAAAATCATGAAAATTTTTGAGAAGAATGGGTGAAGCCCAACTGCAAACTTACGGTGCACAATAAGGGAGCTAAACTTTATCCTTTTAAAACAAAGAACTCTGAGCTTTGGGATACACTGCCCAAGGTGGATGCAGCATGGCAGAGGCTGGCAAGGCATGTCACACTGCCTCTCGAGGTTTCCGTTTCCTTTAGAGACCCCATGGACTGAAAAGTCGATACAGACCTCAAGAGAATTTTTTTTGCTAGTGGGAGCAGCGTGTAAGCCAGCTGTGGCTTTGACATCTGTCATAAAAGTTCTTGGGGTTTGGATTTCTGATTTAGCTTCAGTCTTCTGAGACTGCAGATGAGTGCAGAGGGGGTCTGGTTCTTCACCATTGCAACTTTTACAACTTCTAAATAAAATACAGCGCTGTTGTGCTTAGGAATAGATATTCATGCAACTTTGATAAGTATACGCTGCAGTCCTAATTTGTGAACCAATAACACAAAAACAAACAAAATACCAGGTGGACCACGCAAAATTAAGTGCATTAAATTTGACAATACATGAGTAATATTGTTTCACATATACAAAGTGAATAATTGTAACATTCAGTCCCAATTCGGAAAAATAAAGTGCCCAGGCATTGAAAACTAATTGGTGAACTTCATGCAAAATGACAGGTGTTCCTCAATGCCCCACATGGTTGTGCACTCAACGTTATCCGTGGACCACCTATCTCTAGGTTGGCCTTAAGCGCCTGGTTTGGGACTAGCCCAATGCACGATGGCAAGAATGGCACCCTTATTTCATTCCTGGGAATCATGCGATCTGGCTGATAGTAACCAATAGGATGATGACCAGCGTGGATATAAATGACAGTGTAGTTTCAAAAGAGCCTTTTTAAACTTTCTCCTCTCCTCCCAGGCAGTAAACCAAGTTTCAGCATGTGAACAGAAACAAAAGCAAACATCCCATAGTGTAAAACCATAAAAAAACTTTGATGGGGAGAAATTATAAGAATAAAACTCACAAGCAAAGTGCCCATAACCTGGCACTCAGTGTATTCCACATTGCTGCCTGTGCATAGGAACAAAGATGGCCACAGCGTTCCAGCGTGCGTTCCAAAGAGCGGAAATGACATCAGCAGAAGTTGTGTCATCAAACCTCAACCGGTTTCGATCAATGGATTGTCATCAGGAAGTGCTGTAGTCTATCTTGATGACATTGTTATCTTTAGCATGGACTGGGTGACCCATCTTCCCAAAGTCCAGGCTGTGGTGGATTCCCTGAGGAAAGGAGGATTTACCATCAACCCTGATGTGTGCCATAGCAATGGAAGAGGTGAAGTACTTGGGGTACGTTGTAGGTAGAGGGTTGGTGAAGCCTCAAGTGAACAAAGTGGAGGTTGTCCAGACTTGGTCCCAACCAGCCAGCAAGAAGCAGGTGCGTGCGTTCCTGGGCATACTGGGTTACTACAGGCGGTTTGTACCCAATTTGCCACAATAGCTGCCCCATTGACTGACCTGACAAAAGGGAAAAAGTCAGTCATGGTTCAGTGGAATGACTGGGCAGAAAAACTTTTCAGAAGCTGACAGCTGTGTTATGCCGATATTCTGTGCTAATTGCCCCTGATTTCTCAAGATTTTATTGTCCAAACAGATGCATTCAGTGAGGGACTAGGGGTTGTTCTGTCTCAAGAGGTCAATGGCGAGGAACACCCAGTAGCTTTCATTAGCAGGAAATTATCGCAGGCAGAAAGGAACTATGCCATGGTGGAGCACAAGTGCCTGGCAATTAAGTGGGCCATAGACTCATTGTGCTATTTTCTGCTTGGGAGAAAGTTCCATCTGGTATCAGACCACGCTCCATTGACCTGGATGAGACAGAATATGCACACAAATGCAAGAGTGACCTGGTGGTTCTTGGCACTTCAGGAATATGTTTGTGGTGGAACACAGACCAGGGAAGGACCACCGTAATGCTGATGCTCTCTCCAGAGTTCATTGTACACTGTTATACAGTGCTCCGACCACCTCCAGGGCGAGGCAAAGGAAGGGGAGAATGTAGAAGGTGCCAAGGATATGTTGTGGAGTGGCATTATTTTCATTCCTTTTAAAAAGGTTCTCAGTCCTGGCTGAGAGATTTCAGGGAAATGCCAACAAGAAGGGAAATTGGTTAGCAATTTCTCCTGTGTTTCTTTAGTTAGTTATGGGTCCCTGGAGTCTGGAGACTTTAAGAGTTAATGGGAGGGATGCGTCTCCAACCTCTCAACCTGGGAGCTGAAGGGTTAATGGCCTCATCTGGGAGGAGAGGTGTGTTAAGAGCATAGCCCTCACCTAGCAGGGATGCTGTGTGAGCTTTGTGTGGGAAGACACATGGCTGAAAAACAGGACGGTTTTTGTCTGCTCCAGACTTGTGTTTGAGCTCCTATAGAGACTGAAGGACTGTTACCCCTCTGCTGGGACAGTTTTATTTCTTTTTGCTGCCAGAAAGCTGTTTTTGTTATTGTTATTTGGAAAAATAAAGACTTACCTTGATTTTACATGGCACCAGCGTGAGCGTAATCCCCCAAAATATCACAACCCCAATGAAAGTCTTAGGAGCAAAGCTAAGTTTTAGACAACAAAATCCTAATTAACAAGAATTCAACTACAGGTGAGTCTAATTATTCATTAATCAGGTGTCCAGCAGACAGTTGATTGTAAAAGGACTGTACTTAACAAAGAAAATCTTTCATGCTGTCAGCAATGACACCACATGGAAGAGAAATGTCACAAGGCCTGAGATAGAAAATAATTTCTTTACACAAGAAAGGTGACAGCTACAAGAAGATCAGCAAAGCTTTATCAGTCAGAATACTGCAGCAAAAGTGATACAAAAATTTCACAGAGATGTCCAGGCCATCCACAGAAATTAACACCTAGACAGGAGCATCTTCTGATGAGAAAGGTTGAAGAAAATTGCCGTGCAAGTTCACTGCAGTTAGCTAAAGAAGTAGAAAGCTAAACTGGGGTGATTATTTCCCATGACACAATAGATGTGTCATCCACGAAGGAAGCCTCTCCTAAAGCCCATGCACAAAAAAGTCCATCCAGAATTTGCCAGGGCCCATGCTGAAAAAGAAGACTACTGGAACTCTGTACTTTAGAGTGATGATAAATGTTTTTGGAACTGATGACTTCAAAACTGTATGGCATCGCAAAGGTGTGGAGTACGAAGAAAAATGCATGGTGCCTACAGTGAAACATGGTGGTAGCAGTGTCCTTCTGTGGGGCTGCATGAGTGTTGCTGATGTCGGGGAGCTGTATTTCATTGATGGTGTCATGAATTCACAGATGTACTGCTCTATGTTGAAAGAGAAGATGCTACCATCACTCACGATACATCTAAGGCCACTCTTCCATTTCTGAAGAAGAACAGGGTGAAAGTTATTCAGTAGCCAAGTATGTCTCCTGATCTGAACTCAACCAAACACCTATGGGGAATTCTGAAGAGACGTGTTGAGCATCTCTCTCCATCCAGACTCTAAAAGAAGTCGTTCTTGAAGAATGGAAAAAGTTAGATGTTGCAATATGTCGCCAGCTTGTTCGTTAAATGCCTACAAGACTTGGTGCTGTCCTTAAAAATCATAGAGGTTATACAAAATACTAGCTGTAGTAGTTTTTGCTGTGGGGTGTATTAATTTTTCCATTAACTAATTTGAGCAAACTGATGATTTTGTAATCTAGGTTATATTCTTAACCTTACTTTCATGTAATAAGCTAAACAGATGTTCTGTAAAACTCAGTTTTGTAAACATTATGGAAATTATTCTTGTGCTCATTGAGATATTGATTAAAATCTCACTTTTCAAAAGGGGTGTACTCATTTATGATGTGCAGTGTGTGTGTGTGTGTGTGTGTGTGTGTGTGTGTGTATGTGTGTGTGTGTTTAATTCCAGTAAGCTGTAAGGACAAAACAGACCCAACAGCACATTTAAGGAAGATGGAAAATCGTAGATAGCATTGTGGTCTGGAAAGGGCACAGACTGAAGTGATACCACATCCAGACCTACTTTACATTAGACTTTACATGTACTGTAGCATGATGATGTCTTTGCAGGGCATTACCTTTTTTTTTTAGTATGCTAAACAAGATGATGTAGTTGCGGATGAAGAAATTAGGTCATGCTGGGCCCACTATATTATGTGCACACACACAAGCCGAATAAGTGGTCCCAGGTAGGGAGAGAATACCAACAAAAAAAAGCAATTCTCCTAAATAAGGAAGATATAGAATTATGCACTTGCAGGAAAATGGGGGTCTTTGAAACATATTACCCCCCCCCCAAAAAAAAAAAACAAATAACACTGAACCTGCTTGGAAGACAAGAGGAAAGAAGCAAAGGGGGAAAAGGCAAACATTTATTAAGATCAGCAAATCAGACAGTCCCATTAAAAAGAAGGTGCTGTTAACAAGATAATATTCACAGTCCATACAGTGCAGCAAAGAATCTCAGGCTAATTGTATACTTCAATAGAGACACAAAAAAAGGGAACTTCCTTTTACAAATTCATGACCATAGACTAAAAGCAAACATTGGGCTCAATTATAGGTGACCTTTTGAATACTGTACAGAATATGAAGCATTAGAAATGCTTTTCATTTTATGCTATTCTTTAATTCTATAATTTTATAATTTACTGCATTATATTGGTTAAAATGACTTGAATAAACTAGTGCAACAGGATCACCTTTGTAACATTCACAGTATATATATATAGAATTTGGATTGTCTGAAATGTGTACAGTACATGCATATGAATAAATAGCTGAAAAAACATTGATTGCTCCCATAGATAATGTGTCTGAAAAAATCAATAACAATGTTGATTTCAGTACATTTATCATGTGGGACATACTGTGGTTGCATACCTGCAGTGCGCCTACAAGTTAAGAGGACAAAGCATACAAAAAATAATGATCAAAATGAAGAAAGAGCAGTGTACTGTTGCAGAACAACACAGTGTGTTGTATATATTTAAGGTGGATTTACAGAGAGGCAGCAAAATATAGGTACCGACTAAGAAATATTATAATAAATGTAAGCAGTCAAGTTCTTAAGTTCTTTTTGCAGAAAATGTTATGGCAAAATCTATTGCACTAAATGTATGTAAGGTGGATTTACAGATAGGCCACGATATAGTGATAGAGGTTGGAGTATAGAAAAATAGAACAATGACGAATGCAATAAATGCCAGAAGTCAAGATCCTAACTTGTTTTTGTTGTAAATATTATGGCAAAATCTAGTGCACTAAACTGTACCAGTTCATTCAAAGCTCTGGAGTATGTGTCTGGCTATTTTTCCCAGATAAGGAAAGTTCTCAACAGCACTGTGAATATGCTCTGTATCTGAAAGTATGCTTTTTATGCTCTATTCTGTTTTGGTTATTTCATACACATCTTAAAGTAGATCTGCCATGAGAGAAATATGTGGGCTGCCATTACTGGCCTCCTATGGAAAATGCTAGATACCTGTCCCTTTCTGGCTTAAAAGTGACCCTGTCGACTTACAGTATCTCACAGAAGTGAGTACACCCCTCACATTTTTGTAAATATTTGATTCTCTCTTTTCATGTGACAACACTGAAGAAAGGACACTTTGCTACAATGTATAGTAGTGAGTGTACAGCTTGTATAACAGTGTAAATTTGCTGTCCCCTCAAAATAACTCAACACACAGCCTTTAATGTCTAAATCGCTGGCAACAAAAGTGAGTACACCCCTAAGTGACAAAGTCCAAATTGGTCCCAATTAGCTATTTTCCCTCCCCTGTTGTCATGTGACTTGTTTGTGTTACAAGGTCTAAGGTGTGAACAGAGAGCAGGTGTTTTAAATTTGGTGTTATCGCTCTCACTCTCTTATACTGGTCACTGGAAGTTCAACATGGCACCTGATGGCAAAGAACTCTCTGAGGATCTGAAAAAAAGAATTGTTGCTCTACATAAAGATGGCCTAGGCTATAAGAAGATTGCCAAGACCCCAAAACTGAGCTGCAGCACGGTGGCCAAGACCATACAGGAGAGGTTCCACTCAGAACAGGCTTCGCCATGGTCGACCAAAGAAGTTGAGTGCACGTGCTCAGCGTCATATCCAGAGGTTGTCTTTGGGAAATAGACGTATGAGTGCTGCCAGCATTGCTGCAGAGGTTGAAGGGGTCAGGGGTCAGCCTGTCAGTGCTCAAACCATACGCCACACACTGCATCAAATTGGTCTGCATGGCTATTGTCCCAGAAGAAAGCCTCTTCTAAAGATGATGCACAAGAAAGCCTGCAAACCATTTGCTGAAGACAAGCAGACTAAGGACATGGATTACTGGAACCATGTCCTGTGGTCTGATGACACCAAGATAAACTGATTTGGTTCAGATGGTGTCAAGCGTGTGGTGGCAACCAGGTGAGGAGTACAAAGAAAAGTATGTCTTGCCTACAGTCAAGCATGGTGGTGGGAGTGTCATGGTCTGGGGCTGCATGAGTGCTGCGGGCACTGGGAAGCTACAGTTCATTAAGGGAACCATGAATGCCAACATGTACTGTGACATACTGAAGCAGAGCATGATCCCCTCCCTTCGGAGACTGGGCCGCAGGGCAGTATTCCAACATGATAATGACCCCAAACACACCTCCAAGATGACCACTGCCTTGCTAAAGAAGCTAAGGGTAAAGGTGATGGACTGGCCAAGCATGTCTCCAGACCTAAACCCTATTGAGTATCTGTGGGGCATCCTCAAAAGGATGGTAGAAGAGCGCAAGGTCTCTAACATCCACCAGCTCATGGAGGAGTGGAAGAGGACTCCAGTGGCAACCTGTGAAGCTATGGTGACCTCCATGCCCAAGAGGGTTAAGACAGTGCTGAAAAGTAATGGCGGCCACACAAAATATTGACAATTTGGGCCCAATTTGGATATTTTCACTTAGGGGTGTACTCACTTTTGTTGCCAGCGGTTTATACATTAATGGCTGTGTGTTGAGTTATTTTGAGGGGACAGCAAATTTACACTGTTATACAAGTTGTACACTCGCTACGTCACATGGTAGCAAAGTGTCATTTTTTCAGTGGTGTCACATGAAAAGAGAGAATCAAATATTTACAGAAATGTGAGGGGTGTACTCACTTTTCTGAGATACTGTATATAAACAGAGGGATATTTGGAGAGATTTTCATTTATAGGTAAAGTTGATCAGGGAATATCTGATTCCCTCTCGGGGGATCAGGAAGAAATTTGTTCCCCTGCAGGAGCAAATTCGATCATGCTTTGCTGGTTTTTTTGCCTTCCTCCGGATCTATTGTGGGTATAGGATTAGAACTCTTTTTTTTTTTTTTTTTTTGTTTGAACTAGATGGACTTATGTCTTTTTTTGGCCAGACTAAATATGTACAGTGGGGATCGAAAGTTTGGGCACCCCAGCTAAAAATTTGTATTAATGTGCATAAAGAAGCCAAGGAAAGATGGAAAAATCTCCAAAAGGCATCAAATTACAGATTAGACATTCTTATAATATGTCAACAAAAGTTAGATTTTATTTCCATTATTTACACTTTCAAAATAACAGAAAACAAAAAAATGACGTCTGCAAAAGTTTGGGCACCCTGCAGAGTTAATATCTTGTACTGCCCCCTTTGGCAAGTATCACAGCTTGTAAACGCTTTTTGTAGCCAGCCAAGAGTCTTTCAATTCTTGTTTGAGGTATCTTTGCCCATTCTTCCTTACAAAAGTCTTCCAGTTCTTTGAGATTTCTGGGCTGTCTGTCACGCACTGCTCTTTTAAGGTCTATCCATAGATTTTTAATTATGTTGAGGTCAGGAGATTGTGAAGGCCATGGCAAAACCTTCAGTTTACGCCTCTTGATGTAATCCTCCGTGGATTTCGAGGTGTGTTTAGGATCATTATCCATTTGTAGAAGCCATCCTCTCTTTAACTTCACCTTTTTCACAGATGGCATCAAGTTACCATCCAAAATTTGCTGAAATTTTATTGAATCCATTTTTCCTTCTACTCGTGAGATGTTCCCTATGCCACTGGCTGCAACACAACCCCAAAGCATGATTGATCCAACCCTATGCTTAACAGTTGGACAGAGGTTCTTTTCATTAAATTCTGTGCCCCTTCTTCTCCAAATGTACCTTTGCTCATTCCGGCTAAAAAGTTCAATTTTAAACTCATCGGTCCACAGAACTTGTTTCCAAAATGCATCAGGCTTGTCTATATGTTCATTTGCAAAGTTCAAACGATGCTTTTTGTGGTGAGGACGTAGAAGAGGTTTTCTTCTGATGACTCTTCCATGAAGACTAGAGATGAGCGAATTATTCAAAAATTCGATTCGGCTGATTCGCCGAATTTGCGGGAGAAATTCGATTCGATGCGAATTTATTCGCCGCAAATTTAACTTATTTAAAGGGTTTCTAGGCTTCAGAGAGCCTTTATATTAGTGCAGAACACTGTACCTTTAATTTAAATGCCCTTGGAGTCTGCTGGGGAAGAGAAATAATACTGTCAGTCAGTATGACATGCAGATGAGTGCTGTCGATCTTAGAATCACCGCACACTTCACTCATTTGGGCAGTCACGGGGCACGACGAAGAAGAAGAAGAAGAATGAAAAGAAGAAGAAGAAGAATGAAAAGAAGAAGAAGAATGAAAAGAAGAATGAAAAGAAGAAGAAGAAGAAGAATGAAAAGAAGAATGAAAAGAAGAAGAAGAAGAATGAAAAGAAGAATAAGAATGAAAAGAAGAATGAGAAGAATGAAAAGAAGAAGAAGAATGAAAAGAAGAATGAAAAGAAGAAGAAGAATGAAAAGAAGAATGAAAAGAAGAATGAGAAGAATGAAAAGAAGAATGAGAAGAATGAAAAGAAGAATGAAAAGAAGAAGAAGAATGAAAAGAAGAATGAGAAGAAGAATGAAAAGAAGAATGAGAAGAAGAATGAGAAGAATGAAAAGAAGAATGAGAAGAATGAAAAGAAGAATGAAAAGAAGAAGAAGAATGAAAAGAAGAATGAAAAGAAGAAGAAGAAGAATGAAAAGAAGAAGAATGAAAAGAAGAATGAAAAGAAGAAGAAGAATGAAAAGAAGAAGAAGAAGAATGAAAAGAAGAATGAAAAGAAGAATGAACTATATTACTATATCAGTCTCTAATGGATGCTGGAGAGTTAAACCCCCTAACACCTGCTGTGCCCATTATGAGGGGTTCCCACCATCCCTGTGCTGAGGTTCTGGGTATGCACACCTGCTGTGCCCATTATGAGGGGTTCCCACCATCCCTGTGCTGAGGTTCTAGGTCTGCACACCTGCTGCGCCCATTATGAGAAGTTCCCACCATCCCTGTGCTGAGTTCCTGGGTCTGTACACCTGCTCTGCCCATTAGGAGGAGTTCTTACCATCCCTGTGCTAAATTCCTGGGTCTGTACACCTGCTGTTCCCATTATGAGGGGTTTCTACCATCCCTGTGCTGAGGTCCCAGGTCTGCACACCTGCTGCGCCCATTACTAGGGGTTCCCACCATCCCTGTGCTGAGGTTCTGGGTATGCACACCTGCTGTGCCCATTATGAGGGGTTCCCACCATCCCTGTGCTGAATTCCTGGGTCTGTATGTACACCTGCTGTGTCCATTGTGAGGGATTCCCACCATTCCTGCACTTAGTACCTGAGTCTGTACACCTGCCAAAAGAAAGTTTCAGGATTTTGAAGGAGCAAAATACAGTAATACTGGAACAAAAATGAGCTGCGTGGTGGAGTTGCCAGAAGAAGAAGAAGAAGAAAAGAAGAAGAAGAAGAATGAAAACAAGAATGAAAAGAAGAAGAAGAAGAATGAAAAGAAGAAGAATGAAAAGAAGAATGAAAAGAAGAAGAAGAAGAATGAAAAGAAGAAGAAGAAGAATGAAAAGAAGAATGAAAAGAAGGAGAAGAAGAATGAAAAGAAAAATGAAAAGAAGAAGAAGAAGAAGAATGAAAAGAAGAATGAAAAGAAGAAGAAGAAGAATGAAAAGAAGAATGAAAAGAAGAAGAAGAAGAATGAAAAGAAGAATGAAAAGAAGAAGAAGAAGAATGAAAAGAAGAAGAAGAAGAATGAAAAGAAGAATGAAAAGAAGAAGAAGAAGAATGAAAAGAAGAAGAATGAAAAGAAGAATGAAAAGAAGAAGAAGAATGAAAAGAAGAATGAAAAGAAGAAGAAGAAGAATGAAAAGAAGAAGAAGAATGAAAAGAAGAAGAAGAAGAAGAATGAAAAGAAGAAGAAGAAGAATGAAAAGAAGAAGAAGAAGAATGAAAATAAGAATGAAAAGAAGAAGAAGAATGAAAAGAAGATTGAGAAGAAGAATGAAAAGAAGAATGAAAAGAAGAAGAAGAAGAATGAAAAGAAGAAGAAGAATGAAAAGAAGAATGAAAAGAAGAAGAAGAAGAATGAAAAGAAGAAGAAGAATGAAAAGAAGAATGAAAAGAAGAAGAAGAATGAAAAGAAGAAGAAGAAGAATGAAATGAAGGAAGAAGAAGAAGAATGAAAAGAAGAATGAAAAGAAGAAGAAGAAGAATGAAAAGAAGAAGAAGAATGAAAAGAAGAATGAAAAGAAGAAGAAGAAGAATGAAAAGAAGAAGAAGAATGAAAAGAAGAAGAAGAAGAATGAAAAGAAGAATGAAAAGAAGAAGAAGAAGAATGAGAAGAAGAAGAATGAAAAGAAGAATGAAAAGAAGAAGAAGAAGAATGAAAAGAAGAGGAAGAATGAAAAGAAGAAGAAGAATGAAAAGAAGAAGAAGAAGAAGAATGAAAAGAAGAATGAAAAGAAGAAGAAGAAGAATGAAAAGAAGAAGAAGAATGAAAAGAAGAAGAATGAAAAGAAGAAGAAGAAGAATGAAAAGAAGAAGAATGAAAAGAAGAAGAAGAAGAATGAAAAGAAGAAGAAGAAGAAGAATGAAAAGAAGAATGAAAAGAAGAAGAAGAAGAAGAATGAAAAGAAGAAGAAGAAGAAGAAGAATGAAAAGAAGAAGAAGAATGAAAAGAAGAATGAAAAGAAGAAGAAGAAGAATGAAAAGAAGAATGAAAAGAAGAAGAAGAAGAATGAAAAGAAGAATGAAAAGAAGAAGAAGAATGAAAAGAAGAAGTATTCCAGTACAGCAAAAAGTGTATCTGCAGAGAGCTCCGCTATTTCTGACAGTTCTCTGACAGTTCCTTCACATTTACAGCGGTTGAAACATTGTATCTATTTGTTTCCGAATAAAAACATCTGTATCCTAAATGGAAACAAATAGATACAATGTTTCAACCGCTGTAAATGAACTGTCAGAACTGTCAGAAATAGCGGAGCTCTCTGCAGTGACACTTTTGCCGGCTGATCGGGAAAAATTTGATTCGTGCACCCGAAGTTGGCTAAAATTCGGATTCGATGCGAATCGAATTTTTCCCGATATTCGAAACGAATTCCACTTCGCCTGGTTCGATTCGCTCATCTCTAATGAAGACCATATTTGTACAAGTATCTCTTTATAGTGGAATAGTGTACCACAACTCCAGTGTCTGCCAGATCTTTCTGGAGGGATCATGCAGTCAAACGTGGGTTTTGAATTGTTTTTCTCCCAATCCTGCGAGCTGTTCTGTCTGATATTTTTCTTGGTCTTCCAGATCTTGCTTTAACTTCCACTGTTCCTGATGACTGTCATTTCTTAATTACATTCCGAACAGAGGATATTGACATCTGAAAACGCTTTGCTATCTTCTTATAGCCTTCTCCAGCTTTGTGAGCGTCAACTATTTTCAGTTTCAGTTTTCTAGACAACTGCTTAGAAGAACCCATGGTGCTGATTGTTGGGGCAAGGTCAGATGAGTCTGGGCATTTAAAACTTTTGAGATTGACATCACCTGGTCTTCCCAGACGATGATTGAGAACAATCCATGACACTGGCAGGTCTCAGCTTTGCAAAGGGGGCAGTGCATGCTACAAATTCTGCAGGGTGCCCAAACTTTTGCAGACGCCATTTTTTTGTTTTCTGTTATTTTGAAAGTGTAAATGATGGAAATAAAATCTAACTTTTGTTGACATATTATAAGAATGTCTAATCTGTAATTTGATGCCTTTTGGAGATTTTTCCATCTTTCCTTGGCTTCTTTATGCAAATTAATACAAATTTTTAGCTGGGGTGCCCAAACTTTCGATCCCCACTGTAACTATATGGAGTGGCTGGGGAGCAGCGAATATGCGGTTTCAACAAACGGACTGCCAGAAAGGTAAGTATTTTGTCTATTCTATTAAAGGAAGTTTTTATACACAAAGTTACCATTGAAAAGTCAGTAAGTTACATGACCGTGTCCTGTTTTTGCATCCATCTTTGCTTTAAAAAAGTTCTGGCCACCAGCAGAAGGTGCAGTTTGGAGACAGAAAACTTTTTGTACATTGAAGTGAATGGGCAATCCATCTCCCAAGAGCAGGAAATACGTAGAGCCAAGAAGTCGCAGGCAGAAATCCAACAGGCAGTATTTCAAATGCATATTTTTTGATTATTGCAACTTAATACAGAGAAAACTAGATATGGCAAAAAATATATATGACATTAGTTTTTGGTAATGCAAGATATTTGCAGAGCTTCAATAAAGCCATTAAAAATAAGGTCTTAAAACCATTATTCAGCAAATAAAACTGTAAATAATGTTTGGCTAGAAAATTCTCAAACATACATATAAGCTTTAGGAAGGTTTTATCATGGTCACGTGATAGTTTACGTTTTTGGGGTTATATTCGATATGTGCAAAGATAGATCACACAAATACAGGTGTACCTCGGTGTATGAATTTAATGCGTTCTCCGGGACGTTTCGCATTGAGAAAAATTTGTAAACTGAAACACTGTTTCCCATAGGAATGCATTGAAAACCAATTAATCCGTTCCATAGTTCAGAAAAAAGTTTAAAAAAAATTGCTGTCACTATAAGTCAGTGCGGGTTTTTAAATATAATTACCGCCTTTTTTTTCTCTTCACTATAGCTCAGAGAATCTGCTATTACTTTCCCCCCAGCTAAAAGAAAGAAAGTTCCCTGTTAGTTTATTTCCCAGAGTTAAAAGAAACAATGTTTCCTTTTAGTTTGTTTCCTGAGATAAAAGAAATAAGGTATCCTTTAGCTCCAAGGAAAGTGACAGCTATTTCTGTGAGCTATAGTGATAAAAAGCCGGCAGTTGCATCTAAAAATCGTCGCTGGCATACACTTCGTATTGGGAAAAAGTTTGTAAAGAATTTGTAAACCGAGGCATTATTTTCAATGGATTTTCATTCATAAACCGAAAATTACATTAACAGTGGTGTTCGTAAACTGAGGACCACCTGTACTTATAATATTTAATTAAGTAATGACACATACAGATAACAAATGTAATAATATTAGGAAAATATAACAATACGTAACTAAAGATGCAGTTTTTTCGCCACGGAGTCCCATCCGCTTTTTAAATGTTTTGGCACAGGTGATCAGACGCATGCATGATAGCTAGATCTGATACAAGACTAAATATTCCAAGTTATCTGTAGCATATAGAACTTGTGTGTTAGCAATGACCAAACCCCAGCCAACTCCCCTTGCAAGCAAAATGGCCTTTTAAGTACCTGGTCAGTTTGCAATGACATTCCTTTGGTATGAGGTCAGCTAAGGTAACCAGGATATTAGAGGTTTTCTTAGATATTTGTGATACAACTAGACAACTTTAATAAGGAAACATTAAAGCAAACAATAGAACATGTATTACCAAACAAACTCCCTATCCTACAGAGGGTGACAAAATTGTCAGGGTGAGGAGCTTTCTAGAAAAGGGGATTGGTGATTGTTGTAGAGCTTCTGTCCAACCAGGATTAAACAGAGTTCGCTGGACTATTCTAAAGCACTGCATGGTCAATCTTTTTTTTTTTTCTGCTTACAATGCAAGAAGACTCTGGGGTAGATTTACTAAAGACAAATAGACTGTGTACTTTGCAAGTACAGTTGCACTTTGCAAATGCAGTTGCTCCAGAGATCATCCAAATGTGTACCAGCCAAAATAATGTTTCTTTTATTTTCCTTGCATATGATTGATTATTCTTTGCAAAGTGAAGCTTCCCCTCATTTACTAAGCACTGGATCAACTGCACTTGAAGAGCAGGAGCCATTGGTTCCTGTTCCTGTCAATCAAATCCTGTGAGGAGGGAGTCAGGGGGGACGAGCCACACTGTGTATGTCTAAGCAGCTTGCTAGATGGGCAGACACTGATTAGGAGGAGTGTAACGGAACCGAACCCGACTGCACTAGGGTATTTCCTTTAGACTCCGGCTTCCCTGTCCGAACACAGATCCACGGAAACCACCGCTGACCACACAAGACACCAGTCTGTATAAACATAGAACTCTTTATTTGAAACTCAAACTGGCTTCTTATACACTCCGGACAAATCCCCCTCCCTGCATAATGACACAGGGCGTGGCAATCTATAATTAGCAACAAGAGACACACACCAACAGACAGTCCCATCAGGAGGGCTGCTGGAAACACCCCACACCAAGCCAATACACAAACACATACATCACATCCCATAATAGTTTGCAAGCAAGACACACAATAGAACAATGGGACCACATGGCAGTAAACAATGAAAAACCTCCACACCAATATTAGAACATTTCACCCTGTACCCCTAACAAGCACAGGGTGACTTACACATAATAGGGATATGGGGAGCTGAGACAGGGATCTCCCCACTCCTCCAAAGGGGGCTGTGTTCCATGGTCCCCCCACCCAAAGTGACTCCCGTCACAAGGAGGAGCTACAATCGCTAGCAAGGGACCCCAGAAGAGAAGGTTCAGGACTGCCTTGTGCAATGCCAGTTTACAGAGCAGGTAAGTATAACATCTTTATTATGTTAATAAAATAAAAGCTAAGCCTTTACAATCGCTTTGAATAGACCATTTGGCACCATTTTCAGTGACAAGGTTGCACTTGTACCTACTCGCTCTCTGCTTAACATGCATGCTAATATAAACAAAATAAAAAAGTGAGCGCTCTCCCATCAGCAGCCAGTGCACCAAAGGTAATCTCAGCAAAACCTTCAAAAATACACATAGATAAAAAGTGCGGCGCTAATACATATAAGATCTATGAACACATATATATCTCAGATGATCTGAAAAACACACTGTGGTATATAGCACTAGACAGAGAAAATAACTAATAACTAATGCATCAGGTAAAATCACTAATAAATCAGGTAAAATTGATAGTAATGTCCAGACAAGTTGTCGCAGGATCCTACATAGAAGCTTAATATGCCAGGATCAAATAGTAAAATTGCGCACTCACCGGACGCGCTATGGACAAGCGCATATGTTGTATGACCCCTGGAAATCCCTATATACCAGAGTGTGTTTTTCAGATCATCTGAGATATATATGTGTTCATAGATCTTATATGTATTAGCGCCGCACTTTTTATCTATGCATGCTAATATGTTTGCATGTGCATGCTAATATACATCTTGCAGTGAACCTTTGCAAAAGTCTTCTTGTTCTAGTATATGCTGGACTATTCTTACAATATGACAACAGCATTTGTATAACATTACAAATATAAACAGATATATAGATAACAATGGTAGGAATAAATGTATCCCTAAGAATACTAATTGTTGAAATACAGGGCATGAGGTCACCTCTCATTGCCTTTTTGGGAAAATTATTCAAGTAAAAAAAAGGGGTTATTCTTCTAGTTGAAGCCAGTTGTCAGATACTCACTGAAGAAGGCCTGCTGTATTAATTTCTTTCAATTAATTATATAAAAATGTCAAACCAAAGAAAAATTGATGGTGTTTTCTAAATTTAGCAAAATTTTAGTTTTTCCTGAATTACATTTTAATTCAGCTAATTGATTTTAAATTGTTGCTTTGAGTTGCAAGAATGTTGACCTCAAGTCTGGCTGTGTCATTCAGATGACATACTTGTCAAAATTAGCCATAACACTTGGAAATCTTAATGTCTACAATGTGATAACATCATTTGGCTCTTAGCCTTCTCAGTCTTATGTGGCCTTTTGTTATACTATATACCTGTGGCTTGAGCCTTGTGTTTTTTCTAGGTTGTCTGTAAGCATACACCAATCTGATAATCAAAGAAAAAATATAATTGTATAATAAAATTACGTTTTTTACCCAAAGGCCCCAAACTACGTGCTTTTTATCTTCTTTTGTTTTCAAAACATAGAGACAAATTAATGCTCTTGTGCATATCACTTCATTCAATTTGATGTTTATGCTCTTGTAATATTAATTGGGCTATATTTTGAAGTGTAAGTGTTAATGATTTTAGTATGCGTTTTGATGTGTAAATATATGCAGCTGGTGATCGTTGTTCTAGTCCCTGAGCGGCCCAGATGACAGAAGCCATTTACATTGAAGGTAATGATCAATATTCTGCATACAGTAACCAGCAATCAGCATGCATTTCACTGTTTCATTTTTTTCCTTCAGATTTCAAAGTACTTTTGACTGGAGCACGTTAGAGGCCCAGGCATTTTTATGGGCTTTAACTGCTATTTCACTGTGTGACAAATTAATAAACCAAACTCATTTCTCAGACCTATTTATAGGATTCTGATATTTTTCTCTAAGCTCTAAGTATCCGCTCTTCAAAATAGCTGAGGCCTATTATAAACAGCTTTGATTTACAGTAGCATCCAGCTGAATAGAGCCACAGTTGGACATCTTTAGAAAGTGAAAAGTTTTTATTTGTGTCAAGTACAACTTTTAAAGAGGCATTAGGGAGCAGCAACTGTATTATTTTAAACCTTGTCAACCGATTTCCCGCCGCCCTATAGCAGATATATTGTTACAGGGCAGCAGGGGTGCACAAAATCACATATATATATGATTTTGCATTTCCGGGTAGGGGGTGCGCCACTTTTTACGGCCTCAGCTGTCAATCACCGGGTCCTAGGTGGTGATTACTCGCCAGCACCTGGTGATCACGGAGTGTGCTTACAGCTGAAAGCACTAACACAGCCCACAGTAAAACAGCACACAGTTAACACTTTGATCGCCCCTCATGTTAACCCCTTCCTGCCCAGTGCCATTAGTACAGTGTCAGTGCTTTTTCTTAGCACTGATCACTGTGTTGTTGTCACTGGTGATGTCAGTTCCCCTAGTATCAGAATGCCTGCTGCAGTCCTGCAATAAGTCGCTGATCGCCGACCATTACTAGTAAAAATAAAAAATAAAAATCCCAGTATATATACCGCCATTTGTAAAGCTATAACTTTCACGTAAACCAATTAATTTACATGTATTAGGATATTTTTTTTTGCAAAGACGTGTAGCAGAATACATTTTGGCCTAAATTTATGATGAAATTTGATTTTTTTACTGGACATGTTTAATAAAAGTCAAAAATATTGTTTGTTTTCTCAAAATTGTTGGTAACTTTTTTTCTTATAGCTCAAAAAATAAAAAACACACAGGCAATCAAATACCACTGAAAGAAAGCTCTATTTGTGGGGGAAAAAGGATGTAAATTTTGTTTGGGTGAAGCGTTTCATGACTGCACAATTGCCAGTTACAATAACACAGTGCTGTAATGCAATAAAATGGCCTGGTCAGGAAAGGGAGGGGGGTAAATCCTCTGGAAGGTGGTTAAAGAGGTATTACGGTACTTTTTTTTTTTTTGGTTAGGCAAGATGTTACATTATAAATGTTATTTAGCATAGGCTTATGAACATTGAAGTATGCTTTTCAGGGTTTTTTTAGTAATGCGGTTGGGTAGTGCTTCGAGTTTATGTTCCCCTTTTTGTTGTGATTGTTATTAAAAATTAGAATTATTTTTTGGAAGGAATGTGATGAATTTATATGCAGAGCTCCCATTGGACAGAACAACACTAGTAGTCCTTTCTTTTCTTTACAGTTCTTTTGCAATTCTGAAATAAAAGCCAATGTATGGGTAAACAAGGTAAAAATAAAAACAGGAACAATATTTCCATCATGAATGCAGTCTTTTAGTGCTGCTTCTTCCTGCTTTGCTACCCGAGCCACTAAAATAGAAGTACTGTATGACATATACAACAGTGATAAGAGTCTTTACAGAAGACACACAGGGGTTGATTTACTAAAACCGGAGAGTGAAAGATCTGATTCAGCTGTGCATGGTAACCAATCAGCTTCTAACTTTAGCTTGCTCAGTCAAGCTTTGACAAAAAAACCTGGAAGATTATTGGTTTCTATGCTGAGCTGCACCAGATTTTCCACTCTCCCGATTAAGTAAATAAACCTCATTATCTTCATTCTTCTTTTGACATGATCCGCCAAATTTCAAAGTTTGTGTGAGCAGTTCCACATTTAGTCTATTCTGCCTGTGCTGAATATGTTTCACTAGTCAGACTAGTGAAGGAATTTTTCCACACAAACTATACACAAGCAAATGGACATGTCTGCTTCCAAAATAACTGGGGAAGGGGGTTTTCTTAAAGCCCAATTCCAGACAGTACAAACATAAGTGGAAAACTGCAATCTTACCTTTAAACAATTGTAGCACTACCCTTTTGGGGGCCGCTGGAATTGTTTGGGTCCCCCTAAGCTCTGCACGGCCAGGCAACATGTATTTTCCACACTTACACACTTTAGTCAGTAAACAGTCCTTGAGCTGTTTTTTTTTAGCTGGTTTTATTAAGGTGTTAACAACTTGGATGGGGTCTAGGGGTATATGGGATGCCCAAGGAACTGCAAACTTGAGGACAAATACTGTGCAAAAACGCGGATTAGCAAAAATGGAACACAGTCTCTTTAAGGAGCACTGATGCACCTCCTCAGACCCCGGATGAATCCTCTTCACCCAGCTGCACTGAGGGTACCCCTGGGCAAGTTGTCCCAAGAACTATCAATGAAGTAGTCCCAGATGAGAACTAGTTGGGTCTTGCACCTGACCGCCTTCTCCCCTTATCTGGCCCAGGGGGTGTAGGAGTACCCACACTGTCCTGTCCTGTTAGCTTGGTTGGTTGGTATCTGCCTTCAGGCTTTTTGCTGGGCTGGCTCCTTCCCTGCTGCACAGGTTGTCATCCCAAGGAGAGGGTGGGACAGTAGAGATCCTGACTTCCAGCATCCTGCCTGTAGGTAGGCTTCCTTCCCTAGGGCTCCCTTCCAGGCTCCACACTCCAGCCTTCCTCTCAGTCCATCTTCCACCCTGTACTCTCCGCTGCTGCTCAGGCTTTACCACATTACTTTTGGCACATGTGGGGTGTTTGATCCTGGGTAGTGTGTTTGTGGCCATTTGGTTATTTTTCATTTATTGCTTTGTTGTCCTAGCATATCACTTGTTTTATTATTTTTTCATGGTACTTATTATGGATGGTCTGTGTCTGCCTGGAATTTTCCATGTACTATGGCGACCATCTTGTGAGTATTCATTGCCTGCTTTGTTTGTTCCACTTTTTCTGCAATTTGTCATTTTTATGTAGGAACCATTTTGCTAGCTTGTTTTCAGCTAGGATTTTGCATTTTTTTTTTATCAACTATTGTGTTTTACTCCTTTTGTGATCTTTCTTTGACCTTTTCCCTGCAAGTGTCTTTTAACCCTTGCACTGTGTGAGGTTATCACTAGCGTGTGTTGGTGGGTGAGACTTTGGGTTTATTAGTCTGTTCACTTCTGAGTTGTAGTGTCTTGAGAAAGATGAACTGAACTTAACTGAAACATTGACAATAAAACACTGCTGTTTTTGATCTTATTTCTCTGCAAGACCCGTGAGTGAATTTATATGGATTTCTTTGTGGGTGAGCACCTGGGCATTTATCTCAAACATAGAGTGCCATGGCTACCTTTGTAACTATATATATTCACTGTATTGCCAAAGGTATTGAGATGCCTGCCTTTACACATACATGAACTTTAATGGCATCCCAGTCTTAGTCTGTAGGGTTCAATATTAAGTCAGCCCACCCTTTGCAGCTATAACAGCCTCAACTCTTCTGGGAAAGCTGTCCACAAGGTTTAGAAGTGTGTCTATGGGAATGTTTGATCAGAAGCGCATTTGTGAGGTCAGGCACTGATGTTGGACAAGAATGCCTAGCTTGCAGTCTTTGCTCAAATTCATCCAAAAGGTGTTCTATCGGGTTGAGGTAAGGATTCTTTGCAGGCCAGTTCCTCCACCGAAAACGTACTCATCCATTATGGACCTTGCTTTATGCACTAGTGCGCAGTCATGTTGGAACAGGAAGGGGCTATCCCCAAACTGTTCTCACAAAGTTGTTAACATAAAATTGTCCAAAATGTCTTGGTGTGCTGATGCCTTAGGTGTTCCCTTCACTGAAACTAAGGGGCCATGCCCAACCCCTGAAAAATAACCCCACACCATAATCCCCCTCCACCACTCTTTACAATTGGCACAATGCAGTCAGGCAAGTATTGCGCTCCTGGCAACTCCCATTCTATGAAGCTCTCTATGCACTGTTGTTGTGCTAATCTGAAGGCCACATGCAGTTTGGAGGTCTTTAGTTTTTGACTCTACAGACAGTTGGTGACTTCTGCGAACTGTGCGCTTGTTGTTTCCAGTTGTTTCCAGTTGTTGTTGTTGTTGTTTCCAGTTGCTTCCACTTTGTTATAATACCACTAACAGTTGACTAGAATATTTAGGAGCAAGGAAATTTCACAGATGGACTTCTTGCACAGTTGGAAACCTATCACAGTACCATGCTTGAATTCACTGAGCTCCTGAGAGAAACTCATTCTTTCACAAATGTTTGTAGAAGCAGTCTGCATGCCTTGGTGCTTGATTTGATACACCTGTGGCCATGGAGGTGATTGGAACACCTGAATCCAATTTTTTTGGAGGGGTGTCCCAATACTTTTGGCAATATACTGTGTGTGTATATATGTATATATATATATATATATATATATATATATATATATATATATATATATATATACAGTATATATTGTACATTCACAACAGTCCCTGTCCTCAAAGAGCTTACAGTCTATGGTACCTACCTCACATGCAAACACACATATTGGAGCCAATTTAGGCGGGAGACTTTGAAGTGTGGGAGCACACCGGAGTACTCAAAGAAACCCATGCAGGCACAGGGAGAACAAGCAAACTCCATTTAGGTAGTGTTGTGGTTGGGATTCAAAGCAATGACCTTACTACTGCAAGGCAGAAGTACAAGCCACTAAGCCATTGTGCCACCCCACAATGTACTAAAGGTTTCCCCAAGGTTCCACTTGATTGTCTGTTTCCACTATTTGTGTGTCAATGAGTTCCATTTGCACTTGAAACTGAGCTGGTGTGTTTCTATAAGTGAGCATTGACCCTCATTTACTAAAGGAATTGAGCATGTTGACTTTGCAAAGTGGATTTTTAATTTGCAATGGAATTTCTACTTCGCTTATTGAGTGTGGTGAAGCTCTGCTGATGTCAGTCATTCAGTTATGTACAAGAAGAAATCTTGTTTTTCATTTTTCGATGCACATCACGTTACCAAACTAAGTGAAAATTCTTTTACAAGTTAAAATTTGCTTTGCAAAGTGAACATGCCCAATTCCTTTTGTAAATCAAGGTCACTGAATTTATTTGCTAAACACTAGGGAATTTTACCAAACTAGTTACTGGCTAATAATATACAGAAAATCTGAGTTAAAAAATAATTTCCTTGTGTGATTATTGCTGTACACTTGCAAGTGAAAGTCACATATAAATTAACTATTGATTTTACAAAATATTTATGCTGCAATTAATACTCAAACACACTTAATACATTTTCTTTAATATCTTTTATGGGTTTACTTTGAAACCAAGGCTCACCTTGTTCAATAATGGTGTAAATTTATATACCTTTTCCTCCTTCTTTTCTCTCTTTCCTCTCTCTCTTTCCTCCATCTTCACGTTGTTGGGTCTGTCCTGCCACACCTTGTGTTTTGTGGTTTACTGGTTGCTATTGGTAAACTGTAGACTGTAAGCCTTTAAATGTAATATTAGGCATGTCATTTAAGCAAGTTATCATGAAAACGTATTTGGACCCCAATTTGCTTACTGAAACCTGCTCTCTACCTGATTAGATGTGCAGCATCTTCTATGCACTAGAGTATCCCAGGAGGCCATTTCTAACCCAAAGAAGATGTCTTCATCCTGGCTAAATTTAAAGGCAGCATCCCAGGTGTTTGACTGCTGGAAGTCAAACAATCCGAAGGGTCAGCAGCAGATCGGTGGCAGATTCAAGCACTTATACAGTGGGGCAAAAAAGTATTTAGTCAGCCACCAATTGTGCAAGTTCTCCCACTTAAAAAGATGAGAGAGGCCTGTAATTGGCATCATAGGTAGACCTCAACTATGAGAGACACAATGAGAAAAAAAAATCCAGACAATCACATTGGCTGATGTGGAAAGAATTTATTTGCAAATTATGGTGGAAAATAAGTATTTGGTCACCTACAAACAAGCAAGATTTCTGGCTCTTACAGACCTGTACCTTCTTATTTAAGAGGCTCCTCTGTCCTGCACTCATTACCTGTATCAATGGCACCTGTTTGAACTTGTTATCAGTATAAAAGTCACCTGTCCACAACCTTTAACAGTCACACTCCAAACTCCACTATGGTGAAGACCAGAGAGCTGTCGAAGGACACCAGAAACAAAATTGTAGACCTGCACCAGACTGGGAAGACTGAATCTGCAATAGGCAAGCAGCTTGGTGTGAACAAATCAACTGTGGGAGCAATAATTAGAAAATGTAAGACATACAAGAACACTGATAATCTCCCTCGATCTGGGGCTCCATGCAGATCTCACCCCGTGGGGTTAAAATGATCACAAGAACGGTGAGCAAAAATCCCAGGACCACACAGGGGGACCTAGTGAATTACTTGCAGTGAGCTGGGACCAACGTAACAAAGGCTACTATCAGTAACACACTACGCCGCCAGGGACTCAGATCCTGCAGTGCCAGACGTGTCCCCCTGCTTAAGCCAGTACATGTCCGGGCCCGTCTGAAGTTTGCTAGAGAGCATTTGGATGATCCAGAAGAGGATTGGGAGAATGTCATATGGTCAGATGAAACCAAAATAGAACTGTTTGGTAGAAACACAACTTGTTGTGTTTGGAGGAGAGAGAATGCATCCAAAGAACACCATACCTACTGTGAAGCATGGGGGTGGCAACATCATGCTTTGGGGCTGTTTCTCCGCAAAGGGACCAGGACGACTGATCCATGTACAGGACAGAATGAATGGGGCCATGTATCGTGAGATTTTGAGTGCAAACCTCCTTCCATCAGCAAGGGCATTGAAGATGAAACGTGGCTGGGTCTTCCAACATGACAATGATCCCAAACATACCACCCGGGCAACGAAGGAGTGGCTTCATAAGAAGCATTTCAAGGTCCTGGAGTGGCCTAGCCAGTCTCCAGATCTCAACCCCATAGAAAACCTTTGGAGGGAGTTGAAATTCCGTGTTGCTCAACGACAGCCCCAAAACATCACTGCTCTAGAGGAGATCTGCATGGAGGAATGGGCCAACATACCAGCAACAGTGTGTGCCAACCTTGTGAAGACATACAGGAAACGTTTGACCTCTGTCATTGCCAACAAAGGATATATAACAAAGTATTGAGATGAACTTTTGATATTGACCAAATACTTATTTTCCACCATAATTTGCAAATACATTCTTTCCAAATCAGCCAATGTGATTGTCTGGATTTTTTTTCTCATTTTGTCTCTCATAGTTGAGGTCTACCTATGATGCCAATTACAGGCCTCTCTCATCTTTTTAAGTGGGAGAACTTGCACAATTGGTGGCTGACTAAATACTTTTTTGCCCCACTGTATATATACAGGAAAAAAATGGCTGCTTGAGCATCCCTAACCTGAGTGTAAACGCCAGCTATATGTAGCACAACCCCCTTAGGAATTGCTGAGTTATTTTCGGGCTCCCTGTCGCTCTTGACCCCACTCTGAAAGCCTAACCCCTGCTGACACCACAGTACACTTTTGGCCAGAGTAAACTCAAAATTACCAGAAAATAGACTCACACACAACTTAGTGTGAACTGGTACTTTGTTTATATCGGTGTTGAATATGAGCACAGTAAAGCAGTACAAAGTTATAGGCATGTATATAATAACAGTTATCACTCTTGGCAAATTTAAGCAAAGGTCAACATACATATAGCAAAAATCTCAGTCTATTCTGGTTTCCTGCAATTCAGAATTTAACTAAAAGCCTCAACTGTGAGATGTTTCTGTCTCCCATGAGCAAAGGAAAACCATTAAAGAGTAAGACTAGGACACTTTGGGCCCTCAGAAGCTGATGACAAGTTTCAAATCTGATGTAAGGAAAGCGCTCTTTAATTAGGAAGACTAATGTCCCTTTAACTGCAGTCTTAACTGGAAGGTCTTCTGAGTTCTTGTTGGGGCCTAGTTGGTGCACTAAAATAATTCAGATCTCCTTGGTTGCAACAGGTGGAAATCCCTCAAAAAGAGTTATGCAAGCACAAGCACAATCCCTTTAAGTAATGGTTAACTTGGGCAATACCCCTTTAATGCACAAGGTGAAATGTAAGCAAGAAGTTTAGGGGTGGGCAGAGGCAATTGTTGACAAGGGGTTAATTCCTTTCTTGGATAGAGTAGCAAATAGAAACAATCACAAGTGTCATTTGATGGATGTAAACAAATTGCAGAGGAAGCAGTGGTGTGGCATGACCCACGGAGGGCGGACACTGCAGCAGGCTCTGATGACTGGATTATGCTAGAGATTTTATTTTTATTTATTTATTTCAGGTACTTATATAGCACTGTCAATTTACACAGCACTTTACATATATATATTGTACATTCACATCAGTCCCTAACCCTCAAGGGGTGTACAATCTAAGGTCCCCTAACTCACATTCATACATACACAGATGTGTTTGCTAATAGGACAGGTGAACTAGGCTTCAACTTGTGTAACTGGTGAACAATGTCAGTAACTAGACAGGGAATGGCTGATTCAGTAAAACATCAGTGACAACTTATTTGGCTGGAGATTGGGACTCTCTCACCCGATCTGTGGCATTATCCTCGTCGCTGGTGGTCTCGCTGTAGATGGGGTCCCCCAGCAGTCCTGCGGTTCTTCCTGCAGAGTTCACTAGTTGCTGCAGTGCTTTGGGTCACCGGTCGACAGGGTAGTTCTCCAGATTCTTAGGCTATGTCAGCAATCGGCCATTCCTCCCTCTTTCTCCACTCTCTCACTCTGTGGCCTGGCCCTGTACTACAGCATTCTGCACAGCTTCCTCCTCAGACCTTCCTTTCAGCTCTTTTCCAGCTCACTTCTTGCCCCTGTTACCAGCCCACATGCCAGCTCCTCTGGGAAATGTAGTCCCCTAATTTGCTGCCTGCCAACAAAGTCCTGCAGTTCAGCCTACAAAGTCCAAAAAGCCTTTCACCAGAATGTGTGACACTGAGCTGCAGGACACTGCCACCTTGTGTCTTTTTCAACATCGTGCAGTCTGAATAATAGCAGGGTGTTACATATATTCACAGTGCAAGTCAAATCAGCTTCAGCTATTGATGATCTTTTCTTTTATTAACATCCACCCTCGCAAATACAGAATCAGAAAAGAAGTAAGATGATGAATAAAATGTATGGACATATATGGATTTTCCTTACTTTCTGTGGTAAGCAGTGGAGTTTTGCTTTAACAAAAAAGGCAGTACAGCTGTTTCAATATGTGTTTATGGTGAGCGTTTCATTTGCTCTTCAACTTTAGCTATGGAGGCAAATAGAAGCGCAGATCATTTAGTTGTAATTCATTTAGTACAACAGTTTCCAATCAAAAATGTTGAAGCAATGAACAACAAATAATGAATAGTGATGTATTACAGCTACAGCTCATAGGTAGAAAATAAATTATATTTCTGTCCAATATATGTTTTCTGGTATTCTTTGACTTTTTCTATTATTCTATGCATACTGTACATTGACTTGTGATTTTGGTTGATTCATTATCTGCCTTATTTGTAAAAATTATTACAAACTGTTTTTTTTTTTAAAGACGTGTGTCTGCCTTGGAGGTAAACATAAGCTTAATGACTCTACTAACAACATTCCGAAAAATGCATAAGCTTATGTCACTTTTCAGCGGGGATGATTCTCACATCAGTGCCTTCATAAAGATAAGTGACACACAAATAATTTAGAAGAATCCCCCTCGCTGGGGTTGCTATAATCCTGGCAACTGTGAGGGTGAGATAATCTGTTGGTAAAACATGCTGACCAGTCTGTAATTCTAAAGAGAACGAAATGATGTTTAAATTGGAATTAATGTGTCGGGTCTATTATCAGCTCTATCTGTCTTGCATTCTTCATCTTTCCTTGAGGACTGCACACAGAGAAAAATCAAATGCATTTTCCTTATGTTCTGTCACTGAACAAGAAAAATAAAATTTCCCTGAAGACCGTCCAGTTCTAATCCGTTTAAACCCAATCCAAGGAGCAGAGACAATCAGTAATGACCCGACACCACTTCTCGCTCCTGGAGTCACACTGCCTTGGATGGAGACAAGGGATGAAAGGTGCTCAGTGCTGTGTGGCTAATGTGCTTGTCTGAATGTATTTATTAAAAAAACATCCTCCAAAGCACCTCCGCAGATCATCGAAGGAAGACTTGCTTGCTGTTGTCCATCCCTATCTATCCCTAGGTATAAGTCAAATTGCTGTTATCTAGATACTTTATATTGACAATTTTCAGCTCTCTTTTTAAGAATCTACTTTTTTCCACCATGCTGTTTGTTGCACTGCATCTTTAAAGTACTTTTTTGATTATTTTGAAGCAAGATAGAGAAGGACAAAGTGCTTTGGACTAAGTCTACAGTGCTTAAAGGTATTCTGGAAAATAATAATATTGTGGAAGCAATATTTTTTTATAGAGAGAATTCTAATTCACTACCCAGTGCAATACACTATTTGTAAATTTTAATATCGGCTAGGTTTTATATCCATAAAACATAGTATTAAACCATTGGCTATTGTAAAAGGAGTAATCTGGGATATATAGGACAGTTAGGGCGATTGCAATCATATGTTCTTAGAGGTAATTAAAGCAGTGTTTTGGAGTGAATCCCCCCCACCCCAATTGGACTGCAATGTTAACCCCACCTAGCTGTCCCTTTCTTTCCTCTACTGTCCTCTGTATCAGCCTTTTATTGCAAAATACACAAGGCAGAGAAGTGGTAGTCATAAACTGGGGAGCAGAGCTGTTGATGGCCAGCACAGAGGACACATAAGAAGATATTACAGTGGCAGCTTATGTATTTTTTTTTCTGTAGCTCTACTATAAAATTAATAACCAGAACCTCTGATTTTTGTGTTTTGAATTATTAATATGTATCAGTACAAGAGGACAAACAATGAAATTCAATGTTCTTTAAAAGTAGTGGCCTAGTTGTGGTTGCAACTGGTAAAGCTCCTGTTCCTACACTGCTGGTTGTCCCCATAATTCTCAAAATAACAGCATGGCTTTTAATGCCATGCCACAAAGATCCCTTCTATGAAATTATAGTTTTAAAATAGCCAATCACATCTTTTATTCATGTAATAAAAATATTTTGTTGAAAGTTCATTACTGGTTGCTCTCCAGGACTGATCTTTTTTATTGGGTCCTGTACGCACACAAACTTTAGCACTTAAAGGAACACCCTTCAGCTTCATTGCTTTTGCACTAGCTACTTTGACTGGTTCTTACCCTCAAAGTTGTAACTGTGTGCAAAGCTCATATGAGATGATGGTATTTGTAGTGACAAAAGAGAAAAAAATAAGTGGTTGATAACTGTACAGAGAAAGGCTTCCTCTTTGTCTTAGACTCATATAGGGACATGCTAGCTATGCCAAATGGTAAATCTGACCATGATGCTATACTTCACGACAATTGTAATTTGCTATATGGTATCAAAGCCTATGATTCTAGTGGCCAGAAATGAATTCTTATATTGAGGAAACGGTGCTGAAATGTGGACTGCTTGCAGCATAGCACCTCCAACCGAAACTAATGCAGCCAAATGCTTTTTGGAGATAGATATTGGGGTTGATTTACTAAATCAGAAGAGTGCAAAATCTGGTGCAGTTCTGAATAGAAATCAATTGGCTTCCATTTTTTTTCTTTTCTTAAAGCTTAACTGAACAAGATGAAGTTAGAAGCTGATTGGCTACCATGCAAAGCTGTACCAGATTGTGCACTCTTCGGGTCTTTTACTGTGTCTGAAATTGCCTCTGCTTTGGTTTAAACATTAATAAACAAATCTAACATGAGACATGTCAGCCTCCAATGTAAACCTTTAGTGACTTTTTCTTTCTTTCCATGGTTACCCAACTCCCTCTCTTCTCAAAAGCACATGCTTATCTTCCCTCTGTACTGCACTGCTCTGTTCAGGAGCGAAGTCAAATATTTAAAAGACATAAAAAAAAAACACTACACTATACAATACAAGCTGTAATATGTGTAAGTGCAGAGCTTCAATATCAGCTATTGCATAGAGTGATGAACAAATCCTAATAAATGAATGACAGACAGTTGAAATAATCCAAATAATCAATTACAAATACTGTGAAAGTTCATTGCAACAGCAGAATCCTTAGGTGAACCAAAAAACATAAGCTGAAAATCCCCACCAAGAAACACTCTGAGGCTTGACAGAGTGCATGTGACCCTCATGAAAGTATTTAAAACAATGCTTGTTATGCTGAATTTTCCCTAGCTCTGTAGCCTATGGGATGGTCTCTCCCCTACTGTTCTCTTACAGGATCTAACATTAATCGTGTAAAGAATTCAAAATAACACTTCCTATAGTGTAAATCCGGCAGGTAAATTTATTAAAACCAGTTAAAAACACTTATAAAATGTAAAGCTTGAAATCAGCAGGAAGTGTTGCACTTCTATATATCGAAACCAAATACTTGACTCTTGCATGTGTAGGTGAGCATGTGACTCGCTCCACCTCTCCTATGTGATGGCATGGACGGTTTTGGAATGGCGAAGCATTGTCAAATGGGGTGAGGAAGGAGTTAATAGCTATGTGAAAGCTCTGAGTTGGTTTGGAGCCCAAATGGGCTTTTTCCCTGGTCTCAGTGGCCAAATACAGCAGTTTACAACTGAGAAAGGGTAATGTATTTAAGGCAAATTATTTACTTATATTTTTTACCTAGTGTAGACATTGAAAAGTTCTGAGACTGCTGCCGGATTCAGCCATCTTGGATGTGAGGTCAGAATTCTCAGCAAACTCAAGAGTTATCACTCAAAGTGACGCTATATTGTTTCCATTCACTCCATACTAAATAAAAGCTTACAGTGGGTATAGAAAAGAATCACTCCCTTTTAAAATAATCACATTTTGTTTGCAGCCTGAAATGTAGACACACACTTTTTGTTTTATCCAGCTGTATTTACTCAGTGCAACTTATAACATCCAAGTGAAAGATATAACACCAACATGTCAGAATGGTTTTGTTTTTTTTTTTTTTTTTTTTTTTTTTTTTCAATTCAAGAAACAAAATCACTGAGTTGAAAAAAGGACCACCCCTCCTAAAAATGACTCAGTGAGGTGCAGCTATTCATCTTTTCAATGGCACACAGAGCCATTTGATTTTTAACTGTGATCTTTTTGATTTGCTCAGCATGAAAAGAGCTTCCCTGGAGAATTTCAGTCTCTTATAGTGCACCTGAAGCAAACAATCAACTATTGGTGGCAAGAAACTGTCAAAAGATCTCTGGAATAAAGTTGTGGACAGGCACAAGTGAGGAGATGGATACAAAAAAAAATTCAAAGGCTTTATCAATGCCTAGAAGCACAGTGAAGTCTAATATTAAGAAGTGGAAAGTATTTGGTACAACACAGACCCTCCCTCGATCAGGATGTAGCTCCAAACTGGATGAAAGAGCCAGGAGGAAACTGGTTAGAGATGCTTCCAAGAGGCCTACAGCAACTCTGAAGCAGTTGTAGGAATTTGACAAAAGATTGGTCACTGTGTGCATGTGACAACATTATCACAAATTCTCCACAAATGTGGCTTTTATGGGAAGGTTTAAAAAAAAAAAAAAAAAGCCACATGCAGTCACCAGTGAGCTTTGCCAAAACGCACCTTGAACATTCTGAGGCCACATGGAAAATGGTGTTATGGCCAGATGAGACTAAAATGGAATTATTTGACCTCAACACAAAATGATATGTCTGGCAGAAATTCAATACAGCTCACCATCCAAATAACACCATTCCTACAGTAAAGCATGGAGGTGGTAATATCCTGTCAGGATAGAAGGAAAAATGGATACGGCAAAATTCCATCAAACTATTAACGAAAATATGCTGCGCTCTGCCAGAAAGTTGTCAATGGGTTGAAGGTTTACCTTCCAACATGACAATGACCCAAAGCACACAGCAAAAAGGACCACACAGTGGTTGAAGGAGAAAAAGGTGAATGGTCTTTGCATGTCCTAGTCAGTGCCCAGACTTAAGCCCCATTGAAAATCTGTGTAATGACTTGAAGACTGCAGTCCACAAACTGTCACCATCAAGTTCAACTGAACTTGATCAGTTCTGAAAAGAAGAGTGGCTGAATATTGCAAAGTCTGGATGTGCAAAGATGTGCATACTAAACCGACTAAAGGCTGTAATTAAAGCAAAAGGTGGTTCAACAAAATACTGACACAAAGGGGTGATCCTTTTTCCAACTCAATCATGCTGTTTTTGAATTAAAAAAAAGAAACATTCTGACATGTTGGTGTTATAGCTTTCACTTGGTTGTTAGAAGTTGCACTGAGTAAATACAGATAGATAAAACAAAAAAACAGTGTGTGTCTTCATTTCAGGCTGCAAAGCAACAAAATGTGATTATTGTAAAAGGGGGTGATTCTTTTCTATACCCACTGTATGTAGGGAGGCGAGGGGTGGAGATTCTGGGCCAGAATAGAGAGTGATTAGATACTCTCAGAAGAGAGGAGGTCTATGAGGAGAAACGAGGGAGGGAGCTGCACTAGGGAATTGACTCTTCCTCAGTCAAATTTGCAAGCAAATTCAGAGGCACATTTCAAGTCAAAAAAATTACGGAAAAGAAAAAAAGGTGCAAGATGGCATTTAAACTTTGTTTTTTGCTTTGCGATCACCTGCACTTTTTTCAAGTTGGTGACAGGGTCCCTTCAGGAGGAGTGTTGATGGTGAGATTAGTATGTTTAAGCTATTTTCATTCATTTGAAAGGTTTATATTGTGATGCTGGCCTGTATACCAAGAAAGTTCATTTTTTGTTAAGGTAGTGTCTGTTAATTGGATTTGTAGTTATTTGTGCTGCAAACATCTCTATCTTCTTGCACCCTGTAGCCATATTTGTGCACTTTCAACAACACAGTTGAGTACTGTCTAAAGCTCTGTGTATTGGTATTGCTTGGACTTAAGAAGATGGGAATACACCCCAAAAGCTTCTCCTAAAAATGGGTTCTTAGTGCAAATTAAGGAAGTATCATGGACAGCACTTTGTTGTCTTGTTGGCACCATATAGTATTCTCTTTTGTGTTATCTGTGCTTGGTGGCAACTAATGATGGGCTAAACAACCCCCCTGTTAGGTTCGTGGTTGAACATTCGAACCTACTGAAAGTTCGACTGTGAACTTCAAACAGGGACAATTTACTGAGCAGTATATTACCACATCTGAGTATACGTTCAGTTACTAAAATATTGCATCAGTTATATTAAGTCATGCAATATTTTAGTAGTGAAACATTCATTCATTAATTTTTCACCTGTCAGTGGGGTTCCCTGCAAACAGCTGAATGTCAAAAGAATTGTTGGCATTGCCCAACTGTTAGGAATATCAATTTAGGGCCCTCTCCTCCATAGAACAAACATACAGCTCAAAATACTTTGGGAACAATGCAAGACAAATACCTAGATGTGTGATGCAGATTTCAACTTCTTTATTATTGATCAGGCTTTAAGTATTAAATGATAACACTGCATATTTCAGGCGGTTTCCATAAAGCACCAATCAGAATACAGAAAAAGATTTCAGTAAACTATTGCTAGTCATAACAAAAATGCAACAGAGTAGTAACTTCTGCAATTTCTCACAGAAGAAGTGTGTGCATAGATAACAGCATTTCAATCCCAAGGGAACATCTTGTATGTAAAATAAACCAGTTAGTAGGCACAAAGCAAAAGTTAGTTAACTATTAACCCTTTCACAAAGTGACAACTGCTGTATTCACCCTTACTGAACGTGTCATTGTCACCAAATTGGGAATACACTGTATACAACAGCACACTCCAATTAGGCCACAACATGCTATTATCAAACCACCCATTATTTGCCTCAAACTTCCTAGTCCAGGTATCCATCCAAATACCCAGTCCCACCAATTACCAGTAACATCCTGTTTAATTCCTGAGGCCAACTCATGCAAAGCCTTTATATGTGATTGTATAGAGGTGGCATGATCACTTAATTTAAAACCGCACATTCCGTCAAAATGTTCGCAACCATAATTATGTTTAAGCAGTAAATAATCTATAGTCACTCAATTCTGAAGCACAGCTTTATGGGTTCCATGGAGATCGAGCAATAGTTCCTGCAAAGCCATGGAAGTATTAAGATATTAAGACTTTTTGCCATAATACATGCTAAAGCAGTAACAGATCAAGTGGATGTCTGTGTTGGGGCAAGGGGTCAGTCTTTTGGGGCTGCGGGCAAATGTACATCAAGTCCTGTGGGCAGGGATGGACTGATCTTTTGAAAACTTGGGCACTGCCCGGGGTCAGTAGGGGGCCCCATGAGATGCCCCTGGTACCTTTTTCATAGGCTTTTTTGAGTTTGGGCAAGAACACAGGGGTACCATGATCCCATATTGCCTGGGGGCCCCATGAGTTGTCAGTCCGCCCCTGTCTGTGGGTGATGATAACATGTACTAATCACCCAAATCAGGAGAAACACTATCACTGTAAGAAAGCCTATTAAAAGGAAGGTTTTCCAAGAGGTTTGTGGATGCAAAGGTACTGTGTATATATATATATATAATTCCTAATTCCTTCATTGTCAAATCTAATCCTGCATCTTCTTTCCAGACCTTCTTAAATCTTTTTAGGAACTCCATAGTGGATTCCTTACTGTCCTACTTACAAGCAACTGCTGTAGCTAGTGACTGTTTATCTTTCCATAACATTCACATTTCTTCAGTTAACTATTTCCACATCTGTTCCTGTCCCACGACAGTTCTCCACTCGTAGTCTGCAGACGGTTTAAGTGGTTCATGAAAATCATAAATAGTAGGCACTTTTGGCCCAAATCCAACCTGATTCCATATCATATCCCAAAATTCCATTGATGATTATCCTCATGTCCTGTTGTGAACATTGTTGTCCCTGAGTTGCTCTTTTCAAGTAGTTAATGGCAGCAGTTGGGTTTTTCCATGGATCAGGACAACCCTTTATAATGCCATTAACTTCAGTCATTTCCATTGGCTTTATCACCACATCATTTCCCACAATAATGTAGGGGTAAGTTTGGGTGGCTATCTTGTCATATCCTGCATCTTTTCTGGACCTCAAATGATACTTACCGAATTCTTCTGAATTATCCTGCTCTTGCTGACTCACCTCTACATCTCCTGTTGAATCCTCTGACTCCTCACTTGCTGCGCCTCTCTCCTGTACGGTCTGCTTTTTTACTATTGATGTCTGTCTGCCTGATTTCATTGCCTTTTTTTCCTACCTTGCCTTTTTTACCTTTTTCCTTCTTGGTCCTGGGGGACAGAACAGCCACAGTTTGCTGCATCTAGTCTAATGTATTTTCCAACGTAACGTTTGTTTCTTTCCACTCTTTATTTATTTCTTGCATTGATAAACTTGAACCTGGCTCTTCTCCCGAAGAATCCTCCCCATCACGACCGATTACTGCCAAATGGCCTCCTTCATTGGTGGGAGATGGCGGGGGCTCTTGGGCTGAGGCAGAGTGTAATGCATGTTTCCCCCGATTATGTGACAACAAATACTCCTCATCCTTATCCTTAGGGAGCTGAGGATACAGCTGAATATAATCAGGAAGTGCAGTGGCAGGCATCAAAAAGTGTCACAAAAAGGGTTATTACTCTGTTTAGTTACTGGGGCAGAAGGGCTTGGTGTCGGGCGCTTATATCCTGAGGTATACTTCAACAAATTCAATGCACCCCCTATCATATATTTCATATCCAACTCAGGATCTGGACCAAAATAGGGAAAGGCAGTTTTGTCCCCTAAACATAGCCCTTTTATCATATCCATGTGAAAATCATCACTGTCCCCATCTCTGGGAGAAGGAATGTTACTACTCATGTTTGAACTTCACCCCGCCTGGCTGTCCACCCATGGGACAACATAATAATCATCCCAAGGTGACACTCGGGTAACATATTCTTTACATGTCTCATTAGCTGGTACTTGGGATTTTTCTAGAGCTGATCCATCTTGGATTAAAAAAAACAGCATAGGGTCCCCCCTCCCATCCATACCAAGCCCTTTGGGTCTCATATGGATTTTGAGGGGAACCCCCATGCCAACATTTAAAAAAGAAATGGTATGTGCCCCCCCCAAAATCCAAACCAACCCTTATCCAAGCATGCAACCCGGCAGGTCAGGAAAGGGGGAGGGACAAGCAAGCGCCCCCCCCAAACCATACCAGGCTACATGCCCTATACATGGGTCCTACCCCAAAGCACCTTGTCCCCATGTTGATGGGGATAAAGGCCTCTTCCCCACAACCATGGCCAGTGGTTGTGGGGGTCTTCGGGCAGGGGCTTATCAAAATATGGAAGCCCTCTTTAACAAGGGGGAACTAGATCCCAGCCCCCCATGTGAATGAGTATGCAGTACATGGCACTGCTACCCACTAACAAATGCAGTGTAAAAAAAAAAAGGATACAGTCTTTGACAAGTTCTTTATTAAAAATAAAAATGTTCTTCGAAGTAGATACAATGCCCGCCACCACAGCCGACCCGAAAAAAAACAAAATCTGCTCTACCCTCGAAGCTGGCTCCCACCATCTGACAGCTGCGCCACGATGACAGTTCTTAAATAGGGTAATGACAATACAAGGGGGTGGGATCACCCCATCCACTTGTGACATCATCATGCCCTGTGATTATCCAAAGCTTTGCACCTGACCTGTGGTCAAGTGCAATGCTTTGGCCAATCACAATGCACTGTCAGGGCGCAGTGCATTGTGGGGTGTGGCAGGCGAATAGCATCAACTTACGTTCAACTCGAACATGCAGCTCATCACTAGTGGCAGCACATTGGAGACATGTTTTACTCAACATTTAACAGGAAACAAACATGGCTAAGCACCAAGCTATATTCATCTGTATCCATATTATTGCTTGTGTAATTTTGTGTAGGAGGTTGGGTCATTCTAACCAGCTTAAAGTGACACTAAACTCTGGTTAAACAAGAAATCTATTCAAGTATGTATTCTTAACTCAAAAAGTATCTTCTATGTCTTTCAGCCTCCTCCAAATTCTTTGTTGTTGCTGCTGACTTCCTGTTAGAGGGTGACTAGGTTCATTTCCCATGGACCTACTGTATGCAGGAATATGTATGTAGGACATATAGGGAAAACACAGTGTGGCACCCTCCTAGTTTAGCTAGGGGGAGCTAGACCGTAATGGCTAGAGAGGAGCTGATGAGCAGCTCAGGTGAGATAGAGGGGTTAAATTCTGGTCAGGACTGAGAGAATCTGCTGGCTGGCCCCTCTGGAATTCCCCCCCCCCCTGAGGCTTTTGGAGGAGGGCCTTGGAGGCAGTGTGTGGATCTGAGGAGTGGTTGGCTGCACTTTTGAGGGACCTTAGCCAATCCCCAAAAGAAGGCTTGGCAAGTGGCTAGATTCCCTTAAAAGGGATGGAGCCTGCTCAGTAGCAGGAGAGTGGTGGTGGAAGTGGAGTGAGAAGCCGAAAGATATGAGGCTGGAGGAAGAAGGCAGCCCAGAGGCCGGGTGGGATGGGGCCTGCCTGCAAGCCTGGAGCTGGAAAGGAGGAACATTCGGGACTCACTGGCCACCTGAGAGAGGACCATCTGTATGGCAGGAAAGGAGCAGCCCAGCTGATAGGCTTGGGAGCAGCAGCCATTCTGCAAGTGGTACAGGAGAGGATCTGAGTACACGTGCAACTCCTGGGTGGACAGGGGAAGGAGCACTCTGCTGGTAAACCAGATTATCCCTCTACTAGTGACTGCACATCTTACCTAAAGGTACAGGAGCCAGATCCCCTGTTCAAGAAGAAAGTCTTCAGATTGCTGGGTGAAGAGGAGTTCATCTAGGGTCTGGAGTAGTACATCTGTAGCTGCTGGCTAGCACTCCAACAGAGACTGTATCAGAGAAAAGTTGTGAAGTTGTCCTTAGATTTCGGTTCCCGTGGACATCCTATACACCCTTCTACCCTATCCAAGTTTAATCCCCTCAATAAAATAACAAAACCAATTCTCAAGGCCTGATTTCTGTCAGTTGATGAAAGCTGTGTTGAAAATGTCAACTGACTGGCTGTGCAGGTCTATAGGGGGACTCAAATTCATCAGCAATCCTTAAGGGGGTAGTGCTACAACAGTAAGAAATCATTTTATTTAACCACTTCCCATCCAGCCCTTGTTCATAAATGGCCGGATGGGAGCAGTGCAGGAGTGGGTGGCCATTTATAAACGGCCTCCGCATTCCCTGCCTGTGCGCGTTCCCAGGGAGCGCGCGGCACCGCAATCCGATTGCTGTATAGGACCTTTGTGTGAGGTTCCAATTCATGTGATCACTGATTGAACAATCAGTGATCACATGAATAGTAGTAAGCAAGATGCCACTTCCTGACATCATTGCTTGCTACTAGTGAAATGTGTGAATGATCACAGAGGTCACATAGTACAAGGCTATTCACAAACGCCTTGTACCATGTGACAAGCTGTGACCAATAACAGCTCTCACAGTATTTCTCAATGGCTGCAAGAATGCAGCCAGAGAGAAGGAGAAATGATTGCTTTTATAGCCTTTTTGGGTGTAAAAGCAATCCGTGTAAAAAAAAAAAAAAAAATCTTCATCACCCCCCACAAGTAGTACAGTGTCACTATGGTGACACTGTACTGCTAGAGTGACAATATGTTAAAAAAAAATAACTAATATAAAAAAAATAAAAGAAAAATGTAAAAGAAAGTTAGAGGGGGCGTGGTCTGCCGCGGCTGGAAGATGACCGCATAGAGAGGGAGCTCCCGCCGGCCAGATCCCTCTATATCGCCACACTACGGAGCGGGGTGAGAGGGAGCTGTCACATCATGGGAAAGACTGACCGGACCTCATCCGGTACCCGATCGCGCTCCCCACGGGGCCAGGGTGTGCAGGGGAGACACATAACGGAGCTCTTCCGCTCCCAACAGCAAAGGGAGGGGCCGCAGCCATCTCCTTCTCCTGCTGCATCCCCCCCCCCCTCCTCTCTACGGCTGCTAATACAATTAACCCTTCCTGCTCTGACATGCAGGCAGCTACAGATACAGTGCCTCAGCATGATGTCCCCTCTGCCTCACAATCTCTGTCCCTGAGGGATCTTCAGGCTGTGGCTGCTGACATTAAGGCCACCCTGACAGCCACACTCACTGCAGCATTAGGGGACCTGCATACTGATTTAAGGGCCATGGGTTCACGATTGGATCACGTGGAATCCACATCCAGGCAAAATGGTTCCGCAATTCTTGATTTACAACATCGGTCAACGATACACATGTCAACTATCAGAGAGCTCCACAGGCATATTGAGGATTTAGATAACCGTGGCCGCAGGCATAACATCAGAATCCGCGGTCTCCCAGAATCAGTAGAAAATACCGATATTCCCAAGACAGCAATGGCCATATTCAATAACCTCCTTGGTCGCCCGCAAGCAACCCCGATTGACATCGAACGTGTCCACAGAGCGATCCGCCCCAGGAGGGGAGATGCAGACCCACCCAGGGATATCGTTTGCTGCCTAGTCAGTTTCCCGCTCAAAGAAGATGTCCTCCGCTGTGCTAGAGACAGAGGGCGCCTTTTATATGAGGGGACAGAAATACAACTGTTTCAGGACTTATCTAGCACCACCCTGCGCCAACGGCGCGCTTTACGCCCTCTTTTGGATACGCTCCGATCGCGTAACATTCCGTACAGATGGAGGTTCCCCTTCTGTCTCTCTGTACAAGTTAGTGGCCGTTCTTACAACCTGCGCACCCCTGAAGAACTGCCCTCTTTCTGTGCCTCCATAGACATCCCGCTGATTGACCTGCCTGATTGGTTCAGCTCCATGAGATTGCCGCTATCCCAGGATTTGGCAGCCGAGGATAGTGCTATGGATTGGCGCGGTCAGTCTTCTCGTAGAAGGTGGATGGCCCCATCGACCCCTCCGAGACCCCTCATGGGGGACGCCACGACTACCTTCAGTCCGACGGCCTCGCCAGCACACAGGAGGCCAAGACGCGAAACCTAATGGTCCCTGTTCTTCCCTTAACATTGCTACTTTGATGCATACCCTGCTGAGTACGTTCTACTGTTACTGCACACCTTTTTTCGTCCACCCGCCCCATATGTTCTAATTGCGCACTTGCGCTCTCTGATCAATGCTCGTCGGACTCCTACTTTACCACCTTTACTATTTATCCGTCAAGATTGCAGCCTGTGCTTCATGGAACTCTGTCACTGCCCTATGCGCAAATAGTGGGCCTCCACAGCTCCTTCATGCCTTACAAGGGGTTGGGAGTTGGCCCCATTCTAGCTGTCTCGTCCTCATACAAGGGGGATCAGTTTTTGGGCTCTGCCTTACTAATCGTCACCTAGTCCTCCGCACTGCACAGCGAGTCCTCCGCCTCCAGTTGGTTATCGATTGGTGCCTTCTCCTAGCCTTCTATTTCCTATTACCATCTGGAGGCATCCTGGGCGATGAACATCCTCCGACATCGTCTTACCGGCAAGCTCTGAACTTCGCCCTCACATCTTTGCAGACGTCCTACTGCTCGCTTGGGGCTGTTCGGTGATGGATTGTTCGCCCCCCACATCCTCTCCGTGGACATTGGAACGCTTGGCCTTCCCGATCCTATGGCAGTGGACACTGCTCAATTTGTAATGTATAATTTCTGCGTGCATATGTTAGTGTCTCTAAATTTCGACCGGGGGGTGGTTTGGGGGGAGATGGTTATTGTTTGCGGGGACGGATAACTGCTTTTTTTCGGGGAGTGTAAATGTTCTTTTAGTCAGTGGAATCTGATTGTGTGGACGAGCATCACCTCTTCCCGCTACTGGCTAGACATTTCAGAATGGTACCATGTCATTCTCTTCAACCCGGCTTTTACTTGGCCGAAATGGCATACCTGAGGGCCTACGTGCCTTTGATCACTCCCATGCTCACTTCCCTCCTTCTCCTCCTCCCCACTCCTACGCCATTCCGAGAGAGGTGATGCTCGTACCCTTTGTTTCCCTGGGGACGCTAGCTACTATCTTTGTGTGGGGGGGGTAGGGGGAGGAGGGTTTTCTATGTCTTATTTAGTCCCCTTGATATTCATATATTTGTGGGAGGATGACGGGCCTTGATCTTAGGGGACTTATTAGTAACGGCTGAATAGGGGCTTATTGATGTTTTATCTGATTTTGTCATGCTCATTCCTGTTTTGATATTGTTGACTTGTTATGTTTGTGCCTTGTGCTGTGGTTTGCCTGTAATATGTGCAGGGGTCTTCCGATATTCTCCGTTCAGTGAGGTGCCCCTTTACTATCTCGCGCCCACCTTGGCGTAGGCTGCTCTTCCCAATGCGGTCACTCTGTAAGTGCCTTACACTTATATAATACTAAGCGTAGCTAGACCCCTTGCTCGGCAACATTTCACGTGTGATACACCTACTAAAGTTGCCCAGGTCTTCTTCCTCTGCATGTCACATACCACTTCATCTCCCATGGAAGACCGGTACCCAAACCTTTATATGCCCCACCCCTGCGGACTTCTGACATCACTTACATCTCTCGAACCCCGCCCCCTTGTTCTTGCCTTTTGTTTTATAATTTCTCATGGGGGGCTACCGGCCGGCGGATGCACACTTCCTGGTTTCACGCTGACCTCGTTCCCCACACAGTGAGCTCGGCGAGCTTCCACTGATCCTTTTCATTCGGCTTCTATCCGTATCTTTTTTCTGGGCTTCTCTTCTTTCTTTCTGCTCCTCTTCCCTTTCCCCGACCCTTTCCCCTCTTCCTGTTTTCGTTCTCTCACGTGGAACAGCGGGTCTGTTTCTCTAGCCGTATACTATCTATATTCTTTTTTTTTTTTTTTTTTCCTTCCCCCCTCCTTTATCCCATCCCACGGATCCTCGGCATACCGAAGCCCCGGACTCAGGCTCCGCCTTCCAACAGCCATGCTTTCTTCCGCTTCACAGACGGGACAACTGTCTCTGAAACTCCTTTCACTTAATGTCAAAGGTTTGAACATACCCGAAAAGTGTTCCATGCTCCTCTCTTACTTACACAAACAGAAAGCGGATGTGGTCTTTTTACAAGAAACGCATCTTCGCCAAGACTCAATCCCAAAGCTTTACAATTTCTACTTCCCCACAGTCCTCCACGCCGCCAACCCCCTGGCTAAGTCTAAGGGGGTTGCAATATTGTTCGCCAGACACCTCCAGTTTCATATAACGGATTCCATGGTGGATCCTGAGGGTAGATACCTGTTTATAAAGGGAGTATTCGCTAACAGACCTATCACATTCGCCAATGTCTATGCCCCCAATGTTCAACAGGTCTCCTTCATGCGCTCAATCGTCTCTGCCCTAGCTGCTTTCCAGGAAGGGTTACTGGTACTTGGAGGCGATCTGAATGTCCCCTTAAGCCCTCTGCTAGACTCCTCCTCGGGAAGTTCTTTTCTGCCCTACAAGGCTCTCAGGCAAATACATTTACAATTACAGCTTCTACAATTACATGACACCTGGCGTACACTTTATCCCACTGTTAAAGATTATACTTTTTTTTCCCCACCTCACAATAAGTATTCTAGGATAGATTACTTTTTTTTGTCGCAACCAGATCTCCCTCTCCTCCATGCTGCTACTATTGAACCGATGGTCCTTTCCGATCATCATCCCATCTCCATGACGCTACGGTTCCCCATCTCGCACCCGCGCTCCAAATACTGGCGTTTGGATGCTTCCCTTCTTACGGATGTCGCTATTGTTCAGGAGCTCCGCTCTAATATGGCTGAATATTTTTCCTTGAACAGCTCATCAGACACCTCACCCATCACACAATGGGAGGCCCACAAGTGTGTCATACGGGGTAGCCTCATAGCCCTTGCGACGAGACGTAAGAAAGCCAAACAGGAGCGTCTGAAGCTCCTCTCAGATAGGATCCGCTCTTTGGAGAGAGTACACAAACGGGTTCTGGCTGCGTCGACCCTTTCGGAACTCACGCATGCACGCACACAGCTTCTCACGGAACTGGGTAAAGTGGTTAGAAAAAGATACATTCTTACACATAAGCTCTATTATGAGTTCGCAAATAAGAGCGGGAAATTTCTAGCTAGAGCTCTTCGGGAGAAACGGGCTAGTATGACGGTTCATAAAATCAGAGGCTCTGATGGCATTGAGGCTACATCTAACCCCGATATTGCCGCCCATTTTGAACGCTACTATAAATCTTTGTACAACCTCCCTCCGGAACGTCCCCCCATACATTCGGACAAATCTAGAACTACCTTGATCTCTGAATTTCTCCATCTCTACGGTTCACCCGCCCTCTCCGAGGATCTGGTACGCGCTATGGAAAATGATCTCACCCTACTTGAACTGCAATCTGCAGTAAAACAGATGAAACCGGGGAAGAGCCCGGGCCCCGATGGTTTTTCAGTAGCCTATTATAAATCCTTTTTAGATATACTGGGTACTCCATTTCTTGCTGCTTTTAACACTCTCGCTCAACCTTCAGGGCCGCCTAACCACCTGTTGGAGGCTCACATTACAGTTATCCCCAAAGACGGGAAGGACAACACCCAGGTTTACAATTATAGACCCATTTCCTTGCTGAACGTGGACGTCAAACTATTTGTGAAGATCATTGCTAATCGTCTTCTTCCCTCGCTTCCCTCCCTGGTCGATTTGGACCAAGCAGGATTTATCCCTGGTAGAGAAGCAAGGGACAACACTATCAAGGCCCTTAATCTCCATCATTGGCTTCGCAGGTCTAACACGCCGGGTTTTTTCCTCTCCTTGGATGCAGAAAAGGCCTTTGACAGGATTGCCTGGGATTACTTGAACGCGTCTTTGCTGGCACTGGGTTTGGGTGAGAAGATGCTCAACTTTATCATGGCCCTCTATTCTGCCCCTACTGCCCGGGTCCGGGTGAACGGCCATCTGTCAAACTCCTTTCATTTACGGAACGGCACACGTCAGGGATGCCCCCTCTCCCCACTTTTGTTTGTCCTATCCCTTGAGCCCCTGTTGCGGAAAATTCGTTTAAACCCTGATGTTAAAGGAATCACGGTGACAGACAAGGAATATAAGCTTGCAGCTTATGCGGATGATATTCTTTTGTTCCTGGTGGACCCTCACATCACTCTTCCGAACCTACTGAAAGACTTTGCCCTTTTCAGATATTTGTCGAATTTTAAAATCAATTTTTCCAAATCTGCTGCCCTTAACATTACTTTGTCTGCTGAGCTAGTCTATGCTTGTGAGGCCCAATTCCCATTTCACTAGGAAAGGGATTCCCTAACTTATCTTGGTATCCAGCTCACCAGCAACCTTGATGACCTTTACGTGAAAAACTTTCTTCCCGCTCTTCGCTCTATGCAAGAAGACCTCAATAAATGGCACCGTCCTTGTTTCTCGTGGTTTGGAAGGGCAGCGATCATTAAAATGAATGTACTTCCCCGTCTCCTGTATCTCTTCCAAACATTACCAATTCACTTACCTCTTGCTTTCTTTGCTTCTTGCAAAAGACTGTGTTCACTGTTCCTTTGGAGCCACAAACGTCCGCGTATTGCCTACTCCCAATTAACCCTCTCTAAACTTAAAGGGGGTATAGGATTCCCTGATCTTTACCTTTACTATTGGGCGTGTCATCTTTCCCGGATAGTTGATTGGCACGTTCACACTGCCTCTAAAGACTGGATATCTATAGAGAATGCTTGCTCACCCTTCCCCCTGGCATCGATTCCTTGGCTTTCGCCGAAACACACGCCACAAGTTCTTCTCACCCATCCTTTGGTGGGACCTACGTTAAAAATTTTCCGTTCGGCTTGTAGATCTGCAGCCATTTCTGGCACACCCAACCCCCTGACCCCCATACGCCTCAACCCTGACTTTCCCCCTGGAATGCATAAAGACTTTTTAATGAAACACTGGCCACACAAACAGATCTTAGTGAAACATTTTCTCCACAAGGGCAAGGTGAAAACACTCCGAGAATTGCAAGAAAGCCTGGGTATTCGTGAATTCCCTTTCTGGGTATATTTCCAGATCAGACATTATCTGCTCTCTCATAAACCCCCTCATAACTGGCATCGCTCTCTTACCCCATTTGAATCTGCATGCGCAAAGGCTGAACCGCGGAAACATCTGATCTCGGAGATCTACCCACTTCTAGTGGAGAGCCGGTCTTATGACTCCCTCCCCGCATGTCGGGCTTGGAAGAGAGATCTTAATGCTGAGCTGTCGGACTCAGACTGGGACCTGGTCTTCCAATACTCTCATAAATGTTCCCTCAATGTCTCGACACAAGAAAAAAGCTACAAAATAGCCTCTAGATGGTACCAAACTCCCTCAAGAATTCATCATTTTAACCCCGCCTTCCCCAACAGCTGCTGGAGATGCGGGACCCCGGATGGGTCCTTTCTTCACATTTGGTGGTCTTGCCCGATTCTTCAACCATTTTGGCAGGAGGTCCATAGGTTAGTAATGTCTATAAGTACCTTACCCTTAGCTCTCTCTCCTGCTCAATTCCTCCTCCATCATTCTTCCCTTCCCAGGGCTCAGTACTTTAAATCATTAGCCATGCACATGATCAACGCAGCCAGACTCTGTATTCCGGCTCTGTGGGGCTCCACTCGCTCTCCCTCTATACGTGAATGGCTCACCCGAGTGGGTAAAACGGCGGACATGGAAGAACTGGTTGCGACTGCTCTCGACACTCCTACGAAATTCTCTCACGTATGGGCCTGTTGGACCCATTTTCTGACTACCCCGGAGTATCGATCCCTCATGGACCAGCCCGTCTGAACCTGATTTGGACTTCTCGATAGTGTTATTTAGTAGTATTTGACCTGAGGGTGCTATCATACTCCCCCCTGTGTTACACGCGCATTCTTTCGACGCCGATGAAAGCGTAGGTTCCACCCACTCCCGTTACTGTTTGTATTGAGGATAAGATATTTTTGACAGTTGTCCCCTCTCTTATTTTACCCTCCATATTTGCTTCCCTTCCCCCCCCCCCCTTTTCTCCCCCCCCTCCCCCCCCCCCTTTTTTTTTTTTTTTTTTTTCTTCTCTCTTTCTTTCTTTCCCTTTTTTCTCGCCTTCTCTATTCCTTTCTTTTCATATGCTTACACACGTTTCGGACAATTTTTCCAATAGAACATTGAGTAGGTGGTCAGCATCACCTCCCGCAATTCGTCAGCGGTTCCCACGACAATTACTCCTACATTCGCACAATTCCATCATCGTATTCTGTAGTATTGACTTCTACTTAGGCATCGTATTTGCTCGTCTCCCCCCTGCAGATTTTTACCGCAAGACAATATGGTAGGAGGCCAAACGTCTCTTTCTTTTTAGCACTTGACAAGCATACCTAATTATTACAGGCACAACCCTGTCGTGGCCTAGTTCATCCACACTGTTTGGTTTTGCATTGGACCTCATTTGCCTTTGTATGATACATGCTTTGCTGTATGTCCTCACTCACACTCCATCTGTACATTTTCGTGTGATCATTTGTATCTTGTTTTCAATAAACTTTGTTTTTTGGAAAAAAAAAAAAAAGAAAGTTAGAAAAATTATAATTTTTTGTTATAAACTAATTTGGGTTTTTTTTTTTTTACCAAACAGCTGAATACATTTTGGCCTAGATTTATGAAGAAAGATTATTTGCTAAATTTTATAAGAAAAACACTTTTTTTTCAAAATGTTTGGACTTTTTAATTTATATAGCAATGAAAAAAGTTTTATATGTCTCAAAAAAATGCAAAAAAAATCATATGGGTACAGTGTTGCATGACTTCACAATTGTCATTCAAAGAGTGATAGCACTGAAAGCTGAAAATTGGTCTGGACAGGAAGCGGGTGAAAGTGTCCAGTCTTGAAGTGGTTAAAATAGATTACAGGACCATTAAGTGATGAATGTGCATGGGTTTTTGGGAGGAAAAAGGATATCATTTAGTGTCACTTCAAGTTACAAAATCTTAGGATTATTATTTTTTTTTTTTAGTGTGTCACCCAGCAATATCTGATTTAATTTAATAGGACAGAGTATCCATTTAATTATTAGGTACACTCTAACACTGCAGAGAGAACTTCTGAGCTATGTGTTTACTCAAGTCTCTGGCTGCTCAGGATAATAAGTGGGTGATGTTTTGTGCAATCTTCATTTGGAAAGTGTTTCATATTGTTACAGCAACTGGTGAAGAAAAACAAAAAACTCACGATTTTCACATCTATCTCCAATTCCTTCTTGTGTTGTTTTTCACAGCTGTATAAAAACACTATCATTCTAAACACATTCATGTTAACTGTTTGCTGAACAGATATGTGAGTTTTATTGTTCTCTTAAGGAAATACAAGCTGCTCTTTTCAAAAGGAAAACATCCTTTATATGTGTTACTCTGCCTTATTTGTGTTGCTTTTGTGTGTGCATCCCTATGGCCAGGGGCCGACTGACCATTTGGAAATTCGGGCTCTGCCCAAAGGCCCGGGGTCAGTAGGGGGCCCCATGAGATGCCCCTGGTACCTTTTTCATAGGCTTTTTTGAGTTTGGGCAAGGACACAGGGGCCCCATGATCCCCTATTGCCCAAAGGCCCCATGAGTTGTCAGTCCACCCCTGCTACCGCCCTATAGCAGTACTACTGCTACAGGGCGGCAGGGCTACGCAAAATCATATATACAAGATTTTGCATTTCCACTGAGGGGGCGTGCATGCCACCCTACCCGCGCCACCATTGGTGGCTACAGATGTCAATCACTGGGTCCTGGCCGGAGATTCCCTGTCAAAACCCGGCGATCGCCGAGGAACACTGACAGGGGAGGTACCTGTGTGTAAACAACACAGATCTCTCTCCTGCCAGCAGTAACATGCTGCTGTGTATTTCTTTGCACAGCAGAGAAATACACAGCAGCATGTTTCCTTAGTAAAACACACACAGCACACTTAGTAAAACAGCACAAAGCTAACCCTTTGATCGCCCCAGATGTTAACCCCTTCCTGCCCAGTGTCATTAATACGGTGTCAGTGCTTTTGTATTCGCACTGATCACTGTATTAGTGTCATTGGGATATCCGTAGCAGTTAGTCAGTTACCTTCCAATGCCCTCTGCAGTCCTGCTATAAGTCGCTGATTACTAGTATAAAAGAAAAAAAATCCAGTATATATACCACCATTTGTAGATACTATAACTTTCACATAAACCAATTAGTTTGCACATATTGGGATTTTTTTTTTAGCAAAGACATGTAGCAGAATACATTTTTGCCTAAATTTATGATGAAATTTTATTTTTTTAATTTTTTCACTGGATATGTTTTATAGCAAAAAGTGAAAAATATATATATTTTTTAAATGTCCGTCTTTTTTTGTTTATAGCACAAAAAGTAAAAAAGGCTGAGATGATCAAATACCACAAAAAGAAAGCTCTATTTGTGGGGGTAAAGAGACATAAATTTACTTTATGTACAACAGTGCATGACTGCGCAATTGTTAGTCAAAGTAACATGGCTCCACATCGCAAAAAATGGCCTGGTCAGGAAGGGGGGTAAATCCTCTGGAGGGCAAGTGGTTAAACTGGGCTAGTGTTCAGGATCAGTGCTGCTTTGTCTTCAGCCTCCTGCGTATCATGTGTTCCTGTGATCCCTGTATCCTTATTTCAGTTGGATTTGCAGTAGGATTACATACTTAAGCTGGACTTACATATGCTATTTAACCACTAGCCTACAGGGCACTTATACCCCCTTCCTGCCCAGGCCAATTTCCAGCTTTCAGCACTGTTGCACTTTGAATGACAATTGCGCGGTCATGCACTGTACCCATATGAAACTTTTATAATTTTTTTGTGACAGATAGAGCTTTATTTTGGTGGTATTTAATCACCTCTGGGTTTTTTTTTTTTTAAACAAACCAAAAACCACTGAACATTTTGAAAAAAAAAAGTTTTTTCTTAGTTTTTGTTATAAAATTTTGTAAATAAGTGATTTTTGTCCTTCACTGATGTGCGCTAATGAGGCTGCACTGATGGGCACTGATAGGCTGCACTGATGGACACTGATAGGTGGCACTGATGGGCACTGATGAGGAGGCACTGGTAGGTGGCACTGATGGGCACTGAAAGGCAGCACTCATATATGGCACTGATAGGCGGCACTGACTGGCACTGTTAGGCGGCACTGATAGGCAGCACTAACGGGCACTGATAGGCGTCGCTGATGCACACTGATAGACGGCACTGACTGGCACTGATAGACGGCACTGACTGGCATTGATAGGTGGCACTGACTAGCACTGATGGGTGACACTGAAAGGCAGCTCAGATAGGCACTGAAATATGGCACTGAAATGTGGCACTGATGGGCACTGGCAGGTGGCATGGATGAGCACTGACAGCTGGCACTGATGGACACTGACAGGTGGCACAGCTGGGGCTACACAGATCATCAGGGCACACTGATCATTAGTGCTCTGATGATCTGTGTACATGTCCCCTCCAAGCAGGGGCGGACTGACCATTTGGAAACTCGGGCACCGGCCCAGGGTCAGTAGGGGGCCCCATGAGATGCCCCTGGTACCTTTTTCATAGGCTTTCTTGAGTTTGGGCAAGGACACAGGGGCCCCATGATCCCCTATTTCCCGGGGGCCCCATGAGTTGTCAGTCCACCCCTGCCCCTGAGGAATGCTGATTACCGGCTCTCCTCTCCTCACGAGCTGTCAGCGTGACAGATTGTGAGGAGAGAAATGCCGATAATCGGCATTTCCCTGTTTACATGTGATCAGCTGTGATTGGACACAGCTGATCACATGACCGAGCCGACATCTTCGGCTCTTTCCATTGATCGGTGATCCGCTGTGTCTGAGGGACACAGAGCCCCGCCGATCGGCGCACATGCGCGGTTAGAATGGGAGGACATCATATGATGTCCTTCCAGAACGAGAGAACAGCCTTGTGTCCGTCATTTTACTATATGGCGGGCGGGAGGCGGTTAAAATTATAAATATTATATTTTTTGATATATATATATTTTTTTTTTTTAATTCTATATGGTTTATATATTTCAGGAGTATATTATATTTAATTTAATTCTATATTAGTGGAGTTCGACATGTTTTTGTATTTTGATTCTAGTGACACACGTGTATGTGTATGGTGTAGGCGACCCACATATTTGATTTCCTTTAATAATTTTTCACATCACATACACCAGTATATTTAATTAAGTACACAACCTCTAATGGTTATTTATTAATTCTTTTTTTATCATTTATTATATAGTTTTTATTTATTCACCTTAGAAAGTATAAAATACAAGAGTCACATTTTTTATTTCTGGTTTCAGTTGCTGACCCGGATTGTCCTAACTTACCCGGAAGTCTGCCTGCACTGACCTTGAGTTGTCCACTGACCTCCACTTCTGTCTGTTTCATTGGCTTCTGCTTCACTGATCGGCTCCAGAACTGCTTGTACCTAGACCACGCTTCTACCTATGCCCTGTACCTGATCCATCCTGCCTATGTACAACCTGACCTGCCTGACTCTGCAACGTTGCCTGCTGTTACTGGTATCTGCGAGCCACCCTGCTGTTCCTTTCCATCTACAGTCTGCTACCAGCAACTGTCTCATCTGTCTGCTGTCGCCAGTACCAGTCTTCTTCAGTCCACTGCCCAGCTGCCTGCCAGTCTGCCTGCCTTATGGAAGACCTCTGACAACTTCTCCTGCCCAGAATGGACACCTCTGCTGCTAGCAAGATTTACAGGCACTCATGCCACTCTGCACTCCTGCGACTTCTGTTTACACTACTAAAGGTCCGGAGTAAGAGAGATCTGCCTCATCATATCAGGCCCTGCTACCAGGTACGTGATATATTCACACTATATTTATGAGATGTAATGATTTTCTAATAAAGGACTGATAAAATTATTCCTTTTATAATAGTAAACATTTCCTTCATATACTGCAACACACACACACATTTCTGTAACTTTAACAAATATCTTTGATTATCGCTACATACAGTATCGAATTGCACTCATATTGTGTTCTCTTTAGTTACAATGAACTGTTTAACTAAGATTTTGCAAATAAAAGTAACACTTTTTAATAATTAGTATACTGAAACCTTAGCTACATTGGAAATTTGAAACAATTTTGATAAAAAGCGACACTAAAAAAGAACATTGATAGGAACAATTAGGGCTGCATTTCAAATCCTTTTTATGCACATGCCTATTACTATAATGTTTTTTTCATTTGTTCAAGGTTTAGTATTAAATTAACTGAAAAAAATCTATAATATAATCTGCAAGCAAGGTGACTAATCAATACATATCCAATTTTTTTGAATCACTAACATTTAACTTATATTTCTGTTGAAGTTTTACAAAACAAAACAAGTCGTATAACATTTATTAAAGCAAATTGTCATGGCCCTTTCATACTGGTGATTCGATCAGGTCCACTTGTCAGTTTTTAAGGTGGACCTGATTGGATGGTCCATGCATTCCTATGGACCAGGGGATGTAAACAGACTTGTGTCCATTTTACACCTACCTACCTCCAAGTCCAATCAGGCTTGCTAAAAAAATAGAGGAAGACTGCATCCTCTTCCATTTGGGAGGACCAGATTGGAAGCAGCAGGGTATAAATGGACAGCAGAGTCTGTTTTCACCGAACTTCCCATATGCTATGCTGACACAGACCTGTCATCTGTCCCTCTCTGCTCTGATCAACAGGGAATCTGTTGATTCATGTGAAAGGGCCAAAAGTGTTGGGACGCCCCTCGAAATCATTGGATTTAGGTGTTCCAATCACCTCCATGGCCACAGGTGTATAAAATCAAGTACCTAGGCATGCAGACTGCTTCTACAAACATTTGTGAAAGAATGGGTCGCTCTCAGGAGCTCAATGAATTCAAGTGTGGTACCGTGATAGGTTGCCACCTATGCAATAAGTTAATCCGTGAAATTTCCTTGCTACTAAATATTCCACAGTCAACTGTTAGTGGTATTATAACAGAGTGGAAGCAATGGGGAACAACAGCAACTCAGCCACGAAGTGGTAGGCCAGATAAAATGACAGAGCGGGGTCAGCGGATGCTGAAGCACACAGTGCGCAGAAGTCGCCAACTGTCTGCAGAGTCAATAGCTAAAGATCTCCAAACTTCATGTGGCCTTCAGATTAGCACAACAGCAGTGCATAGAGAGCTTCATGGAATGGGTTTCCATGGCCGAGCAGTTGCATCCAAGCCTTACATCATCAAGTGTAATGCAAAGCGTTGGATGCTGTGATGTAAAACGCACCACCACTGGACTCTACAGCAATGGAGATGTGTTCTCTATTGTGACCAATCATGCTTCTCTGTCTGGCAATCCAATGGACATGTCTGGGTTTGACAATTGCCAGGAGAATGATACTTGCCTGACTGTGTTGTGTAAAGTTTGGTGGAGGGTTGTTTTTCAGGGGTTGGACTTGGCCCCTTACTTCCCGTGAAGGGATCTCTTAAGGCGTTTGCATGCCAAGAACTTTTCGACAAGTTCATGCTCCCAACTTTGTAGGAACAGTCTGGGGATGGCCCCTTCCTGTTGCAAAATGACTGTGCACCAGTGCACAAAGCAAGGTCCATAAAGACATGGATGAGCAAGTTTGGGGTGGAGAAACTTGACTGACCTGCACAGAGTCCTGACCTCCACCCGAAAGAACACCTTTGGGATGAATTAGAGAGGAGACTGTAAGCCAGACTTTCTCGTCCGACATCAGTGCCTGACCTCACAAATGTACTTATGGAAGAATGGTCAAGCATTGCCATAGACACACTCCTAAACCTTGTGGACAGCCTTCCCAGAAGAGTTGAAGCTGTTATAGCTGCAAAGGGTGGGCCAACTCAATATTGAACCCTATGAACTAAGACTGGGATGCCATTAAAGTTCATGTGTGTATAAAGGCAGGCGTCGCAATACTTTTGGCAATATAGTGTGTGTGTGTGTGTATATATATATATATATATATATATACATATATATATATATATATATATGGTTGGGGGGGCTTTAAAAATGTGCAGTTGATGCTGCCTTCCAACCGAATCCCCTTAACCACTTGCCGCCCACCAACAGTAGTTGTACCGTGAGTGGGCAGCAGCTGCAGGCTACATCACGACCTTTATTCTGGGTTCTGGGTTTTATTGAAGAGTAAAGCTGCCTGGGGATGGTGCCAAGTCAGCAAGTGACCATTCTGTCCAGACAGACTGGGTCTAAGGAAGTATGTCAATGCATAAAGGAGTATTTGAAATAGAACACATTGAATGATTAATTGAATGATCATATTGATCTGTGTGTGCCCACCTTTACAATACTATCTTTGCCTTTAGGACAATTTTCTGTTAGGTTATTCAATTATATTTAATATGATAGCTCTTAATAGTAATGTTGATATTTGCCAAGAACAATTTTATGCCATAACTACAACAGTTTGTGCTTCACATCCATCTGCTTACCATAAACTTGATTTGGAAGTGAGAGAAAACACACCGTGAATAGTCTCAAAATATCTGGAAATGTGAATGCAGAGAATATTAAGATGGTAGGAATAAAGTAGATATACAAAGCTCAACTATGTTTTACTTTTAAAAAAATGTAGTTTGGATACTTTTAGCTACTATATACTTTGGATAATTTGGCTTTCAGAAATCAGAAAGGAAAAGGTTTCCAGCAAAGAAAGAGAATGGACTATTAGCAAAGAAATAAGTGGATGCAGATTTGTCACCTAATTGTGCTTAGTTACTCAGCTCAACCAAGACCGATACACACAGCAAGGAGACTGAATTATTTTTGGTTTAGTTTTAGAGAGCTGATTTGTCACACTTAAGCTGGCAAGTGAAAATTTTTGACTCATTTGTACATGGCTTAAGCCCCGTACACACAATGAGAATATTGGACGAATGATCGTCTGTTTTTTTTCTGAATGCTAGACTCATATTGATAATGGAAAGGTTACTAAAATTATGAACACTCTCGTAGGACAGATTAAAAATTTGGAAGTGATGTCATGTATTGTAATGTATTTTTGGACAAAAACTGTACTACTTAAATGAAAATTGTATGATCTGGTATCGTACAAGAAAAATGTTTATGCTTGTCTTTTCGAATAATTTCGGATGAAAGCTGTGTACTAATGATTATATTATTGTACAATCACTTCAAGCGGTATATTTTGTATGATTTTCTGATTATGTGTACTAGGCTTTACAGATCAGCCCAGCACATGTTATTTTTTGGCATGTGTGGGTTCATACTGTAATTGCACTATTGTTTGGAATTTATTGCATAATGCTTGACACTACCCTTGGCAATTTTGTTGGCGGTTTGGAACGTTCCATCAACTATTAACCACTGCAATCTGCCACACGTGCTGAAACTGTTTCCTAGATTCCAGCAACTTATGGATTGGAATTGTGATTGAAGAGCCATTTTCAATATATTTCCACTCCAATTTAATATGACAATCAGCACTGTTTAAACAATTAACTCCATGGAAATCAGATTGCTGTGGTATAAACAATGGGGCAACTTAGGTACAATGTGAAATCTATTGGTTTGTATATTGGCAGATGTTCGGCTCCAGGGCTTTCCCATTACAGCCTATGGCTCTGCACTGCTAATGTGCAAACTGCCAGTTATAAGAGAAGTATAGGGGCCACCAAACAGGCTTTCCTCTGAAAATGCTAGCTGCCTGACTGTACCTTGCTTTTGAATCTGAAAGAGGTTCAGCTAATGCATCACTTACTCATCAGCTGGTAGAGTAAGTATAATTAAGTGTAATTATTACTGTTTTCCTGTCAAAGCAACTAACAAATGAAGATCCCAAAGAACTGTGCTGAAAATGAGTTTCAATAGAATCCTTCTGAGTACGCTCACAGATCTTCTTTGGAGGCCAGCACACCTGTGCAGCAGAAGGGTCTTTCTCAATGAGGAGAATCAAGTGTGTTGCCACTTTAGGACCCTTCCTACTGAAGAAGCCTATTTCCAGTCAGTTCATTTTATCATGCAAACAGTTCTGTAGGATCTTTATCTGTAATTCTCATCAATACGTGGCTAATAATTCATCCCTGTTCATGCAGTGGAGGAACTATGCAATTGGTACTCTGTATCAACGTCTAATCAAAAGGACAGATACCTGTCATTATAACAGTACTGTATTAGTGGTAACTGTAATTTAGTTCCAGAAATCTGCAAGGCCAAAAACCACTTTCTTTACTGTAGCAAATTCCCCTAAATCCTTGTGGGCACTATTCTTATCACTGATAACAGGGACTATTCCTCCTACACCAATGGTGGGGTATAATTCCTCCCTCTGACCAGGGCAGGTGCTTCCACTAGGCAAACTAGGCAGCCGCCTAGGGCACACTGCCGCCTAAGGGCACCTGAGCACAGCAAGCTGGCTGGTGGCTGCTGACCAATGTGGAGTTCCAGCCCTTCTCATTCATCAGCGGAGGCAAAGCTGCGCCTGCGGAGGAAGGTAATATCTGACTGTGATGTCTCGTGTCTGTGTGAGTGTGACCTGGGCGGCCATCCATCACATGTGCAATGTGTCAGTGAGTGAAGACATCATCACAATCCCACAGCCTGCTCTTCTAGTGCCTGCTGATCTGTGTCAGTGTTGGTGGTGGTGTGTTGTGTCGGTTCTGTCACTATGTGGGATTGCTCAGTTCAAGTGTTCTCTGTGTGTTTGTGGGCTGGGCTGCCTGCTGTCACAGCGTTTCATCTCTCCCCAATGCCTGGGGAATTCCAGCCTGGGATCTGTCAGTGTGTGGATCCATCATCCTCCACCTGCTGCAACTGTGACTCTGCCACTGCCAGCCACAGATACAGTCTGTCCATGACACTGATTTCGTCTTTAACCACTAGCCTACTGGGCACTCCTTCCCCCCCCCCCCCCTCCTTCCTGCCCACACCAATTTTCAGCTTTCAGCGCTGTCGCATTTTGAATGACAATTGAGAGGTCATGTAACACTGTACCCATATGAAATTTATATCATTGTTTTCACACAAGTAGAGCTTTCTTTTGGTGGTAGTTAATCGCCAATGGGATTTTTATTTTATTGGACTGTAAATGAAAAAATTTGCCAGAAACTTGAATCTTTGTTTCTATTATGAAATTTAGCAAACAGGTATTTTTTCTCCTTCATTGATGTGCATTGATGAGGCTGCACTGATAGACATCACTGTTGGGGATTGATGAGGAGGCACTGATGATGCACTGATATGCAGCAATGCTGGGCACTGATAGGCGGCACTGATTGGCAGCACTGACTGGCAGCACTGACAGCACCGATTGGAGGCACTGACCGTTGGCACTGATGGGCGGCACTGCTGGGCACTGATGAGAGGAACTGCTGGGCAGCAGTGACGGGCGACACTGCTGGGCACTAATGGGCAGCACTGCTGCGCACTGCTGTGTGCAACTGCTGTGCACTGCTGGGCGGCATTGCTGGGTACTGCTGGGCAGCAATGATATTCAGGGCACTGATCATCAGTGCCCTGATTATTAGTGCAGATCTCCTGTCACATTTGTCGGTTATCGGCAGTACTTTCCACATGCTGTGACAGCGTGAGGAAAGTGCAGCCAATGACCGGCAACTGTATTTACATTGTTATCTGCTGTGGCATTGGACACAGCTGATCACGTGGTAAAAGGTCGATGTGATTGGCCTTTTACCTTATCACCGACAGCACCGCATGTGCACCGCTGGGGGCACGTTCCATGGACACCCTCCCAGAACTGGACAATCGCGCTGTAGTTGTCTTTTGGCTATAGCACAGTTGGGAAGCTCTTAACATTGTTGCTGGTGGCATCATATGACACTTATTTTTTTAAATGAAAGAAGTTTAGCAGTTTCATGTTTTTTCGATTGAATATTTTCTACTTTTTTTTGGGGGGGGGGGCACAGCTGGTCTTGCCTAGGACACAAAATAGTTTAGCACCAGCCCTGCCTCTGACACCCAATGGGGCAGTATTCATCCCACTGATATAAATTATTGAACACTATTCCTCCCACTGATCATAACAACAGAGCATAATTCTTCCCACTGAAAACAATGATGGGTCACTAGTCCTTCCACTGACACCAAATATGGGACACAATTAATATTTTTTACTCTGACTGACCACCAAGCCTGAGGCTTTGTTTACTCCCACTGATGCTAGGGTATTTTCTATTTCCACTGGCCACAGTCAGGCCCCTCCTAAAATCTGAAGGACAATAAACTGGTCCTTTGTTTAGGATAATTTGGAGACCCCTGCTTTAGGAGAATGCAGTTCAAGCACCTCTGTGCTCCCTTCTGGCACTTTACAAACTAAAGTCCAATCATGAAATCATGAAAAATATCTTTCTTGGCCTCTCTCTTCCTTTCCAGATTTCACGGGCACTACTTTTTCCTCCCCCTGACTGCTGGAAGGTCATTTAAGGGGGACTTATGCTTGAGCAGGTGTTGGCACTTCTTCTTGGCTATGACAACCACTCATCTGTTGTAGAGCTAGGCCCTCTGCCATATTGTTTCACAATCCCAGCCAGAGACCTGGTCTCTAAATCCCCAGCCAGCAGCCTTAATATTTAAGAATAAAAGGAATGTCCACGAATGAATGCAATTCCAGCACTTTACTGCAACTTCACATAAGTTAATGTGACATATCACATTGGACATACTATCAGAATCTTTGGCACAGAACGCCACATGTGAGGTTAGATATTCTGTAGCAGTCATTTCAGTACATAGCACAAACACACATCTTTAGTGAAGCTGTCTTCCCTTTCCTCCATTCCTCTCCTTGGGAGGACTACAGTGTTGGAACCACTTCCCCATGTACTGTATATGAAGTCCACAGACCTATGCTTCCATCACCAAGTCACAGGACCCGCATCAGAGGGTTAAGGTGAACAACGTGCCTCTGTTAGTAAACCAGTCTGTTCCCCATGTGCCTTCTATAGGTCTACCCAGATGGGCAAACACTCCCAGATGAAATACATCCCAAGGCGTCTACCACTACTCCTAAGAGGATTGTGTCCAGACCTCCAAAGCTTGCGCACTCTGCTACAGGACCTGCAAAAGAAGGTCTGGGAGACAGGGTGGCTACAGCTTCTCCTTACATGAACAGCTCCACCTTGCCTGGAAATTCAGTCCTACGCAGGGCCCATTAGCTTACCTAGGTACAGGATTAAATCTTTGCTCTGGGGTGTCTTGTTCCCATACCCCGGTCTCTCATTTGGCTTCACCCAAAGCTGACATTTATATGGGCACTAACTCCACCCACTACATCACTAGAAGAGGGACTTCTCTAAAAACTGAGTTAACAGTTATAATTTTCCCCTTACTATGCCATAATAGCAACAAAGCCATCTAGTGGCAGGCAAGCTAACTTCTCCTGCCAACATGGTGATAGAACAAATTTGTGGTCATGAGTGCGCAGATTTTAACTTAAGTGTTGTAGAGGGTTTGGAAGGGTGCACTTTGGAACATTGGGTGCTTCCATAGGAGGAGAGGAGACAGAGTGCTCATAGGAAATCCCATCATAGAGTCCTATTTAGGGAAGTTTTCTGGACACTTGAAATTCTTTGGAACACATCCATCATAAATTAAGTAGATTTCCTAACATCTGAAATTTCTGCGATACCTCTTTAAGCCTTGAACTTTCTCCTTTTATCCTCCCTCTGATATCAGTCTGCCTGCACACTGGAACATGTACATTCTAGGGGTCCTATGTGTACTGGCTTATGGAATTTTAATGAAACAGCCTTTTTAGGGGTTTGAAATATATTGCATCTTAATGGTGATAGGAATATTAGAAACAAAATGCAAGAAGGTATTTAGGGAAGACATAAAGACAATACTACAACATGACTGCTAGTGTCATCTTGTTCTTGGGTGCAATGCCCAGCTACAATACCTTGATCCTGTGTCCCTGCGGTGAGGAAGCAGTTCTCTGACGGAATCACCCAAGCAGGGTGCCAGGCAGTTCATCACACTCATCCTCAAGGAAAAAACAAAAACAGCCAACATAGTGTAATATCGCTAGAAGGATCGATTTATTGCACACAGGAGAAGTACCAGGGGCGGACTGACAACTCATGGGGCCCCCAGGCAATAGGGGATCATGGGGCCCGTGTCTTCGCCACATTCAGACCACACCCAAAAAAGCCTATGAAAGGTACCAGGGGCATCTCATGGGGCCCCTTACCGACCCCGGGCCCTCGGGCAGTGCACGAGTTCCCAAATGGTCAGTCCGCCCCTGAGAAGTACCTAAAAACATATATAGAGAAACCCAAGCAAAGAATTCCATGCTTCCAGGAGTTGGCAGGAGTGATGACATCACCACCCGAACCCCGCCTAACCCCTTTCTATCATGTTCCATCCCCCTGATGATGCTGGTTAGTTAGCAAAACACTTTAGGTGTTTTTAATTAATTTTTTTTATTCTATTTGTTAACATGAATTTTTTTCACTGAAGCACTGTTTTTTGATGATTTTCTATTTTGATTCATTAATTTTGTATGAAATATTTGTTGCATATTTATCTTGATAATTCAGTATAGACATTGTATAGCAACATAATTTGGGGCAGTGCACCTATTAGTTTTATAATAAATAAAGAACAATTACAAAATAAAATATGTAAACAATAGAAAGGAAATATTGACTCAAGAGTTTCCCATGAAAGAAAAGATTGAAATCTCTAGGTACATCAACATAATCAAAAAGTGTATACACTCTCTACCCAATCTGTATAAAGCTATCAAAGTCCTTTAACAAAAAACTGTATTAAATTCTACATTGATTTATGTATATATAAGGCATTGGGATCATGCATACAAACATGGAAAAGCTTTACTGAAATACTAACAATGTGACAACTTATAATGCATAACAACATAAATAATAATGTTCTATAGCAAGGAACATTGTACATTCCACATTAATAATTATGCTACCAAAATTAGTGTGTGCTGTAAATTGCCTCCAGTATTGCTCCTGTTTCTTCTTTCCGGAGGCTGCCATTTTGCTGCAGCCTAGAGCCCCTGAGCAGCAGTAAATCATTAGGTTCTCAGCTGATCGGCCTCTAGTGGCTCTGATTTTCAGCACAGAGCAACTGAGCATGTGCAGAGCAGGATGAGATAGTGTATTGCTGGATTTTAAACTGTATAGACACTTATTTTTAATGTTTTACATAACTATGCCTGAAAAGTGGCCAGTCTGAAGTGATCTAACAGTACAAAAGATCCACTTTAAAAACCAAGGATGCAATCTACCTCATGGTCATGTGAATAGGTATCATGCATATGATTACCAATGTATACGTTTGAGATACCATCTGACAGATATATTTCAATAACCTTTAGATTTCAACCGTCCCATTATTCTTATAATTATGCTATAGTTACTTGTAGTTAATTAGTCAGGCTGAAAAAAAATCCATCTACAGTATTTTCTGGCGTATAAGACTACTTTTTATACTTAAAAATATACCCCAAAAATTGGGGGTCGTCTTATACGCGGGGTATAAAATGTGAACCTTGAGTTTGTTTGGGTCAAGTTGGCTGGATGTGTGGTAATACTGTACATACAGTATACCATGCTGAGCCAAGCTGGCTCAAAACAAATGTCCCTATGACAGATTATTCTGTCAGCCCGCTGGATATGCGGTATATACAGTATACTGCGCTGAGCCAACGTCCCTACTGTAATCAGCCCGCTGGATGCGTGTATGTACGGTAGCTGCGGCTACATACAGTATACACTGGGCCAATCACGGCGACCGATGTATTCTACTAATGAATACAAAGCCTGCTCGGATTGGCTGAGTCAGAGAGGTGGGATGATGATGTCACTACCTCAGCCAATCCGAGCATGTATTCATTAGTAGAATACATCGCTCACCGTGATTGGCCCAGTGTATACTGTATGTAGCCGCAGCTACCGCACATACACACATCCAGCGGGCTGATTACAGTAGGGACGTTGGCTCAGTGCAGTATACTGTATATACCGCACATCCAGCGGGCTGACAGATTACGTTTTGAAACAGCTTTGCTCAGTATGCTGTATATACCACACATCCAGTGGGCTGACAGATTAATCTGTCATAGGGACATTTGTTTTCAGCCAGCTTGGCTCAGCGCGGTATACTGTATATACATTACTGCACATCCAGCGGGCTGTATATATACGGTATACTGTATGTAGCTGAAGTTACCGTATTATCGCACATCCAGCGGTAACCATCTGATTTGGAATTTGATCCATATGATGACTGTCTTACAAATGTATCACAAGATGTCATTCATGAACTTATGATGTCAGAGGATGAACATGAGGATTTTGAAGGATTTTAAGTACTGGTAAGTCATAACCATTTCAATTAAAAAATCTGATGTTTTTGAATGGTGTTGCCTCAGAAGGGGGGTAGTCTTATACGGCGAGTATAGCCCAAAACCTATGTTTTAACTGGAAAATTAGGGGGTCGTCTTATACACCCAGTCGCCTTATACGCCGGAAAATACGGTAGTTCAATCGATAGAAAATAAAACTATTATATAATAATACTGTATATAATTATTTAAAATTATAATGGTGTATATATATATATATAATTTATTTCTTCTCTTTTTTTTTCATTTGGGATATTGCTCATAGTGGTCTATAAAGCTTAATTATTTTATCACTCTGGATGAATGCTCCTTAATACATTCTGTGAGTAAAAAATACAGGACGTCATTAATCTATGCACAAATTGAGCTAAGTATTTCATTCCAAATACTGCATGGACAGAAAACAAGAAATCACTTCTCTGATGATTTTTACCTGTGCCCCTGTCTATGGAGAGTTTGTCTGATATGCCCTGAACATCAGATATGCCCTGAACATCAGATATGCCGACATGAGTGAAAGATATTGTTCCAAAGATATAAATCCCTTGTGTTCAGATATATTCTGTAGTCTCTGAAGCAAGGATACATCTACAGCAGCAGTCACACGAATCCACTCCTTCCAGTAATGCTCACTGAAGTTTTAGAACCAAAGTGACTATTAGCTGTAGTGGTCCATCTGCTGCTTACTGGCTGGTGAGCTGCCATTTTTATAGAGGTCTGCATTCTTCTGGAAGCAGAATTTAGAAGACTCCCAATAAAAGTGTAATATGGCTGATTTACTAAAGAACGTGAGACTATTCACTGTAAAAAATGTTGTCACTATTTATTATTTATTCAATCATTTAAAAAACTTCTGCACATGATTGGATCCTCAAAGTGAACAGGAAGTTGTTTTTCACATAATTGGATGAATGGCGCTAATATTTATGCATTTTTTTTTCCACGAAGAGTCACCATTTCTTTTGTAAATCAGTCTCTTTGATTTCTAATCAGTATTCTGATCTGAGGAAGAGAGAGCACATTTGCTGTTCACACAAAAGTTAGAACGATCGTAATATGGGGCTGTTGTCGTTTTAAGTGCATATCCAGCCAAAATATGTTTAGTATTTTGCTATTATTTTCAAGCAATGATTTGTCATAATTGTGATGATTATGGCTTACAACTCATGAAAACCCCAAATCCACAATCTCAGAAAATTAGAATATTACATGCAATCAATAAAACAAGGATTGTACATAGAACAATATTGGACCTCTGAAAAGTATAAGCATGCATATGTACTCAGTACTTGGTGTGGGCCCCTTTTGCAGCAATTACTGCCTCATTGCGGCATGGCATGGAAGCTATCAGCTTGTGGTACTGCTGAGGTGTTATGGAAGACCAGGATGCTTCAATAGCAGCCTTCAGGTCTTCTACATTGTTCGGTCTCAAGTCCTGCTGGAAAATGAAGTCAGCATCCCCATAAAGCTTGTCTGCGGAAGGAAGCATGAAGTGCTCCAAAATCTCCTGGTAGACAGCTGCATTGACCCTGGACTTAATGAAGCACAGTGGACCAACACCAGCAGATGACACGGCTCCCCAAATTATTATTATTATTGTACAGTATTTATAAAGCGCCAATGGTTCACTCAGCGCTGTTTATTACAAAGGGGGACAGAACATGTGACAGAACAATACCAATACAATGCAAAACATGAGGGGATTGAGGGCAATCATCACAGACTGTGGAAACTTCACACTTGACTTCAAGCATCTTGCAGTGTGTGCCTCTCCATTCTTTCTCCATACTCTGGGTCCTTGGATTCCAAATGAGATGCAAAAGTTGCTCTCATCAGAAAAGAGGACTTTGGACCACTGAGCAAAAGACCAGGTCTGTTTTCTTTAGCCCAGGTAAGACGCTTCTGACGCTGTTTGTTGTTCAGGAGTGGCTTGACAAGAGGAATACGACATTTGAAGCCCATGTCCAGGATCCATCTGTGTGTGGTGGCTCTTGATGCACTGACTCCAGCCTCAGTCCACTCCTTGTGAAAGTCCCCAACACTTTTGAATGGCCTTTTCCTGACAATCCTCTCCAGGCTGCGGTCATCCCTGCTGCTTGTACACCTTTTTCTTCCACACTTTTCCCTTCCACATAACTTTCTATTAATGTGCTTTGATTCAGCACTTTGGGAACATCCAACTTCTTTTGCAATTACCTTTTCAGGCTTTCCCTCCTTATGGAGGGTGTCAATGATGGTTTTCTGCACGACTGTCAGGGCAGCAGTCTTTCCCATGATTGTGATTCCTACTGAACCAGACTGAGAGACCATTTAAAGGCTCAGGAACCCTTTGCAGGTGTTATGGCTTAATTAGCTGATTAGAGTGGGACACTTTGAGCCGAGAATATTGCACCTTTTCACAATATTCTAATTTTCTGAGATTGTGGATTTGGGGTTTTCATGAGCTGTAAGCCATAATCACCACAATTATGGCAAATCACGGCTTGAACTATCTTGCTTTGAATGTAATGAGTCTATCTCGTATATTAGTTTCACCTTTTAAGTTGCATTACTGAATAAATGAACCTTTGCACGATATTCAAATTTTTCGAGTTTCACCTGTAAGTGGGGAAGGATTTTCTGCTATCTGGGGCTCTGCTAGAGAGATTTCCATCACTTCCTGTTGGTGACAACGGTTTCACCACACAGGAATCTGCAAAACCAATACAGGCTGCAATAAAATCTGACGGGTTCCCTCCATCCTCTACTCTACTATAAAAAAGCATTTTGAATTATGTCTGTGTTGCCTTTGAGATTTCTTCTTTTTCTTTCTGTCTTTAGAAACCATTGTTACCTGAGTATGTAAGGGGAAATCTCTGTAAGGGCTGCTTTGTGTTAGCCCTCTGAAGAGTGATCAGCGGTGGATCGCTTTTCAAGGGGAATTTAACAGGCGTTGAGGGGGCGTATGTCTCCTCCTTATTGTCTGTTTTAAAACCCAAAAGCCTGGGGGGGATGTCCAAGATGGCGCTAGGAGTGGACGTCTTATTCCAGAGCTTTGCTGGCCGCTGCTAGAATCCTTGCTTTTCCTGGTGCAGGAATCCTTTCTGCTTCCCTTACCAACAGTGCAATGATGTACCATGATGCTTGCAAAGAGGAGAAACAAGACTCTGGCCCGCCACAAAACCATGTCTGTCCTCGGCCTTGCCGGAAGTCCCATGGACAGCTGCCATTTCCTCCAGCATGACAACGCAGAACCTCATCTCTCTTCCCGCGGTCTCTCAGCCCTCATGGCAGCTATTACTGCCTGCCAGACAGTCCGAACGACAAAAATTCATTATGTACAAGCAGATATCAGGCTCATTAGATGGGACCTGGATTCTTTCCAAGAACGCATTGCTTCAGCTGAGCTCTGGGTCTCCAATGTAAAGGACTGCCAGAGGGAACACACGACTGACTTCCATACCCTGAAAATCAAGGTTTGCCACCTCGAGGCCCGTGCTGAGGATATAGAGAATATGAAATGATGGAGCAATCTGCATATCCTGAGCTTCCCTGAGGGTGCTGAAGGTACCGAGCCCACTACGTTTACCAAACAGCTGCTCACTCAGCATCTACCTGATGCTCGATTCTCCTCATTTTCAGTGGAAGGGGCCCACTGCATGCCCCCTTCCCAGGGCCCTGGGGTGCCCCCTCACGCATTCATCTTCAAGCTTCTGCACTTCAGAGATTGGGATCTGGTTCTGAGGGCATCCCAGGCCCAGGGAGACCTTCTCTATGGCAACATCAAGCTGATGATTTTCCCTGATTATACAGTTAAAACACAACGCCTCCACAAATCCTTTGATGCGTTCCAACCCAATATGCGAGAAAAGGGGGTGAAATACAGCATGCACTTCCCAGCTTGTCTCTGGGTACAGGATGGGGACTCATGTTCTTCACCTCTCCTGAAGATGCCATGTCCTGGCTGCAAATCTTACACAAGTAGTCTGCTATGCCTTTTCCTTTCTTTTTTTTTGTTCCACCTTGGGCGAGCAGCCCATTATGTCTTACCCTTTCTGGAACCCTTGTTCTCCTACACCAGAACACCAGAACTCGATTGTTTACCCTCTTACCAAGCAGGTCTTTGATTGGGATCAGTTGTGATATTAAATGCTGCACTCCAATCCTGGTTTTTTTTTGTGCCACTTTGGGAAGCGTTGAGTCCCTGCCATGTCCTGGGGGCTTTTTACCTCCCCTGACTTGATACTTACTTTTGGATGCCTCACTGAACATCTCCATCTGTTGCAGTTACAAAGTGTCATGGCTGACCCACAGTTCCTCACCTGGATTTATATTACCTTGATGGCTGGCTGCCCATTAGTTCACCTGTTCAAGGTTGTACTCCCGGCTTCAGCCGGTTGCCCTGCACATGCTTTTCATTTATGCAGCGACTAAAAACTCTGTTTTCTGGACTATCTCCTGTTGACTTCCACGCTAATTGCACTCAGTTGATAGTTTATACCATGTTTCAAGTTAGGATCTGGGCCTCTTCCAGTTCTTTATAAAAGGAGGTGGGGTGGGCGACTGTTTATTATCCTCTGGGAGAAGATTTTTTGAGTTTATATGCATAGATCACTTTGTTCCTAGGAACATTGTTCCTTTATTGTGTACTGTGTACAGTGTGTGTTGTTAATTGGCTTACCATCCGGATCCAGCATGGTTCTGGGCCCTGTTATTCTTCCACTTTAATCCATGGTGGTATGTAACCTTATCTCTTGGAACACCTGGGGCTTGAATGTACTGGTTCAGCTTTACTTGGTTTTTCAATTTTTGAAAAAATATCATCCCCACATATGCATTCTCCAAGAGACACACTTGGTGGGCAGTAAAGTCCTCAGCCTTAAAAAACCTTGGGTTAGACACCACTACCACTCTGCTTATTCAAATTATTCTAGGGGTGTCAGTGTCCTAGTCCATAAATCTCTCCCTTTTAGGTTGCTGAACCTAGTGCGGTTTCCAGATGGTCATTATATTATACTGCATACCTACATTTACAAGATGGAGGGGGTATTATTGGGCCTATATTTGCCCCCTCTGGCTTCCACTAGACTTCTTACTGCTATTACAGCCAAGGTGATTAAATATCAGACAGGAACCCCAACCAAACTCTCTTTATACTGCCCTCAATGTCCATCCACTTGCTGGAGACAATGTGGAGAAACAGGATCAATCCTCCATATACTATGGACATGGAGATCCCTCAGATCCTATTGGAATAGTGTTTTCTGACTGCTCTCAACAATAGCTGACACCCCAATAACACCAAACCCGGCCCTGGCTCTCCTCCACATAGGTATCGACAAATTCCCTAAGGACTCCCGCACTATTATGATTCATACACTAGCAGCTGCTAAGACCAACCTTACCAAACTATGGAACTCCACCGTCATTCCCTCCCTTTCCTCACTTATATCAGACCTTAACTTCCAATGTGATATGGAAAGAAGAACAGCCCTCAATAATTTTTCCCACCACAAATTCAAACACCAGTGGTCTCGATTGCTACTAAACCAAAAATGCATTGTTAAAGATTGATAAACTAAACCTATAACACTTAGGCTCTTGACCCTTGACTGGTGCACCCCCCCTCCCTGCCTCCCCCCTCTTTTTCACCCAGCCCTCTCCTCTTATCCATGTTCCTTCTTTTTCCTATGTAATGATCATCAACCCAATACAGTTCTCGCCTAACCGAGCATACCTCTCAGGTCAGTGCGGCTCAGATATATAAATTCCTCAGCCAATTGGTGAGGAATTCATTACACATAAATATATTATACTATATGACTGTGAACTGTATTTTGTACCATGTTCGCTTACCTTACCCTGTATTTCTGTTAAAATCTTTCAATAAAAATATTGAAATATAAATATCAGACAGGTAATGTATTCCTTTTGGGGAATTTCAATATGGTTATCTGTCTGGGAATGGACAGGATGCACTCTGATGGTTCAACCTGGGGAGAATTCGAATCTTGGGCTGATATGTATAATTTTAAGGATGTTTTGCATTGAAGGAATCCTTCTCCCTGTTCCTACACTTGCCACTCTGCTTCCCACAAGTCCTTCTCCTAGACTTATTTGGTCCTGGTGGGGGCTGCCATTCTACCCTGGATTTGTGATGTTTCTATTCTTCCCTGAGACATATCATATCATGCTCCTCTTTGCCCCTACTTTGCCCGTTCAGGAAACCTTTAGAGTCTATCGCACTTCTGGGTCTCAGATACTAGAGTGGACGCGACTTACCGCCCCCAAATGGAGGAGTTTTAGCTTCACAATGCTGGCTCTGTGTCTCAAAGCACAGTCTAAGATACCTTAAGGTTGTTGCCAGTGTAATTATCAAACTATTGTTAAACGTATATGTCGCACTTCCCAGGCAGCTTTTGACAGAGCGGAACATAAGGCTAACTGCCTAGAGTCTTGGGACTCCTTAGCTAACCATTCTTGGCAAGAGGCCCTTAGTTTAGTGTTACTCCTACACACGTCCACTACTAAAAAAGTGATGCTACATTAGTTTCAGCATATTTTTGAGCACGGAGGGAAGAATGGTCAATTGCTTGCCTGGTTGGCCAGGGAACAACTTACCCCTTTCTACTATTGCTAGGATTCGGTCTTCAACAGGTGAGATTAGAGATCCTGTTATGAATAATGAGTGTTTTGTGTCATTTACGGTTCTAAGATAATGTATACAGATGCTGAATTAGCTGCTTACTTGGCTGTGGTGGATCTTCCCCACCTGACCCCTACTTATAGTATTAGATTAGATAGCCCGATTACAGATGAGGGAGGTCAAAAAGCTCTTACAGTATGTCCCTTTAAGCTGGCAAAACTCCACCTGTTATTGATATTCCATTGCAGTGGGTCACAGAGTTTAAATATCTGGGAATCATATTAGCAGTCCTCTCCAACCTTATGTGTATCTCAACTTACTGCCCCTACTTTGATCCCTATCTCAGAGATGCGCCACTTGGCATACTCTTCCACTGTCTCCGGTGGAAAGAATTAACCTCTTAAAAATTATTTATTTACCCAAGTTTTTATATTTTTTCAGAAATATGCCTGTTTGAATACCAAAATTATTTTTAAACAAACTGGATGGTATTTGTAGCTCATTTATTTTGGCTGGCAAACCCCCTTGGTTAGCTAAATCCACACTTAAACTTTTTCTTTCATAAGGAGGACTTTCCCTGCTTGACTTCTGTCTATTGGTCTGCGGTATCAGTCATGGTGCTGTGGTAGTTCTCGCAGCCAAGGAATAACCCTGCAGTTACACTGGAAGTGGCCATCGTTAACTCCTACGCCACCCTCAGTAATCTAGTCTTCCGGGGCCTATGGGCCCCCTCTGCACTCGCTTGTCCTGATGTGAACCACTATCATTATATCACAGTGTCCTCATGAGAAGCACTATCACCTGCCCAACTGGATGTTATTCCGCTATCTGCAACTCAGACATGTGGTGCTCACGCAATTCCCTGCTGATGTCATCCGTGAATCTGATCCCTTGGATCATCTTTAGACCTCTTGGCCCATGGGGAAGCCTTTGTCCACGATCTACCTTTGCCTCTCCGCGGGTGAAATTGTCTGAATTGTTTTCCAAATGGAAGGCTGACCTACCTGATTTAACTGAGGAAGCTTGGGTTCTATGTACACTCACTATGTTAGTAGCGTGGTCTTGGCTAAGGATAGGTTTATTCAAGTTAAATTCCTACACATAGTTTATTATACTCCTGTTCACTTGGCTGGTACATATGCTACTTTTAGGCCCCTGTGCACTAGATGTCAGCAAGCTGAAGACATATGGTATGGACCTGCCTAAACTTAGGGATTTTTGGGAATCTGCCTTGAGTGTCATTCATAACACGTATGATCTGGTCTTAAATCTAGACCCTAAAGTGTTACTTCTGGGAGTGCTGGATGGTGCAGAGCTCTATCAAAATATTTGTCTTTTATGCTAGGAGGGAAATGCTTCCTTCTTAAATGGAAGTCCTCTCTACCTCTCACTGTTGCATCCTGGCATGCAACTATCAATATAGTGCTTTACCTATGCTAGTTGTAATTGTTCTAGGAAATTTGATAAGATATGGAGGCCTGGAGAGACTCCTGGGGAGGTGACCTATAATCTGCCTGACGTCTTGAATGTCTCTTCTGCCATCTCCCCCTTCGGATTCTGACTCGCCAACCCCCCCCCCCCTGGTTTTCCCTCCTCTCAATCCATCCATCCTTCTCCTCCCCTCCCTTTTGCTCCTCCCACCTCTTCTCCTCCCCCTCCTCCTTTGCTTTCTTACTCCCTTTATGGCTCCTGGTCTGGAAATCTGGAAGAATGTTTGCCATTGCTCTTCTTGTATTCCATGGTTATTGCAAGAATTGACTATTGACTATTGACTGCATTATTTGCTATTTTGTATTGTGTCTTGGGTGATTCCTGTCTATGTGTCTTTGACTCCGATGTACTCACCCCAACGCACTGTACTGGCTCAACTCTTGGCTATTATTTTTATTGTCAACCACACAACTGTATTGAACCTTTATGCTTAATAAACTCAATCTGTGAAAAAAAAAACAGCCCAAAAGCCCATACCACTACACCACAAACACATGCATTTCGGACACTTGTGGTGTGTCCCCATTTACATGAATGGGTCGCGTTTTGGAGGGCAATACTACACGACAAATGCAACAGGGAATAATTTTTGCTGCAAAGTACAGCAGACATGGCATATGTATACCCCCATACAGCTGCCGTTATGGCCTGATGTGGGAGGTTGGGGGGTGGTGATGTATATGTGTGTGTGTGGGGGGGGGTTAAATGCATTGCTCAACCACTTTTTTGTACTGTCCCCCCAACCGCAAGTATAAACTACAGTATGTTGTAGGTGTAACAGAGCCTCAGACAGCAGTAAAATCTGATGTGTTCTGACCCTTCCTCACTCTATTCAAAGCCAAAAAGAAGTTTTGCCTGTTAATAAAAATATGTTTCTACGTATGATTTGCACTTGGTATTTCCTCATTTCAAATGCAGGCTGCGGGTACTGCTTTGTAATGCTGCACAGTGTTGTTCCTTGATGATCTTATCTAACTGCAAGTATTGAAAATAGACTTTTTGCTGTCTTTGTAGATATGAAAAACCTACAATGTCCCTGGACTCTTGTGATTTAACATTCTATATACTATAAGCTCTAACGAGCAGGGCCCTCTGATTCCTCCTGTATTGAATTGTATTGTAACTGTACTGTCTGCCCTCATGTTGTAAAGTGCTGTGCAAATTGCTGGCGCTATATAAGTCCTGAATAATGATAGCAATAATAATAAGGAAGGCTGGCAGCAGTTATTCAGTAATGGTAAGAATGGAACAGTGAATCTTACAATAATAATGTGATTTGGTAATGCTGATTTGTATCTCACTGATTCTTATAAAGTGTCAAATTCAATGGTAGGTCAATTTTAATGCAGGAGGCCACTATATATTCGCAAAAAAATATACAAAAATATGTTTATTTTTTTTTTAGTTTAAGGAATACATGCACTTTCTTATAATGCGTCTGTGCTGAAACTTCCTACTCCTAAAGAGCTCTGCCCACAGAGCTTTCTTTTGGTGGTATTTAATCATTGCTGGGGTTTTTATTTTTTGCTAAATTAACAAAAAAGACCAAAAATTTGGAAAAAAAAACACGTTTTTCTTTGTTTCTGTTATAAAAGTTTGCAAATAAATAATTGTTCTTCATAAATTTAGGCCAAGATGTATTCTGCTACATGTCTTTGGTGAAAATAACCCAAATTAGGATGTATTTTTTAGTTTGTAGGAAAGTTATAGAGTTCACAAACTATGGTATAGATCTGAATATTGATCAATCCTGAAGTACTGACAGCCAATCTAATTTCTTGAGGTCCAAGAATGTCAGAATAGTACAGATATCCCCCAAATGACCCCTTTTTGCAAAGTAAACAGTCTGACGTACTTCATAAGAGGCATGGCGAGTTTTTTGAAGTTGTATTTTTTTTGTCATAATTTTTCGGAAAATGAAAAAATAAAAAAAGTTATTTTCACAATTTTTTTTTACATACTGTCACCAGTGCAGTACAGCGTCATCATATAACTGGCATGGCGGTGATCAGGGACACTGACTGGTGACAGTGTGAAAAAATATATATATATATATTATTTTATTTTATTTTTTTTTATTTTACATTTTTTATTAAATTTTTTTTCATATTTTACTATGTCCAAAGTAGTACAATGTTACCATAGTAACATTGTACTACTTTTGGAAAGTGATCAGTAATGAAGCCATCCATTGTATACAACTGTCATGTTACCTGCTGTGATTGGTCACAGCAGGTTACATGGTACCGGGGTTTTTATTTTTTGCTAAATTAACAAAAAAAGACCGAACATTTTGAAAAAAAACCAGATCTGTCCTAAGTACACGGCCGGTGACAGATCGCGCCGCTGCGTGGCTCTGCAAGCGAGCGAACTGCGCATGTGCGTGAGGACGCCATATGGCGACCTCCCGGAAAGCTAATACATTTTTACGGATGCCGTCTGGCCATAGGCCGGGCGTCAAATGGTTAATATGATATTAATGGCCCTTACCAGGCCTTGGCTTGGTTTACACTCTTCCTGGCAACACTATGTATCTGCTGGTAACTCTGAAATTATGCCCCATAAAATGAAGCGAGACCACCTCATGAGACTGCAGACATTTAGGAGATAGCCCCATTCATCTCTATATTAACTAATAACTTTTTGGTGCTTTTTTCCCATGGGGACTCAAAACACTTTATCTGCTGTTGGGGCAGATGGTAAGGCAGCCATCTTGAATGCACTCAGTAGAATACCATACTTTTAGACGTGAGACAATAAGTCTGCCAGCATGTCTTTGGTGTGTGGGAGGAAACCAGAGCATCCAGTGGAGACCCACAGAAGTACAGAGAGAACATGCAAACTCCATGCAGAGAGTGTCCTGGCTGGAACTCAAACCAAGGAACTCAGTGCTCCATAGCAGCATAGGATATAACTGTGGTCAGTGGGTACAAAGGAATTGGTAGGAATGCTCTGACAGTGTTTATTATATTATATTACCATTGATATAGTCTATTAATGTTATGTTTTTGTATATATTGTGACCCTGTGTGAGGGTCTGCCACTGTGTGAGTGTAGGCAGAGGCACACAGGAATCACACTATGGCAGAATGCAAAGCTCCAGAATATGGTTTCTGAATGACTGGGATTTCAGTTTTCTCTGGGCTTGGTAGTCCCAGATCAGGGTCTGAAGTTTGAAGACTTCAAAGAGGTTTGGATGGGAAGAATCCTATCAATTCTATGTCCAGCTCTTATTAGAGGCCTGAATGTTTTCTGAGTATACAGGTGTGCATGCTCATTATGTGCCAAGTCTGAGGATAGCTCAGGGCTCCCAATTTGGAGAATTTGGAGAAAGAGCCCTGTCACGGGAGAGCTGTGGACTCCACCGAGGGGTCAGGTGTGCTCCAGCAGGGGACAGGAGGTCTCAGCACAAAAGTCAGGTGGGCTTCTATCAAGACATCAGAGTGTAGATTTATGCAGCTCTGAGTAAGAGAACCAAGGAAGTGATGAGAGAGATGCAGAGCCTGGGTTCCATGAGATTGGGTATCTCAAGGAAGAAGCTTGTACAATCAAGCTTGCATTTTGTGCTTGCTGGAAATCAAAAGGTGACCAAAGAGAGCAGCAATGCTGTTGACAATGGAGCTTGCCATTTTTAAGTTGCTTGCTTTGTGATGTTGAAACCACTGCTAGAGAAACTATTTATTTTGTATGGCATATACTCAGTAGGGCAAGAGGCAGTAGGACAAAGCACTTTACAGGAAAATGCACTTGTGCTTTAATCATATAATTTAGAAGTGCAATTCATTTCAATGCAATTGAGTAAAGGAGATAAAAATTAAGAGATGTATTAAAACAACTTACACCAAGAACTGATACAGTTAACTAACATTTAAATGTGGATAGTGATGCAAATATGTTGGCAAGAGTCTTGTTCAGACATACAGCACATATTAAAACAATCCAGTTTGCTGATAGCAATAATTTTTGCTATGATTCCCATGAACATATTATTTCATAAAATAAATTATGAGATATCCACCAGTAAGCACTAACATTACTTAAATACAGAGAGACTCACCTTGGATGAAAATAGTCTAAAACTAGGTTACAATGCTTCTAGCATTTGTATAAAACTTCCATGGACACTTTGCTCCTGGGCAGGTTTTTCAGTGCACTTCACATACTATATGAATCATTGCTTTGGCACTGGAAATATTAATGTAATACAATTTTTGTAGCTGTAGCAGCACACGTATAATGAAACAGACATTGTTAGGTTTGGATTGCATTAAAGCTACTGCATGTGCAATCAATATCATTGGCAATGTTATGCTGTTATAAAATGAATTTCCAGCACAAACTAGTACAATCCATTTCAAGATTTTAGACAACACTGCTTTTATAAAATGGACTAAACCCATATTTAGGCAAAAACAGTCTTTAACCCTAATCCTTCTTCTTCTCTGCTAGATAACGCCTGCCTTTTTTTACTTATCTTGATTCTGTTGCATAAAAATCTGCTTTGAATTCCAGGTGACCTCATCACTCAGCTTTACTTGGCTTAAAGATCTTTTTCCTTAAGTGGGGCATTGAGTAGGAGGTGCTGATGAGATTGGTCACCCAGCACAGATACAGTTGCAAGAAAAAGTATGTGAACCCCTTGGGATTACGTGGAGTTTTGCATGAATTGGGCATAAAATGTGCTCTGAACGTCATCTAAGTCACAACAATAGAAGAACACAGTCTGCTGAACATAATACTACACAAACATTAGATGTTGCCATGGGTTAATTGCACATAACATGTAAACATTCACAGTGCAGGGAGAAAAAAGTATGTGAACCTTTGGACTTAATAACTGGTTGACCCTCCTTTGGCAGCAATAACCTCAACCAAACGTTTCCTGTAGTTGCAGATCAGACCTGCACAATGATCTGGAGTAATTTTGGACCACTCCTCTTCACAAAACTGTTTCAGTGTAGCAATATTCTTGGGATGTCTGGTGTGAATCGCTCTCTTAAGGTCATACCACAACATTTCAATTGGGTTGAGGTCAGGACTCTGACTGGGCCACTCCAGAAGGCGTATTCTGTGCTGTTGCAACTCATTGTTTTGTTGAATTACTTGTATGCTTTGGGTCATTGTCCTGTTGCATCACCCATCCTCTGCGGAGCTTCAGTTGGCGGACAGATGGTTGTACGTTTTCCTGCAAAATGTCTTGATAAACTCTGGAATTCATTTTCCCATCAATGACAACAATCCGTCCAAGCCCTGAGGCAGCAAACCAGCCCCAAACCATGATGCTCCCTCCGCCATGTTTTACAGTGGGGATGGGGTTTTGATGTTGGTGTGCTGTGCCTTTTTTTCTCCACACATAGTGTTGTGTGTTCTTCCCAAACAACTCAATCTTGGTTTCATCTGTCCACAGTATATTTTGCCAGTAGTGCTGTGGAACATCCAGGTGCTCTTTTGCAAACTTCAAACGTGTTGCAATATTCTTTTGGACAGCAATGGCTTCCTCTGTGGTGTCCTCCCATGTACTCCATTCTTGTTTAATGTTTTCCTTATTGTAGATGTGTCAACAAAAATTTTAGCATGTGCCAGAGATTTCTGTAGGTCTTTAGCTGACACTCTGGGATTCTTCTTTACCTCATGCAGCATTCTGCGCTGTGCTCTTGCAGTCATTTTTACAGGACGACCACGCCTAGGGAGAGTAGCAACAGTGCTAAACTTTCTCCATTTGTAGACAGTCTGTCTTACCGTGGACACATGAACATCAAGGCTTTTGGAGATACTTTTGTAACCCTTTCCAGCTTCATGCAAGTCAACAATTCTTGATCGTAGGTCTTCTGAGAGCTCCTTTCTGCGAGGCATGGTTCACATCAGACAGTGCTTCTTGAAACTAGTAAACCCAAAACAGGTGTGTGTTTTTTAAGGGCAGGACAGCTGTCAGAAACACATCCAATATCATCACACTGATTGGAGTCAAGGTTGGCTCACTCCTGGCTCCAATTAGCTCTGGGAGAAGTCATTAAGCTAGGGCCTAACATACTTTTTCCTCCCTGCACTGTGAATGTTTACATGTTATGTGCAATTAAACCATGGCAACATCTAATGTTTGTGTAGTATTATGTTCAGCAGACTGTGTTCTTCTATTGTTGTGACTTAGATGACGTTCAGAGTACATTTTATGCCCAATTCATGCAAAACTGCACGTAATCCCAAGGGGTTCATATACTTTTTCTTGCAACTGTAGCTGGCTGCGGAGACTGGTCATATCATCAGAAAATGCTGTCGCTACAACATTTAGTAGGCAGCATTTTTGATTAGTTAGGAGGGGAAAAATCTGGGGCTGTATGATTAAATACCCTGATCATATAATTGGGGCATTTGTGTTATTCTTTTTTCCTGTATAACAGCTCTAAAATAAACATGACTTGTTCCAAAACATTTCTAAAACATGCCAAAACCTAGTCCATTATTTATGTTTTTTTATGTATACTATTTGTCTGTTAAAAGTTTTCTGAAATGTGTCTGTGAGAGGGAGAGGGTGAGAGAGGGAGAGGGTGAGAGAGGGGGAGGGGGAGAGAGAAGGGGGGAGAGAGTGTGAGAGAGAGGGGATGAGAGGGTGAGAGGGAGAGGGGCGAGAGAGATGGAGAGAGAGAAACACCCAACAATCTGACCTGACAAAATCTCAACTAAAATCATGAATGATTCCCAAGAAAAATAGGTTGAGAAATGAAGATATGAAATAGCAAACTCAAAAGAAACTAACTGTTTATCAATCATTGCAGCAAGACTACAAACTGGCCCCATACCTGGAGATGCTGCAAGACCCAAAAAACAGACAGACCCTGAGCCGGTACAGACTGAGTGCCCACGGCCTGGAAATCGAATCAGGATGGCACAGACAGACCTTTAACCCCAGGCAAAGTAGACTGTGCCAGCAATGTGAAGGGGTTCCTGGAGGACGAAGACCACTTCCTGCTACAGTGCCCCAAGTACTGATCAGTGAAGGACACTCACTTCCAGATACTCTCCACTCTCATCCTGGACTTCACTTCTATTGAAGAGAGGAGGAAACTCCAAGTTCTACTGGGAGAAGAGGAGCCAATGGTGAAAATAGCTGCACAATATGTGACAGCATGCCACAGACTGAGAGGGACAAGAAAAACTGAGGAGTTAAAAATACTTTACATGGACCCTACCTCCACCCCCCTTTATATTACCCTTCCCCCTCCACCTTTTCCCATACAAACTGCTTTGGCAATGCTAAAATGTTACTTGGTCCTGCCAATAAAGCTCATTTGAATTTGAAAGAAAGAGAGGGAGGGGGGTGAGAGGGATAGAGAGTACGGGAGAGGGGGGGGAGAGAGAGGGAGGATGAGGGGGAGAGAGAGAAATGGAGGGAGAGAGAGGGAGGGGGAGAGAGGGTGAAAGAGAGGGATAGAGGGTGAGATAGAGGTTGAAAGAGAGAAGGTGGGAGAGAGAGGGTGTGTGTGAGAGAGAGGGGGAGAGAGGGTGAGGGAGAGAGAGGGTGTGTGTGAGAGGGGGGGGAGAGAGGGTGAGGGAGAGGGAGGAAGGGCAGAGAGAGGTGGGGTGAGAGGGGGAGAGAGAGAGGGGGGATAGAGAGTAAGAGAGAGAGAGGGTGAGAGAGGAGGCAGAGAGAGAGGGGGGAGAGGGCGAGAGAGAGCAGGAGAGAGAGGGGGAGAGTTTCAGATGGACACATTCTTCAGACAGATGTAAAGATACTGCCACTGTGTGAATTGTGTGGAGCCCTTCATGGGGCCCCTACTGACTCCAGGCCCTCAGGCAGTGCCCGAGTGACAGAATGGGTCCAGTTCAGGTGCAGATTAAAGGACAATTGTGTTCTATAGGAACTGTTTCTAAACCACACATGCCATCAGTTGTGAACAGGATAAAATACTGACCTAAACCTGTCCTGAACCCAATGTAAACCTGACCTGAATGGCTGAACATCTACTGTGTCAATTAGCTGTGAAACCTGAGCTTCAATCTGCACCACACAGCTGTGAATCCACTCTAAGTGAAGCATCACGAGGATAGGAGTAGAGAGCAGAGTGACTGATCTCTCCAATCTGCGTCTTCCTGTCTCGTTATCTGGTCACAGGCTGGAAGGGTCAAGACTTGTAATTGCTACTTCACCGCAGTGGAGAAAAATCAGGTCTCCTGCTCTGCCAGTCAGGACCGTGTTGTTAAATCTCAGAGCTAAATGGACAAAGTAGAAATCCTTTTGTCTGATTAAACAGCTTCCTTAAATGTATTCCATCTGTGTATTTAGCTGTTTGCAATTACTGACAAGCCCCAGATCTTTAAAACAGATCATTCAGAGATTGGCTCATTTTTAAACAGTGAGTGTCCAAAGCCTGCTAGGACAGTAGGACCGAATTTGCTGGAAGGCCAAATGGGCTCTGGCATAGAGAGGCATAATGTAAGGGGTGGTGCAGTATCACATTTCTTTCTAATGTGCAGGAAGTGATTAGAACAAGTCATTACATGTTGAAAATGCAATTTCATACTATATAGCTATCTTCATGTAAGATTTAAAGCTGGGCGTTTTTTTAAATAACCTGGACCTGAATTTACAGCAAACAGCATTATTCTAGTTTGAAACGATTTATGCTGATGCAATTTTCTCCTGATATAGAAAGCGCTTTTCATCCAATTGTCTGTTTATGTGGCCAGAACACTTCTATATTTTATCTCCACTTCTAAAACATACATAAAGGGTTTAGTAGGTTGACTTATCAATTAGTGAAACGGTTTTATGAGTTTTTGTAAGTACTGTGCTAGGAGATGATACCGGTAATCTGTAAACTCTGTAACATTTCTTTAATGTCTTGTTGTTCATAGTAAATGGTATGAATGCCTTTCCGAGAAATGTCAGGAACTGTTTCATGTTTTATGCACTTGTCAACTGTTAATGATTTTAAATGTAATCTTACAGTTTTAAAGAGGCATTTTGCTTTAAGTTTTCATGTGATTATTTTTTTCACATTAGATCCAAGTGACCCATCTCGACTAATTTCCTACAATTACATTTTGGTAGGGATACATTTAAAATCTGCATTTGGAACAAGCATTTAATGTTGTGGCCAGAGGTTAGAAAATTCATTCTGCAAATTTCATATTTAGTCTGGAGCAGATCAATTTTTCCAGGTATGGATTTACAACCTTTTGAGGTCCCTTTGTGTCCCCTTTATGTTAGTTTGCATCAGGGGGATACTGGGCTGGTGAATAGAGGGACAATTGGTCTGTGGGAAAAATAGCATTTGGTCTGTGAACAAAGATTATATTATATTGCCAAAAGTATAGAGACACCCCTCCAAATCATTGAATTCAGGTGTTCCAATCACCTCCATGGCCACATATGTATAAAATCAAGTACCTAGGCATGCAGACTGCTTTTACAAACATTTGCGAAAGAATGGGTTGCTCTCAGGAGCTCAATGAATTCAAGCGTGGTACTATGATAGGTTGCAGCCTGTGTAATAAGTCCATTCATGAAATTTCCTTGCTACTAAATATTCCACGGTCAACTATTAGTGGTAATATAACAAAGTGGAAGCAACTGGGAACAACAGCAACTCAGCCATGAAGTGGTAGCCCACATAATATGACAGAGGAGGGTCAGCGCATGCTGAAGCACACAGTGCACAGAAGTCGCCAACTGTCTGCAGAATCAATAGCTAAAGAGCTCCAAACTTTGTGTGGCCTTCAGATTAGCACAACCATGCATAGAGAGCTTCATGGAATGGGTTTCCATGTCCAAACAGCTGCATCCAAGCATTGGACTCTAGAGCAGTGACGATTGGATGCAATGGTGTAAAGCACACCGCGACTGGACTCTAGAGCAGTGACGATGTGTTCTCTGGAGTGGTAAATCACACTTCTCTGTCCAGCAATCCGATGGACATGTCTGTGTTTTATGGTTGCCAGGAAAACAGTACTTTCCTGACTGCATTGTGCCAAGTGTAAAGTTTGGTGGGGGGGGGATATGGTGTGGGGTTGTTTTCAGGGGCTGGGCTTGGTCCTTTATTTCCAGTGAAGGGAGCTTTTAAGGGGGCATCAGTATAACAAGACATTTTGCACAATTTCATGCTTCCAACTTTGTGGGAACAGTTTGGGGATGGCCCTTTCCTGTTCCAGGATGACTGTGCACCAGTGCACAAAGCAAAGTCCATAAAGACATGGATGAGTGAGTTTGGGGTGGAGGAACTTGACTGGCCTGCACAAAGTCCTGACCTCAACCCGATAGAACACCTTTGGGATTAATTAGAGTGGAGATTGCGAGCCAGGCCTTCTCGTCCAACATCAGTGCCTGACCTCACTAATGCGCTTCTGGAAGAATGGTCTAACATTCCCATAGACACATTCCTAAACCTTGTGGACAGCCTTCCCAGAAGAATTGAAGCTGTTATAGCTGCAAAGGGTGGGCCAACTCAATATTGAACAGCTAATAATGGGAGTTCTAGTGCACAAGCAGAATCAATATCTTATAGCCAGTCTAAATACTGATAAAACAGGGTAAAAAGTCCTTAAGATAAAATACACAATGTCCATAAAGTCGTAATCACGAGTGGTGGCAGTTACCCACAGAGTTTGGCCAGCTCTGTAAACAGAAGATGCAAAAAAAAGCAGGAGACAACAGCTAAGTGCAGCATTAGTAAAAGTATTTATTAATACAAGATTAAAAACACTCACAAAATATGTGAATATTACAGGCTCTTTATTATTGGGTCACAGCTCACTCCAAAATCCTGCAGTGTCCGCCACTGCAATCCAGCTTGGAGATGGAAGAGAAGGGGCCCAGAACGCCCTGTGTACCTCACTGGAACTCACGTGGAATGCACGGGCGGAAGTGACGTCACTGGAAGGAGGAGAGGGTCAGAACCAGTGATAGGTTATGCCTTCTCTTCCATCTCCAAGCTGGATTGCAGCGGCTGGCACTACAAGACTTTGGAGTGAGTGGTGACCAAATAATAAAGAGCCTGTAATAGTCACATATCTTGTGAGTGTTTTTAATCTTGTATTAATGAATATTTTTACTAATGCTGCACTTAGCTGGTGCCTCCCCCTTTCTTCTTGCAACTTAATATTGAACCCTACGGACTATGACTGGGATGCCATTAAGGTTCATGTACGTGTAGAGGCAGGCGTCCCAATACTTTTGACAATATAGTGTACTGTATATGTTGAGCTGATAGTCATAAGTGGAAATACTCCACTATTGAGACCTCGGTTGGAGTTGGACCTACAATCAGTGAAAAGCTGGGCTTTATATAGCTGTCTGTTCCTTGTTCAAGCCCAATCACTATGTAGAAAGAAGAATTTCTTTTTCATCTGCTTCACCTATTTTCCTATTTTTGTGGCTCAGAATAAATAAATATATATACAAACACACACATAAAGTGGTTCTAACAACTTTTGTTTCCTTTTATTTTCCTTAAATAGCACACGTCATGGTATTGCACAAAGCAGCCCCAAACCTCCTCTTTCCATGGGCGCTCTCGGTTCCTACCCTTCTGTGTCTGGCACGATAGCAAACCACTTGCTATGGGAGCAGATGTTCCAGCTCAATCCTGAGCTGGACTGTGTGCATCTATTGGGTCCTGCCCCTGCTCCCTGTTCTAGTGAATTTAAATAACAGCAGCATTAGTCATTGGCTCCCCTGCTGCACAAAAATCCTGTGAAAAGAAAAACTTAGGGGAAAAGAACTGCAGGGGGGCATACAGCTGGATCCATACAGGACTCAGGTAGATGTTTAGGTGGGGGTTCAGGGAATGTATTAAGGTAAAACAAAAATTAGCTTTAGAACCACTTTACCCCATAGTAGGTACCATATCCCAGTTATATTCAGATAAGTATAAATATGTACATTGCAGGACTTTAAAGGTACTTCAAAGGTCTCAATATATATTGTTTTGTTACAAAGTTTTTTACCCTTTACTTATACTAAATCACTTAAAAAGTACAGGCCATTGAGCTAATTTACCTAGCTCATACATTTCACAATACATACATACAATTAAAACATTTCCGAGCTCAGATCTCAGCATAAACACATTACAGATATTTTATCCTATATTTGTCTGGTAGACAATGTAACAAGTTCATATACAGTATCTGTAGGATTGATACAGAATGTAGCACCAGCTGGCGAGAGACTAAGTGAAAAATAGTAATAAGTATTTCCATGAAGCACATTTGACTTCCTCAGGAGTATTTGAATAGCTGGTCAATAGAAATAGTATCGCAAAATCCGTGTATCACTATACATGTATGCACGTTTCCAGGCAGAAAACCAGAAGGAAGCCAAGAGGTACCATAGGAAAGAGCCCATCATGCAGAGAGCATGAATGTACACTTAATGTAAGATTTTAAGGTAGAGTGCAAGCAAACATGGACATCCCTGATATCTATTCCAGTCCAGGTCTTGCTCACATAGCCTTTCAGGGCTCATTTGCACTTGCTTTGATTTTAACACAGATTAAAGAGCCTACTGTTTCAACACACTTTTTTATGTGTTTTTGATGCTTCCATGATGGTTCTGTGATTTTTTTTTTTGAAGCTTTAATGAAGCTTGGCAAATGTCCTGTGTGTTTTGATTTTCTATTTGTTTTAAAGGGGCTTAGTAAAACCTTGGCTCAGTAGTACCCTCAGTTCAGTAATACCTGCGCTCAGTAGATCCCCAGCTTGTTAGTATCCCTAATGTGGAAATTATTCCTAATGTGAAATTCCCACAGTGTGGAAATTATTTTGCACAATGGAAGCATTACCAACAAACAGTCAATTAATCCACTTGGCTCCAGAAGATTTTACACTCTTTATGACCAGGCCATTATTTGCTATAGCGCACTGTGCTACTTTAACTGGTAATTGCATGGTCTCGCAATGCTGTACCCAAACAAAATTTCTATGTTTTTTTTTCACACAAATAGAGCTTTATTTGGTGGTATTTCTTTCTGCTATAAAACACATCCAATAAAAAAAATATATTTTCTTCATAAATTTAGGCCAAAATGTATTATGCTACGTGTCTTTGATGCAAAAAAATCCCAATAAGTGTATATTGATTGGTTTGTGTGAAAGTTATAGGTCCTACAATCTATGGGATAATATATATATATATATATATATATATATATATATATATATATACTGTATATATATTTATATACAGTTGTGTACAAAATAATAGCAGTGTGTTGAAAAAAGTGAATAAAGCTCAAAATCCTTCTAATAGCTTTTATTTCCATACACACAAATGCATTGGGAACACTACACATTCTATTCCAAATCTAAACATGAAGAAAAATATATCAAATTTGTGTTGTAGCTCTACAAAAATTGAAGAAAAGTGAATATTAGACTGTTCAAAAAAATAGCAGTGTTTGTATTCTTCTTTACAAACTCAAACATTCACTATATAAACTGAAAAATGTTTGAAGATTTTGCTTTCCTTTGAATCACTTAATTAATATTTAGTTGTATAAGCACTGTTTCTGAGAACTGCTGTACATCTGTGTTGCATGGAGTCAACCAACGTCTGGCACCTGTGAACAGGTATTCCAGCCCAGGATGATTGGACTACATTTCACAGTTCTTGTCTATTTCTTGGTTTTGCCTCAGAAACTGCATCTTTGATGTCACCCCACAAGTTTTCTATTGGATTAAGATCCGGGGATTGGGCTGGCCACTCCATAACGTTGATCTTGTTGGTCTGGAACCAAGATGTTGCACATTTACTGGTGTGTTTGGGGTCGTTGTCTTGTTGGAACACCCATTTCAAGGGCATTTCCTCTTCAGCATAAGGCGGCATGACCTCTTCAAGTATTCTGATTAGAGATGAACAAATTATTCAAAAATTCGATTTGACTGATTCGGCGAATTCGTGAAAAAATTTTGATTCGAGTCGAATATATTCGCTGCGAATTTAACTTATAAAAGGGTGTTTCTAGGCTTCAGAGAGCCTTTATATTAGTGCAGAACACTGTACCTTTAATTTAAATGCCCTTGGAGTCTGCTGGGGAAGAGAAATAATATTGTCAGTCAGTATGACATGCAGATGAGTGCCGTCGATCTTAGAATCACCGCACACTTCACTCATTTGGGCAGTCACGGGGCCAAAACCAGAGTGTGGAGCCACAGTGTGGCGGTGGAGGCAGCAGCAATGGGAGGCCATACAGCACCCTATGACAAAAATGGAAACCACCAGCAGTGTGAGGAGACCTGAAAGTGGCACATGGCAGAGTGTGGCGATGGAGACAGCAGCAATGGGAGGCCGTACAGGGACCCATGACACACTCTGGACCTGGCAGCAGCATGAGGAGGCGGTACAGGGGCCCATGACAGATTACGGGCCTGGCAGCAGCATGAGGAGTTGGTACGGGGGCCCATGGCAGATTACGGGCCTGGCAGCAGCAATGGGAGGCCGTACAGGGACCCATGACACACTCTGGACCTGGCAGCAGCATGAGGAGGCGGTACAGGGGCCCATGACAGATTACGGGCCTGGCAGCAGCATGAGGAGTCGGTACGGGGGCCCATGACACACTCTGGACCTGGCAGCAGCATGAGCAGGCGGTACAGGGGCGCATGACAGATTACGAGCCTGGCAGCAGCAACTTGGACAGGAGGACGTTCAGCTTCTGCACCGTCGGGTGCGTGCTCGCAAACTGTTGTCTCTTGGAAACGGATTCCAATAAAGACTGCTGACGGAATCCGTGAAGAGGAGTAGCAGGAGAAGGAGCATCTGAACGAGCGGAATATGCCAACAAGCGACAACAGGGGCCCATGACAGATTACGGGCCTGGCAGCAGCATGAGGAGTCGGTACGGGGGCCCATGGCAGATTACGGGCCTGGCAGCAGCAATGGGAGGCCCGTAATCTGCCAGCACCCTATGACAAAAAATGGAACACACCAGCAGTGTGTGAGGAGACCTGAAAGTGGCACATGGCAGAGTGTGGCGATGGAGACAGCAGCAATGGGAGGCCGTACAGGGACCCATGAGAGACTCTGGACCTGGCAGCAGCATGAGGAGGCGGTACAGGGGCCCATGGCAGATTAGGGGCCTGGCAGCAGCTATGGGAGGCCCGTAATCTGCCAGCACCCTATGACAAAAAATGGAACACACCAGCAGTGTGAGGAGACCTGAAAGTGGCACATGGCAGAGTGTGGCGATGGAGACAGCAGCAATGGGAGGCCGTACAGGGACCCATGAGAGACTGTGGACCTGGCAGCAGCATGAGGAGGCGGTACTGGGGCCCATGGCAGATTACGGGCCTGGCAGCAGCAATGGGAGGCCCGTAATCTGCCAGCACCCTATGACAAAAAATGGAACACACCAGCAGTGTGTGAGTAGACCTGAAAGTGGCACATGGCAGAGTGTGGCGATGGAGACAGCAGCAATGGGAGGCCGTACAGGGACCCATGAGAGACTGTGGACCTGGCAGCAGCATGAGGAGGCGGTACTGGGGCCCATGGCAGATTACGGGCCTGGCAGCAGCAATGGGAGGCCCGTAATCTGCCAGCACCCTATGACAAAAAATGGAACACACCAGCAGTGTGAGGAGACCTGAAAGTGGCACATGTTTGGGGCATGATTCATGGCGGATTTAGTCAGTTGTGTCAGGAACTGGTGGTTTGAAATCCAGACTAATCCACGCCTGATTCATTTTCACAAACGTGAGTCTCTCCACACTTTGGGTGGACAGTCGTGTCCTCCGCGGAGTTACAATACCTCCTGCCGCACTAAACACGCGCTCCGATGCCACGCTACTGGCCGGGCATGACAGCCTTTCAAGGGCAAATTCAGCTAGTTGGGGCCAAAGGTCAAGTTTCGTTGCCCAGTAGTCAAGGGGATTGTCTACCTCGGTTGGCAGGGTGCTGTCCAAGTAGGCCCAAGCCTGTTGTTTGAGGTCCTGCTCCAGGTCCACCTGATGCTCCTGCTGCTGCGGCTGGTTAGTAGTTTCCTCACTGCGCTGGTGAAGAAAGCTACTCATCATCGACTGCAGACTGAGGCAGCCGCTGCTGGTGGAGCTGCCACTGCTCCTACCACCCCACCCCTCCCCTGCTGCCATGGCAGCGGAACGCGAGCGCACAGGGCCCACAGTGTCTGAGGATGGACGTTGGCGCACAAAGGCAGAGACCAACTGACTACATAGGTGGTTTTTATAGTACGTTATTTTGGCCTCCCTCTCAGCAGGTGTGAAAAAGGCCACCATTTTTGAACGGTAGCAAGGGTCCAACAAGGTGGACAGCCAGAAGTCATCCCTCTGTCTGATGGTTATTATTCGGCTGTCGCTACGCAAGCAAGCGAGCATGCTATGGGCCATTTGTGCCAAGGAATGCGAGGGACTCCCTGCCTCCATCTCCACAGCATACTGCCACGGTGCGTCTGGGTCCTCTGTCTCCTCCTCCTCCTCCTCTACCAGATGCTCCTGCTCCTCCACTCCTGTCCGCTGAGTGGAAAAACCACCCATTTCACTCAATAATTCCTGAGCACAAATGTCCTCCTCTACCTCCTCCTCTTCTTCCTGTCCTGCCCCCACAGGGGTCATGTGGCGTTGAGATCTGTGCGCCACGTCTACCGCACCCTGACCAGCCATTGTTAACAGCATTTGTTCCAGGACGTGCAACAGAGGAATGACATCGTTCATCCCATTGTCCTGCCGACTCACGAATAGCGTGGCCTCCTCAAAGGGCCTGAGCAAGCGGCAGGTGTCACGCATGAGCTGCCAATGGCTGACATCGAAGTTACACAGGGGAGTACCTTTATCTGCTTGTAACATCAGGAAATCGGTGATGGCCTTTCGCTGTTCGTAAAGGCGGTCTAACATGTGTAGGGTTGAATTCCACCTTGTTGCAACGTCGCAGATCAGGCGATGCTGTGGAATTCCGTTCTGCCGCTGCAGCTCAAGGAGGGTGTGCTTTGCGGTGTAGGAATGGCTGAAATGCATGCAAAGTTTACGTGACATTTTAAGGATGTCTTGCAGTGGTATGGTGGATTTTAGGAACCGCTTGACAACCAGATTGAACACGTGAGCCATGCATGGCGCATGGCACAACCTTCCTTGACGCAGAGCAGACACCATGTTCTTTCCGTTGTCGGTCAACATGGTTCCGATTTTCAGTTTGCGCAGAGACAGCCATCTGTCGATTTCTCTGTTCATTACACTGAGAAGTTCCTCCCCTGTGTGACTACGTTTGCCAAGGCATACCAGGTGCAGCACAGCGTGACACCGTTGCGCCCTGCACATGTGATATGCCGGTCGGGTAATGGGACTTGGCACGGGGGTGGCGGCTGAGGACACGGCGGAAGAAGAGGTGGTAGAGGCGGACATCTTTGCCGGACCAAGGACGTGCAAACGTGGAGGCAAAAGCGGCGTGACCTGTCCAAGTTGCTGGTGCGGCTGTGACGGCACCACGTTCACCCAGTGGGCCGTAAATGACATGTACTGTCCCTGACCGTAGTTACAGCTCCACACGTCGGCGCTGCCGTGCACTTTGGCAGAGACCGACATGCTCAAAGACTGGCCCACCATCTCTTCTACATGTGAATGCAGGGCTGGCACTGCCTTTTTGGCGAAGAAATGATGGCTTGGCACTCTCCACCGCGGCGCGGCACAAGCCATCATTTCTCGGAAAGGTGCTGAGTCCACCACTTGGAAAGGGAGGGACTGCAGCACCAGCAACTTGGACAGGAGGACGTTCAGCTTTTGCACCATCGGGTGTGTGCTCGCAAACTGTTGTCTCTTGGAAACGGATTCCAAGAAAGACTGCTGACGGAATCCGTGAAGAGGAGTAGCAGGAGAAGGAGCATCTGAACGAGCGGAAGATGCCAACGAGCGACAAATCTCCTCAGCAGAGGTGTTGGAGCCTTGACTGGCTGATAGAGGGCGATTGACGTCGGGTGACGGAGCAAGTAACGGCGCGGGTGATGGAGCGGGGGCTGGGGCAGGCAGAACCGCCGTATCTTTATCACGGTTTTCCCAGGCCACCAAATGGCGACGCTGCATATGCTGACGCAACGCTGTAGTCCCAACATGGGCCCCCTGGCCACGCTTGACTTTCTGGCCACATAGTCGACATACGGCTACGTTTACTTCCTCGGGCGGCTTGACGAAAAATTGCCACACCGCCGAGTAGGAAACTTTGCCCCCGATACTCCTCACTGGCTGACTGCTGCTTCCTCCGTGCACACCGGCACCACTACTGGCCGTGGTGGTAGGCTGCAGTGGAGCTGGTGCTCTACTCCGTGGCCGTTTGCCTCCACTGACACTGCTGCGACCCTGCTGCCTCCTGGGCAACCCACCGACTGTTTTGCTCGCTGCCAAGCTGCCACCCTCTTCTCCTGATGATGCGGAAGCAATAGCCTGATGACGACGAGGCTGCCAAGTGCGATCAGCCTCATCATCATCAATTAGGGTCTCCGCCTCACTACTAGCCCCCTCGGCTGCGTGTGGATCAGGAGACAGACCTGTCTCTAGACCGGCTACCGAGCCACTCTCCTCGCCACTACTTCTTCGCCTGGCTGCTGAAGAGGCGGATGTCTCCCCCCGTTCCTGACCGCCCTCTGTTAGCTCTTCCTCACTGTACAGTGGGGCTGAGCCCACAGCATGCGATACTTCGCTTGGTGAGGGAACACCAAAGGACAGGGGCAGGTAGAGGACACGTGATTTCAGTGGGCTTGCTCCCGGGCCATGCCAACTAACGGTTGTGTCTGACGTACCCACCGACCGTTGGCTGTAGGTGTCAGAGGTGACCTGGGAAGAGGAAGACGACCGAGCCAACCAATCGATGACGGCAGGGTTGTCGGTGGAGACACGACCGCTGGACGACACCGGGAGCACTGGCCTCTGGCTGCGACTAGTGCTGCCTCGACCCCTTCCTCTGCTGCCACGTCTGCTCGCTCCTAAAACATTGCCTCCTCCGCCACTCCTCTGCATGTTGTCTGACATACTCTTTAATTAAACGATTCTGTGTCCCTGAGTAACAATTCTGTGTCTGTCCCTGAGTAACAATTCTGTGTCCCTGAGTAACAATTCTGTGTCCCTGAGTAACAATTCTGTGTCCCTGAGTAACAATTCTGTGTCCCTCAGTAACAATTCTGTGTCCCTGAGTAACAATTCTGTGTCCCTGAGTAACAATTCTGTGTCCCTCAGTAACAATTCTGTGTCCCTCAGTAACAATTCTGTGTCTGTCCCTGAGTAACAATTCTGTGTCTGTCGCTGAGTAACAATTATGTGTCCCTCAGTAACAATTCTGTGTCCCTCAGTAACAATTCTGTGTCTGTCCCTGAGTAACAATTCTGTGTCTGTCCCTGAGTAACAATTCTGTGTCCCTCAGTAACAATTCTGTGTCCCTCAGTAACAATTCTGTGTCCCTCAGTAACAATTCTGTGTCCCTGAGTAACAATTCTGTGTCCCTCAGTAACAATTCTGTGTCCCTCAGTAACAATTCTGTGTCTGTCCCTGAGTAACAATTCTGTGTCTGTCCCTGAGTAACAATTCTGTGTCCCTAAGTAATGTTTCTGTGGCCCTAAGTAACGTTTCTGTGGCCCTAAGTAACAGTTCTGTGTCCCTCAGTAACAATTCTGTGTCCCTCAGTAACAATTCTGTGTCTGTCCCTGAGTAACAATTCTGTGTCCCTAAGTAACATTTCTGTGGCCCTAAGTAACGGTTCTGTGTCCCTCAGTAACAATTCTGTGTCCCTCAGTAACAATTCTGTGTCTGTCCCTAAGTAACAATTCTGTGGCCCTAAGTAACGTTTCTGTGGCCCTAAGTAACGTTTCTGTGGCCCTAAGTAACGATTATGTGGCCCTAAGTAACGTTTCTGTAGCCCTAAGTAACGTTTCTGTGGCCCTAAGTAACGTTTCTGTGGCCCTAAGTAACGGTTCTGTGTCCCTCAGTAACAATTCTGTATCCCTCAGTAACAATTCTGTGTCTGTCCCTGAGTAACAATTCTGTGTCCCTAAGTAACAATTCTGTGTCTGTCCCTGAGTAACAATTCTGTGTCCCTAAGTAACGTTTCTGTGGCCCTAAGTAACGGTTCTGTGGCCCTCAGTAACAAATCTGTGTCCCTCAGTAACAATTCTGTGTCTGTCCCTAAGTAACAATTCTGTGGCCCTAAGTAACGTTTCTGTGGCCCTAAGTAATGATTCTGTGGCCCTAAGTAACAATTCTGTGGCCCTAAGTAACGTTTCTGTAGCCCTAAGTAACCTTTCTGTGGCCCTAATAACGTTTCTGTGGCCCTAAGTAATGTTTCTGTGACCCTAAGTAACAGTTCTGAGGCCCTCAGTAACAATTCTGTGTCCCTCAGTAATAATTCTGTGTCTGTCCCTGAGTAACAATTCTGTTTCCCTAAGTAACGTTTCTGTGGCCCTAAGTAACAGTTCTGTGGCCCTCAGTAACAAATCTGTGTCCCTCAGTAACAATTCTGTGTCTGTCCCTAAGTAACAATTCTGTGGCCCTAAGTAACGTTTCTGTGGCCCTAAGTAACGGTTCTGTGGCCCTCAGTAACAAATCTGTGTCCCTCAGTAACAATTCTGTGTCTGTCCCTAAGTAACAATTCTGTGGCCCTAAGTAACGTTTCTGTGGCCCTAAGTAACGATTCTGTGGCCCTAAGTAACAATTCTGTGGCCCTAAGTAACGTTTCTGTAGCCCTAAGTAACCTTTCTGTGGCCCTAATAACGTTTCTGTGGCCCTAAGTAATGTTTCTGTGACCCTAAGTAACAGTTCTGAGGCCCTCAGTAACAATTCTGTGTCCCTCAGTAATAATTCTGTGTCTGTCCCTGAGTAACAATTCTGTTTCCCTAAGTAACGTTTCTGTGGCCCTAAGTAACGGTTCTGTGGCCCTCAGTAACAAATCTGTGTCCCTCAGTAACAATTCTGTGTCTGTCCCTAAGTAACAATTCTGTGGCCCTAAGTAACATTTCTGTGGCCCTAAGTAACATTTCTGTGGCCCTAAGTAACGATTCTGTGGCCCTAAGTAACGTTTCTGTAGCCCTAAGTAACGTTTCTGTGGCCCTAAGTAACGTTTCTGTGGCCCTAAGTAACGGTTCTGTGTCCCTCAGTAACAATTCTGTGTCTGTCCCTGAGTAACAATTCTGTGTCCCTAAGTAACGTTTCTGTGGCCCTAAGTAACAGTTCTGTGGCCCTCAGTAACAATTCTGTGTCCCTCAGTAACAATTCTGTGTCTGTCCCTAAGTAACAATTCTGTGGCCCTAAGTAACGTTTCTGTGGCCCTAAGTAACGGTTCTGTGTCCCTCAGTAACAATTCTGTGTCCCTCAGTAACAATTCTGCATCTGTCCCTGAGTAACAATTCTGTGTCCCTAAGTAACGTTTCTGTGGCCCTAAGTAACGGTTCTGTGGCCCTAAGTAACGGTTCTGTGGCCCTCAGTAACAATTCTGTGTCCCTCAGTAACAATTCTGTGTCTGTCCCTAAGTAACAATTCTGTGACCCTAAGTAACGATTCTGTGGCCCTAAGTAACGGTTCTGTGGCCCTCAGTAACAATTCTGTGGCCCTAAGTAACGTTTCTGTGGCCCTAAGTAACGATTCTGTGGCCCTAAGTAACGTTTCTGTGGCCCTAAGTAACGTTTCTGTGGCCCTAAGTAACGATTCTGTGGCCCTAAGTAACGTTTCTGTGTCCCTAAGTAACGTTTCTGTGTCCCTAAGTAACTTTTCTGTGGCCCTAAGTAAAGTTTCTGTGGCCCTAAGTAACGTTTCTGTGGCCCTAAGTAACGTTTCTGTGGCCCTAACTAACGTTTCTGTGTCCCTAAGTAACGTTTTTGTGTCCCTAACTCTCTCCCTCAATACAGCCAGGTCTGCCTCTGTTGAATGACTGGAGGCAAATGGAGAATTCTAAAATGGCCGCCATTTATAGCTCGACCATTACACAGTGCTGGCTGGCTGGCTGCTGATTGGCTAATGCGATCACATGTCATGAATGAATGCATTATGGGTCAGCGCGCCTTGTCTGCGCACCTTCCCAGACATCCCCGCTCCGTCGCCGCACATGTCGCCACCATTTTAGGAAAAATTTCGATTCGCGCATCCGAAGTCTGCTAATTTTCGGATTCGAAATCGAAATTTTCCTAATATTCGAAACAAATTCCACTTCGCCTAGTTCGATTCGCTCATCTCTAATTCTGATGTATTCAAACTGATCCATGATCCCTGGTATGTGATAAATAGGCCCAACACCGTAGTATGAGAAACATCCCCATATCATGATGCTTATGCAACCATGCTTCACTGTCTTCACAGTGTACTGTGGCTTGAATTCAGTGTTTGGGGGTCGTCTGACAAACTGTCTCCGGCCACTAGACCAAAAAGAACAATCTTACTTTCATCAGTCCAAAAAATGTTGCGCCATTTCTCTTTAGGCCAGTCAATGTGCTCAAATTGTAACCTCTTCAGCACATGTCTTTTTTTCAACAGTGGGACTTTTCGGGGGCTTCTTGCAGATAGCTTGGCTTCACATAGGCATCTTCTAATTGTAACCGTACTCACAGGTAACTTTAGACCTTCTTTGATCTTCCTGGAGCTGATTGTTGGCTGAGTCCTTGCCATTTTGGCTATTCTTCTATCCGTTCGAATGGTAGTTTTTCGCTTTCTTCCACGGCTTTCAGGTTTTTGTTGCCATTTTAAAGCATTTGCAATCATTTTAGCTGAGCAGCCTATCATTTTCTGAACTTCTTTATATGTTTCCCCCTCTCCAATTAACTTTTAATCAAGGTACGCTGTTCTTCTGAACAATGTCTGGAACTACCCATTTTCCTCAGAATTTCAGAGAGAAATGCACTGTAACCAGCATGTACAACATTTGCTGCCTTCCTTCCTTAAATAAGGGCAATAATTGCCACCTGTTTTTCAAAGAATGAATGACCCCACTAATCGAATTCCACACTGCTATTATTTTGAATATGCCCCTTTCAATTAGTGATTCAATTACACAGAATCAGCAGCATGCATGTCATGACTGTTGGGTCTGTTGGATTTTTATTACTCTACTACACCTGCTAGTAAATTATGTGCCATGTAGAAATATCATTTCTATCAAAAACAGTGATTGATCAGGTTAGTGATGTCTGACTGCTATTATTTTGAACACAACTGTATATATATATTATATATATATATATATATATATATATATATTATATATATATATATATATATATTATATATATATATATATTATATATATATATATATATATATATTATATATATATATATATATATATATATAGTGGCTGCAGGAATGTGCTGGTTGGGGATGGGGTTAACATCTAGGGCGATCAGGGGTTAAATATGTGCATGTAATGTGTGTAAAGTGTGCAAAGCAGAGATAAGAAACTGAGAGATCACACCCTTTGTACAGAGCTCTGTGTTGAATGTCAACACAGAGCTCTGGGCTGTGATCCTACACATCTTATCATCAGGACCCAGCCATGATTCATTGGCCGTGACTTGCTGACAGACTCTAGCTGTGTACAATCACAGCGGGTGCTGGAGGAGGAGGCGCACATGCATGCTCAAAACCCAGAAGTAAGCAATGATGTACCCATGTGTCGCTTTACCTACAGCGGCCGCAGTACGATGGGAGCATAATGTGGTCAAATCTTTGTGTATATGTACACACTTCTTAACTTCAAAAGGACCTCTACATTACCTCTCATGTTACCAAACTGCCATTGTGGTACTCTTCCCTCCTGTGTTGAGGGAGGGGTACCACATTGGCAGTTTGAGTGGATAATGAACCATCTTGGGGTCACCTTTCTTTTTCCCTCTTCTCTCCCTTTTGGTCTTTCTACTTTGTTTATCTTTATTTGTATTCAAGCTACTATATATGATTACATGGGGGGTGATGTAGAGGCCTTTTTGAGGTTAAGAAGTGCACATATACTCACAGATTAAATAGTGTGTTGGTAATGTTAACATTCTGACCACTCTAGTATGGGAACTTATGATCGAAGGTATTTTTAGTCCTCATTACATTTTCTACTATAGGGCAACTTTCTATGTGATGTCTTTTTTTATGTGCTCTGCTGCAAAGTTGGAAACCTAACCAGATGCTTTGGGTCTCACTTGGAAGCCAATTGGGATTTTGTGACTTTCCAGCATGATATGGTGATTTGTAAGTAAACTATGCGCACACAAATGGTGGATTGATGTATAATTTACATTTTTGGGTTTTCTTTTTTGGATGTTTATGTTGCTCTTAGTGTTTACTATGCTCTATCATAGTGTGGTATTTTCCCTGAGGTAGAATTTTATGCAATAATAACTCAAATGCATAGAACATTTCCTGTGAAAGGACTGACTGTAGGAATACATCTACTACAGCACAGACCTAGCTGGATGTACCACACTGTGAATAAGAATGTTTTCTTATTTGCAAATGTATCATGCGACTCTGCGTATATACTGTATGTGAAGACACAATGCTTTTAAGTTATTCTTTGTACAGTAATGTATGGTGCTGTTTTTTAATATTTGGAATTAACATTAAATTACTTTTATATAAATGTATATAATGTTATTTAAGCCCCAAACCAAAACTGTGTTAAATTACCACTTACCAATCATAATAAAGCACCCTCCTAGTAAGCTAGGGGGAGCAAGAGACCTGATTGTTTGAGTAGCAGCCTGGGTGTAATAGCCAGGAGGTCAAATTGTGGTCAGGAGCTAAGAGGCTCTGTAGGCCATCTCCTCTGGAATTTCCCCCTGCTCTAGAGCTTTGGAGGAAGGCCTAGAAGCAGTGGGTGGATCTGAAGAGTAACTGGCTTATACTCTTATGGGATCCTAGCCAATAAATAACCAACAAAAGGTATGACAAGGGGCTAGGACAAACCTTAAAAGTAAGTGAGCCTGCTCAGTTGCAGGAGAGTTCAAGTGGAAGACAGCGAGGAAGATGTGAGGCTGCAGGCAGGAGCCTGGGAGTGGGCACAGATGGAGAGAGGGGCTTACCTGTAGGCAGTTGAGCTGTAAAGCTAGAAAGCTCAGAACTTCACTGGTTCCCACAGTGAGGACCACCTGTGCAGCAGGGAAGGAGTGGCCCAGCTAAAAGGCCTGTACCCATCAGTGGTACAGGAGAGGATCTGAGTGAGTACCCCTGAGTGGATAGGGGAAGGAGCACTCTGGTGGGAAGCCAGATTCGCCACCTACCTGGGACTTGTCCCCCTGTTGTGGGATACCTCCAAATTACTCGGTGAAAGAAGAAGAGTTCATTTAGGGTCTGGGGTGGTACATTAGGAGATGCTGGTTAGCTCTCCAACTGAGACTGTATTGCAGTGAAGGCTTGTATATAGTTCCAGGAAGTTGTCCTCAGTTCATCAGTTCCCTTGGGCATCCTGTACACCCCTAACCCTATCCCAGTTCAAATTCCCTAAATAAAAATAACAAAACCAAAGCTCAAGGACTGATCTCTGACTTTAGATGCAAGCCTGTGTGGAAATGTGTGTTGCTTGGCTGTGCAGGACTATAGAGGGACCCAAAATCTCTTTGCAACTCCTAAGGGGATAGTGCTACACTTAGATGTGGTGGCTGCCTCAGTTTTCTTTTCTTTGGCTTTTTTCCCTTCTGTTTTCACCTGGTGGTCTGGCCAGTAACACACATCTTGTACTAGTGAGACACCACTATGGAGAAATGAGCTAGGCCACAGAAGATGGCAGCATTGTCAGTCTGTGAGGGGGGAGTGTTAAATGTATTTAGCAGATTAGGATATAAATAACAAATTGAAACCAAACTTCAGCTCACACTTTTTAATCAGTTTTATCAAACAGTTTTTTCCTTTTGGGATAAAGGTTTTACATGAATAAATTAAAGCTAATCTTTTTAAATACCCCAGATAGTGGTAATTTGAGAGGTATCATCCATGGAAGCTGATACATTCTGCTGGACAGCTTGAACTTCTGAAAATCAGCAGAGTTGCTGGCTGAATCACTTGATGGAAATAGAAAAAAGAAAGCCTAAAAAGGAAACTAATACAGCCATCACATCTGAGAATTGCTAAGCTGCAATATAATAAACATTTGCTTTTGGGTTTAATACTGCTTTAAGTTTGGGCTGTTTCAAAACACCTGATACTGAGCTGCACAGCCTTGTTTGCTCTGTATGAATATGCAGAGTTGACCATCCTTGTGTCATCTAGAGGAGTCAGTGGTGCTCCAGATGAATGGACAAGGCAAAAAAGTGATAAAAAACCATGAGAGAGATACTAGTATTCCTTTGCACATGTGGAAAGTGTGACAAAAAGTGTAGTATGTATATGCTCACATTCATAAGGGTGCTGGATACCGGTCCCAGGGTCAAGCAATCTATTTTAGTGTATGTGGAGAATATGTCTCCACAAAGGGTGCAGTCGGTTGTTGATGGTGTTTTAATCCTATTTTTATGATAAATAAATACCAACCTTCCTGAAGAATCCACTGAGTACACCTTTTCATTTAATGGTCGCCTCTGGTGACCATACATTAGTTTAATTTTGGGGCCTAATCCTTTTTATCCTTGTGTCATTGAGTCAGCTAAGGTAGGGTGGAGGCAAACAGTGAAGTCCATGAGGAAGTTTGGTCCATCTTATAACTCTATTTTATTGCTCTGTTATTTATAATTTCAATAAAATCATCCAATTATAATTTCAATATAATTGAAATTTAATTTGATTAAATATTTTAATTTAGAGACAATATCAATGCACTTGTCTATAAGTAATGTAATTGCCTGAAACAAGAAGATTTACTTGATTCATATATGCTGTCACATTACAGAAAATCACTTTTAAAACTTACATGATTCTCTTCATTTTGCCCAAAGGTCCATTTTTAACAATCCTGTCATCAAATCTGATTTGCCATTGTAGAGGGTCACCCTTATTATTTGAGAGGTCTGGCTGCATATAGACCCTTTGTCAGAGTGTGAATGAGGTGCCTCGGGCTCTCTCTAGTTCCACACCTTTTCTCCCCTGGGCCAAATGGATTCTAACACATTATTTTCACATTGCATGATTTGAGGCTCGGCAGATAGACCCCAATATCTTCAAATCACTTTTTCATTTGGAGATAAAAGTAAATTTAGACATTTACAAATTATATCTGATACTAGTTCTTACTGACATATTTTGAAAGGAATTAGATCATGGTAACGCTTATAAAAATATAGGGAGTTCTAACACTAACACAAAAATAGCATTTTTTTACATTGCATTCCAAATCATCATATATGAATTAACAGATTTAACCAACACAGCCTAATGTGCAAAAAAGAGAGATAAAGAAATGGAAATGTATGATCTCATTCAGCTTTAGTAAATGTATTAAAGCAGTTATGTCTCTTGCCATTTACTATGGTTCTGTACTGCTGTATTACATGAAGTAAGGCTGTGACAAAATCTAAAAAGTCACGCTTTGCAAATCTAGCAGTACTGTGGCACTTAGAGTGTCACATATTATAAATTAAAAATGCCAGACCAGTTCTGGAAAAGCATTCTTTGGAGGGATGAAACTAAGATTAATCTGTACCAGAATGATGGGAATAAAAAAGTGTGGAGAAGGCTTGGAACAGCTCATGATCCAAAGCACACAACGTTATCTGTAAAACATGGAGGCAGTGTGATGGCATGGGCATGCATGGCTTCCAGCGGCACTAGGTCATTGGTATTTATTGATGATGTGGCAAAAGACAGAAGTAGCTGGATGAATTCTGCAGTGTTTAGAGATATACTGTCAGCCCAGAATCAGCCAAATGCAGCAAAGTTGATTGGATGGCGCTTCACTGTACAGATGGACAATGATCTTCCATGATGGATAAAAGAGTGCGTGTCCACAAACTCCATTGACTGGCTGACATTTATCAAAATGAATTAGTCTTTGATCAACAGCAGCTGTCAAGCCCCTGATGCTCGATGTAACTGATTAAATTTGTTAGGGGTCTGGGATCCCTTGAAGACTGCATATGAAACCTATCCTATTCCTGATTATGCTAGCTTTCAACAATGTTTTTGGTTTTGGGCGCCACCAACACCCAAGGCTCAATTTTTCTGCACCTGTTTGACAGGTACATGTAAATTCAATTTTTTAAAGTTGTATCTAATTTTTAAACATTTTTAACAGCAGGGCCCATTCCTGCACTCACGAAGAGTAATTGTGCAAGGTATTACAGTTTCAGGCACCACCAACACCCACCCGCATAAGACAGGTGCATGTAATTTTCATTTTTTAAATATTTTTTTCACATTTTTAACAATTATTAACAATTTTTAAAAAAATTTACAACAGGGCCCACTCTTGTGCCCAGCAAGAGTAACTGTGAGGGGTTACAATGTTCAGGCACCACCAACACCCAGGGCCCAATTTTTCTGCACCTATTTGACATCTAATTTCAATTTAAAAAAAAAAAAAAAATGTTTAATAATTTTTAACATCCGGGCACATTCCTGCGCTCACCAAGAGTAACTGTGATGGGTTAGTGTTCAGGCACCACAACACCCAAGACCTAATTTTTCCACATCTGTTTGACAGGTGCATATAATTTCAGTTTTTTTAGAGTAGTGTCAATTCATGCACTCATCAAGAGTAACTGTAAGGGGGTAACAGTACAGCGGCACCAACACCCAAGGCCCATTTTTTTAACACACTGTGTGACAGGTGCATATGCAATGGCTGTAAAAAGTCCACACACCACTGTTAAATTGTCAGGGTTCTGTGATGTACAAAAAATTAGACAAAGATAAATCATTTCAGAACTTTTTCCACCTGTAATGTGACCTATAAACTGTTCAACTCAATTGAAAAACAAGTGAAATCTTTTAGGGGGGAGAAGTAAACATAAAAAACTAAAATAATGTAGTTTCACACCCTTCTTATAACTGAGGATGTAGCTGTGTTCACAATTAAGCAATCACATTAAAAATCATGTTAAATAGGAGTCAGTACACACCTGTCATCATTTAAAGTGCCTCTGCTTAATCCCAAATAAAGTTCAGCTGTTCTAGTAGGTCTTTCCTGACATTTTCTTAGTCGCATCCTACAGCAAAAGCCATGGTCTGCAGAGAGCTTCCAAAGCATCAAAGGGATCTCATTATTAAAAGGTATCTATAAGGATAATGGTACAAAAGAATTTCCAAGGCATTGGATATACTATGGAACACAGTGAAGACAGTAATCATCAGGTGGAGAAAATATGGCGCAACAGTGACATTACCAAGAACTGAACGTGCCTCCAAAATTGATGAAAAGATGAGAAGAAAACTGGTCTGGGAGGTCTACAGCAACATTAAAGGAGTTGCAGGAATATCTGGCAAGTACTGGCTGTGCAGTACATGTGACAACAATCTCCCGTGTTCTTCCCGTGTTCTGATAACAGAGGAACAAAGCCCCAGAGAGAAATGAAACTCAGAGATTTGGAGAGAAACAAGTAAACACTACAGATATACTCAGGGGCAGACTGACAACTCATGGGGCCCCCGGGCAATAGGGGATCATGGGGCCCCTGTGTCCTTGCCCAAACTCAAAAAAGCCTATGCAAAAGGTACCAGGGGATCTCATGGGGCCCCCTACTGACCCCGGGCCCTTGGGCAGTGCCCGAGTTTCCAAATGGTCAGTCCGCCCCTGGATATACTGTAAATGCTTTGTTCAGATTTCATGACTGAGGTTTATAACCACTTTATATGTAAGAGTATAGAGTTTAGAGTATATTAAGGGTTAGTAAGGGTAAGGTATAGAGGATACTTTTTTAAACGAATAATAATAATTATAATCATTATTATAAATAATAATGATTATAATGAAATAATTGCTTGCACTAGTTATTTCTATATTTAATTACAGCTTTCATTTATTTCGTAATCAATTTTTTCTTACAGATTTGTTCTTTTTCTATCTCTCTCAAATGGTTGTTTTCTGCTGTACTGTAAATATCTAATAGAATCTCCTTATGTCAGTCAGAAGCTAGCAACATTTTAAGGAGCAAAAACCTCTGCAATAATAATGTGCATATATCATTTTTTAGTGTCTTCAGTTATGTTCGGTGTTTCCTGATAATATGTGTTTGCCTGTTGTGAAGTACCAAAGAATATGTTAGTGTTCGATAATACTAGATAATACCTTGGTTAATGGATGTAGTGAGGCCCTTTCTCACCTGTTTACCAATTTATAGGAACAGATTAAGAAAACCGCAAGTGTCATGTTCACCACATAATAAGTCCTCATGCACACTGGACATTTTTACAGCTGCTGTTTTTGGCTTTTGACTTTTTTTTTTTCTACAGCTAGTAAACCCTCCAGCAGGTTATCCCATGTGTCCATGCACACATACACTGTAATCAACGTTTTTTGGCTGGAACTTTTTTGGCTGGGACATTTTTTGGCTGGAAAAAAACCCCGGACTAGTGGGTTTCTAGAGGAGTTTTTATTTAGCTGTAAAAATGCTCTAACGCTGAAAAACAAGGCAAAATAGGTAAATTACAGTAAAATCACAGTAAAACACTGCAAACCAGCGTTTTTGGACTTTTTTGCGCAAAAAAAAATTTTTTTTTGGTAAAAAGGAAACACTAAAAAATGCAAACACGGAAAAAACACGGGGAAGCGTAGCTAAACATGCAAAAACACAAATGAAAAAATGGTAAAAAAAAGCTGAAAATCTCACATTTTTAGCATTATCAAAACACGAAGTATGTATAGAGCCTAATCAGCAAATTGTTTAATTGAATTTATAAAGCATAATTGCTTTTTAAATTCACCTACATACATATTCTTCTTCTGATCTTCTCGTTTCATTGAATTTCTTTTCAGTATTTTGTCAAGATAAATATTAAATGCACTAAAGGAGGCATAGCAAAGGAGGAGCTAGATTCACAGTGATGATCAAGGCACCTACGTTTCTCGCCAGGTTACATGCCCGCTGTGTTTTCCATTCTGTATCTTAGACTACCAGCTGCAGGCCACAATTGGTGCCATTGGTCTATCTACTGGGACTTGCAGTACTCTCTCATACTACCTTGCGCACCATTGTATATGGTTTTAACCTTTAGTAAATGGTCAGAATTTTGTTTTAGTTCCTTAGGCTCTACCTTAGTTCACTGCAGTTCTTCTGGGTACTACAAAATGTGTACCCAGAAACAAAATGCCAAGGTGTCTGTTACCTGAGTTTCTTATGTACATATCATTTAGATCTTTCTATACTCCAAGAAGTCTTGTGCAGCCAAAATGCCAAGTATGTATTTTCCAAACTGCTTTTTCTTTACCGATATTTTTTTTTATTATATAAATGTTTTCATAGCAAGTAATTTATTTGCCCTATAAGTTTAATGTGACATTTGTCAGGTTGGTACACATTTGCTCAGAGAATTTCCTTAAGAGATAAACTGACATGACAGGTTTGTATTTTAAAGGCACTTTGAACTACAACGGTACTACTCACTGGTAAGTGATATCTTGGTATCCTTTGTGTGCATTTTTTTGGTGGTTGGTATGGCTTTTGCCAGGACTAATAATGTCCTTCTGTTTCTGGTAATGGGTAAATTCAGTATGTAAAGTTTGCCTTGTGTGCAGCTCAGGGATCCTTGTGTATATAGAATTAATTGATACCATATGGATGAGCTGTCAAATGATTGGTTGGATGACGATGTAATGACTGTCTCATCTTGCAATTCAACATGCTACCGATAAAGTCAGAGGGAACCTGGAGCCACAGATGAGGCACAAAAGGGAGTTGCCTGAGTTGTACAGCATTTGTGGCTCAGCTTGACACTGCAAACTTTGAATTAGTCACTTTCATTCTGGGACTGTAGGCAGTATTTATTCTATACAATAAAATACCACAACTCTTATTGTTTGGTGCTAACTTGGCCGCAGCCTTTTATTATTGGTTTAAATATCATTCTTTATAATACTTAAATTAATCTTACTCAAAACCCCAGCTTAGTCACTATGACTCAAGCTGTACTTATTAGCACAACACTTAGCAGCCATACTCATTAACTAGACAGCTTTTTGCAATTACATACTTGCTTATTCTACCATCATTTAATATGATACTTACCAATAATATTGGCCGTGACAAAAATGGGCAGGTGGGAGGGTAGCACCACAGAGATGCCTCCCAGGTTTCTGTTTTTTCCGTTAACGGACCCCCCTATTATAGCCCTCTCCTCTCTCCAATTCTTCTCTCTATTGGTCACTTTTTCTTCCAGGAATGTCCAGGTGTAGTGGGGGGCTAAAAACTCCCAATTTATAGAATCTTCTCCATTACATAATATACCCGGGGGGGCGCTTAAAACTGTCCAGGTGTAGTGGGGGACTAGAAACTCATATTTTCTAGAAGATTCCCCATTATGTTAGTATACCATGGGGGACTTGAAACTTTAACATTTTTTTCTTCTCACACCACTGGGGGGGACTAAAAACCCTACTGACCTTCTAGAATGTTCCCACACTGTATAAATACAGTGGAGGGGGACTTGGAACCTTATTTCCCCTGCCACAGTCCCAGAAAAACAGGGGGGGGGCTATTAATTTCCCCTTTTCTTTTCCCATTCTTCCTAAAACTCTGGCATAGTGGGATAATTCAAAGCAGATCTATTACTTACCTTATTGCCTGGGTGTCAAAGGGTGTATCTCATTGCACTACATCATATACAGTAATTGGTGGAATAGAGTGTACTCTACTTCAATATACAGATTTTGTAGGTTTCTCTCATGAGCCTAAATTCTACTTTTCACAGAAGTTGCCATTGTCCCCTTGTATTTCATCATTCACTCCTTTTCAGCAAGTTCCAACAAGGATAGATGCCAGGGGTTACATTCTGTGTAAGCAGATTCCTTGTTCTGTGAATATTTTGAAAAATTAGAGTTTAGTATTCAGTGCACAACCTTTGGAAACCCGTTGCCCACCTAGCCTTGCAGAGCTTTCAGCCTTCTATATGAGCCCTCACTACTGGTAAAACCTTTCCCATGTGTATTCTTTAACTGTGTAATTAACTGTTTGTCTGGAGTGCAGCTTTAATTAATAATGCAAATGCTATGTATAGACTAAATTTATGTTATAAAATATTGCTTGAACCTAGACGGGAACACCTCAAAAGCTTGTTATGAAAACGTAACTGTTAATGCAAATACAAATGTATCAAAGAAAGTACTCCATTGTTTTGTTGCAAGTGCACTAGTACCCTTTGAATTACCTTTAAGTAGCACTATAGACAAAACCTTTGTTTTTTCATTTTAGATAAGTTAAGGGAGGATTATAAACCCTGAAAGATTTATTTTTGCCATCTCTGTCCCATTGAAGAGATTTATCTTCACTTTCTGTCCCATAGCCAAAGTAGGTAGTGAGAAGAAATCCCTGCAAATAAAGGGGATCTCTTGGGGACCCCCAGGTCACTAGAATTGATGTCTCCATTGAAAGATTTCCCCTCTATTACTTTACTAGGGACAACTTCTTCTTTTAATTTCACTTTCAGAGATAATGGTAAACAGAACAAATATAGAGGGTGAATCTCCCTATCCGGGGCACAAAAATTAATAAAAACTGATAGATGTTCTAATCCCTCTCCACTCTATCCAAAACTAAAAAAAAAAAGTTTTGTCTTTAGTTATACTTTTAAGCATGCAACCCTGAGCTGGTACAAAATAAAGCTGCAGTAAGGATTTTTTAAAATTAATTTTATTTATGTGTTTATTTAAAGACATGAATATTGAACATGTTCTTAGAGTAGGAACCAGGCAGCCATCTGAGTTTCTGTAGGTTGCTGCGAGCACAGGACCCAGTATGCCCTGGATCACCATCATGAGTTGCCATGGTGCAGGTGGGCCAACCTCCAGTACCATGAAAACCAGGACACATGGTATCGTTCTTTGCTATGAAGATAGCAGCCATATTGCCCACACAATGGTAACACATGACTCTAATCCAGGGTAGATAGCATGCAGGGCCATTCCCCAGGGAAGATGAATGTCCACCTCCTCCAGGCCTCCTCTTGAACTCCTCCACCTCCCACCCTCTGCCCTGCTGCTAAAACCAAAAGGTAGCGCTCTGATGTGAAGAGGAGACTATGAGATTGCAGGGCTCTGTGACTGGGTACTGTGTTATTAGGTGCTCTTTGATGGGGAACTATGTGATTTGGGGGGCTCTGTGTTTGGGGATCTTTGTGATGATTATATATGATTTATAAGTGTATATGATTATCATAGCACAGTATGTGTACACTGAGCATGTCAGTAACTGTTCTGTCAGATAATTTGCCAAAGAACAACTTAATAAACAGAAGAATAATATGTAGTAAATTGCATCGCCTGGTCTCTGCAGGAGGGAAAAGACTGGATCATCAGGACTGGAATCTGGGATATGATTGATGACTCTCTTTAAATGGGGTCAGAAACTACAGCCAGCAGTTATCTCCTGGAACAAAATGACATAACCTGGCTGCATTTTCATTACACACTACACAGACCTAATTCAAGTTAAAGCAAACGGGTCATGGGAGAAATATGGTAGCTGCCATTACCCTTCTCTTTTTCTGAAGCAGAGAAATCTGACAATTATTCTGACCCTCTAGCTTCAATCATTTGAATATTTGAACTCCAACAAACATGCAGATATACAATTCACAGTAGCTAAATGGTTAGCTCTTCCACCTGGCAGTACTGTGAATTTCCTCTGGGTACTCTGGTTTCCTCCCACACTCCAAAGACATGCTGGTAGGTTAATTGGATCCTGTCTGAATTGGCCCTAGTATGTGTATGTATGAATGTAAGTTAGGGACCTTAGATTGAATGCCCCTTGAGGATTAGAGACTGATGTGAATGTACAATATATATGTAAAGTGCTGTGTATATTGACGGCCCAATACAAGTACCTGAAATAAATAAATTCAGATTTAGCTATTATACACATTCGTGTCCTCAGGGGTCAGTGACTTAAAAAAAAAAACTGGATCAAGACAGCTAACATTTTAACATGAGGGTCAACAATGGTTCCATAATTCCTTGGCACCATTATTTTAATACATGTGCATGCTTCTAAGACACATTTGTGCTGTTTGGGTTCAGCAGTGAGAACCTACTTTGCTTAAATGTGAGGATGAATTAAAGTAAAATAAACCCTTCTTCACTTCAACCATCCAGTCATTAGAAAATTTCTTCTTCTTTCCACCCCTCATGAAAATGAATAGATTTTGAAGATACAGATTCACTTCATGTTAATTTCACATGAGAACAGGTAATCACCCTCTCTTTCATTTATAATAATTTAGAATGTTCCTGCCAATATGCATTTTCAGACAATGCTGATCCAGAAGCATATATAAAGAGCTTAATCAATTTTGCCCTGATTGTCATGTGTCATTTTATCTATAAATGAAGGTATTGTTTACAGTATTTTTGGGAGGCAGAGGTTTGTAACACTTCTTTGCTTGAGGATGCTGCTGGTAAAGAAACACTTTGTGATGTTCCAAAAGCAGCAGAAAGAGTGTTTCTGGAATGAGAACTCTGAGGGGAAAAGCTACCCACACTTTTATTATGGTCCTCATCGTTTCATTCCATAAAGCATTTTTAATGTCTTTAGGGCACCTCTGGCATTCAAGGATGGGTTTTGTCATCCATGTAACATTTGGAATATTTCTTCTCACAATATTTTCAAATTGTAGATTTGCTCTCAGCAGAAATTGCACTGCGGAAATGTTTCCAAACTCTAGATGTGGGTCTCATTTTACTGAGAAGGAAAAGATAAACCAATTTACTGACCAGCCTATAGGTAAACATTATGCTGTGATGGTGGTGTACATTAACAGGAATCATTTAAAGGTTAAAAAAAAGATAAACAAATTTTTCAGACAAATTGACACTCTTACCTTTCAATTAAGGCCCGAGAGGACAGAAACCATCATTTATTGCATCCCAACAATCACCCAACTGTAGGAGGTACAAGATGGAGCACACAAGCAAACTAAACTGGAGCCTTTCCCCTGCAGTGCCCCCTAGTGACAGAAATGCATATTTCTCTTGTTTGAGAACTGCATTGAGAAGTACAGTGTTACTTGTATTGTATTCCAGGATTTGCTTGTCTTCAGCTGAGAGAATGTACAATAATTTAAGACTTTACATAAAGTTTCAGAAAACTTTCATTAAGGTATTCATGTTATATAGTTTAAATACCACGTAACATATACAGTATATTATTTATTATTGTAAAGGAACATATTGCACACTGTGAAAAAACTGTTTTATTTCCAATTTTTAAGTTTTTTTTTCCAGGCCTTCCCATTTCTAATCTGTGGGTATAAAAATTTTCATTTACATATATTACTCACTAGCCACAAAGGATATACAGGCATGTTGTATGCACCTGTGCAGAAAGCAGTGGAGGGACCCAAGTATTTCAGATTTTAACTGTCCAGAACACCTACTGCCATTTTTCTGCACCCCAGCTCCTATGTTTTCATGCATAGCTGAGTCTCTTAGCCTTGTTTCCACATCCCATGCATGAAAACATAGGAACTGGGGAAAATGGCAGAAGGGGCTCTGGATTTATGAGTCAAGATTTGACATATCTCACTGTAGCGAGAGGCAGTTTGTTCACCAAAGTTCTGGAGAGCTGTAGCATAATGAGTGTCTGCAGGCAACAGTGAAGCATTGTGGAGGTTCCTTGCAAGTTTGGGGCTGCAATTCTACAAATGGAGTTGGAGATTTGGTCAGGTGTCCTTAATGCTGAGAAATACAGGTAGATACTTATCCATTATGCCCAGGGGCGGACTGACAACTCATGGGTCCCCCAGGCAATAGGTGATCATGAGGCCCCTGTGTCCTTGCCCGCATTCAAAGCACACCCAAAAAAGCCTATAATAGGTACCAGGGGCATTTCATGGGGCCCCCTACTGACCCCAGGCCCTTGGGCAGTGCCCGAGTGCTCGATTGGTCAGTCCGTCCCTGATTATGCCATACCATCAGGGAGGTGTGTGATTGGCCCAAACCTGCAGCAGAACAACTAACTCAAACATGTAGCCAATGTCATTAAAAACAATCTTCAGTGTTAGTCCTGGTTCACACTAATACGGTGTAGCACATCGCATGTGATTAGCACAGGAACTGCACCACATTCCTGTGCAAATCACATACAATGTCTGTGCAGTGTGATTTGAGTTATACATTTTGTTTGGCTAAAATTGCATTGCATCCTCCACACTAAAAAGGTGCAGGACCCTTTTTTTTCCCGCACCTGAATACTGTTAATCGCAATGTGTTTTGCAATCTGTTTCGGGTGTTGTTAATTTAACATTGACACCCATACCAAATCGCATGGATGCTGTGCGATTGCAATGCAGTGCTGGAAACGCACAGGATTCACTGCATTTCCTGCACTGCAATATTGTGAACCAGGGCTAAAGAAGAACAAGGAGTCCTGGAAGTGATGGTTTGGCATGTCAATCAAGTCTGTCTGGGATTGCATGAGGAGACAGAAGGATTTGAGTCAGCCAACATCCACAGGAGATCTGGGGTTTGTTCTCCAAGATGTTTGGAACAACCTACCTGCCGAGTTTCTTCAAAAGTGCAAGTGAACATAGAAGAATTGATGCTGTTTGAAGGCAAAGGATGGTCACACCAAATTTTGATTTGATTTGGATTTCTCTTCAGTTCATTTACTTTCCATTATGTTTATTGATAAAAATAAGCTCTTAACACTTCTATTTCTGAAAGCATTCTTAATTTACACCATTTTTTTCCCACCTGCCTAAACCTTTTGCACAGAACTGCATATTATTTAGTCTGTGTGAAAGTTATAGAGTCTACAAACTATGGGATATATATATATATATATATATATAGAATTAGGTTCATATATATTTGGACACAAGCCCAATTTTCATACTTTTTGCTCTGTATGCCACTAGAATACATTAAAACGAAAGAATCCAAATTAATTTGAAATGCAGACCTTCAGCTTAAATTCAAGGGGTTGAACATAAATATCAAGTACAAATTTTAGGAACTGCAACCATTTTTATACATAGTCTCTCCATTTTCAGGGGCTCAAATGTAATTGGACAAATAATCATACAGAAATAGCCATATACTGTAGATATATACATACACAGCAGTGATAAATCACAGTATACAGAAGTAGCCACATATATATTTTTATATACACAGAAGGGATTAAATAGAAAGTATCATAGTTAATAGCATAGGAACTAATACCACGTTCTTTGTAAATCAATAATTATTATAGACCCGTACTTCATATTGTGATTGCTGTGATTGGCCAGAGCTATCACATGGTTCAGGGCTGCTGTGATTGTCCCTGTACCATGAAATCAGTGTGAGCAAGCACAGAGATCACAGTTGTAAACAATGGTTTTATGAATTGAATGTTTACTACAGGACATTAGATCACTGTGATTGATCACAGCGATCATATGGTACCAGAACCAATCACAGCAGTCCAGTACCTCGATTGGTGATCTGCTGTGTCCAGTAAATACAGTAAAACAGCTTCAACTCTTCTTGGAAGGCTGTCCACAAGGTTTAGGAGTGTGTCTATGGGAATGTTTGACCATTCTTCCAGAAGCGCATTTGTGAGGTCAGGCACTAATGTCGGATGAGAAGGCTTGGATCGCAGTCTCTGCTCTAATTCATCCCAAAGGTGTTCTATCGAGTGGAGGTGAGGACTCTGTGCAGGCCAGTCAAGTTCCTCTACCCAAAACTTGCTCATCCATGTGTTTATGGACCTTACTTTGTGCACTGGTGCGCAGTCATGTTGGAACAGGAAGGGGTCATCCCCAAACTATTCCCACAAAGTTGGGAGCATGAAATTGTCCAAAATGTCTTTATATGCTGACGGCTTAAGAGTTTCCTTAACTGGAACTAAAGGGCCAAGCCGAACCCCTGAAAAAGAAACCCATGTCAAAATCCCCTCTCCACCAAATGTTACAATTGGCACAACGCAGTCAGGCAGGTACCATTCTCCTGGCAACTGCCAAACCCAGACATGCCCATTGGATTGGCAGATAAAGAAGTGTGATTCATCACTCCAGAGAACACGTCTCTATTGCTCTAGAGTCCAGTGGCAGCATGCTTTACACCACTGCATCCTACGCTTTGCATTGCACTTAGTGTAAGGTTTGTAAGATGTAAGGTTTGGATGCAGCTGCTCGACCATGGAAACCCATTCCATGAAGCTCTCTATGCACTGTTGTTGTGCTAATATGAAGTCCACATGAAGTTCGGAGGACTTTAACTATCGACAGTTGACGACTTCTGCGCACTGTGCGCTTCAGCATGCACTGACCCTGCTCTACATGGCCTACCACTTCGTGGCTGAATTGGTGTTGTTTCCAGTTAATTCCACTTTGTTATAATACCACTAACAGTTGAGCGTGAAATATTTAGTAGCCAGGAAATTTCAAGGATGGATTTATTGCACAAGTGGCAACCTATCTGTAAGGGAATTCCTGTGAGATGGCTGGCGAATAGTAATGCCCATGCGCACGGAAATATCCGGAGAATAGTGATCAGACGTGCGCATGCTCCCAGAAATGTGCAATTGCGCGCGTGCGCACACACACGGCAAAGATAGGTGCCAGACGGACTATTTAAAGGGTGCCTCTGCCTGTGCTAAGTGCTGACTGGTCTTCAGCTGTTCCTCTTTTCCTGCTCATTCCTGTGTGATTCCCTTGTTGCTGACCCGGCTTGTTCCTGACCTCTGCTCTTGATTACTCTCCTGCTTGATACTCATTCCTGACCTCTGCTCTGCTCCTGACTTTGGCTTGCTTATGATTTGGTACATCGCTGTCCACCCGTTGATGACCCCGGCTATTCCTATGACATTGCTCCTGTCTCCCATCCCAGCTTCCTGCCTTGCTCTGGTGCACGCCTGGCGATCTACCATACCAGCTCTGCATGTCACTACTGTTCCTGAATCGGTGGTCCATCAGTCTTTTAAGGACTCCAGCTGCAAGTGCTGCACACATCGGCTGGCACTCTTGCCCCCCTGGTCCCTAGGCACCCTCTGTTCCACTTCCAGTTGGGTCAGGGCTAGTGACACAAGTGAGGCCGACCTCATCATTTCAGTCTCCAATCAGGTATGTGACACTATCACAGTACCACGCTTGAATTGACTGAGCTCCTGAGAGCGACCCATTCTTTCACAAATGTTTGTAGAAGCAGTTTGTATGCCTAGGTGCTTGATTTTATACACCTGTGGCCATAGAGGTAATTGGAACACCTGAATCCAATGATTTGGAGGGGTGTCCCAATACTTTTGGCAATATGGTGTATATATAACACAGGAGTTAATTTAATAAAGCTGGAGAGTGCAAAATCTGGTGCAGCTCTGCAGAGAAACAAATCAGCTTTCAGGTTTTATTGCCAAAGCTTAACTGAACAAGCTGAAGTTAGAAGCTGATTGGCTACCATGCACAGCTGCACCAGATCCTGATGGGGCAGATTTAGTAAATCTACCCCACAATTTTTTATTTTTTTTGTAGAGTATGGGTGGGAAAATGCTGTCAGCTTTTTTATCTCATGTGCCTTATTAGAGAGATTCACTTCACTTCGTGTCCTGTAGACTCAAAACAAAGTAGGAGGATATCTCAACAAAGTGAGGAATCTCCCCACTTACTTGCCACAGTAATTAGTGTTCCCATATGAAGATTTCAGCTCTATTCGTGTTCCAGAGACAACTCAAAGTTTTGGATTTATCCTTATTTTAATTCCAGGTGGCACTGACAATCCCCCTATGAGATAGCATATTGCAGATCATTGTCTAGGTTGCAAGGCTGGCACACTAACCAATGTCTCTGTGGCCTGGCTGCTGGCATCCTGGCAAGCACTGAAACTACACACCTGTATGTCACTGGTTTTTAGGCTGCAGGCGAATGGGCTATATAGCATCATTGGTTGTTATGGTGCAGTCATCCACTTCCAGCACCCAGCCAATAACATTTGGAGCCCAGCCACCAGCAACCTAACAATCAACACAGCAATGCTGGTCTGTGTATACAGGGAAATGTTACTTAGCTGCAATGAGAACAGGGTGTCTGGCATGGAGCCTAAGTACCTGTAAGCCACCCCCGACCAAGTTCTGCCTGAGGCCGTCACCTCATTTTGTCTCATTGGTGGCATGCCCCTAGTCCAACCTATAAATCATAAACATTCTATACACGTGATTCAAATCCTGAAATTATAATGCTATAAAGTGTTCAAAAAAATCCTCAAAATGATTCCATCTGTGTGAATGTCTTCACATGATGGCAAATTAGAATAGATCACTGTGAAAGGTCCTATCCCAGTGATCAATCTACTCACCAGATTTGATTGATCATTATATGATATGCACAGTATTACAGCACTTTACAATATACAGTAAGTGGAATTCCTATGTATTTTTAACGTAGTTTAAAATAAAGCATTAATACACCAAAAGAGCTTCATTTATATATTGTTCTATACCTAGCAAGCCCTTTGGAGACCATCCCTGCCATGTATTATTTTACTGAGTTCTCTTTTGATCTTTTATCATTTAAGGGTCAATAAACCAGAGACAATCACATACATGTACTGTATTTTGTTATATAAATACTATTTTTGTTCAATAGTCTAATTAACTGGGAGATAATGAAATCACTGCCATATGTTGCACCCATGTGCATGTAACACCCTCCTGGTTAGCTGCATAGGATTTTTGTTAGATAGAGGCTGAATAGCAGCCTGAGATGAGTCAGCCTGGGAGTGAGGCAGGAGTTCACCTCAGGACAGGCTAGGAGCTTCTACAGGTCAGGGCTTCTGGAGCCCTCCCACCTTTCCAGAAATTAAGAGAGCATTCTGGAACAGGGGTGGAGGAGGGGAGGAGGCCCAGATCTGCATGTTTGAGGGACCTTGGCCAATCCTCTGGCAGGAGGCTGGGCATTGTGACCAAAGACAACCTTTAAATATGACAGATTATAAGAGGATGACAGGCGCATGGAATAAGCAGTCCACATACTCTTCTTGATGAGTGTGGGGTCAAGAGCTGACAGGAGAATATGCGGTCTGAAAACACCCGGCGAGCTGTGATAGAATGAAGCAATGCTTCTGGAGTAAACAAGAAGAGAAACACAGCGCCTCTGAGTGTAGACTGTAAGACGTTTTTAATGGTAAACATAAGTTTAACAACTCACATCTAAATGGTAATAGGTAGGCTCATAAGGGGTTAAAGTAGCACAATGCCTCCTAGCTGGGTTCAGGAACAGTAAGCGAGAATTCCAGCTGGACAGCAGGGAGCGCTGAAGAGGTGTTGATAGCCAGATGTGAAAGCCTGGTAAGTCTCTGTAAACTCTGGAGCAGCGGCGATGGCATGTGATCTACATGTGAGTTGTTAAACTATTGTTTACCATTAAAAACGTCTTACAGTCTACACTCAGAGGCGCTATGTTTCTCTTCTTAAATATGACAGAGCCAAGGAGCAGTGTGTAATGTTGGGTGGAAGATGGACTGAGAGGAAGGCTGGAGTGTGGAGTCTGAGAGGGGGCCCCAGGGAGGGGAGCCTATCTACAGGAAAGTTGCTGGAAGGGAGGATCTCTGCTGTCCTCCTAGGGAGGACAACCTGTGCAGCAGGAAAGGAGGTAGCCCAGCGTAAGGCCTGAAGGCAGCCACCAGTCTCCAACCCTCCAAGCTAACAGGACAGGACAGTGTGAGTACTCCTACACCCCCTGGGCCAGATAAGGGGAGAGGTCAGTTGCAAGACCCAACTAGTTCTCATCTGGGACTACCTCATTGTTAGCTCTTGGGACCCTTTGCTCAGGGATTCCCTCTGTGCTGCTGGGTGAAGAGGAGCATTCATCTGGGGTCTGAGGAGGTGCATCAAGGGAACCTCAGTGATCCTTAAAGACACAGGGCTATTTTTCTGATCCACAATTTTGTACAGTTTTTGTTGCTAAGACATTCATCCTCAACTTTTACAGTTCCTTGAGCATCCCATATACCCCTAGACCCCATCCGAGTTGTTAACCCCTTAATAAAATCAGCTAAAAACTAGCTCAAGGACTGTTTTCTGACTTCAAGTGTGCAAAGAGTGGAAAATGCATGTTTCCTGGCTGTGCAGGGCATAGGGGGACCCAAACAAACTCAGCGGCCCCTAAGGGGGTAGTGCTACATGCATATTGTATATTTGTAATTGTATGATTCAATATGCATAAACATCAGTATACGTAATGTACATTCAACTAAAGTGAATTGGAGTAGTTATATTTGGTAAATTATAGGCTTTAATAGGCCTTAATACCTTTTACGTAGATAGTCATGGAATGAAATTTTTAAAACGTATACTTTAACACAGTTAGAAAGTTCTGCAATTTGAAAAGAAGACATAAAAAGAATTGGAAAAAAGCAGCTTATATAAAGTGCAGCATCCTAAAAGGGATGAGATAAGGAACCCAAGAAGGACCGCTATGCAGTTTTATTTTAAGCACCTAAAGAAGCAGAGTGACTTAAAGGTTACATTGCAAATGAGAGAAGAAGGAGTGAGACAGAAAAAAAATGTAAGGCAGTGTTTGAATACAATGACATGGGCAACCTTCCTCCTAATGGATTTTTAGATAGTATAATTTTTTCTTTTCTTCACAATGTTAATTTATTGTTCGTTTAATATTTGTGGGTTTTTTTTTATATATTTTTTTAAGTTCGCATGCACTGCTGCCATGGAAACTACATATAAAAAAATCACTTAGCTATAGCAATCTGCAAGGTAAAAATTCAGGGCATGCTGGGTGATTCTGTCCATTCAGGACCACAGTTACTAAAAGTGTTACTGCCTTGAAAGACCTTAACTTAGTTGACCTTTGTTTTTTTTTTCCTTCCCCATTGTCTATCATCACCAAACAAAATGAAAAAAAAAGTAAACTTGTGAGTGAAATACACAAGACACAAAACTATAAACTATTTGCAACTGGAAAGTAATCTCTCTGTCTCCAAACCATTCCCCATATCTTTTTTATAAGACAGATTAAAATGCCAAGCAGTAAGTGCCTAGATGAAGAGGCTATTGGAAACAATCATATTTATCCATTGCTAGCTTTAATTAGTAGCTGAGAGATGCAGAAAAAAACCCTTATAGTGTGAGTCTTGCCAATCTTCCTAAATACCTCTTACTCCACAAAACTTAATCACCTATAAAAACAACAAAGAATGTTCCTGCCATTGAAGAAAGTGGCAGCAATAATCCTTGTAATGTAGCAACTAAAACATTAAAAAGGTTTACTTAACTCAAAGTAAATGCCTGCTTTGTTCATGGAGGGAGAAGAAACGGGATGTAAACCTTAAAATTAACCACTTGCCCTCCAGAAGATTTACCGCACTTCCTGACCAGGCCATTTTTTCCGATACGGCACTGCGTTACTTTAACTGACAGTTGCGTGGTCATGCAACACTGTACGTAAATTAAATTTATGTAATTTTTTTTCCCATAAATAGAGCTTTCTTTTGGGGGTATTTGATCACCTCTGCGGTCTTTATTTTTTGCGCTATAAACAAAAAAAGACAAACAATTTTGAAAAAAAAAACCAATATTTTTTAATATTTGCTATAAAACATATCCAATAAAAAAAATTAAAAAATCACATTTCATCATAAATTTAGGCCAAAACGTATTCTGATACATGTCTTTGCTAAAAAAAAATCCCAGTATGTGTAAATCAATTTGTTTTTCGTGAAAGTTATAGTGTCTACAAATGGCGACATATATACTGTAATGGAATTTTTTTCTTTTTTGTATACTAGTAACGGTGGCGATCAGCGACTTATAGCGGGCTGTGGCAGGCAATCGGACACTAAGTAAGAACTGACTAACTGCCACCGACATCCCCAGTGACACTAATACAGTGATCAGTGCTAATAAAAAGCACTGACACTGTACTAATGACACTGGGCAGGAAGGGGTTAACTTTTGGGTGATCAAAGGGTTAGCTGTATGCTGTGTGTGTTTTACTATGTGTGCTGTTTTACCTTGGAGACATGCTGTTTTCTATAATAAGCTAAAAAACAGCAAAAAAAAGAATACACTAATTAAGAAAATTTTGGCCCTTCGACAGACGTCGATCAAAGAAGGGAGTCAATCAGATGGCAAAATTTTAATTAATGCATGTTCAACTTTAGTAATGTGTTACTAGCATGTTACCAAATGAAAATTAAGGAAAAAAACTGAACAAAGAATATTAAGCCATCGCATCCAAGGACTAGTTTATAGCCTATATTACATTTTTGTTCTTGGATGTTTATACATTTTTATTTTAATGCCTACCCTGTGGATGTGAACACCTATCTTCCCTTTGGTTCCTAGTCTCTCCTTTTACCCAGTAAAGTAAAGTGACATACTCCGTACTTCTAGGTATGGAGGAAGATGTGACTCAGTCTCCTTCCTTCCATGTCATAGTGCTGGTGATTGCTAATTGGCCACTCAGGCACCCAACACTTTCACATGAGTGTGGGAAAAAGCTCTCAGCCCTGTGTAAGCTCCAAGTCATGACTTGGAGCTTACACAGGGCTTCCTTATCCTTCTTTCAGGTGGTGAATAGAGTGGTGGGATAGCAAACAGAAGGAAGTTTTAGGTAGCTACAGGGACCACCATTAAAGTGAAGCTGTTACTTTGTCCTATGTAGTCAAAGCAAGGTTTTCTTTAAATTGTAATTCTACAATTTAGACAAAAACTATTTAAAATTGTATGACTAGACAGATGGATGGGTTTTTTAAGAGATAGCTCAGCAGAAGATACTCGCTTTTAGATTCTTTGGGATTGATTTAGTAGGAGCAAGTAGGCTGTTCACTTTGCAGGGGATTTTTGCACTCTGCAATGGAATTTTCCCTTAGATTGTTAATCATGTCCAAGAAAAATGAAAAAAAAACCTGGTATTTTGCTTGAACATGATTGGATGATGGAAGTTAGCAGAATTTCACTAGAACTTCACCTCATTCACTAAGTTAACAGTAAATTAATTTGCAAACTACCAACTTCCTTGCAAAGCGAACAGCCTATTTGCCTTTAGTAAATCAACCCCTCTGTATCTAATACTTCATACAGAACCATTCGAGGGAAGAAAGAGATAGGGGGGTGAGTCACTTCTCTGTCTCATACATTTGTATGTCTGTGTACATTTTAGCTTAAGCTATTGAGCTCTGTAAATGGGTGTTTTTTGATTAGTTTACCTAAAGCATGTTGTCTGTTGGCTGTGTGTGATAATACCAAATATTTATATGCAATGTACTGTAATTATCTGACTAAAAACATATTTTTAAAGCCCAGCTGTTGTTTCCAGAAAAAGTGGAGGGCAGTATTTTCAACACAAAACCAAAATCAAGAACATAGGGACATGACCTTAAACTAACAGGAGGAAAGTTCAAAACTAATCTCAGAAAGTACTATTTTATTGAAAGAGTAGTTGATGCTTGAAATAAATTTTCAGCAGAGGTATTGAGCCAGTCAACAGTAAATAGCTTCAAACATGCTTGGGACAAGTATAGATCTATACTCAAAAAAAAAAAGAAAAGAAAAAACAAACAAAATCACACTAAAAAAAACAAGTGACAAACCCCCCAGAAAAAAAAACCACAAAAAAACACAAAAACAGGCAGACTCAATGGACCACTCAGTCATTTTCCGCTGTCACTTTTGTACATAATTTGGATATCTGATCATTGGAGGAGAGCAGGCCGAGCTCCTGCTTAGAGGAGTCAGTTTTTAATAGGAAAGCAGAGGGACTGGCAGGAAATGATTTTGATTGTGGTTTTAAAGTTCCGGGTAGGGGGCGTGCGCCACCCTACCCACACTACCATTAATTGCAACGAATGTCAATCACCAGGTCCCGGCCAGCGATTCTCGGCCGGCACTCCGTGATCGCAGCTAAGGTGAGAGGGGAGAGATCATGTGTGTAAACAAAGCAGATCAAAGCACTCTCCAGGAGGTGGGCGTATCATTGTCAAAGTATACAATCAAGAGAAGACTTCACGAGAGCAAATACAGAGGGTTCACCACAAGGTGCAAACCATTCATAAGCCTGAAGAGTAGAAAAGCCAGATTAGACTTTGCCAAAAAACATCTAAAAAAGCCAGACCAGTTCTGGAAAAGCATTCTTTGGACGGATGAAACTAAGATTAATGTATACCAGAATGGTGGGAAGAAAAAAGTGTGGAGAAGGCTTGGAACAGCTCATGATCCAAAGCACACAACATCATCTGTAAAACATGGTGGAGGCAGTGTGATGGCATGGGCATGCATGGCTTCCAGTGGCATTGGGTCATTGGTGTTTATTGATGATGTGACAGAAGACAGAAGCAGCCGGATGAATTCTGCAGTGTTTAGAGATATACTGTCAGCCCACATTCAGCCAAATGCAGTAAAGTTGAATGGATGGCACTTCACACAGTACAGATGGACAGTGATCCAAAACACACTGCAAATGCAACCCAGGAGCTTTTGAAGGAAAAGAAGTGGAATATTCTGCAATGGCTGAGTCAATCATCTGATCTCAACCCAATTGAGCATGCATTTCAATTGATGAAGGCAAAACTAAGGGCTGAAAGACCCACAAACAGAGAACAACTTAAGACAGCTGCAGTTAGAGCCTGGCAAAGCAGCAGAAAGGAGGAAATCCAGTCTTTGGTGTAACGTCCATGGGTTCCAGACTTCAGGCAGTCATTACCAGTAAAGGATTCTCAACAAAATATTAAAAATGAACATTTTATTTATGATTATATTCATTTGTCCAATTACATTTGAGCTGCTGAAAATGGAGGGACTGTGTATAAAAATGGTTGCAGTTCCTAAAATTTGCACTTGATATTTATCTTCAACCCCTTGAATTAAAGCTGAAAGTCTGCTCTTCAAATTCATTTGGATTGTTTCGTTCTAATTTATCCTGGTGGCATAAAGAGCCAAAGAAATGAAAAGTGTGCCTGTGTCCAAATATATATAGACCTAACTGTACAAAATACACCAACATGGGGATAGTTCTATAGCTTCCCTCCAGTGGAGATAGTGCATTATGCCTGCCCTGGGGTGAAGTAAATTCATGGCTACGATTTTGGCAGAATGAAATGACAAAATATAATATTAATTCTGTTATAAATGCTGATTTTGATGTAAGCCCATAACTTACAATTGCGGTAAGTAACTTGTATAAGTGAAAAAAACAGAACATAAAACCAAGTACAATAAAACCCAACATTCATATCCAGCAAGATTATTTTTAATTTTTGGTTGGATAGTCAGAAGTGGTGCAGCTGGAAGATAATTTCACAATTCTTTAGTAATACACTGAATTTTATGTGAAAATAAGAGCACAGATGGGGCTGTATGGTATGATGAAATTGTGGACAAATAACTAAATGGTACATTTTGATTCTATTCCAGAAACCTCTGGCCTGAATTGTATTTATGGTTTGAATTGTATTTATGCATGCCAAAGCAATTCATTTTTCAGTGACTGACATGTGTGTGCTTCTCATATTAAACTGAAAAATGTGTAATTATAACATCAGCAGTTTTTTGTGACACATCCTGTCATGGTATGTTTGCAATGATCAAAATGTTATTCTTGTTACAATCCAAATGTCAAAAAAGTGGCAGGGTATAATACGAAAACAGGGGTGTCTAAAATCTAAGTTTCAGGCCTTACAATAGCTATATACAGTGATCTTACAGATGCAGATAGGTCTATATTCTTTGAGCCATAACAGGCTTTTTATCTTTCGGTAACAATGGGTCATCAGGTAAAAATTTCTAATACAGCTGAAAACCTTTATCTCTGTTGGAGACCTCATAAAAAAAAAAGTAACAGTTTAAGGAATGGCAATTTAAAAATCACAGATTGTAATTTAAACACCTCACCTTGGCCACCAATTTTTTTAGGCTCCATGTACACTGTAGCTGATAAACTCACGGTTGGGAGCTTTTCTGCGTTTTTTTCAGCAGCCCCTGCACTCTCCCTAATGTTTTCCTATGTGTCCATGTACACTATGTCGTTTACAGGCAGTTGAGTTTACAGTCGTCGTCTTTTTTTTTTTAGGCACCAAACTTGCGCTCAGGAGTAGATTTTATCAGCGTTTCCAATGCTTGTGAACGCGGCTAACCGTGTTTATAAACGTTTGTGTTTGGAAATTTTTTTTTAACTCTTACATTTCCAGATGCTGTCCAGAGCCTATTTTCATCATGAAAAATACACGCAAATCGTTTTTCTGGTACTCAAATGGATTTGGTACACCATACTTTGAGGTTTCGCATGAAAGAATATATGTTAGACACTGCTGCAATAATTTCTGCACAGAAATGAGCTGGAACAAATTCAAACACCACCAAAAAAAAGACAGCTAATCTCAACAAATACTGCTCTCTCTGCTTCTGCTCTCTCTATTTCTCTCAAAATGTCCCAAATAGTTAATTTTTTACTGTTTTTCAGTGCATTCTGGGCATTTTGGGAGGTCTTCTGAGGTTATCTTTAAAAAACGCTTCTAAACGCAAACGCTCATGAACGCGCATAAACGCAGTATGTAAACGCGACTAAACAGACATTTTTTTAACCTACGTTTTCCAGCAGTCAGTTTCCATCATTCAGAAGTGTCCTGTGTACATGGAGCCTTATACTTAACACCATTTTTAAAGATACTTAAATCCCAGAATAACAAAAATCAAATATATTGCAGTCTACCAGTCTAAAAGATGAGGTGGCTGCATTTGTTTTCTTTTTTCAAGCTACATTTCTTTTTTTGCAATTACAGAATAATTCCTGTTGGCTCTGCCAGAATTTTAGTTTCTTGTAACTTCTGGAACAGATATCTCAAACAGTGTTATCAGCTTCCCAGCTATCATCTCTGAATTACAACACATCTTGCTATATAGTGGGGATGTAGAAGTGTTTATAGTCTAAATCAGCAGAACGGTCTGCTCTCCATAGATGCATACAGTTAGTGAGCATTGTTATCCTAGGCCAATAAGAGTGTCACTGACAGGGTCACCAGGTGAAAATAAAGGGGAAAAGTCTAAAAAGGAAACTAATGCAAGCACCACATCTAAGGACTGCAATTTAATACATTTTTATGCTTGGGATTAGGTACGCTTTACCTCTCCAGCATTACAATGAATTAATTAATAAAACATGCCTTATGTATGATGTATGAACAGTTTAATCATCAGAAGTTTTCACAGGTGTACTACAAGTAGTTGTATTTTCTGATGGTAAAGTCATCAGGGACAGATTATTTGCTGATTAGAACTCCCACTTGAATATTAGAACAGAATCATAAAACAGTTACCAAAGCAGAACACAGTCTGCTATTTCAACTTTATCTGACTTTAGACTTCCATATTAAAAAATACAGTTTTTTTCTCTATTATGAAATCATAGTCCTAAGTACACATACACATTCTTGGCTATAATATGTAATTAAAAAAAAAGGAAGCCAGTCAATCAAACTCATTTGTGTTGTTAAAAAATGTTTTTTTGCTTTTCTGGCAACCAATGTTTTATATCTTTCTTAAAATCTTTATTAACAAAAAACGTTGATTTAAAGATCCTACCAATCCTGTAAAACATACAGCCAGCTGCTCCACGGACGAAGATGAATACTTATCTCTCCGGGAATGACAGGTAAAATTGGTACTGCCTGCATGAGCTTTCAGCACCACTGCCATCCAACAATTCTGGATGTGTTGGATAGCGTGTGCCCCACTGAGAACCGTGATTCCTCCCACTAGCCACTGTATGCTATAGTAATGTAGTGGTTGTTGGGAGAAAAGATGAGTACACCAAATCCCAGCAGAATGCTCCTTTGTGCTGTACACAAGAAAAGGCTCAAGCTGGCCATAGTTGACAGTCAGGGAGCTGATCAAAAAAAAAATTATCACATTCCCCCATTCACACAAGCAAGGTGGGTGGAGGAATCCTCCCCACTGCGTTGTTGCATTCTGACAGCAGGGACTCCTCCTCTGTCAGAATACACTGATCATCGCTGCAGCCGATTGGCTGCAAGCACTAATCAAACAAAAATTTATCAACGGTCCCATTTGAGAAGAATCGATCCAACTGAATTTTAATCCATTTATGGCCAGCTTAAAGTGGTTGTAAAGCATAAATATACAGGTTGCTGCTCTCAGCAAAGCCTGTGAAAGCAGAAAAAAGAGGAGAGAACTGATATAGACGGGCACATTGCTGCATTGAGCTCAGGCTCAGGCAAGTATAAGAGGAGGGGTACTGAAATATTTTTACCTTAATGCAGAAGGAGTAGTCCCAAATGGAGATATGAGCTGTTTATGCCGATTTGTTATAAAAAAGACAAAATGATATGGGAGTAGGTCACGGAGCACTGGGTGAACACAGCTATTGATGTGGAGTAAAAACACAGCACACAGAGTACTTTGAATTAAAAATAGAACTGTATTCAATGAACTGTGAATTGATTATAGAAAATTATAATTTTATTGAAATTTTGCACATTATTTCACTCGAACACTTTATTATCATGAGAATTTGTAACAATTGATTCCAATATTTTATCATTTATGAGTTGTTTTGGAGTTTTATCATTTTTTTATACATTTTTAGCAATAGGCACTGTACATGTACACAGTGCTGCAAGGTAGAGATTAATTTATTATCTACAAATTGTAATATCCTGTATATTATCTAGTACAATGCCTTAAGAAGAGCTCTTTAGCACTTTTCTGTTATCAATAGTGCGCTGGTTATGTCCAAATCCCTCTGTGGTCTATATTGGATCAATACTGGTGGACAGGGATATAAAGATAGGGGGTGAAATGTAACTGTTATTGACCTCATGCTGTGATAAGGATTCATTATGCTGGGGGAAGGCTCGCTGGTCTAGTGATGTGATGTTCCCGTTGTCTTATTTTGTTTTGTGTTTCTTGAAATTCAGTAAACATTATTGATAGAGATATTGGCAGATTATAATAATAATATTAAAAATATCTAATAATACTGTAATAATAATAAACTTTATTTTATAAAGTGCCTTTAAAGGTAGTTTCTCAAAGCGCTTATAACTTGGTACATTAGTCTGAAAGATTTATATTGCAATCCCTAGCAAAATTAAGTAAAATGTTGTCTACAGCATTAGAGCATATTGATTGATTTCATTCACTAGATTTGTAGGGAAGTGTAGGATATGTTTTCTTACAATTAGAGAATCCCCTGCTGAAGTTGCCTAAGTCTCCATTAGTTGTTCTTGTGTCTAGCCCCTGACCTTCTCACCAACTAGTAACAAAGGACCAGCCGATCTCACACTGTGCTGTCACTTGCGTAACAATGCCACTTTCAGCTGCACCCTGTACAAATATTTTCCAGCTCCTGGGACTACAATCATTAACTACTGCCCACCCCTCCGGGAGGGCGTCCTATTACGTCCTTCCCAGATCGCGCTTTGCGTGTGCCCGAAGGGCCGTGCTGTGGTGAGATCTGTCACCGGTTGTATACCTTGGACATGGCCGATGACAGATCTGTGTACTGTCCCCGTTGCCAGTACCATGTGACCTGCTGTGACCAATCACAGCAGGTCACATGATAGTTGTCTACAATTGATGGCTTCCTTTCATGCCATCCCTTGTATACAAGTGTGTCTAGATGTGAATGGTCACAGCTATCACATGCACAGGCTGGGCCACTCATAGCCTATCTGTGTCATGTGATTAGCTGTGGACAATCACAGCTAATCACAACAAAACATCTGAATTAATCGATTTCATTCATTTAAATTCTTTGCTATAAGCAATCAAATTGTGTAAAGAAAAAAAATACTGATCACTTCCCTAAAGTAGTACAATGTTACAATGGTAGCATTATACTACTTTGGCCATAGTGTAGTATGAAAAAAAAATATTGAAAAAAGAGAAAAAAAGTATTTAAAACAAAATACAAAAATTAAAAGAAATTGGAAAAAAAACTACTGTCACCAGTCAGTGTCCCTTATCACCGCCACACCAGTTATATGATGATGCTGTACTGCACTGGTGACAATATGTAAAAAAAAATTGTGAAAACAATTTTTCTAATTTCTTAATTTTCCCAAAAATTATGACAAAAAAATTGCAACTTTAAAAAACTCTCCATGACTCTTATGAAATATGTCGGACTGTCCACTTTGCAAAAAGGGGTCATTTGGGGGATATCTGTACTGTTCTGACATTTTTGAGCCTCAAGAAATTAGATTGGCTGTCAGTACTTCAAGACTGATCAATTTTCAGATATATCCCATAGTTTGTGAACTCTATAACTTTCCTACAGACTAAATAAATACTGATTTGGGTTATTTTTACCAAAGAAATGTAGCAGAATACATGTTTGCCTAAATTTATGAAGAACAATTATTTATTTGCAAACATTTATAACAGAAACAAAGAAACATTTTTTTAACAAAATTTTCTGTCTTCTTTTGTTTAGCAAAAAATAAAAACCCCAGTGGTGATTAAATACCACCAAAAGAAAGCTCTAGTTGTGTGAACAAAATTAAAAAATCTTAGTTTGGGTACAGTGTTGCATGACCGCGCAATTGTCATTCAAATTGTGAGAGCGCTGAAAGTTGAAAATTGGCCAAGGCAGGAAGGGGGTAAACGTGCCCTGTATGGAAGTGGTTAAACTGCTACCACTGCCTTTTTACCAAGAAGGAGGAAACTAACAATCTTAGCAATAATACTATGATTTTAGCATAAACGTCTGCAGCACACACTGTCACCACAGACTGGTATATTCAGAGGATTCAGGACTCTTCAAGAGACAGGGATTGCTTAGTTTGCAATAAAAGCCTTAGAGATAGTTTTAACACTTTTCAAAATAGGGTTTATTAATGAAAAGGTCAAATGATGCAATTAAAATATTTTCAGAAATGGATATTACAAAGACATAAAGAGAACAATAATGTAACAGATAAATAAAAGGAGGTGGAAATGGAGAATACTTGCAAAATCCTTGGTTTTAGTAGAGTCCAATTGTCCAAGCAAAAATGTTGCCGTGGCTCTCATGGGTGTTCCTTGGTTGATATTAAAATGAGAGCTCCCTTACCAGGTCCTGTCTTCCGCTTTTCTGTGATATCAAAGGATTGACGCCAGAGACCATCTGACCAATAATCTGGTTTAAGGGATGGGTGTTGGGAGGCCACCATGTTTACGACCAATTCCCAAATACGCTAATATTAATAACTTCCAATACATGTAAGTGGTATTCTAAAAACTGGCAGAATATTGTTCAAAATTATATTTTGTATCCAGGGATATCAATCACAACGTACCTTTGTCACCAAGGAGGGAGGAGACTGATTTCTCTCCTTTTGTGTGTGCTAGGGTAGTCATGTATGACCTTGATTAATTCGGTATGATATTCCCCGTTCAAATATATACCTAATATTAATGTGTCCTGTTCCTGCTGGATTTTAAGAATTGTGTGTTGAATTGTTGTCGAATAGACGTTTTGTGGCATGCTCTGCATTCTAAGAGCTTTAATTGCCTTACAAGTAATGTGTGACAGGCTTGACTGAGTTATTATGGTTTTACGATAGGGCAGAGGGAAGAGTTTTTCACAGTTGTGGAAACAGACATCCTGCCAAGACTAGTTAGCTGTTTACAGCTGGCATCCAGGCCTGAACTCTGGTTTGTTTTTTAGTTAAGATAAGAGGCTCTTTTTTTAAACAAGATGGCTGTCATCCACTTCCATGTCCCTATTGCGCATAATCGTTACAGTTCCTGTTGGGAGCTCAGTAGGAGTAACAAGGAACACCATTTGGGCATTGCATGTAGAAAAGCTGTTTAAGTTAGCATACTGCACACAAATGAGTGCCAAACATACCCTGCCAGCCAGTAAGCTCTGTAAGACTAGCATGCGCAGTGAGTTAGTCAGGCAAAGGGCCTTTGCTCTTGAAAACGGATTCTCTTACATGGCGCAGAATCAGATGTAAACAAGAACAGAATAAGGATGTAAACAAAAACTATCTTGCATGTGCTTTCATATAAGAGGGAAGCACAAGGACTTCTCTTGATATGGGAGGTAAGGTCAACAGCATTCATCCTTTGGAGGAATTCCTGGATATTAAATAACCCACTGCTGGGGTGCAAGTCTCAGTTCTCTAGACACTATTCTCTATGTACTATTAAGGATGTAAGCGACCCAGCAGTGTGATGCTGCCATTACCTTGTATGATTATCTGCATACAGTATATGATCTTCTTCAGTAAAATGTGTTTGCTGCTTTCAAGGAGCCTGATATTGATTCTGTTCTATTCCAATGGAATCTACCCTTCAGCATGGGTTTGTGCCTAGTGAAAGGAACTGGACTAAAGGCCAGCATATACAGCAGCCTGGATAGAGGTTCTGGGTTCTAGTCAGACCAGGCTGAGCTGCCCACAGGGTGTCTTTATTTAGGAAAGAGAAGAGATACAGTGGTGCCACTCTAAGTGTAGAATATTTAAAAGAAGGCAAATTTAATGGTAAAACGCACTCACAAGAGTAGGTAGTTAGTAGGCATGTCATAAGGAATGGAGGTCCGGTCGAGCAGAATGTCCTAGGCCGCACTCTGAGTGTATTCCCACTGCTCCAGTGGTGTCCTGGGCTCAGGGAGTAGCAGAGAGGCGCAGGGAGGCTCACTCAGATGACGCCACAGCCAAACCGGAATTTCAAGATGGTGTGCGTTCGGAGCATGTGCGCTCCTTCGTCAGGCCAGTGCAGCCTAGGACATTCTGCTCGACCGGACCTCCATTCCTTATGACATGCCTACTAACTACCTACTCTTGTGAGTGCACTTTACCATGAAAATTGCCTGCTTTTAAATCTTCTACACTTAGAGTGGCGCCGCTGTCCTACTTCTCTACCTGCATATAGGAGTATCTACAAGCTCTTACAGCCAGCTGCCTCCTCCCACAAGCCCACATACCCACAATCCTTCCATTAAAGATGGACTTGGACTATATTTTCACATGGACCTTTCACTAACTTTAACTATCCATGGTCCACCAACTACCCCCCACAGGGTAGATGATCCAGCACTCCCTATCCCCATTTATCTCTATATGTACTTTATTTGGGAAAGGTCTACAGGTTTCTTCCTAATAAGCTTGAGAACCCTGGTGGGCTCCATGCTGCAGGAGCCTTGAGGATCACCTTAGCTGGTGGGGAAAGAGTTACATTAGACCTGGTCCCATTACATTACAGATTCTATGTACCTAAATCAAGTCAATATTCTTCACAGTATAATTATTTTTTATTCTTTTACTATAGCTGCTCACTTAATTCTATTACCTTGATTTAGGTTAATAGCAGAAGAGTAGTTATTACTCTCCACAATTATGTTCCTACTTTGGTCATCAACTGAGAATTAAAAGAACTTTTAAAAAGTTGCTGAAAGTGCTGGGTTTGCTTTTCCCAGTGATTATTAGTGATGAGGCAATAATCATGCTATTACACCTTGGTAATCTAACAAACCTGAACCTGTGACCTGTTTCAACTATGTTTTGACAGATAACTAGTACAGACTAGTCCATATTACTGACATGATACCTAAAGCTCAAATAACCAATATTCTTGTGCAAATACAGGGGGAAAAAATAAAATTTTTAAATAATAATTTGTCATAGCTTTTCTTTTATGTGACATTATTTACTGCAGTCCTGTAAAATATTTTTTTTTATAGAATAGAGGAAACAAACGTATTGCTTTATCTAAGATACAGTGCAGATGCGAGCGATCTAAGCAATATTTGCTGTCTTTAATTCAGATGTTAGCATACTGAATGAAAACCAATAATGCATTGTTACTATTTGGGTTCATCAATACACTGAGCTTGATAAACATGAAGTGATTAATTTGCTTATTTACATTTTAACATTGCCGCTGTTGTTAACACCAAACTTACATGTACCTTCATAAAAACTGAAAATTAGAACTTAAAATCTCACTTAAGTACGATAGCTGTTTTTTTCCTCCATGCATTGTTGTACTGCACCAATTCCCCTTTGTCTGTTTAGCACCTTCCTAGGTAGGATGGTATATAAATTCATTTGTTTTGCTCCTCTGTAATCATTGGAGCAGCTATTAATTTCTCTGCACTGTTCTAGATTTTACAGGCTTGATTGTTTCCCATTGCGTTCTGGAGACTTCTAGAACATAGAGGGCTGGGAAAGTCAAAGAGGCAGCCTGAATATTCATGTGCTTCAGTGGGGTGGTGTGCCCAGTAGGTGGCTGGAGGAGAACATAGAGTCTGGGTTCAGGAGCAGCCCAGGTTCTTGTTTTGCTGAAGAAGTCCCCAGCCTCAGGGGCTCTTTCCCTCCGAGGCAGTTTTTTCCTGCAGATTGCTGATGTTCTGAGTCCCAGCTGGGAGGCCTATTCCTAATCATTTACTAAAGTAAGGGTCTCACATAAGGATCTGGTCTGAAGGACTCACTGAAAAATCTGGTGGAAGCTAGGAGTTGAAGCATAGAGATGTCTACAGGAAACCGGAGGGGTTCAGCTGTCCTGAAGAGACATTGTGAAAATAGACCAGAGCTCAATATCCTACTAACTGTGTGATGTTCTAGTTTTGGGGTGCTAGCTGTAGTTCTCTCTCTAGGACAGCTCTCATAGGATCTCAGATACCGACCATACCCCTATCCTCAGCAGGGTTCAACAGTGTCTCTGAAGTAGCGCTGGTTACCTACAGCTGTGAGGCTTTAAGCCTGTTCAGAAGGATACCTCTTGGTCCCCAGCTGTGAGGCTTTAAACTGTCCTCTCATTGATGTTGCTAGCCATTTTGGAGTATCTCATACCATCCCAACCCCTCTCCTGTTACAAGTTCTACAAGCAATAATCTAAAAAGATATCCCCTACGCTGTTTAATGGAGCCAGAGTGAATGGACTATCACCTGTGTGATTGGTAGCCTCTGCAATGTTTGGGGAAGAAAGAGTTAAAATCAGCAGTTCCTACAGGGTAGGGCTACATCTGTAGTTTGGTAAAACTATAATGTGCCTGCTGGTGTTATTGGAACACCCTTAGGGAGAGGACTGGGCTGGGAGGCATTTAACCCCTGGGCCAGAACCAATTATTATACAGGATTTATATAGCGCCAACAGTTTGCACAGCGCTTTACAATATAAGGGAGACAGTACAATTACAATACATTTCAGTACAGAAGGAATAGGAGGGCCCTGCTAGTGGAGCTTACAATCTAAAGGAAGGGGGAGGTGATACAAAAGGTGATAGCTGCGGGCGATGATCTGGCGGAGGTGATTCAAGTACAGTTCTTAGGTAAAGGTGGGGTAGGCTTCCCTGAAGAAGTGAGTTTTCAAAGATCGCCTAAAGGCAGATAGGGTGGGGCCGACCGAACATGCTGTGGTAGGGAGTTCCAGAGGATAGGAGAGGCTCTGGAGAAGTTCTGGAGGCGAGCGTGGGAGGAGGTGATGAGGGAGCTAGAGAGGAGGATATCATGGGAGGAGCGGAGTGGGCAATTTGGCCGGTGTCTGTGGATGAGGTTGGTGATGTAGCTAGGGGCAGTGTTGTGGATGGCTTTGTAAGCTGTGGTTAGTATTTTGAATTTTATACGGTGGGTTAGTGGAAGCCAGTGAAGGGATTGGCAGAGAGGGGCAGCAGTTGTTGATCGGTTGGTAAGGTGTATGAGTCTAGCAACAGCATTCCTACTAGACTGAAGGGGGGATAGCCTGTGTAACGGTAGACCAGTGAGAAGGGAGTTGCAGTAATCGAGGCGGGATATAACCAAGGCGTGGATAAGTTGTTTTGTGGTGTCATTGGTCAGGAAGGGGCGGATTTTGGAAATGTTCCGGAGGTTGAGGCGGCAGGATTTAGCCATTGAGTGGATGTGGGGCCCAAAAAAGAGGTCAGAGTCTAGGATTACACCTAGCACCCTGGCATTAGGGGAAGGACCAATGGCAGTGCTGTTGATCTTAATGGTAAAGTCATGAGTAGGGGATCGGGGAGGAGGAAATATTACAAGCTCAGTTTTTGAAAGATTGAGTTTAAGGTAGTGATGTGACATCCATGCTGATATGTTGTTTAGTAGATTTGTGATACGTGAGGAGATTGAGGGGGTGATCTGGGTGTCATCAGCATAGAGGTGGTATTGGAAGCCATGGGAGGTTATCAGTTGGCCCAGGGAGGAGGTATAGAGAGAGAAAAGGAGGGGCCCAAGAACAGAAAAAGGGAGCGGAGGAGGAGAAGTTGTATGTGACACTGAAAGTGCATTGAGAAAGGTAAGAGGAGAACCAGGGGAGAGCAGAGTCACGAAGGCCGATGGAGTGGAGATTACTGAGGAGGAGCAGGTGGTCGACTGTGCCAAAGGCAGCAGAAATGTCAAGGAGTATGAGTATGGAGTAATGGCCGTTGGTTTTAGCAGTTAGTAGGTCATTAGTGAGTTTTAGTAGGGCAGTTTCTGTGTATGTTAGGCTGGTGGCCCAGAGTAGAGATGAAGGTCCTGTAGACCCACAGTCTATAACACATGCTAGACATTATATAGCAAGTTTAGACCTTTGATTACAGAGTACAGCAAGGGGAAGTCTTCCAGAACCAACTTCCATTGTGACTTTGGGATATCATGTGATGGAAATCCAATACCTGGAATGGAACCTGATGCTGGATTATGTAAAAAGTTTTCACGTTAAACCACATCTTTAGGAATGCACACCTTTTGTCATGCTCAACTATTAATGCAGAATCATAGCACACTTTAGATGATATATTTTCTATAGCCCACAGAAATCTGTCCCTAGAATGAAAAGGCCACTTGATTGTGCATGCCAGACTAAAGGGTTCCAGACCGTTACACCCTCCTTGCTGCTTCTCACGTACAAAAAGTCTGATATTAAAAGTGTCAGTACTAAGACGTTTCTCAAGGCCACTAATCAGAATCAAACTGTGCAAACTTAAATGTGATTCATAAAACCGTAATCAGAAAGTAAAGATATTAGACAGCATACTGACCTATTATGGAGCTGCATGTGTTTATTCTACATGGATTACATAGAATTCAGATTAAAGTATTTCTAAGCTCAATCATTAATATTTAATATATTCTTTAATATGTTAAGATTATTGCAAACGTTATTTCAATCTTTTTAAATCTGCAGATTTCATTAAAATAACCCCCAGTGATCCTGTCATGAGGGTCCTTGTTCAAACACTTCCCGTGATAGGGTGACAATGCTCTGCCGTTGTCTACCAGTTGTGCTGTTGCATTATCAACCTGTCACCGGGGCTTTCTGTGGATACTACAAGTAGCTGTATCAACACACACATTACACAGATGGGGTACACTGTTTTCACCATCAGGATATCCACCCTTAGAAATGCCACAAAGCTATGCATGACATTTCTTCACCAACAGAAGGCATCAAATGATATACTGTATGCCTAACTTTATCTTAAAAAGGAAATTGGCAATCTACAAATTGGTACTTACAGATACTGTAATTATAGATTTTATTCTTTGCATAACTTGTTTTTCTTTTCCTCCACAGTTATCGCACAGCAGCCATCTCCACTAAGGGCAAATGGAGCCATTTCTGTTTACTTCTGGAACTCTGCCTGGAATTCTGAGTCTACCTCTTGGAACATGTAACAGGAATCTCCCAGGATACAGCTGTGAGACCAAGATTACATGATCAGTGCTTCACTCCACCGGGGAGTGGAAAACAGTAATTGTAAGTATAAAAGCATAAAAAGCTGTTTGATCACTTTACAGGATAAGTTGAACTTTGGGAACATGTTACACGTTTTTAGGGTGGAACATGTAACAAGTTCCCATAGCCGCCGCCCACTGCCCCCCTCCCTCTGACAGATAGTACGGGGAGAAATCTCACCGCACTATCTGTCAAATTTGAAAACAACACGGCCGTGCAGGGCTCCGCCCACACATCCGCATCATTCATTCACGGACTTCTGTCAATGAATGAACTGCAAGTCCCGACAGCTTTAGTGGCTGTCAGCTTGTAGTTTTCAATGAAATACCACGGCTCTGTGGAGTGCTGTGGTAGTTCATTAAAGCTTTCTGACAAAATATCTGTTTGCTCATACATCCCACATGGCAAGCAGATATTCTGACAGATCTGCAGGAGACCAGCATGGCATCAGTAATCTACTGATCACTGGTGCAATGCTTTCCAGGCTTCTGTAGACAAAAATGATAAATGCACATTTACTGCAAAAAGATGTGCATTTTTTTATTTTTGTCCAAAAGGCGAACTTATCCTTTAAGATGAGCTGCATGCTTATGTGTATTAGCACATAAGCAGGCCAATAGCATAAATGTAAACATTGCTCTGGTCCATGAAGGGGGGGTTGTGCGAGAGCTTAACTGGCTAAAATAATGCCTGCTGAAGGTTCTTGTTCAAGAATCTTCTTGGCATGGGTTGACAACTATCTCTTAACTGTGATCCTGTATTGTGACACATCCCCCTAGTAGAGACTACACGAAGCTGTACCAATACGTATTGTGAAGGTATGATTTGCCGTTGTCAAAGCTGGTCCAGAACAATAATATGCATCCAACACTGCACTGAAATGCAACAAAGGATAAAAAGGTGAAAAAAAAAACAAATGAAATGTTATTTTGTTTTATATTTAGGTTATATATTTAGGTTTTATATCCACTTTAAGAAAAGCTGAGTAACCTTTACGACCAGCACAGTGGTTGTATTTACTGTATAGCATTAGTAGTTTACTGAATGCTTTCAACCGATGCCTGAAATAGCTTTTTAAAGGTATTTAAAAAAAAAAAAAAAGAAAAAAAGAACACATTTCTTCACAGTCTAATTAAATATTTGAGGGGAACATAGTTTTCATGAACTAGTATAAAAATTACATCTTGTAAACATAACCCTATGAGGGGGCTGTCCACTTTCATACACCTTTAGGGCTTGTGCGTAAATCAGAACTTTACCCTAAAAGGAAAGTTCCGCTTTTTTTTATTCCCCCCCCCTCCTCTAAGTTTTTGGCACTTTTTTTGAAGGATAGGAATGGGTACCTACAGTATTTCTGACAGGTTCCCACTTCTACTTCTGCTCTGACGGCCTAGGTGATTGGAGCAAAGTTCGTCCCCCGCCTTCAACTTTTCTTCCTGGGACATGTCGCAGGTCCCAGGAGTCTGTGGGTACATTCACAAAGTGCCACATGACTCCTGCATGTGGAATTAGAGGCTGGCTGTGAAGCAGCAGGGAGTCACAGCCAGATTCCCACATCCAAAATGGCGGTGGCAGGGACCTGAAGACTGGCTAAGAACCAGCTCATATGAGGACAGTGATTAATCTCTAGACAGGTAAGTGTCCCTTTATTTATCTATTTTTTAACCACCTAAAGAACCTAACAAACAGTGAGCTTTCCATGGCACCCATGGCACAAAAGGTATATTGGCCTCATGCCTTTAAATGGTCTGTGAATTGCTTTGTGCTGCATAAGACACTAAAGTGAAGGATGACTGCATCTTTGGTTGACTTTGTGGTCCTTGTTTAGATGTTGTGATTCCCTGGACAGCAGAAACCCCGCACAAATACACACACGCTAGAGTGGATTAGATGAACATGCAAGCATTTGTATTTTTTGGTGAGCACTACTCTTCATGTAAGCAAGAGCTGTTTGTCCATGATCTAACTTTAAGTAGGGCCCTAGTCAAACAAACAGCTAACCTGCATTTTACTGCTTTGACTTGCAAAATATTGTATTAATGCTTGTGATTTACATATGCATGCCACACTCTTTAGCTCCTGCAAACGCAAATTGGTTTTAAATGCAGACAATGCAGAAAAATTCCCCATATGCACCAGAAGAGATCACTAACACTTAAATTCCAGACAAAAAAATGTGTAATATTAAACAACTCATCTTTGTTTGTTTGGGGTGTATTTATAAAACATTCACACAGCTATCTGTCCTGTGGCACTGCATGTAAATTTATAATGTGCAAATGCTGACAAAATCAGATGTTACTAGGCTATTTTCCCCAGTTTAGATGTCCTGCATTCACAAGAATAGTGTGAAACAGGAAAATAGGGCATTATGGCCCATAGATGAAGCTGACTATCATAGTAAATAAATATTTCCTTTGATCATCATCACATGTAGTTGCCATAATGTTGTATTTTCCTCATTCTGACTATTCTTGTGGAAAGAACATTCAAACAGGGATTTAATAACTAGCCTAGTAACATTTGACTTTACCAGCATTCAAACAGAACAAATGCACATTGCAGTTTTGCAGGATGAATAGCTTAGCAATTTTTTTTTTTTATAAATACACCCCTTAGTATCTTGTTCTGTAACATACCTACTCATTTGACTATGAAAAAGTATTTTCACACTGATGGTTTTCTTATCTTGCTCTGCTGCTCCTGTAGACTGCGCAAACAACTCCCCCACTGCTCCCAGTGCCTGAAAACAAGTCAGGTAATAGCACTGGGCAATGCAGTATATTCTATTTGGCTGTTAGTGCATAACATACCAGTTATGATTGATATCCACTGCTCAAAGCTGATGACATGTACATTTTCAACCATTTTACAAATAGTATTTTAAAGCATATTCACAATAAATACACAAAACATAATAGTTACAAACATTAAAGATAATTAAAATAATGCCGGTGTTAATACTTTGATTTTTTTAAAGGCTGAATAAAAGTTCATGATTATCAATAATTAGGTGAGATCCAAAACATGGCTTCTTTTTTAGTAGTATTTTATCAACAAAGAAGTTAAAATACATTCAAGATTTAATTAACACTGAAACGTGAAGTGCTAGGTACCCAGTGTTGATGAGTTGTAAATTTCAGCTATTCTCAGGTTTTGCTTTTTTATTTTTAATTCTTTACATTTATTTTGGTATTTCAGCTATACATATGTTTTCACTTCTGATGCTAGCACAAAAGGCTTGTTATAGAAGCCAAATCTGACTGCTTCAATAGGCACAGCAGACACCGCCTGAGCCCCATGGCACAAGGAGCTGACAGAAGATGACTCAGTGACACAGATAAGCATGTTATAATTCACTTTTTGGCTACACTTGTGCACCCATACCTCCTAATCACAGAACTCTACTGGTTTTATATTAGAGGAACAGGCATGTCTGTATAAATGCTATATAAACACACTTAAACAAAAAAATTAAATAAATAATATTAATAATAATTATATATATGTGTGTGTGTGTGTGTGTGTGTGTTTGTTTATTTATTTATTATCATGTAAGATCAGATTTATAATTATATAAAGTCATTTTTGGAAAATGCTTATCTTTGAAAAATATAAAAGAATATATATTAGAGGAACAGGCATGTCTGTATAAATGATATATAGACACACTTAAACAAAAAAATTAAATAAATAATAATAATTATATATATATATATATTTTTTTTATATTTATTATCATGTAAGATAAGATTTATAATTATACAAATAAAGTCATTTTTGGAAACTGCTTATATTTGAAAAATATAAAAGAATATTGCTATCTACTACAGAGATTGGGGCTCATGTCTGGCCCTCAAGCCCCCTAAAGCCTCAAATATAAAAGTGTCAATTCACAAAAGCACAACGATAGCAGTATTGTCATCACTATGTATTATTTTCTAATTTTAACAATCAAATATGCTATATTCTAGTTTTTAATGCATTGATCTGTTGAATTACAGCTACTACAGCTATCTGTAAAACAAAATTTATTGGTTCCTAAAAATACTAATATCTCTTGGTCAGCAGTAAAGCCCTGTGTTTTTTTATGTTTTTGTTTTTTTAGTTTTGTAGAGTGGGGAAAGGTTAGAGCTTTTAATACATTTTTTAATTCTGTCTGTATTGGTATTAAGATGATTTTCCCTCATTTTCCATTCTGATGACAGGATGCTTCCTTTCTCTTTCTTTCCCCTATCCTCTCCTCCTCTTCTCTCCTATCACCTCTTCTGTTCTTTGTTTTTTTCTCCTGTCTTGTTCACAGCTCTCCCTGTCCTTTCCTTTACAACCCTGCTTTCCTCTCCTACCCTTTTCTCCTTTTTTTCTCCTACCTCGTCTTCTCTCCTCTCCTCCTATTATCTTCCTAATTCCTCTTTTCTCTCCTCTTTATCCTCTTTGGAGCCAGCCATTTCTCAGCATTCATTTTTTGACAAGACTTTTACCACAACCCAATTTACAACCCCTGAAAAATGTATTGCCATTGACCCTTATCTTGTGTATAACTCTTAACCCATAAACTTAATGTGAACCTAACTGTAAACTTCAGAGAAAATGTGTGCCATTAGGTCAATAAATGCTAAATTATACAATACTATTATGATGACACTATCAAGCTGAAAACATTTACATTTTTGTACCTATACATACAATAATGTGCCAATAGCTTTGGCAAAGCTTATCTGGAAATCTTTAATCAAACTTGGTTGCAAGTAAATATGATCAAAGCATATCTTTCTATAGTGTGTACTTGTCTCAGTCCAGAGTACTAAGACCCCAGTCACACTGGATGCGAATTGGCATGCAATTTGCATGCCATACAACTTGCAAATCGCATTCCAAATCGCAGCCTATTGTCCATATTTAGAGAGGTCACATTGGTGCGGTTCCAACTTGGTCGGAGCCACACCGATTTCTAAAGTAGTACATGCACTGCTTTTGGTGCAATTTGCATAGACATTTGTATCAGATGTCTTGCAAATCACATCTGAAATCGGCATGTCATCCTACTTTGAAATCGTGCAACTTCACTGTAAGTCGCACAATTTCAAAGTAGGGTTTGATGTGTAAGGGGTGTAAGCGTCGTTTTTGTCTGCAACATCTTCGGACAAGTTTTCCCGACACCAATAGAAAAAAGTTGATGGGGTGGGATCTCCAGCACACAGCCTGTGATTGACAGCCTCCACTCTGTTCCTGTGCGCGTTGTGAAGGGGGATGTGTCCCTTTCAATCAGCTCTCACTGAGATCTGCAAAGTGTAACTTCAGTTCTCCGCCCCCTTTTTTCTGACAGCTCAGAGAAGCTGTATAAACTCTGGACTTTCAATGGCTGTAGAGAAGAGAGGGCTGCAGATAAACAGGTAGAACATATGTAGGAGGATTTGTTTCATCTCTGTGTATCAACTGAGGCCAGCCGCTTCATTGGGTATATTTAAGGGTTTACAACGACTTTAACTTATCTTACTATATGGTGCCACTGCTTTTAGTCTCAGCCCCCCCCCCCTCTGCTTTTGCTCATCTAGCAATGACTTTCTGCTTGCCAGAATATATTCTCATCTTGCATCCCACAATGCAGCACTTAGTGTCTGAATGACCTACAGACAGCCCAACCCAGGAGAGATATTTTAAATTCATAACCAAATGGTGGAGAAACCCCTATGCCTTGCACAAAATATTCCCAACAGAGTTGCTTTAGTGCTGGAGATGCCCAAAAGAAAAGGGTACCTTGCATATACAGTGCAGCTGCTCAAAGTCAAGATTATTTTTGGGGAAAAAAATATTAGTCTACCATAACATTTGCATCATGTTTATAAGTTGGATCTGTACATTTCTCTACTTTGGGTGTTAAGCACTTTATCAGGATATAGTTTGTTGTCTGTGTCCTGTTGGGGAAATTCCCCCTCACTTCTTGTCCTTATGACAAAACAGGGAATGAGAGGCAATATCCCCAAAGTACCTCCAATCTTTGATAGTTATCACTGGATGAGTTGTCCCTTTGGATGATTTACCATCACCTCTTGCTCTAGTGACGATTCTAAAATGTTTGATTTCTCCTTGCTTTCAGTCTCGGTCACAGAGGTCACCACTGGTCACAGTTGTGAATTTTCCCAGTTCGGACACAGATGGCAAGAAAAACTTGACAGAGAGTCCAATCCTTGCCCACTTTATTCTGAACAAAGTAAATAAATTTAAATGAATGCTATAAAAGAAGATATACTGACCTATCTAGTAGATAGTAAGTGGAATTTTTGCTGTCATGAAGAATGCCGCATTTTCAGATGTGTCAGATAGTATGACCCCAGCTAGCCACTCTGATTTCTCCTGCTGATCCCTAGGTCATTACAGGACAGAATAGTGATGCAGGGGTCCCTGAAATTACCACAGTGGTAGTAAGGGACACACAATCTGCTGCACCAGGGTCAATAGCAGCTACTACATCCCCCAGACGAAGCTACGTTTTTCCCTGTGGCGCAACGCGTTGGGGAGGGGCAGTGACGTCACCACGAATCGGATCTTTATTACGGCGAGTACTGACGTAGTGCGCTAACACTCTCACGAGGCTGATCATTACCGCACTCTGCGGCTTAAATTACAATACATGCGTGTTTATTGTTGAAACAATGTGAGTGCAATATGGGAGCACATTAAAGAGTGTTTTTTTTTTACCTTGGATAAGGCACTATATCTTTTATTCTTTTTTCCTATGGGTCATAGGAGGATACATTGAGCATCGGAGTGAGGAGAGGCTCTAGGAGGGAGAAATCCTTATGCCTGTATAGGCTCAGAAGATAAGCCGTAGGTTTCCAGCCATACCACCATAAGCAGCTTGAAAGGAGAGTATATTATCATCATCTTCTCCCTGCTGAACTTCAAAAAAACTTTTTTGCACATCTTCCTTTTTGCACATCTTTTTGCTGTTGAACTTCATAAATTCATATATATTTTCAAAAAAATGTTTTTTTTTATACATATATAATTCATTTTTTGTTTTGCACAATTTGCACATTGGACTTTATGAATTTATTTATTTCTAATGAGATATTTATAATCATTTTTTGTTTTACACATTTGCACAGTAGACTTTATGAATTTATTTTTAATGAGATATTTATATTGTAAAATTATCACTATTGGATTTATTCACACATTTTTTATTTATATTTATATTTTTTAACAAACACTGTGGTAATATAATTTGATTAATTTTGGTAATGCAGCAGATAAGTTGATATTGTCACAGTATATATTAATTAGTGGTATTTGTAAGTATATAGTATTGGCATGGTAGTATTAGAGTGCGGTAATTATCAATTATTTTCAATAGCAGCCAGACCCAGAGATCTGCAAGAGTGCAAAGATTCATCTCACCAGCCATCAGAAAGGTGAATATAAAATGTTTACTTTTACTTATAACTTTTTATTGTATGTCAACAGGGTCTCTTTAAAGTGGAGCTCTAGTCTCCAGGGAAAAAAAGAAAAGTTCGCTATTAAAACTGTAGCTGTCTAATTTTAAAAACCAGTGACTCACCTGTCCCTTGATCCAGCAGTGTACTCACCGCACCTGGGTTCACTGGCCGTCCTCTGTACCCGGCGCTGGCACTGTAAGTGTGGGCACCCGGCTTTGACAGCTTGCGGATTCACAGCCAGTGCCCACTGTGCATAAGCGAGCAGCTCTGCGCATTGTGAATGGTCCCATAGTCTTCTGGGACCTGCCATGTGTCCCAGAAGACTGGGGGGGAGGAGAACCACTTCTGATCGCCTAGGTGGTGGGAGCAGGTACCTGTCAAAGTCGGGTACCTGCTTGCTCCCCAAAGGTGCCAATTCCTAACAGACAGCAGGGGACGAGTCGTTAAAACGGAAATTCCCCTTTTGGGTGGAGCTCTGTTTTAAGCAGTGTTCTTTTTTTGAGCAAGCAATGAAAATCAGCTTGATTCGGACCTTTTGCTGAATGACAGGTCCCAGTATATACTGAAAGCTGGAATGCTTAGGCTTGTGGTTTCATTGGAGAGCAAGGACTGTTGTCACTAAAAGATCACATTTTATTTCCACGGAGAGTTACTAAAAGATGCCTTTACCAGCACTCCTATTCATGCCAACTATGTATTCACTTCATTGCTTATCTCTTTGATTTATTTTTTCTTTCTCCTTTCTCCTAATACAAATATATGACAATGGAGCCTCCTATTGCATTTTCCAAAGCGTGACTGCCATCGCTCTTGTAATGACATGGGGTGACAGATTTTTAGTGGCACAAAAGACTGGCATGATATATTTTCCAAGGTTAGACACTTACTGATATTTGGGATGGTACTCTACTGTACATTTTACAGACACCAAGTCTGGCATTTTATTTTTCCTAGTGTCAGAAGCTAGCATTATATATACTAGTACCAAGAGCTGTCATTATGCTAATAGGCTTCTTACAGACGCAAAGAGCAGGCATTATCCTTTTAACAGACTCTAGAGACCAGCAACACACAGTGCAATAAATGCTGCATTTAGCCTCACATTTACCTTAGCCCCATATTTTGCTCAGCCAGCTCTAGTTAATGGATCCCAGGCCTGAAAAAAATATGGATGTTACCACTGCTAACCTGTCTTTCTGAAAAAGCTGACTGCCATATTGGCTGTAAACACTGAAGTACGTAGTTAAAATAAGACCTACCCGAATCAAGCAAATTGAAAACAATGCATACTGCAATAAAGAGTTTTTAATTTCATGCTAAACTGAAAACCTCAGAAACCCATTTTATGACCTAGTCCAAGAGGAGGATTACAACCCTCCAGGAGGAAGATAAATTGTAAAAAAGATAATGCAGCTACAGGGGAGTGGGTGGAAAGAGAAAAAATACTGCCAATAGAGAGACTTTAAGGAGTTCTGACTTTGCAAACAGTTAAAGTTAATCTAAACCCAATCACTATAATGTGATAAACGATTAATGTTTAATGTAATGTTGTTATTCTTTTTAATTCTGTATTTTTATTACCTAGCTGTGAATGCTGGACCTGCTGCGCATGCCCCAAAAAATGTCATCAAAGTACACAGGCCATGTGCAGTATGCCCCGTTGTTCTGTCTCACTGCCACTCCCCACCCCCCACTTGCTGTCGAAATGACAGCCAGGATTTGCTGTGTAAATACAGCATCTGTAGAAACTGCTGCTTTAAATAACGGACTGTGTGACACTGTGTTAATTAGCACTGTTCAGACATGAGATTGATACAAAGTAGCATTGTTATTTTGTATCTACTCATGTTCATTCATCTGCAGATCAAAGGAATGAGCTTCCATATTTAAATTATTTCAATCTGATAAGTAAAAAAAAAAAATACACTGTCAAACATATGTCAGTATGTACTTAGAGGACATTTCCAAATGGATATAAATGTATGTAATGGGTTTTCAATGATACCATTTACTCTCTGCATTTACCTGCGGTTCGTTTAGCTGTGTTTAGAGAAAATAGATCTTTGTGCTTCTAAAATTCAATTACATAATCTAAATGCAGCTAAACACATGCAAACACATGTAAATGCAGCTAAACCTGCTTCAAAGCAGGAACATCTAAACACAGGAAAAAATGAGCTGGAAAGCATAAAAGTTGTTTGTACTTCCATGGTCATTTCTTCTGTGTTAATAAAAGCTAAACACAGAAGTCCAGTGTGAATGAGGTCTTTTAAACCATTAGTAATTCTTATTTTCTAATCAACTTTTCTAGAAAACCACAGTTTGTGATGTTGGGTTTATTGTCAGTGTAGCCTAAAAGTGTTGTGACCTGTACATGTAGAATAAAAGTATAAACACTACAGCATTAATTAGTAATGAGATTATACATTCTATGCATAAAGCACATTTGGAAGATGTTGTTTATTTTTACTTTTCATGTATGCATTTTTGTAGGTTATAGTCCATTTCATTGTATTTCCATTTAATAGCAAACAATTATTTTCAGTAAAATTGTTATATTAATCTTATACCCAGATTTGTTCTAAAGAGTATGTTTGTAATTCTACAAGCTGAAGTTAGAAGTTGATTGACTACCATGTACACCTGCACCAGATGTTACACTGCAGTTTTAGCATATTAATCTCCATGTAAAGTGTGAGCCCACATCATTCTAAGGTATAAGTCCCGTAACACATTTCAAGTGGCCAGGAATAACCAAGATGTTTGGGACCCTATTGTAATGGTTGTGCAAACTGGGCACACAAATAGCTGTGTGTGTAGCCATGCCATTTCTTCACAAGAAAGCATTGCACAGTGACCTTCCCCCCCTGTCCTTCAGTTTATACAATACACAAACTTAACTGATGTCAGGACCTTGTTTTTAATCCACTGATTGGACACCCAGACCTCTCCATTAGCCCAATCCACCATTCCTGTCTGGAAACCCTAACAAAACTGTCACCCTCACAAGCTTGAGCAATCTGGGAAACTAACAGATATCTCCTAGATTGTAAGCTCGAAAGAGCAGGGCCCTTGACCCCCTTGTGTTTTGTTTTGTTACTGTATTGTCTCATGTTCTGCCCCCCACTATAATGTACAGCGCTGAGCAAACCTTTTAGCACCATATAAATACTGTATAATAATAATATTGGGTCATACATATATCTTAGTAGAAACCTGTGGAATGCACATTTTGATTTCCATATTGATTATCAGCCAAGTCTCCAAAACTCAAGCATGTTTCAAAACTTCTGAAATTATGATAGTATAGCCAGAATAAAGTAATAAACATATTCACCTTTATCAGCTATAGGGTAGCATTTTGAACTCAAACGCCCCTATGCTAAGAGGTACCAGAGTGGATTAGGCCTCCATACCTCTCCTATGAGAAATAGATCTTCAAGACCTGTCATATCTATATTCATTTTGAAGCTAATTTCATGCTGGACAATAATCTGCATGGCAGCACACTGTAAACGGTAGGTATTCAGAAATATTTATAGGAAACTGTACTTGGGACTTGGTAATAAACATGGCGACCTCCCAGCACCCACTCCTTAAACCGAACGATTGGTCAGATGAAGAAAAAGAGAGAGAAAGGCGCCTCTAAGTGAAGTATTGACAATTTATTCAGTAAACAATGGAATTTTTGCACTTACAAGATAAATGGTTAAAAAGGGTCATCGTGTGGTAATTAGATCCAGGTGGGACACCCAGCCGTCCAGCAGCAAACTATGCCTATAGGATCAGGAAGTAGAGAGCAGGATGTGCCTGTGCATCAAAAATGAAGCTTAGAGAGTCAGATGTAGTAGGTGAAGGGGGCGGTAATGCATTTCGGAGCATGCTCAATAGGCTCCTTCTTCAGACCTCCGTCAACACTCCCTTGAAGTCAGATAAAAAATAGATTGCAAGCCGATTTGACAGCTCTTGTTTTAACATCAACCAAGAAACACCTAAGTGGACTTGAGAGAGCCACTGTACCATTTTACTTGATCAACTGGACTCTGCTGAAACCAAGGACTTTGCAAGTATTCTTCATTTTCTTTTTAGTTTTTTGTTGCTTTATTGTCTCTTTATTTCCTTGTAACACCCTTTTTTCTGTAAATAATTTATTTGCACCAGTTTTACCTTTTCATTATTAAACCCTGTTTTGAAAAGTGTTGACATTGTCCCTAAGGCTTTTAATGCAAACTAAAAGGATCACTGTTTCTTGAAGAGTGCTACTGTATATGACAAATCTCTGAATATACCTGACTGTGTTAACAGTTTGTATACAGACATTTATTTTTCGTATTTGTTCTTGCTAAGATTGTGAGTTAACCCAGCGATACTAGCTCTCAGGCTGCTGGCACCTAGATCGTGGTCCCGCAAGTTGGAAAATCTTTGTGCAGGGTGCAGTTGAAAGTGACATTGTTATGTAAGTGACAGGACAGTGTGAGATTGGCTGGTCCTTTGTCACCAGTTGGTGAGAAGAGCAGGGGTTGGGCATTGTGTTCGTCACAGGTAATATGGCCACACTGGACACACAGTAAAATCCCAGTGCATACATTGTTCTGGGTTTTGCATCTGTTTATGGGTCAGCCAAATAAGCCAAAAATAAAGACTGAGCAGGTCTAATCATAAAGGCACGATAAAATGTGTTGTCTCTCACATTATAGTAGAACAGGTGGTCACACATGTAACAGATATGAAAATGCAACAGGCTTCCACAAAAAAATGTTGTCAGTTCCTAAAACTGATCAGTTGAGCTAAGTAAAACATCAACAAGGAATGTGTAACAGGGTTCAATTTTTAGGTTTACTGTTCAGTTGCCTCCACATTTCACTTTACCAGTCCTTTTCTTTCTGGAGCAATCTCATTTGGATCTCCCAAACCATTTAGGGAGAGTACCACCCAATTTCCCCTTAGCAGTTTGCACTTGGTGAGTAATCAGCAGCCTGGCTGGATCCTTTCAAAGACATTGGCATTCTAAGCAAAGCACCTCATTTGCCCTTCTGACTTTCTAAACTCAAAAGGGAGCAAGGACCCCACCTGTACCTTCCATGAAATCCCTTGTCTAAGATCATTTTAGACAGAGTTATGTTCCTAACCTTAACCACTTGCCTACCGGACCCAGGCCAATTTTCAGCTTTCAGCGCTCTCACACTTTGAATGGCAATTGCGCGGTCATGAAACATAATGCCCATATGAAATTTGTATCATTAAAAAAAAACAAAAAAAAACATTTTTCTTTGTTTCTATTATAAATTTTGCAAACAGGTAATTTTTCTCCTTCACTGATGTGTGTTGATGAGGCTGTACTGATAGGCAGCACTGATGGGCACTGGGGAGGTGGCATGGATAGGCAGCACTGATGGGCACTGATGAGGCAGCACTGGGGGGCATTGATGAGGAGGCACTGATGCTGCATTAATATGCAGCAATGATGGGCACTGATAGGCAGCACTGATGGGCATTGATGGGCAACACCTAAGGGGCGGTACTGACTGACAACACTGACTGGTGGCACTGACTGACAGTACAGATGGCGGCACTGCTGGGTGGTATTGCTGGGCACTGATGGGTGCAACTGCTGGGCAGCTCTGATGGGTGGCACTGCTTGGCAGTAATGGTTGGCACTGCTGGGCACTGATGGTTGGCACTGCTGGGCAGTACTGCGGTAACAGTGTGAGGAAAGTGCAGTCAATAACCCACAACTGTATTTACTCCGTGATCTGCTGTGTCATTGGACACAGATGATCACTGGCTAAAAGGCCACTACGATTGGCCTTTTACTTCATCATGTGATCAGCTGTGTCCGTAGGTGCGCTGGGGCGTGCAGGAGGGCGTGTTCTGGGAGGACGTTGTATGACTCCCTCCCGTAACTGGACAACCGCGCTGTAGCTAACTTTAGTCTATAGCGTGGTTGTGAAGTGGTTAAAGAATATGTGAACCCAACATTTCATATTCCCGATATCTGCTTGCTCTACCATATACTTGTATGAACAAGTATCCTGTTCTCTTGGTATTGCCTGCTTTGTGTGAAATCCCTAGTGTTCCTGCCAGACCTCTGCTGACCACACTAGGCATGAGAGCACAGCATGGTCAGTTCTCTAGCTGTGCTGGGAACTCAGCCTACTCTCCTCCAATGATCAGGCTTGTGCTGACAACCTTTCACTGGGAAGATTAGTGTACTGCTGTTTCTCCTCACCGATCTCTTATGCAGCTGAGAACAGAAGTATGTGATCACTAGTAAAAAAAAAGGGGGAAAAGAGGTGTATATAATGTTTTTTAGCTCTATACACAAATGTTTTGCCTCTAATTGCTGTTTTAAACTGAATAGGTTGTTTTACAAGGCAAGGGTTTATAATCACTCACTCACTACAAATTTTCAACTGGTAATGTTAGTGATTTAAAAAACTATATCTTGCAGTATATTCAACTTGTTTTGTTTTTTTAAGATTGCATACAGATCTGAAAAGAAGTTATGACATTTAAAGTATACCAAATACAATATATACCATATATTACATCCATTCAAATATGTTTAAAGCCAAGAAATGCAGTTCAAGAAACTTTTAATACGTTTCTGCATGATCCTTTATATAAATTATACTGTAATGTATTAATAATCTTCACAACTTTGTGATTTCTATTGGATCCCTTAATTAACATTAGATAGATATGGACAAAGTTGTGAATTCTAAGAAACTGTCTTCATTATAATTAACCATTTTTTACATTGAAAAGCCTAGTCTTTTTACATTTTTTATAATCTTAAGATTTTATGATGTTTTGAAAGGCAGGATGCGTTAAGTGAAATGCCATTGGCGGAAATCTTTACTGAGTAATTGAGAAGAGAAAAATCAATTTTGTCCTACTGAAGGGAGATTTTGTAGCTGCATATGAGCACTGCGCCGTGTGACAAACTGATGTGTTAATTGTGACCGCTATTCATCAGTTATGGCAGCTTTGTGTTGATTGCTGACCTCAGACTCCTCACCAATGATTATCAGAGCTCTAAGTTATGGATGAAAGGACATCGCATGGTGCATTTTACAACAAATAAAATAAATGTGTTGGTTTTTTTTTTTATTGTATTAATGTATTATGATGATAGATAGATAGATAGATAGATAGATAGATAGATAGATAGATAGATAGATAGATAGATAGATAGATAGATAGATAGATAGAATAATGTTTGTATTTGAAGGCATGTGTCAACTTCTTCACCTATATAAGCTATGCTGGTGTATGATACAACTCCTTCATGTCTATCTAAAGCTTGAAGTGTATGTATATCCAAAATATTTTAGTTGCAGTTTTAAAAAGAGCAAGGAAGGGTTAAAAAAACCCTATTAGGTTTCATTTGCAATTTCTGCACTTGCTACAGAGATTTACCCTACTTGCCAAGATAGGACATCATTGATGAGATAGAAAATAAGGGGAAGTCCACATTTTTCAGCTTTCACTAGAACAGGAGGTGGGAGTTCTCCAATTGGTACACCTGATCTAATTACAACTGTCTAGGAGAATTCCCTTCACTATAGAGATTGCACTTATGCACTTATTTTTGTGTGGATGGCACAGAAAGTGAAGAAAAAAAAAGCTAATAGAGGTTCGAAACATGTTCTGTTTGATTCCATCCAACTCTTATTGGGACCCAGATGGCCATGTTTTTGATATGTGGCGTCATGTGTTACTGTGTTGTATTATTTAGATACTTGGTACTAGACCCTAATTGTACTGATGTTACTACTGTTCTATTTGTTTATGCCATTGCTTTGTTGCCTTGTCACTCTTTTTTATTTTGACCCTTTGACTTCTACCCTCTTTGTGCATTTTACCTTTGCACTTCTGGGGGGGGTGTTGAGGGTGGGGAGAGTGTGTGTGATCACCGTGGAGAAAAATGCGTCTTGAGGACAGTAAGTGCATTATCAAATGTTTTATATATATATATATATATATATATATATATATATATATATATATATATATACACACACACAATATTTTTTTTCTCTCAACTGCCATCTTCATAAACTAAAGAATAGTTTTGAAAATGCTGAGACTTCTATAAAGAGAGATAATTTCTCAACCACAAACTGAAAACATCATCTTCATTTTTAATATTCAAAGCAAACTCACCCAGACATTCATTTCTCCATCCTTTATTTTGTTGAGAAATCACTTTTTAGGAAACACCTTCTAACAGTTCTATCTGCAGCCATCTTTCATTTTTAAGAAACACCTTCTAACAGTTCTATCTGCAGCCATCTTGACTAAGCGCAGATGAATCATGTAGCATTTACTTCCTGGAATCCACCTGTCTTTAGCTCAGGGATGAAGGCAGCAGAATGTGTTTAACTGAGAAAGCCCTTACTCCCCTCCTTCCCCTCTCCAGATGAAAGAAAAAAAAGTCCATGAAGAGTCATGCAATATATGACATCATTTTGGCCTAGGCCAGAAACCAGGAAGCAATTGAAGAAATGTAAAAAAATAAGGTTAAAACAAGTGAAAATAACTTCCCATTTATTCATAAGGATTAAAAATAGTTAATGTTGACTTGAGAAAATTCAGTTCTGCTTTAAGCTATAGCTGAGAAATGTGACTGGATCTCACTCAACTTTGAAACACACCCTATATTCTCTTGTGCCCGGCCATTAAAATAAAGAAATTACACTGGCTGCATATCATTATAGGGGAACATACAAGCTTATAAACACTCTATAAACTGCTTTTTTTTCAAGCGCTACATGATACCTTTACATAAAATACAATTGATGAAGAATATCTTTGATTTTTCTCAAATATAATTAGGACAGGAATCAGGATTTTAATACTAAGTGATGATGCATTTATTTTGTATGTCCATTTAATGTACACAAGTCAGAATTTCAAATAAAGTCTCTATTATGGGGCACAGTATGAGTAAAGAATGTAGACATAATAGAAAAATGTTCAAATGATACGGCATATATATTACGCTCTCTTATTGTAGCATACAGGAGAACAACTATGACATTGTCTGTTTTAGGCAACAGATAACATATAGCAATTTACTGCTGGGTTCAACACCAAACCACAAAAATGCCTGAAATGGTGCCATGTGAACTTACATTACATTTCTACTTGTATCTGTATTGCAGACAGAATGGTGTTATGTGTCCTAAATCTTTATAGCAGCATTATATCCAGGTTTTATAAAAGTGTGCCTGCATATGGAAAGGCGTTGAAAGGGAAACTGTAACTGTTATTTTTGGTGTGTGTATGTGTATATATATATATATTGTATACTATGTGTGTAATACGTGTGTGTGTGTATATATATATATATATATATATATATATATATATATATATATATATATATGAGCAGAGCATTCTCTTTTAACAACTAAACAAAGAACCAAGAATTGCTTTTCCATTTAAAAAAAATGACACCACGCAGCCAAAATAAAAAAAAAATCTTTATTGTATTTTTTAAAAAATACAATATATTTATCTATATTTCTTGCAATTGTGACTACGCCAGTAAAGTAATTAAGTACATGTAAAAGGTTCACCATACAGACACCCTAAACTGAAACTTCAGTAGCAGAACAGTATTTTTGTTGAAACTTTTAAAACGAAAATGAATTCCTGATAAAGAAATGGCTTTTATAAATATAAAAATACATTACTACCCTGCTAAGACTAGATGCGTGCCTACTAAGCCAGCATCATTCAGACAGGCACAGTTACCCAGCAACCTGTGAATAAACAAGATTAAATAAAGCTTTCAGAATGAATATTGGGAAGAGTATGCCTTGTATATTTGAAGTGTGCAATTGCCTATGCCTCGATGTATTATATAGAGAAAAGAGATATCAAAGCCGTAGCATATACCTCCGCATAATTCAGTAAATGCAGCTCTGATCTCCCATATTATTGCTGTACCAGATCTTACTTTATAAAAAATGGTTTGATCGCATGTTGCTATTTCCAAGACAATATGAAATGCATAAAAAGAGTTTTCCTTGCAATCCTAGTCCTTTTTATAGGGAATGTTAATTTTCATGTTGTTATGTTCATTTGCTTACTACAAAAGATTTAATTTATTTTGGTCTTCTGCTTTTTTTTGACCATCTTCAGGGTTTAAAATGATTTTCGAAGTAGGTAGAAAAATAATACAAATGCATGAAGGTGTAGGCATCCTTTCAAACTAAATATTTCTACAAGAATATTCATACATTCCAAGCTATACCAAAGGATTTACAGTATCAAAAGTTATTGTATGTAACCATGGGGGCTCCAAAAGGGCTTTATATTGAAGCATGAAACCTATTTTAGTAGCAGTGAGGACATGCAGGCTAGTGCAGCCATTGCTGAACTAACTTTCTGGCATAAGGTGGAATTTCACCCTAGAAGTGAAGTATTGCTCATTCTCTTCCTTTTCCTACTTCTTCACATCGCCTCATTCCGCTCCTACTGCCTACAGACACCTTGAATAACATCCCAGGAGGTTGCATGCCAGCATGCAGAGTCCCGCAATCTCATGCAAGTGCAGAGGAGAGCCAGCTGAGAGACATCAGTCAAATCAATCCACTTTGGACTGGTAATTACCACTTTTTTTTAAGTCAGCAGCTACGGTATTTGTACTTTCACAATGCTTGGTGAAGTTCCATTTTAAAGCAGTATTAAACCACCAAAAAAAGAAAAAAAATTTGGTCCCCTGCAGGTTTATGCCATAATGTGATAGTATGCACCATATACAAGCAGATTCTGACATTTATCTTCAAACAAAGCTGTCCAGCAACACCTTGTCACCACTAACACTGCTTTCATCTTTACCTGGTCTTAATTCCAGGTTTGCAGCCTTCTGAATGGCTGGGGCGCCGATTATCTTGTGGCTGTGGTATGGTTCTATGCATTCCATAGCATACTGTTTGCCCTGAATGAGTGTCATTGCGCATGAGCAGGTGACGTCATCGACTATTGCCGATTTGAATATCTCCTAAACAGTCTTAATCTGTAGACTGTTAAAAGTATTTAATGGTGAACGTGATTAAAACCACTCATATGTAGATGGTAAAGATAAGGCAAATAGGGGGTTAACAATGCACAACGCCACATGATGATCTGGACTAGAGAACAAGAGTGCCGGCTGGAAAGCAGGGAGCGCTGGAGAGATGTCAGAGGAGCCTGTGGTGTGGGCCTGGAAAGTCTGTTAGGACTTCGGCTGAAGTACTGAGAGATGGAGTTTGGACGGGAAAGCCTGGCAATTTTCACTGCACTCCGGAGCAGTGGCGATGGCGTGTGACATCATAAGCATGCAACGCATTTCTAAACATGAGCAGGATCGAAGGACTGGAGTGCTCCTTTGTCAAGAGGTCCTCCAATCCTGTGCATGCTCAGAAACGCGTTGCATGCTTATGAAGTCAAACGCCATCGCCACTGCTCCGGAGTGCAGAGAAAATTGCCAGGCTTTCCCTTCCAGGCTCCATCTCGCAGTGCTTCACGCTCCCTGCTGTCCAGCCATAGTCCTAACAGACTCTCCAGGCCCGCACCACAGGCTACTCTGACATCTCTCCAGCGCCTCCTGCAGTCCAGCCGCCACTCTTGTTCTCTGTTCCAGATCATAATGTGGCATTGTGCATTGTTAACCCCTTATTAGCCTTATCTTTACCATCTACACGTGAGTGGTTTTAATCATGTTCACCATTAAATACATTTAACAGTCTACACTCAGAGGCTCTGTTTTTATCTTTTTACCTACTCCAGAGTCATTTACTTCACTCTACAACAGCTTGCCGGGTGCCTCCAGACTGTTTGTTCCTCTGCCAGCTCCTCACCCCACACTCAACCTATAGACTATGAGGACTGCGTATTCCATGAGCCTGTTACTCCTTTTTTATTCAGTCCTAATCTATCCACCTTTAGACCATCCTTGAAAACCATTCTCTTTAAAGAAGCCTATCCTGCTTCTAACTAGTAAACTGCATTTTATTTCCTCCATCAGCTCATCCCCCCACAGAGCTATTTCCTTTTGTATCACTCAACCCTTCCTCTTAGATTGTAAGTAGAGATGAGCGAATTAGTCAAAAATTCGATTCGGCTGATTCGCCGAATTTGCGGGAGAAATTCGATTTGATGCGAATTTATTCGCTGCGAATTTAACTTATTAAAAGGGTTTCTAGGCTTCAGAGAGCCTTTATATTACTGCAGAACACTGTACCTTTAATTTAAATGCCCTTGGAGTCTGCTGGGGAAGAGAAATAATACTGTCAGTCAGTATGACATGCAGATGAGTGCCGTCGATCTTAGAATCACTGCACACTTCACTCATTTGGGCAGTCACGGGGCACGACGAAGAAGAAGAAGAAGAAGAATGAAAAGAAGAATGAAAAGAAGAAGAAGAAGAATGAAAAGAAGAATGAAAAGAAGAAGAAGAAGAATGAAAAGAAGAAGAAGAAGAATGAAAAGAAGAATGAGAAGAAGAATGAAAAGAATGAAAAGAAGAATGAGAAGAATGAAAAGAAGAATGAAAAGAAGAAGAAGAAGACTGAAAAGAAGAAGAAGAAGAATGAGAAGAAGAATGAGAAGAAGAATGAAAAGAAGAATGAAAAGAAGAATGAGAAGAATGAAAAGAAGAAGAAGAAGAATTGAAAAGAAGAATGAAAAGAAGAAGAAGAAGAATGAAAAGAAGAATGAAAAGAAGAAGAAGAAGAATGAAAAGAAGAATGAAAAGAAGAAGAAGAATGAAAAGAAGAATGAAAAGAAGAAGAAGAAGAATGAAAAGAAGAAGAATGAAAAGAAGAAGAATGAAAAGAAGAATGAGAAGAAGAATGAAAAGAAGAATGAGAAGAATTAAAAGAAGAATGAAAAGAAGAAGAATGAAAAGAAGAATGAAAAGAAGAAGAAGAAGAATGAAAAGAAGAAGAAGAAGAATGAAAAGAAGAATGAAAAGAAGAAGAAGAAGAATGAAAAGAAGAATGAAAAGAATAAGAAGAAGAATGAAAAGAAGAAGAAGAAGAATGAAAAGAAGAAGAAGAATGAAAAGAAGAATGAAAAGAAGAAGAAGAAGAATGAAAAGAAGAAGAATGAAAAGAAGAAGAATGAAAAGAAGAAGAATGAGAAGAAGAATGAAAAGAAGAATGAGAAGAATGAAAAGAAGAATGAAAAGAAGAAGAATGAAAAGAAGAATGAAAAGAAGAAGAAGAAGAATGAAAAGAAGAAGAATGAGAAGAAGAATGAAAAGAAGAATGAGAAGAATGAAAAGAAGAATGAAAAGAAGAAGAAGAATGAAAAGAAGAAGAAGAAGAATGAAAAGAAGAATGAAAAGAAGAAGAAGAATGAAAAGAAGAAGAAGAATGAAAAGAAGAAGAATGAAAAGAAGAATGAAAAGAAGAAGAAGAATGAAAAGAAGAATGAAAAGAAGAAGAAGAATGAAAAGAAGAATGAAAAGAAGAAGAAGAAGAATGAGAAGAAGAATGAAAAGAAGAATGAGAAGAATGAAAAGAAGAATGAAAAGAAGAATGAAAAGAAGAATGAAAAGAATGAAAAGAAGAATGAAAAGAAGAATGAGAAGAATGAAAAGAAGAATGAAAAGAATGAAGAAGAATGAAAAGAAGAAGAAGAAGAATGAAAAGAAGAAGAAGAAGAATGAAAAGAAGAATGAGAAGAATGAAAAGAAGAATGAAAAGAAGAAGAATGAAAAGAAGAATGAAAAGAAGAAGAAGAAGAATGAAAAGAAGAAGAAGAATGAAAAGAAGAATGAAAAGAAGAAGAAGAATGAAAAGAAGAAGAAGAAGAATGAAAAGAAGAAGAAGAATGAAAAGAAGAAGAAGAATGAAAAGAAGAAGAATTCCAGTACAGCAAAAAGTGTCCCTGCAGAGAGCTCCGCTATTTCTGACAGTTCTCTGACAGTTCCTTCACATTTACAGCGATTGAAACATTGTATCTATTTATTTCCGAATAAAAACATCTGTATCCTAAATGGAAACAAATAGATACAATGTTTCAACCGCTGTAAATGTGAAGGAACTGTCAGAGAACTGTCAGAAATAGCGGAGCTCTCTGCAGTGACACTTTTTGCCGGCTGATCGGGAAAAATTCGATTCGTACATCCGAAGTTTGCTAAAATTCGGATTCGGTGCGAATCGAATTTTTCCTAATATTCTAAACGAATTCCACTTCGCCAAGTTCGATTCGCTCATCTCTAATTGTAAGCTCTAACGAGCAGGGCCTTCTGTTTCCTCTTGTAACAAATTGTATTGTAATTGTAATGTCTACCTTCATTTTGTAAAGCACTGCACAAACTGTTGGCACTATATAAATCCTATATAATAACAATAATATTCAATATACCTACAAGTAAGCCAAATTTGTAAGCTTACCTGTTGGTGTCCTATTGATGTCTACTGGAACACAGCGGCTGCATGGACACAGCCACTGTGAATCAATATGGCATCCAGTGAGTGCAGGTGTGTTCAAGTTCCTGAACACAGACAATGTGAGTTTAAGGACCCACACCCATATTGATGCCATAATGGAACACAGCTGCTGTGTCCCAGTAGACATCAATAGGACTGCCTGCATGGGGATGCACAGAACACAATCACAGCCGTGCATGGGCATATGGTATTGTATGCCCACTGTGAACAAGGCCTAAGTATTTTAAATCACTGACCTGAACAACGCAGACCAGGACTTTAGACTTTTATCTGACTTTCTTGTTCAATATATTTATTGCAATGATGGCTCTTCTGTTTCTCTCATGGCAGATTGACCTCTAGGGGTCTTAAAGAGTATGTTACCCCAACATTTCATATTCCTGATATGAGCCTATTGTACCTGTGATAAAAAGTATAAAACAAAGAAAAGCTGCAGCATACATCAATCCTGCATTAAAAAACAATCACAGTCAGACTTACTAAGATGGCTGCTGAATTGGAAACCGCGGTGTGACGTCAGCATGTAGGGCTCCTTACATGCTGACTACACACCACGTTCCTAGTTCCCGGTTTGGCGGTTATCTTAGTAAGTCCGGCTGTGATTGTTTGTTTTTAATGGAGGATTGATGTATGCTGCAGCTTTTCTGTGTTTAATATGTATATTTTTAATGGGCCAAATGGTGTAATGCATACTACACTATCAATATTTTTGGCTCCAAGTGGTAAGCTTTTTCCTGGTTGTTATGAGGTGTTCTTAATTAGGAATGTGAGACTTGATAGACCATCTAAGTGTGGATTGGTTATGATATGCATGTAGAATATGTACCTCTGGTGAATGCATAAATGGTGGAGGTGTTGTGACACTGTTAATCTTCATGTGATGGATATCCAGGAGAATACCTTCAATGTACATGTTCATAGAATTTACCTTTGAATGCCCTGGAGGCACCTCAGACTAGATCCTCTGATGACAGTCCCTCAGTCAGCTTCCATCAGCTTCACCATCCAGGCACCTCAACTAGCTCAGCTGAGGCCTCAGAAACAGCAAGCACATGGCTGTGATTCTCTGCTGCAAGGACAAGACAATTGTTCCCCAGGTCTCAGACTATTTATACCCATTTCCCAGCAGCGACCTGTGCAGGGCTTCACTAAGCTTGGCTGGAATAGTAGAACAGTATGTTCCAGAACTAACCAGAGAGTTCTGAAAAGACAGAGTGAGAGCAAAGAAACCAGCAGCCCGTGAGACTCAGAACAGACCTAACCAATCACATACAGCTGCCCTGATTACAGTGAGCTAGAACTAAATTTGCCTAACTGAGAAATTGCTGCCGCACTGATTACAGTGATACAGAACTAAATCTACCTAATCCAATAACCTATCTAGGAGAGTGCTACATAATATTAGCTGAAACTTGTACCAGTAAATTATCTAAGTCACATTTGCACCTTAGCACATTTTTTTTATTTTTTAGTGAACCTTTCTGTACAAATAAAATATACTGGTCTTGATTAGTCAAACTATAACAAAATCTAAGGCAAGCTAAACTGTCATATGATAATACTTTATCATGTCTTAAGTGTATGAAGTTTGATCATTTCTGACTACCCGTGAGATGTCCTTCCTCCAGGCTCCGCCTCATCTTGACACAGTATTGAGGAGGAGTCTAGTGGAAGCGGATTTAACAGTTTTGAAAGACAGATGGAGGGGACAGATGTTGACTGCCACAGGGCTATGGGATTGCAGCTTTGGGGCCCTGCATTAGAGATAATGCTGGCTGTCAGATCTCCACTGTGCTGTGTTTGCTTACCTGCCCTACCCACATTTTTTGCTGAGAGGATATGGCGGCAGGTAAACAAACCCTGCAAAATGACGATCCAGCAGTCCCAATCCAGGAGAGATGCATTAGCAGGAGGAGGAGCTGGAATAGAGAGAGAGAGCATAACCTGCACATCCTCCCGGCTCTCTCCTCCTATCCAGATCTGGCTTGTCTCCTCCAGCTCTAAGCTGACAGAAGTAGTGAAGCTGCTGTTACTACAATACACCAGTCAGCCTGTAGTTAGGAAGTCTTCATGCAATGCCCCCCACCTCACATGATAACATTGTGCCCAGGGCATCCGCTCCTCCTGCCCACCCTTTGTCCTAACCCTGTCAAAGCCACCCAGCAAGGCTTCAGCATCCATTAACTCTTTAGTTAGAGCAAACAGCTAGATAACCCTAAGCTGGTGATACCAGTCTAGGATGTTTGATCATTTATTTCCTATCATGCTTTTGAAATATCACTTTTTTCCATCTATCAATTCTTCCATACATGCCAGGTATATATATGCCATTTGACTATTCCCCAAGTTGCACAATTTTGTGCCAGATTATTATCCACAAAGAGGAAAGGAATTTGGCAGAAATGTTCCATCCCAACAGATCTCAGCACATTACACCATTAATCTCTGAATATTATCTATGTTTCTTAAGGACTGTGTGCATGTTACATCCATATTACGTAGGCATCTGGTTAATATTTAGTGCATTTAGGAAATAAGCATGAACACATTATTTTTACTATCTTTCCATTTGTACAGAAATGTCTGCTTACCATGCTTATATAAAGTCAATAAATAGCATGGTGTAAAGCAGTGCTAGCCTAAGCAATGCCTAATATTAAAAGCGTAAAAGCACTCTAAATAACAATATCTATTTATGCAAGCAATATGAAAACCCCAAATCGTATGCACTGTATTCTCATACTTCAGATACAAGTACATAGAGATAAGCGGATTGAATTAAAAGAATCTACAGAAAAAATGGTTTTCTGACTCAAGAGAAAAAAAATCTTTTTGCTTTCCTCTTTCAATGTGCATGCATTTATACATGAACAGAAAGTGAGAACCGTCTTGCTTTTTAATAGATAATTTTAATACTTGCTGAAAGTTGGCATCATTACACTTGCCGGAAAGCTTTATTAAATGAAAGATTACAGGGCAAGAAAAATTAACTAAATAACTTCATAATACCAAGATGTGATTATTTTGGATGTGCTGCTGCTGCTAATCCCACCGAATAAACAGAGCCCTTTTTTATTTCCTTGCCTCCTCTGCCTGTTTTGCATGCTTGTTCTTTCTTAATCCCACCCTGTAATACCCCAGAGATATTTGGCTCCATCTGAGCTAACACAAGATAGGACCGGGGTCATTTTTGACTTTAGCTATTTTCTAATCCTTCGATGCTGGCTGATATAGATTTGGCTTAGTGAATATCTAGTGAAAAAAAAAGAAAATAGTACCAAGAGGAAGAGCTTTAATTAGATAATTCTCAGTGAAGCATCTCTCTGCCAAGTCAACCAAAACCCCACCTGCATCTCTACATTATTCTGCATGTTAACAGGGTCTCTATCCCGCAGTGAAGCTGCTCGAGACTCGAGTGGGACCTGGAGTATAATTGACTGAGCATCTCCTAGATATCCTCCAGGGTCATTTAAATTGTGTCTCAACCCTAGGCTGTGGAAAATCAGCAGGTGCTCCTCACGCTCTTGAGAACTTTGGAAGTCTCCATTTCAAAAACATCCATCAAGTTTTGCTTCACGTAAAACTAAGTTTGATCTATGCCACCTTAGTACTATTCGCTTCACTGAAACATATAAAAATGGTCCTACCAATTATTTTTTGCTTTGTGATTTCCAGATTGTCAAACGTGACTTGACAACTGGACTATTTAAGCAACCAGTCAAATTCAAGGATGGCTTGTATAGAATGCTAGAGGGCCAGCTACAGTGATGAAACTGACAATTTTAGAGATCACGGGTTCCATATGGAATACATGAGCTCTAAAACATTTGAGTCTGTGTGCTTGACTGTTCATTATTGGTTAGCTATCCATATAGAGAATTGTGTAATTTCATAAATGAGTTTTCAGAAAATCTGTAATGTACAAACCATACCTTCTAATCATTTATGCAGATAAATGTTTATCTGTGTTTCTTTATTCTGGTGAGGAAATATTGGCAATGTTTTCATCCAGAGTTAAATATGCAGAATATATATAACAACTTTGCCACCCACAATCATTTAGGATCTGTTTAAGTCCTCATGCACATTTTTACAGCGGATGTTTTTGGCTTTTGACATTTTTTTCCCACAGCCAGTAAACTCCCCAGCATGTTATCCAATGTGTCCATGCACACATAGATTGTAATCAACGTTTTTTGGCAGGGGTGTTTTTTGGCTGGAAAAAACCCCAGGACTAGTGGGTTTCTAGAGAAGTTTTTTTTTAGCTGTAGAAACGCTCTAATGCTGAAAAACATGAAAAAACATGGTAAAACACCACAAACCGGTGTTTTTGGGGGATTTTTGTTGACGTCCCCAATTTTTTTTTGTAATAAAAACCGCTAAAAACAAAACCGGAAAAAATACCGCTAAACGCAGCAAAACGCCGCAAAATGCAAATGCAAAAACGCTAAGAAAAGCTGAAAAACTCACGTTTTTAATGTTACTTTACAAAGCTAATGTTACCAGCGTTATCAAAACGCCCCGTGTGCATGGAGCCTAAGATGAGTGCTTGTTTGTAAGATGCACTACCTGCTATTGCTGCAAGCACACTTGTATTTTACTTATAGAAGTATTTAGAGACCAATATGCTGGAGATCAAACTCATATGGAGTTGTTCTGTAAAAGCAAGGCTTACTTTGACATTTTTACCCTGTGTGTATTTCTTATAGAGGCCAGAAGCATGTAGTTTCCCTGTGAAAAACCGCAACTGAACACCACTATCTACCAGGGTTAAAACACAAGAGAAAAGCTTGTTTTTATCACCTCTATGATCATTAGGAAGGTAAAAATTCTTCTTTATTATAGTCTAAGTGTAAAATAGACAAAGGTAGATATACAGTACATACAAGATGACTATAGAGGTTGATTTACTAAAGGCAAATAGGCTGTTTACTTTGCAAAGGAAACTGTACTTTGCATTGGATTGTTCCCCAGAACTTAGTAAATGTGGTGAAATTTCACCTTGTAAAGGATACTTAGGCATGTGCAAAGAAATAAAAAACATATTTTTGCTTGCACTGGATTAGATGATGGAAGTCAGCAGAGCTTCATCTCATTCACTTAGCTCTGGTTAAAATCCCTTTGCAAAGTGAACAGTCTACCTGCCTTTAGTAAATCAACCACATAGACAATATCTTCTGAGAGTTAGGTTCCTATGACAATCAACAGTTATTGCATATGTATGTACATTTTTTTTTTTAAATCATCTTTTTTATTTAATGTAGACTTATTTAAAATGCAGCTCATAGGCCATATAGTATGTTGTCCTAGGCCATCAATCATAAATTTTACCTGAATTAGTACATAAGTGTGCACTTTGTACTTTGTATGCATCCAGCAATGATCACCGCAGCCATGGATAGCTGTTAGGTGCAGCTAGGTGCTCACAGGCAGCAAAAACAGCAGCAGAAATAAGCAGATTCATGCCACTGCTATTTGAACTAGGGCTAGTTGCCTGTGCAAATGTAGCCCCAGTATGCCAGCTCACACCGGTACACGGTGCAGGAAATCTGCTTTCAGTGCGCATTTCCAGCACCGCATTCAAAACGCACTGTGGGTTTTGAATAAATGCTGTGGGTGTCAATAAATTCCTAATGAAATCCCAAATGCAAATCACAAATGCAGTGCGTCTACTTACACCTGATCGTATGGTACAGCAGTACTATCTGATCTGGTTGCAGTATGTTTTTAAAAGTGAAAGTGAATACACTACTTTTGGTGCAATTTTAGGCTATTTGACCATTTTAGCCCATTCAGCCCAAACGAATAGGCTGAAAATTGCATTGCACAGAATATTTGGACATGAATAGTATGCATTTTTTTTATTCATTTTTAAAAATGTATGTCTTTTAAATATATTCTTCAGTTTTTTTTTTAACATATAAAAAGTCATTTTAAGATATATTTTTACATATAATTGTAAATGCATTCCAAAAATGTAGATTTGTATTTTTAAAGACATACATTGTATTTGAAATGTATTTTTTTGAAATATTTTATAATAAAAATGTATTTCAACATGCAGTGTGTGTGTGTGTATATATATATATATATATATATATATATATATATATATATATATATTTATGGAAATATATTTTGAAATATATTGACTATGGCCAAAATTGTAGTATTTCAAATATATGGCAATATATTTGGAAAGAATATTTTTAAAATACATTTCAAATATAGTTTTCTTCCATATGGGAAACCCCCCTTTTACTTTAAATAAAAGAATTTAACCTTTAATTTCGCTTTGAGAGCTGAGATTTCGGACATGGATAACTACTTGCAGTTTATGTTGAAATAAAATTACATTTTAGAGCTGTGAATACTATTGCTGGTACTACTACTACTAATAAATATATTCATTGGAATTACGAATTGTAGACAGTAGACAGTTCTGGCAAAAGAATAATTTCATAATCTTGATATCAATAATAATAATTGTTATGAATAATCAATTCTGGCAATAGGATCATTTCATATATGTTAAGGATGTTGCTTTCTGGGTGATGCTACCAATATGTGTACCCAGGGGCGGACTGACCATTTGGAAACATGGGCACTGGCCGAGGGCTCGGGGTCATTAGGGGGCCCCATTAGATGCCCCTGGTACCTTTTTCATAGACTTTTTTGAGTTTGGGCAAGGACACAGGGGCCCCATGATCCCCTATTGCCCGGGGGCCCCATGAGTTGTCGGTCCGCCCCTGTGTGTATCATTGTTTCTTATCTAGTGCTTATAAAGAGCTTGAATGGGTTCCAGGGACCAACACGGTGTGTCTGCAAGAGGTTGGAGTTTAAAGTGGAACTTTGCTCTTTCAATCAAAATTGACAATTTTTAATCTTTATGCTTCTCGCATTAGTAAATAGTTGGAAGGTATATTATATTTACTTGTTTTAAACGTTTTTACATTTCTTAAGTAACTTTCTGGCCTAGGCAAATGATGTCATACATCCCAAGAATCTTCAGGAGAGGAGGGTGGGTTTTCTCAGCTAAGCACACCCTCCTGCATCCATGCCTGAGCTAAGGACAGATGGATTCCAAGAAGTAAATGCCACATGAATCATCTGCCCTTACTCAAGATAGCCATAGCCAGAAATGTTAGGGGGGGTGTTGCTCAAAGTGATTTCTCAGCAAAATAAACATGGAGACATGGATGGATGGGGGAGTTTGCTTTCAATATTAAAATAAATTAAATAGCCTTTTTGGTTTGTGGTGCTCAGATGCAGTGTAGTTCCCCTTTAAGAAAGTTGAGATTTTGGCCATGGATAACTGCGTGTGTAGGCAGTAGACTTTTCTGGCAAAAGTATAATTTCATAATCATGATAACAATAATAATAATTGTTATGAATAATCATTTCTGGCAACAGGATCATTTCATATCTGTTAAGTATGTTGTTTTTTTGGGTCAAGCTTTCTAAAGTTACAAGGACAATGCATTTAAAAGTTCAAACTGGATCATTTCAACTAATAATGTTGGGAAAAAAGCGCTGTCAAGCAAGCGGTGACTGGGTATCTCATTCTCACACCTCAGATCTATTTGATGTCACCAGGTTGTGTTGAGATACAAAGTACTGACCTTTCTACCTTTGCTTCCCCTTTCATGTATTCAGCTTCCTGCCTCCTCCACACACATGCTTCATCATCTTTCCTGTTATTTCTCCCTAGGATTCAAAAACATCCATCCTGACAGAGTTATAGCCATCACATTCTATCCTCAAAGCAAATTACCTAAGCCAGAGAAAGTGACTCATGCCCTAGTGTCTCCATGGCCATGAACATGTCAGTTCTCATGCTAGTAAAATTTTATCTTGTGCGGTAAATACAATAGGTTCTAATAATACTTGAGGGAAAGTTGCTGTGCTGATGTATTTATGTTCTGTTCCCTTAGACTAAAACAATAACTATCACTAACATAAATATGGAAGTGTTGAAATACTTGCCAGGTATGGGCCTTAAATTGTAGCATATTTCATCATTAAAGTTGAATCTCGGTCAAGAAATTGCTGTATACATAACAAGCAGTCACCTTTCTTATTATACATTATTGTTATTTCTGTATACATCCTTCAAAGTTTGCACATTTTATCCTTCGTTCCATTTCAGGGCTGACTGTGGTTTATTGCTGCACAGGAATTTAATTTCCTACTTGCGTTGATCACCTTTCACATCTAATTACGGCGCATATGTGTGCATGTAACTAATCAGCTGATCCCCATTGTCAGCCCTCCATATCTAATTATAGTGCATGTGTGCAAATCCTGATCAGCTGCTTCTATCCTCCTAGCCTCCTGTTTGAGCTTAGGCTGAGTTATAGGCCTATGTGACTTCCAACAGTGACAAAACAGGTGCTGTGTTTAACTGCTTTCTGCCCTGGGCGTTGGTAAATGATGGCTGGGTGGGGGCCCTATTGTTCTGGGAGGATGTCACATGACGTCCTCCCAAAAACGTACCTCACACATGCCCAACAGGCCGCACTGTGGCATGATCTGTCACCTGCTCTGTGCCAGTACCATGTGATCGCTGTGACCAATCACAGCAGATCCCATGACAATTGTAAACAATTAATGGTTTCAATTGATGCCATTCATTGTGTTCAATTGTGTTTCTAGCTGTGATTGGTCACAGTGATCACATGGTACAGACAGGGCCAATCACAGCCAATTTGTGCCATGTGATTAGCTGTGGCCAATCACAGCTAATCACAACAATATACACTGAATTAATCAATTTCATTCAGTAAAAATGCTTGCTTATAGCAGTGAAATTCACTTCTATAAGCAATTATAGTGTGTAAAAAGTAAAAAAATCCTAATCACCTTCCAAGGGCAGTACAGTGTTACTGTGTTAACACTGTATTGCTCTGGTAACATTATGTAAAAAAATAAAAAATTGTTTGTTTTTTTTTTACTAGTCAGTGCCACCGCCATACCAGTTATAATATGATGCTGTACTGCAATAGCGACAGTATGTAAAAAAAAAAGTGAAAAAACATTTTTTTATTTCTTTATTTTCCAAAAGATTGTGGCAAAAAAATTACAACTTCAAAAAACTTGCCATGGCTCTTACTAAATACCTTGGATTGTCTACTTTCTAAAAAGGGGTAATTTGCGGGATATTTGTACTGAACTAAAACCATCAGGACTGATCGATTTTCAGATATCTACCATAGTTTGTGGATATAACCTTCCTACAGACAAAATAATATACACTGATTTGGGTTATGGTCACCAACGAAATGTATTTCTTGAAAGAATTTTATGAAGAAAGACTTTTTTACTTTAAATTTTATAACAGAAACAAAAAAAAAACACCTTAATTCATAAATGTTTGGCCTTTTTTGGTTTATTTAGTAAAAAGTAAAAACTCCAGTGACAATTAAATACCACCAAAAGAAAGCCCTATCTATGTGAAAAAAACGCTAAAAATATAATTTGTGTACAATGTTGCATGACCGCCCAATTGTCATTCAAATTGCAACAGTGCTGAAAGCCTAAAATTGGCCTGGACAGGAAAGGGCTGAGAGCAGGGGCGGACTGACCATTTGGAAACTCGGGCACTGCCCGAGGGCTTGGGGTCAGTAGGGGGCCCCATGAGATGCCCCTGGTACCTTTTTCATAGGCTTTTTTGAGTTTGGGCAAGGACACAGGGGCTCCATGATCCCCTATTGCCCGGGGGCCCCATGAGTTGTCAGTCCACCCCTGGCTGAGAGTGCCCAGTATTGAAGTGGTTAACCAAATCACTATAAAGCTTTGGAGCAATAGGATGAGTTGCAGTCACATGACCACAACTACAAGACTTACAATAAAATCGTTATTGTGGTATTTGTAACATTGGATGTTGCTAAACATTATGTCTCACTGGCCTGTTTGAGGAAGTGAGCCATTACAACAACTTTAAAGCTGACCTCTGGGCACAAAAATATAATTCAATTATATTCCTTGATAGCAATATAAATCCACTTTGTGTGCACCACACACATTGGCATATCCAGATATTGCCTTGTAGCAGTGACTTCATCACTATGTTTTACATTGTAGCTTGTGCAGAGCTGTGAGAGGCTCCAAGCAGGCCTCATCAACTACAGGCTGCCTTCACCCTGTCCCATTAGGAAAATTTCCCTTCATCTCCTGTCCCATAGCCAAAACAGGAAGTGAGAGGAAAGCCCTCCAAAATGATGGAATCCTGGGGTGTCACCACAACTAGTGTGCCCATTGGAAGATCTCCCTTCTATTCCTGTTCTGATGTTAGCCTAAAATTTGAGACTTTCTTTTACTTTCACTTTCAATGATAACAGCAAACAGGACACACAGAGGGTGAATCTCCTCAATGGGGTGACACACAGCAATAAAATCTAACGAGGTCTAATCTTTCTCCACTCTATTCAAAACTAAAAAATAAGTTTTGCCTTCGTGACACTTTAATTAGTCTCTGTGATTGTTGTATTAGAGTGTTGCGTTATAAAAATGCCATGGTGCAAATAATAAAAACGGATGAATCAGTGGTTTTTTAATCCCAGATTCACTGTAGCCTATCTGGATTTCTAACTGGAGGAGTGTCCTGCTTTTCGGCTAATAATGTAATTTTTTCCAGGATGTTGTCCTAAATAGTTTAATGGGGTCAACTTTTTAAGTCCCTAACATGGTCCCTTGTCTTTCCTGTTAAGCAGAGTTGCCCAAAGGTGATTGCAGGCTGGGTTTAGGTGGCAAGAATGTTTGCCATATTGTTTGTGTTCTAGAGCACACAACAATAAATGGGGTTACAACACTAGCTGCTTCAAGCCTTACCTTTTGGCCTCTCATGGGCACCCAGGTCTTCACAAAGATTTTTTATCACTAGAGCCAGCCCAGACAAGGATTTTGCTAGGCTACCAGACCAACTTGATGACACTGAGATTTTTCCACCAGTTGAAAAAATCAACAACACACGGCTATTGGCCCATCAGTTGTCAAACAAGAAATAAGTGACTTTAAGGGAGATCATGATGATAGGAATGATGACAAACTCCATCCTGACCCTCACTTGAGCTCAGCTCCATTCTGGAAATCTTCAGACTTTCCTACTGTCATCATGGGATTGTACCACAGAGAGGTTGGGCACAAATGTTTCCTTACCTTCCAAGGTTTGGCAATCTTTGACATGGTAGCACAACCCTATATCTGCCCTGTAAAGATTACCAGGGATACCAGCAATTGGAATTGAGTTGAGTAGGAGAGCATTCAGGGCAACTGGAAATTAAACCAGGAAGTTTTTTACAAGATCTCAAACAGGTGGGGAATTCCTTTCATATTTATTTTACAAAATGAGCAAACAGGAAAGTAGAATGTTTCTTTTTGCTCAGAAATTAATCGGGGTCCCTAAGAGTGGATACACTGTCCAAGATTTGTGATTTTGACCTGAGTTATGCATTTCCTCTGCTACATCGTTTTGCCTTTCTTCTATGCTATGACAGAGAAATGCCCTTTATTTGTTCGTAGATGTCTTTTACAATACCTGGAGATAGTCAGAAATTTCAGGAGGTCTAGTTATCTTCTGCTGCTATTTAGTGGCCCTAGAAAGAAGTTTCAAGCATCTAAGAGTTGAGTGGCTAGATGGATAAGGGACTCCATTCATTTTGTCTACAAGGTTAGTGGTAGTTAGCTCTAATCTGTCCAGAATCTCAGGTAGCAAAGCAAGAAGAGTAAGGGCTCGTTCACACTAGGCTGTTTTGCCAACGCTTGCCAAACGCCCCTATAGCATTTGGCAAGCGTTGGTCCGGCGTTTGCGGAGCGTTTTTTAACGCTCGGCAAACGCTCCGCAAACGCCGCATGCGCGGTTTAGCGGCGGTTGCTAGGCGTTTGCCGAGCGTTAATAACGCCCCACAAATGCCTATAATGCAGTTTGAGTGGTGTTACCGCTCCGCAAACGCCCCGCAACCGCACCGCAAACGCCGGCCGGGCGTTTGCGGAGCGGCACCATAGACGAGAATAGGAGGCTTCAAAGCCTCCTGACTCGTCCAGAGGCGTCCGTTTTGCCGCGACGCAACGCAACGCAAACGCTCCCGTTAGAACACCACCATGTGCTGTAATGTGCAGAGTTGGCAGAGGCGTTTGGGAAGCGGTAAAAACGCTTCCCAAACGCCTCTCTGCCGCCTGCACACAAGGCTAGTGTGAACGTAGCCTTATTGCCAGATTCAACAGGGTTCCAGAGCTCAGATCCAGTGATCAACCTTCTGAAAGTAACTATGCAACATCTCATGCAACAATATATATAGTATAATGATGGAGCATTGAAGTATACATGTTATTTGCCTTTTTTCTTACTATTTCAGCCTAAAATTCATTTTTTTGCCAATAAGCAGCATATATATGATCGCCTTTAGACTTGCTTTCCTTTGATTATAGTTGTCACTGGAGCAAGGGCATAGACTGTCATTTTTGACATAAAGAGGAAGGGATAATAGTTCAGAATTACTCTAGTATGACAGTCAAGGAACATGACAGTGGAGCGAAGAGTACAGGGAGTATAAATCATTCTACAACTCTAATGCCTACCTGTAAGAAGTAATCTATAGTTCTAAGCATTGAAAATGAAATGTTGAAAAGCAATACTGTACTCTTTCTTCCTCTCTGATTGCCTCATACATGGGGATTTAAAAAAAAATTAGTGATTTTTAACATATATAAAAAGTAATTTAAAAAAAGATATCAATCTAAAACAAAAAGGGTTTCCTTTAAAACTGAGTTCCATGCAAACAGATAAATGCACCATTAAAATGCATACTGTACAGTATATGGGAGCTTTCTTCACTGTTTCAGCAACAGACTGGTGAGCTCATCTCTCTATTGTCTCCTTCTATCAGCAAGTAGAAATAATTTCCCATTAAAGTATAGTTACCGTACTTCCCCAGGCAAGTGATGTTCAAGGGTCCTGCCCTTTCCCCTTAAAAGGTAAAGGAGTGGTAGCACTAGGGAGTTTTGGAAAGAGGAGGTAGACATATAACAGAGAGAGCTCTAGAGCCTTTCCCTTACAGGACTTGCCAGTAGGCCTAAGGCCCGAAGAGGACATGACTTAGAAAGATATTTGAGCACCAAAACAACCTATCTTGAGTAGCGTCAGTGGAACTTTTGTAATTTGCTCTAGCCACACAATGCTATTTGGACTCTTTAGTGCCAATATTTGGTACTGTAAAATACATATTACCACTGCAAAATCCTGAAACGTTATGTGCGCTGTTCAGTCAATTTTACTAAAAAGCTAATGCACTCTACCTAGGAGCTGGTGGTGGCCATACGAAAACAAGTTTACTATATTGGCAGAGGTCTGTCACTTGGGTCTCAGGTATTCGGACTCACCTCCGAGTGCTAGCCTGAATCATGGAATGGCAGGGCCCTTCAAGAATGTGCTCCAGGTGTAAAAGGGGATGGAGTGGATGCAGATCAGGAGGATTTAATGTACAGGGTCTTGGACTTCCCATGAGCATGTGAGCAGGGTCTGGGGTCTGTGTTGAGCACCTGGAATGGTAACTGGCTAACAACTCAATCCAGGGTCTCATTTAACTGTACCCTACCAACTGGAGGCGGAGCACCTACTGTCGGTGGTGCATACAAGCATATTTCTTGTTAGTAGATACAGTATGTATGCTACACACCTTGCTTGACCACAAATACTGCTTCTTTCTCTCCCAGTCCAAGTATTGTTTTACAGAGGATTGCAAAGGACTAAAATTAAAGAACATGTAGGTATTTGCATTTAAAAGTAGCTTCCTTAAAAAATTCTTTTAACATTTTTTAAATTATTAGATTTCTGCATGAATTGGTGTTTATTTTATATCTGGATAAGGATCAGCTTTAATTATACACTGCTTTTGCTTTTGTTTGGTTTGTCTGACAGCACAACAATTCCGATTCTGTTTTCCTTTCTACACAAAAAGATATGAAGTGGTCTAAGCTTTATCTGGATTTGACTGTTTATTAGAATAAGGCAGCATGTCACAATATCTTGTCTACTTTCATCATCTACATTATACCAGTGTCAGAAACAATGCAACAAGACACTGCAATCACCTTCATGTGTGATCTGTAATAGAGGGAGCGGACAGTGACACATATTGTTGAAGAAACCCAGCCATATTGAAAGAAAACATGCAGCTTGCCCCTGCCCAGTCATTTATTTCTACTACTCCATCATATTCTGTCAACTTCTTTGGCAAGTGACTCAATATATTTGTCAAAGAACAATTTGTTTCATGTTTCTTGCTTTTTTTTTCTTAACACAAGCAATGGTACAAATCATGTTCTGCATGAATTTGATAGTTTTCTATATTTGTTAACATAATTATGTGAATAATGTGTTTGTAGTAGATTTTTTAATTTATTGGTAAAGCTTGGCCCTAACTAGTGCCTTGCTGTATTTTGATGCTGTTTATACTCAAAGTATATCTAAAACCTAACTGATGACATTTAATTTAAAAAAGCACTGTGTATCATAAATACCGCTTATTTTTTTGTTTGTTTGTTTGTTTTTTCATAGAATACGGTTTCCTATCTATAAGCGCTCATTCCTCATAATTGTTCCAGATCAGTTTCCTGACAATGGTGGACCATGCCTGTGTGTATCAGCACAGCAGCTTGTAGCTTCCATTAGGGGTATATGTGACAAGGAGGAACACAGCTGACTATTGAGAGACAGTTGTAATCCCACAACAAGAAGTTCCTGAACATAAACCTTTTTTAGGTGGGACCTAGACTTTACTGGTGTGGCTTGCCTCTTCCAGAAGGAGTAATCAGAGATTAATCTAAAACAGTGATATACTCGCTTTTGCAACTGCATATCCCAGCATACAGTCCTTATCTTCTGCATGGCCACACAAATCTTATGGCAATTCTATGCCATAGACTTTTAAGTATGGTGAATTTTCTACATTGATAAAACAATAATTACAGCGCTGATTTAATAGCTATAGCCACCAGCAGTGATCAGGCAAAAAAAAAAAACACGAAAAGCTGTATGTATGAAAAGCTGTATGTACCAGTGTGCCCATAAATGGATCGAAAGTCATCTGGTATCGAACCGAATGAACTTCAATTTGTCTATGGCCAACTTAGTCATATAATAAAACAGTCCTGAAAAGATCACCAAAAATTATTTGTTGTAAATGTTAAAGGAAAACTCAACCTTCATTAAATAAAGCTTGCTTCACAAGCACACAGCAGTCACTGCAATTTTCATAAGAAAATTCACTGCAATATGTCAACCTGGAATACCCCCAGAAATGTAATTTTCTGTTTTTGTGATTGGCTGACTGATTTTCTCAGAGGTTTACACTGAGATACAAGCAGGAATTTTTTTCTATATTCTTTATTTAACATTTTCAATAAAGTACAAACAGTGCACATATAATATTGAATAATAAGGTTGTATACAACCACTATGACATCAGACATATACAGTATTCCCATGAGAAAAGCACAAATGGCAGTTACCGACAAGAAAATGCACAACTGCCATCCTTAAATGTGACAGAAGGGTTATGATTATAAAGCCAATAGCTGGTACTGAAGACAGTGTAAATGTAATCAGCAATTATCCATTGGCCGTCAACAACATCGATTGTATGAAAAAAAAGGTAAAAAAAAACGGTCAAGTTAGCTCATGAAAATTAAGCATACAGAATTCAATCCCACATTGTACATAGGCAATAATGGTTGTATTCAAAGAGAAAATTGTATTTCAAAAAGAAAGTGAAAAGATAGAAAAAGAGAAAAGAAAATATGGTGAAAATATAGTAGGGTCAGTAACCAAAAATACACAATAGTTTCCCTCATAGGACGTTGACAAGAGTCATTCCACCCAACAGATTGCTAGTTGCATGCTGTATACGTATTAAAATCCCACAATTAAGCAATATCCCCCATAGGAGGTATGAGCAAAACTCCAAAAGAGCTCAGCAAAACCAAAGACCATGAAGTCTAATGTAATCAATTTGTCCAGATCTTATGAAAACCTACATAGTTTACCTCCACAGGTTGCAAGCCACTCCTCTAAGTCAATAATATCAGTCTTTTTTTTTTAATCCAGTCCTCCTTACTAGGAACCCAAGTCTATTTCCAGTAAATGGGCACCAATCTTTTAGCTTTGTTGAGAAGGTGGGATAGCACACTGAGTTTATAATGGCTAATCAGTATAGTAAGGATATGTAGGAGGAAGTGGAGTGTAGAAAGGGGCATGTCCATGTGCAAGTGTGATTTTAATTTGGTCTTTAATGTCAGCCCACAAGGCATGGATCTTGGGGTGTTCCCATGAGATATGAAGGAATATGCACTGATGGTTGAGTTCCTGCAACAAAGGTTTGAAGCCAAGGGGTATATTTGTGACGGTTTAGTGGGTACATGATACCTTCTGGTTAGTATCTTGTAATTATTTTCCTGTGTTTTGACTCGAATGAACTCCAGTGAATCAGGGGATGCATGCTGCTCAATTGGGAGTCTGAAAAATCATGTAGCAAATCGCATTCCCACTCCCTGATATACACTAATGTCATTGGAGAAGAATCAGTTTTAAACACTTTATACAAAATAGAAACCATGTCTGTGACTGGGGTGTGAGTAGCACAGAGTTTCTTGAATTGCACAAGCCTCATTTAAGAAAAAGTGAGAGAGCTGCCTCTATTGCCACATATCCTTGGGAGACTTCCTGTACCTGTCACATAAAGTCTCCAAAAGTAGCACTTTAGTGTGAAAGAAGAATATTTGTTCACCAGGTGGAAACCAGGGGAAACCTCCTACTGGCTTCAATGTGGACATGGAGGGGGAAAGGGAGTGACTACTATTCAAATGGTTCCACAAATTGAGGGTATGAACTGTTAAGGGGGAAACATCTGCCACAAGTTCACAGAATGGTCGGGGAAGCCAAGGAGCAAGTTCTTACTTACCATAAGTTTTTCCATAGAAAGCCACATTTGAGTGAAAATATGGAAATGCCAACTGGGAATTCTTTGGAGGTCAATGGATCTATAGTAGGTAAGACATCAGGGATACTCAGACTGCCTTTGACCTCCTAAGGAGGAGCCCTCTGTTGCCAGTGGTGTGAGCACTCTTTGGGCTCTATCGTTTTTAATGCCATGAGGAGAGCTACAGCCCAGGATTTCTTGGAAAATTTCTTTTAGTGTGGGGATAATATCTTTAGGTGCCATAGCCTCTGGAAGGCCCCTGGTGTGAATTTTGGCCCACGTATTTTTACAGTCATCCAGGGGATTCTATTCTCTTATCTTAGTCAACACATTTATCTTTTAATAGGGTAATAGAAGGGATAGCCTCCTCAAACATAGTCTCCAACACATCAAGCCTGTGACCCAGCTGGGTAGTATCAGACTGCAGCTGTTCAGTTTTCCTGCCTAAATGCACTCTCCGCTCTGCAGGCAAATTTCTCCAGGTCCTCTATGGTGCAGATAGACAATATATGCTGTTTAAGGTCTCTATTCCCAAGGATGTTGGCAATGTCCGAACTCCCCCCCTTCCATGGGGGTCCATGGAGTGAGGGGACGAGGAGGGGATCAGAGGCACATCACAGAGGCATCTGGCACTGTTCTGCTTGCTCCCACTCTAGGGCCATCTTGGTTCCCTCAGATTGTTGGCTCCGGTGCTCTGAGACTAAGGTTTCTCTGCAGCTTCTCCAAGGTCTGTTTGAGTGTTAAGGCTGGAAGGATGCTCTCCTCTGCACTGGCATGACAAGAAAAACCAATGGCTGCAGCAGGACCTCTATGTCAGCTATATATAGCAGCAAGATGCTCAGAGCTCCGGATCAGAGCAGCCTCACTCCACCATGCCTAGATCGTGCCTCAGTAGGGCTTTATTTCAGCTGGAATCTGACAGTACTTCTCTGGCACTGCCCTGTCCTCTCCAAGCTTTTAGTTGTCACTGGTAAACACAGAAGCCAGTGCTCTACTCATTTCCTTTGCAAACTCTTGTTTACCAGTGATGCAATGCCTCCTAATTCAGCCCTCAGTGAGGATTTCTCTCTGTTGCTCTAAGGGGAATGGTGGGAGAGCTCTGTATCCTGAAAGGGGGGCTCTGTACTGTAGAGAGGCTAGCTTTTGGCATGAAGCTGGAAGCAGGTGATGCGAGTACCTACATTTATTCTCTTAGAGAAAAAAGCCCTGGATAAAAATAAAATTGTAGGCATCCCCTGCAATAGAAATTTCAGTTTTGGTGAGATACTCCTGAAGGCTTGTGCACTAAATCAGTAAATATATTTTGCTTAAATCACTCTGATCTCTCTAATAGTAGGCAATCTAAAGCTAGTTTTGCCCATGCCCAATCCATCACCCATTTTGTAGAGATTTTTTAACTTCAAGAGATCCACTATATCTGTTCAGGTCCAAACTATCATCTGGCAGCTTTATCTATTCCTAGACCTAGCCAATTATGAGATTGTCAGTGTAATTCACCTATTAGAATCAATGGCCAGGATATGCTTCTGACCTAAAAGGCTAAAAGAAGAGTAGGCTACATACAAAATTATTTAAAGCACATATAACTGATAAAATGGAATCTCTGTTAGGCTGTTAGTCAAATTTTAAGTATAGGTCCACTTTAAGAAAAACATTGGGAACATGCACTGGATAATAGAAGTAGCACCTGATGGAAATTAGCAATCTAGAGAAAAATGATCATAATAATTAGAGATGAGCGAATTATTCAAAAATTCGGTTCGGCTGATTCGCCGAATTCGCCGAATAAATTCGCTTCGAGCCGAATATATTCGCTGCGAATTTAACTTATAAAAAGGGTGTTTCTAGGCTTCAGAGAGCCTTTATATTAGTGCAGAACACTGTACCTTTAATTTAAATGCCCTTGGAGTCTGCTGGGGAAGAGAAATAATACTGTCAGTCAGTATGACATGCAGATGAGTGCCGTCGATCTTAGAATCACCGCACACTTCACTCATTTGGGCAGTCACGGGGCCAAAACCAGAGTGTGGAGCCACAGTGTGGCGGTGGAGGCAGCAGCAATGGGAGGCCATACAGCACCCTATGACAAAATGGAACCCACCAGCAGTGTGAGGAGACCTGAAAGTGGCACATGGCAGAGTGTGGCGATCGAGACAGCAGCAATGGGAGGCCGTACAGGGACCCATGACACACTCTGGACCTGGCAGCAGCATGAGGAGGCGGTACAGGGGCCCATGACAGATTACGGGCCTGGCAGCAGCATGAGGAGTCGGTACGGGGGCCCATGGCAGATTACGGGCCTGGCAGCAGCATGAGGAGGCGGTACAGGGGCCCATGGCAGAGTGGCGGAGCGTAAGCAGCTAAAATTGAAGGCCATACAGAGGCCTATGTTAAAAAGTCCCCCCAGCAGCAGCGTGGGGAGACGACTATCAAGAGTCCAATGGCAGAGTGGCGGAGCAGAAGCAGCTTCAATTGAAGGCCATACACAGGCCTAGGTTTAAAAGTCCCTCACAGTTAATTCCAATAACGAACTCTACTCCTCCGTGCAATCTACTTACGAGACCCTGGGCAGGTCTGGGTCCAATTTGTGGTAGAGACTGGTTTTGTTCAGCCATGCTTGAGCGAGTAATAACAGGTCTGTGCTGCCCTTTGGTGTCTGGCTTAATGCGCACAACACTGAACGTCCCAGCGTTTGTCAACGATTTGCCGTTAAGTGATGCAAACCCGCTGAACCACGTTCATGAGGAGCCGGTACAGGGGGCCAAAAAATATTACCGCCAGCCGGCGTGTAAATGGATTTAACTCTTTGAACGTACAATAGTGGTTGTGAAGCAGAAAGTCAGTTTATTTAGCACAATCGGTCAATTGCAGCTTGCCGTTGGCTGGAAACTGTACGTTTATGTCACTGGAATGCACTAATCACCCAAAAAATATTACCGCCACCCGGCGTGTAAATGGATCTAACTCTTTGAACGTACAATAGTGGTTGTGAAGCAGAAAGTCAGTTTATTGTACACAATCGGTCAATTGCAACTTGCCGTTGGCTGGAAACTGTACGTTTGTGTCACTGGAATGCACTAATCACCCAAAAAATATTACCGCCAGCCGGCGTGTAAATGGATTTAACTCTTTGAACGTACAATAGTGGTTGTGAAGCAGAAAGTCAGTTTATTTTGCACAATCGGCAAACTGCAGCACCAACTGTGCACGACAGCCACCAAAAAAAAAAAGGGTGTATGTCACTTTAAATTTTCGATTCTTTGATAGCTGTGGCCCTAAGTAACGATTCTGTGTCCCTGAGTAACGATTCTGTGTCCCTGAGTAACGATTCTGTGTCCCTGAGTAACGATTCTGTGGCCCTAAAGTCTCTGTGGCCCTAACTCTGTCCCTTAATACACACAGGTCTGTCTCTCTTGAATGACCGTAGGCTAATGGAGAATTCTAAGATGGCCGCGATTTATAGCTCCACCATTACACAGTGCTGGCTGGCTGCTGATTGGCTAATGCGATCACATGTCATGAATGCATTATGGGTCAGCGCGCCTTGTCTGCGCGCCTTCCCAGAGATCCCCGCCCCATCTTCTCTGTCCATTTTCTCCGTCGCCACACATGTCGCCGCCATTTTTGGGAAAATTCGATTCGTGCATCCGAAGTTTGCTAATCTTCGGATTCGTCGCGAATCGAATTTTTCCAAATCTTCGGAACGAATTCCACTTCGTCATGTTCGATTCGCTCATCTCTAATAATAATCTTTAATACATTAGAACACTGGTTAAAGAAAAGCAAATAAATAATTTTACAATTTTGGCAGCAATGTAAAGTATTTTATAATTTGGAATAAAATACCAAACTCTTTTCCAGAGTTATTTTCTTCAATAGACAAAACTTTTAATAACGTTTGACTTGTGTTTTATTTAAGGAATATAATACTCTAACAAAAATATAATATTTTATTATGCTTGTACTGCTTACATTTATTTGTCTCATTTATCATGCTAGCAGCCATGGAAAAGACTGATGCCCATTATTATAACCTGGACTCTGGTGTGTTATTATGGGCAATGAGCGTAAAAAAGAGCATTTCCTAAGAAAATAATCAGCCACACTTTTGGAATGAAGATGATGCCTTGAATTTGAAACAAGGTTGCAGCCGAGCATTTATTGTTCATGATTATTCCAGCAATACACATAGTTAGGAGAAACGCAAGTAAAGCTAAATGCAAATGTTCTTCTGTCCCTGATGAAGGCAGGGAACTGTTAGGTTTACATATTTCTGGTATAATAATCCATAACCATACTGATATTCTCAGGGAAGGAATTAGTCTGGCACTTTTTGTTTTGCTATTTGATGTTTCTCTTGCATGTTCAACTTTGAATGTGCCTATTAAAGCTTTTGGCAACTCAGGCTAGTTTCAGTTTTCTAGCCGCTATGTGGCATTACGGAAAATTTCCTATCCCCTATTAACTTAAGTGCTCTCTTGCTCCCATGCATTCATCTGTACAGCATCCTTTCATTTCTGTGTATTGTTCTTATATTTAACTCTAACATCACACTCCTGTAGAGTTCTAACAGTGAGAAGCATGTTACGTGTGAGATCACCCACTTTAACAGTTGAAGTGTTGTGCAGTGAACTCTGGACATCTAGATCCAATCTGGATGCAGAAACCGCAAAACGGTCTTCACAGTTGTACATGCGTCTACTCTGCATTGTGACTTTACAGGTTCTCATTTGAGCAGTAATATAAATAGAGAGATTGCTGATGAGGAATCACGTGTGAAGACTGCTACATGAGAAATTTCTAAATCATGTCCTTGGATTTCATGGTTGACCAGCTACAAACTAAAACCCTTATTTGACCTCAAACTACTATACACCTACTATTAAGTCTTTCAAAGTTCATATTTATTATTTTTTTGTTTTGTTTTGTTTTGTTTGGTGAAGGGCAGGGGCAGACTGACAACTCATGGAGCCCCTGGGGAATGGGGGATCATGGGGCCCCTGTGTCCTTGCCCAAACTCAAAAAAGCCTATGAAAAAGGTACCAGGGGCATCTCATGGGGCCCCCTACTGACCCCGGGCCCTCGGGCAGTGCCCGAGTTTCCAAATGCTCAGTCCACCCCTGGTGAAGGGTGAAAACCTCTCTCTGCTTTTAATCCCTGTTCACAAGACCCGCATGATAGAATGCTCCATTTTAGCATGCTGGCTGGGTCCATTGTAACAGGCAGTGAGGGGTGGTTGGATGCACGGTTTACTTTTTTTATTTATTGAAGTGGTGCCAAACTCACTTATAGTCTTCACAAATAAATGTTAAAATTACTTTTTATATTTTAAAAACAATCTGAAGAATATATTTTTTTTTAAAATATTCTTCAGTTTTTTTTAATATATAAAAAATAATTGTAACATAGATTTTTACATATATTTGTAAATGCCGTCCAAAAATGTAGATTTGTATTTTGAAAGACATACAGTATATTTGAAATGTATTTTAAAAAATATTTTTCATATATTTTGTAATAAAAACACATTACAACATGAAATATATATATATATTGAAGTTGTAGTGTTTCAAATATATGGCAATATATTTGGGAAGAATATTTTAACCTCCCTGGCGGTATTCCCGAGTGTAGCTCGGGGTAACATTTCAGTACCAAAAGCGGTAACCCCGAGCTACACTCGGGCTTACCCTGAGGCACTGCTCCGGCAAGTGTTCTTCACTTACCTTACCCTGCGCTCCCACGATGTGTCCCCTGCAGCGTCCCCGGCCATCTCCTCCGGCCGATGCATCCGGCTTCTGTGTCCTGTCCCTGTGACGTCGGGACGTACGGGCGCCGCAGCCGCCGGCGGCGGGAAATTTAAAAATTTTAAAAAATGTCATTTTTTTTTTTTTACATTTTACCTAGTAAAACATTGCTGTCTCAACCAATTTCACATACATATTGTCCCTAGTGCTTTGTCCTGCGCCCTGCCTGCATTTTGTCTGTTCTTTCTGCCTGGAAACTGAGAAATGTCCATGGCGTCCAAAAAGCGTCCCTTTAGGTCAAAAGCGGTTTTAGACCGGCAAGAGAACAGCGATAGTAAATCAGAACCACTTGCAGAATTGAGTGATAATGATTCGTGGGGGAAATTCGTCATCAGACACTGAAAACGATTTTGCGACTGAGCTCAGCAATGTGCGAACTTGGCGCTCTATTTCACATTTCAGTGTTTTTGGTTTGATTATATTATTGAATTAAATTTTTTATTATTTTCATATTATTTTTATGATTATTTATTAAATTATAATTTATGATTTTGTGTTTCAAATTTTATCATACCCGGGATGTTTACTAGACTCTTGTTCGGACAGATTTCAGTGAGTTTTTCCTAAAAATTACAGCCTACAATAAAAAAAATACATATTTCCATGCAAAAAAATGGTACCGCTTTCAGCACCAAAAATCTGAAATAATCATACCGCCAGGGAGGTTAAAGTATATTTTTCTTCCACGTGTGTTGTTGCAGTGCAGTGACCTATAGTACCATCTGATGCACTGTGGAAAAATGCAGCATGTCACATTACACTAGGATTGAGATGATTAGTGTTGATCAGGTGCAGAAAAATGCCAATTACTGCACATAGAGTGAATAGGCCTTTACTGGACCCTGTTGGAGATTTCACTTCAATTTCTGCCCCAGTTCAAATAAACATAAGAAATAAAAGCATGTTTCCTTTGGGAGATTTTTTTCACTTCCTGTCTGGCTGATAATATTGCATTGTTAGTGAGGGAAATCTTATACAGCCTCACAGGGAACTTCAAACTGCCTTTGCTGCATATTATACTCTGCTTTTGTCAATATTTGTGTAGCACTACCCTCCGCAGGACCTACTTAGTAGATTGGGTTCTCCATCCTTTTGCCTCGAATCTGAGAACAACCTTAGCCCCACTGACACACCAGGTTAGGCAAATGGTTACTTCACTGCTACTGGGAGAACAAATATAAATACCCTGCACACAACTAAGGTTCAGTTTCAAACAGCAAACATCAGATTGGTTAGTGGTAAATTAACCCAATATATTGTCAACCAAAAGAGTGTTGCACTACAAAATATTCTTTTGTTCTTTTTGGAACTATATTGATGTTTGGAGTCACAAGGAGTGAAGATATGCTTGGAGGGAACTAGTGTGGCAGCACCCAAGTATTGCAGAGTTTTTCATTAAATTTTAACATTTCTAACAGCCTCTGTTTGCAAAAACAAGGTTGCCAGCTCACTTCCCCCCTCCCTTATTTTCTGTGAAGTAATGTGTTCCAGTCTGTAGCTGGTATCTTTATCTGTAGCTGAAGATAAAAGATCTAGCAAGGCCATGTTCTGAGTTGCTTAGAAAGTTTTTTGAATGTACAGAAAGTGAAAGAGGAAACATATGTATTGTGACATAATTGTTAATATGTATATTCTGTGAGATGTTTTTCCAGCCACTTAGCTTGCTGGCATGAGCCCTTGCTGGGTCACTCAGCGCTGATTAATAAAAAAGTTTGTTTTCCTTCTTGTCCGGAGTTTTACCTGGTATTCCCAAAGTTGCTACTACACTAGCATGGACTAGTTGCAATATGAAGGACAACATTTAACAACAAGCGCATTTGACCTATGCTATTATGTAGGTCTAATTATAAATTGAGTAGGGAGAGTATCCACAAGGGAATAATTTTTGTTTGAAGCGGATGCCAGGCACTCTATAAAGCACTGTATTAGGACATTCAATATGGGACCGGATCACTATCTTTCATAGATTATAGTTGTGGATTTATGTTTATTGTTTTATTGTTTTCTATGGGTTTGTATGCCCTTTGAGTAGTTAGCGATCCAGATTTATATTTATTATTTCTTTTGAGTGAGAGTACACTTGGTTTGTGGTTGCAGCAATCTCCATTTTTGATCTATTCACGTATCAGTAATACTGTTTATTATTGTATAGCAGCTCACAAGTGTCACTTATTCTATTTTTACCAGTCTTTATGGTGTTGCACATGAGTACAGTCCCCGTAAAGCCAGTCCCAATGATACAGCAACAGGGGTCCCGCTGTTTAGTTGCCAGCTCACTTCTGAATTTGCTTGTAGTGACTTCGGTCCTCAGCACAAGGCTGCAGAAGCAGTGATGTGGACACCTCGGTCTCCTCAATTGCAGTCCAATAATACATGACCTGCCATAGTAAAGTTTATTTCATGAACGCCCATGATTAAATGCTGCAAGCCATCAAGTCCCTTCTGCATTTCAGCTCCCCCTGGTGGATGGAAGCAAGGTAGTGGTAACCCTTTCTGCTGAAGTCCATTGGGCGCACAGAGAGCACTGCAGCACAGTGTCCTAAATCACTCTCTGTCTTTAGCCAAGCACCTTGGTACATCTGATAGGTATTTTAGTATTCTCCCACTCCAATATGTAAAACAAAAGATGTCTGGAGTTGTACTTTGTTTTATAATGAAAAAAAAAGAATTGTTATAAATTGATTTAGTAGGTTATGGCAGGGAGTTCAGTGAACATATTTGTTTTTATACCATAACCAGTAGAACAAGTGACACAGTGCTTCCTCCCATCCTACAGCAGTAGTGCCTGGTGATTGGCCCAACACAGTCACATGGGAATATGGAAAGAGTCCTTAGTCTTTTGTAAATTCCAACTAGAGCTTGAGGCCTACATCAAGGTTCTGGTCCTCAGTCCCTGTGGCTGAGTGGCACAGTGAGAGAGTGAAGTAAAGGTATGTGCTACTGGAAAGGGGACATTTAAAACATTTTGTTTTGTCCTGTATGGCAAAGCACAGGTTTTCCTTAATGTTGTGACACAATTGATTGTTCAGCAATGAGATTGCAGGTCCTCCGACAAGTTTTTTCATTTGACATGCCCATCTACTATGCAGTGCATTCTGGGTGATCATCTTGATATTACCAATGTACAATAGCTTTTCTTAGTACAAATTCTGGGTTGTTTCCTCTCTTGCAGGAGACCCTTTATTTTCCCCAACCCTTTAACCTCTTCTTGACTGTACTATAGCTGAACGACGGCTACAGCGGTTTCATCCAGTTCTGGGAGGGCGTCATATGATCGCGTGATCACGAAGTGTCGGTGATCGCTGTGTCCCTTGACACAGTGTATCACAGAATAGGGTAAAGGGCCAATCACAGCAGCCCTTTACCATGTGATCGGTCTGTGCAATGATGAGTGATTACAAATATAAACAATGTGGTGTCATGCCTGGGTCTTCTCACTGCTTCCAGCCGATCTCTCTCCTTTTCTCACACTCGGAGTGAAGAAAGGAGAGAGATCGGCTGGAAACAGTGAGTTTTTGTGCCCTACTGTGCCAAATTTCTCTTCATCAGTGCCCTGTAGTGCCCATCAGTGAGGGCTCAACAGGGCTTATCCATGCCCACCAGTGCTTATCAGTGAGTGCACATCAGTGCCCATCAGTACTGCCTCATCGCTGCAGCCTATCAGTGCCCATTAGTGATCATTAGTGCCCATCAGTGAGAGCAAATCAGTGCCCATCAGTGCTGCCTCATCAATCCAGCTTATCAGTGCACATCAGTTCTGCCCTATCAACGGATCCTCATTAGCACCCATCAGTGCCACCTCATCAATGCACATCAGTGCCAGCTTATCAGTGCAGTGCATTAGTGCACATCAGTGAAACCTAATCAGTGCCCATTAGTGCAGCCTGATCAGTGCAGCCTCATCAATTCACATCAGTGCACATCAAAGCAGTCTCGTCAGCACATATCAGAGCAGTCTCGTCAGCACCGATCAGTGCACCCTCATCAGCACCAATCAGTGCATCCTCATCAGTAGCCATCAGTGTACCTCCATCAGCACCCATCAGTGCACCCTCATCAGCACCCATCAGTGCGCCCTCATCAGCACCCATCAGTGCAGCCTCATCAGCACCTAGCTGTTCAGCCTCACCAGTACCTAGCAGTGCAGCCTCTTCAGCACCCAGCAGTGCAGCCTCATCAATTACAATTTGTTCATGGGGAGGGAGTCGACTTCAATGATCGGATGATCCAACTTTACCTTGTTGTAAGAAAAACCCTCCATTGGTACGTCACTTCCGGTATTTGGAACGCACGCCAACTTTTGCGGTTCAAGCAGCCATTTTTGAGGTGGAAAGCTGGTCATCCTCTACAGTGATCCTTAAAGCGTGAGATCCCTATATTTACAATTTGGAAACTTGTTCCTTTGAAGCCTTTGAGGCTATTAAACAAGGCCTGTTATTTTATTGAAACATGTGAGTGTCCTTATTCTATTGATTTATATGGTATTGAGTGGCAGTATTACACTATGTAGCCTTTCTTTCCTTGCACACTATTGAGGATTCCATGGAGAAGTAGAGTGGAGTCGATTGCTGTATCTAAGCAGGGTGAAGGCGATTTGAGTTCCTCCTGAGGGGCTATAGGATCCCTTATATCCTATGAGGCTTATTACTCACCTCCATCTGGTGAGTGCGGTCAATATTATTTTTCACGTGGTGATTAGGTGGAAGCACATTTTGGAACATTGTCTTGAAAATCCTTTTGGGAAAATAAGGACTTATGTTTGAAATATTATATATATATTTTTGCACGGACATTTATTTATTTGTGATTATTTTTATTTATTTAACTTTTGCGCTGTTTTATTTATTATTGGTGGTTTTCACTGGTGCACAGCTGCATAATTGTATACTTTCTTTGATTGGCGCTGGGATTGTTTTAGTTTATTGGTACAAGATAGTCTCAATTTATTTTTTCAATTTGGCCATTTATAATTTATATGTGCTCTACCGCAAATCCACCGAGACACCCATATCCTTTCTTTGCTTTCAGGAGGAAATTGTCACTGCCCTTTTGTACCCTGGAGGTCCACCAGAATGAATTTGTTCAGATGCAGTGAGCAGACTCCACGAATGCCATTTTCCCAAAAAAGTCCCTCCCAGAGAAAGAGGTCAAAGATGTAAAAAAAATGTCTGGTGTGCTCCAGAAGAGGAGTTAGAAGAGACGCCAGTTTTTATCGTGCCCAGTGTCCTTGCCAACCAGGCCTCTGCATATGTGACTGTTTCCGCCGTTATCATACTTCTCTACAATATTAACCGTTTCAATACCGTGCAATTTTACACCTTCCTGCCCAGGCCATTTTTCAGGTTTCAGCGCTCTCACACTTTGAATGACAATTGCGCGGTCATACAACATTGTACCCAAACTAAAATTTTATAATTTTCTTCACACAACTAGAGCTTTCTTTTGGTGGTATTTAATCACAGCTGGGGTTTTTATTTTTTGCTAAATTAACAAAAAAAGACCAAAAATTTTGAAAAAAAACCACATTTTTCTTTGTTTCTGTTATAAAAGTTTACAAATAAATAATTGTTCTTCATAAATTTAGGCCGAGATGTATTCTGCTACATGTGTTTGGTGAAAATAACCCAAATTAGGATATATTTTTTAGTTTGTAGGAAAGTTATAGAGTTCACAAACTATGGTATAGATCTGAATATTGATCAATCCTGAAGTACTGACAGCCAATCTAATATCTTGAGGTCCAAGAATGTCAGAATAGTACAGATATCCCCAAATGACCCCTTTTTGCAGAGTAGACAGTCCGACGTATTTCATAAGAGGCATGGCGAGTTTTTTGAAGTTGAATTTTTTTGTCATAATTTTTCGGAAAATGAAAAAATTAAAAAAATGATTTTCACTATTTTTTTTTTTACATACTGTCACCAGTGCAGTACAGCATCATCATATAACTGGCATGGCGGTGAACAGCGACACTGACTGGTGACAGTATGAAAAAAAAAAAATATATATATATATTTTTTTTTTTATTATATTTAATTTTTTATTACATTTTTTTTTATTTTTTTTAAGATTTTTTTCATATTTTACTATGACCAAAAAAGTACAATGTTACCATAGTAAGATTGTACTACTTTGGGGAAGTGATCAGTATTTTTTTTTTTTTTTTTTTTTTACACAATTTGCTTATAGCAAAGAATTACTTTGCTATAAGCAAGCATTTGCCTGAATGAAATCGATTCATTCAGCTTTTTTTTTTTTTGTGCTTAGCTGTGATTTGGTCACAGCTAATCACATGACATGTGCATGTGATTAGCTGTGGCCATTCACAGCTAGGCACTAGTATACAATGGATGGCATCATGAATGAAGCCATCCATTGTATACAACTGTCATGTGACCTGCTGTGATTGGTCACAGCAGGTCACATGGTACCGGCAACGGGAGGCGGTACTCGAATCTGTCATCGGCCGTGTCCGAGGTGCACGGGCGGTGACAGATCGCACTGCTGCGTCGCTCTGCAACTGCGCAAACCGCGCATGTGCGGGAGCACGCCAAATGGCGTGCACCCGGAATACAGGAGCACATTTGAAGCCGCCAAACGGCCATTGGCCGGGCGGCTAATGGTTAATGAAGTACGGTAAATGTAATTCTGAATTGCTGCCATTTGCCTTCCCACTCCTCATGCCTCTGACTGCTCTTGAACTGACCCTAACCTGTTATTTGACCATGCCACTGCCTGCTGCCTAAACTGACCATACCTATGCCTGCTCTGGAACTGACCCTGGCCTGTTTATTGTTGATGCCTCTGCTTGTAGTCTGAACTATCAACCACGTTTCTTCCTTCCACCTGAACTGACCCCGGCTTGTTAATTGACCACGTTTTTTGCCTGCCACTTGGACTGATCTTCTGCCCTGTTACTGTAGTAGAAGGATTCAAAATAACACAGGGGTTTCACATTTGTGAGGGGCTTCAAAATAGTTTTTCAAGAGTGGAGAAGACTAAGTTTTTGGTTGTAATTTCTGGAAAAGGGTCTATTAGTCTGGAGACCCCTGTGCCCAAGTCTTATCTCACCGAGGCCCTAAGCATGATATTTTGCCTGCTGCTGACTTACTGCCATCATGTCTCTGCCTGCCACATGAACTGACCACACCTCTGCCTGCTACCTGTACTATGGACCATGTTCCTACCAACTACCAGGACCAATATTTTGGCTTTGGTGACCATGTCTCTGCAAGGACAATTCTTTTGGCTGCTGCTGACCACATCTCTGCATACTGCCTGGATCAATGCTATGGCTGTGGCTGACAATGTCCCTGCCTGCTGCTTGGGCCAATGCTGTCAACTGAACTACTAAAACCACAGGTAATCTTCTGCTTACCCTTTGCTCAGCAGAATGTATTTTGGGGTGTGATTCTTGGTATGTACATGCTATGTGTTATAAATATGAAGGGCCTTCAAAAATGATAGGTTGTTAGGAAATTAGATGTGCAATTTTTGTCCTTAGTACACCTAATAGTGCTCCTTGCATGTTGGGCCTTTCTATGTGGCCAGGCTGTGGAAAAGTCTCACATATGTGGTATCACCATACTCAGGAGGAGAAGAAGAATGTATTTTGGGGTGTATTTTTTTGGTATTTACATGCTATGTGTTAGAAATATCTTATAAATTGACACCTTTGTGTAAAAAAAAGAATAGGTTTTCATTTTCTTTCCACATTTTGTAAAAATGTATGGAAAAAAATTACATGTTCAAAAGAGTCATTATTCCTCATACAAAATACATTGAAGTGTTTGCTTTCCATAATGGGGTCATTTTGTGGGTGTTTCCCTGGTGCTCCAGGGCCTTCAAAAACATAATAGGTTGTCAGGAAATTAATGTAATTTTCTCCCCAGAACACATAAAGGTGCTACTTGGATGTTGGGCCTTCCTATGAGGCCAGGCTATGGAAAAGTCTCACACGTGCTACTGCCACAGAAGGAATAGCAGAATGTGTTTTGGGGTGTAGTTGCAAGTATGCCTATGCCGTGTATGAAAAATAACTTGTTAATGTGAAAAAAATAATAATTCTTCATTTCCCAAAGAATTGTGGAAAAAAATTACAACTTAAAAAAACACACAATGCCTTTTACTAAATGGAATGTCTACTTTCCAAAAAGGGGTCATTTGTGGGGTATTTGTAGTGTCCTGGCATGTTAGTGCCTCAAGAAATGAGATTATCGTCAGTACATCAGGTGTGATCAATTTTCAGTGATTGGTACCATAGCTTGTAGACTCTATAGCTTTCACGCAGACCAAATAATATACACTGATTTGGGTTATTATTACCAAAGAACTGTAGCAGTGTAGATTTTGGTCAAAATATATGAGAAAAAATTACTTATCTGCAAAATTTAATAACAGAAACTAAGAAAAACGCATTTTTTAAAAAAATTTCTTGTTTATAGTGCAAAAAAAACCCAGTGGAAAAAGAAAAGGACAAAAATTTTATATGGGTACGGTGTTGCATGACTGAGTAATTGTCATTCAAAGTGTAAAAGCAAAGAAAGAAAGAGAGTACAAGTGCCCAGTATGCAAGTGGTTATTGTCTTGTAATAACGCATACAAATCAGGGATTTAAGTAAGCTTCCTGTACCATTATTATGGTGCAGGAAACTGGCATGCACCATATTAACTAAGCAGATAGACCTAGAACATGTCTATCCATAATTAACAGAGGGAAAACTTCAATTTTCCATATAAAAACTGTAGCAAATTCCTGTCAGGTGTGACCCTGTTGTACAGGATGTCAGTTGTCAGTAGACAGCTCATATGCCTCTTTCTGCCCAAGCAGTAGTTTCAATATGCAGTGACCTATACCTATAGCATTAGAGAGGCTCCCACTGACCAGCTAGATAAGTACACAGGCAGGTCACCCTGGCTGATGACGCGGGCTCACCCAAAGTGTGGGGTCTAAGCACTAACTGGTATTCACTAGAGCTCCTAGTGCTGGAGATGGGTTTTGCTGTGTCTTAGTACCAGGTCATGGTCCTCAGAATTGCACCACCAAAAGGTGAGCAAGCCAGGGTCTAGTAACAGATACAGTAGGTAGGGATCAATAAACACGTCAAAGGTTACAAGTGGTTGCAGGAAGCATAATTGAGGAACAAGCCAAAGGTCACTAACGGTAAGTAATGCATACACATAAGGACAGTTGCAGGTACTCAAAGGAGCAAAATATTGGCTGGAAAAGAGCACAATAATTTAGCAAATGGGAAGTGCAAAGGCATGGCTTAAATAGGGAGTTCGTGGGAGGAGCAAGGTGTTCAAGGTTCACCAGAAACAAGGCCCTAGGCAAGATTATCCAAGGGATCAGATGCTGTCCAGCATCTCAGGTAGCTCAGCAGGAAGAGCTACTGCCAACAGTGGTCATATGTAGGTTCAGATCCCGATCTTGACACCGTTCTTTTTGCTGCCTATCACAGACATGGCAGAATAGGGAACTGACTGCAACTAATTAGCAAAAGTGCTTAGGCCTCTTTTGTTAATTACAAACAGCTTCTGCCCCATTTTTTATATTTAGAAGAGTGGTGCTTGCTTATGATAGATCCCATACATAGTGTTCTAAGGAGAAAGGGTTTTGTCAAAAGATCCTCCATGAGTTGTACATAGAAGAGTTGGAGGAAGATGCAGAGGTACTTTTTCCAGGGTTTCCTTTACACTTGGCCATTTGAATTTGCTCTGTTATATTCTGTGACCTAGTACCACTGCACTCATTACTGGCCTACAAGAGCTGGATTGGCACTTCAATGTTTAGCTCACTCTAAAGGGAATTTACAAAGATTGGTGCTAGGTATTAACAATAACAGTTTCTTATAGCTATTAAAAGTGAAGTAAATAGTCCCAGAATCCCATATAGACACCATACTGAATCTGTCTGAAACTGACAGAAGTAGTGCAATGAGTCAATAATAAAATAAAATATCTACTAGTAAAATAGTCCTTTTACATAGCTAGTTTAGAATTTATATTGTCAGGAAAAATTTTATTAATTCCATGAATAAAAAATATTTGATAAAATGTGGGTTATCAATCAACATCTTTTTTTGTAATATGTTAGAAGCAAATTAATGTAAATGGAGCATTATTAAAAGCCAACCTGTACATTTCTACTTTTCTACAACCTATATTGATTCTTTTTATTACTATATTAAGCCGGTAAGTGTGGCTATGTGATAACACCAGCTTTATGTTCGTCTTATCAAGCTCCGGATTTATATGAAAAGTGTCTGAACAGCTTTGTGAATCTGACTTTCAGTTGTCACTGATAATAAGAACAGGTGCTAACAAGAACAATGTGAATATGGTTTATGGCATGCACAATGCAAGAAAACAAGTCTTAAGTGACAGAGAATATTGTGCACAGGTAACATGTAGCTGATTAACTCTAGATTTCTTGAGTAAGGGCTCGTTTACGCTTGGGTTGTCTATGAAAAAGCCATACTGCCATCTCCAAAATGCCTGTTTTTTTATGCTTTGGTTTCCTTTTTTTTTTTTGGCTGTTTCAGTGGGAATATTACGCTACAACAGTGAGCCTAGAGTTTGGCTGGTAGTTGCAGCGCAGCCCTATTCACTTGTACATGTTGCATTTGGTAGTGGTACTGCTCGACAAATACAACAGAGGGGATGATTTTTACCATGCTGCTGCATGTATATACCCCAACACGGCTTCGTAGCTTAAGTGGGGGGACTGAAAAAATGGCTTAATCACTTATTTTTACTGCCCCCAACCGCAAGTGTAAACCAGGTCTAAATGTGATTGTGAATTCCCTGTAATTAAAAGTGCTACTGTGAAGCAGCAAAAATGGGCAAGAGCCAGCCCTGGTACTGGTAGCAGCCTCCACTGCTGGGACCTCTTGTTTCTTTACCACTGCTTATGAGGCAGTAATGCTGAGTGTCATTTTTTTCTTTCCACCTACCCAGTCCCAGTTCTAACTTGAACTCGTAGACTAGTTCACTCAGTCTTTACAATCTAGTAGAAGAATTTAACACAAATGTGCATTGCGCTGTTGGAGGAGAATGAGTGACAAGAATTTGGAGCAGCAGATTGCCTGCTACCCTATAGTAGATGTACTGCTACAGGGTGGCAGGGCTGCACAAAATCACATGTGTATATATATATATATGTATGTGATTTGCATGTCCAGGTAGGGGGCGCGCGTGTGCCGCCCTATCCGCGCTGCTCCTGGTGGTTAGGGATGTCAATCACCGGTCCAGGCCGGCGATTCCCGGTCGGCACTCGGCAATCGTCGCGTAAAGTTGACAGGGGAGAGGTTTGTGTGTAAACAACACAGGTCTCTCTCCTGTCAGCAAGGTCATACTGCTTTGTATCTCTCTGCATGGCAGATAAATACAAAGCAGCATGTCCCCGTAGTAAAACACACACAGCACATAATGTAAAACACACACAACACACGGGTAACCCTTTGATCGCCCCAGATGTTAACCCCTTCCTGCCCAGTGTCATTAGTACTGTGTCAGTGCTTTTTATTAGCACTTATCACTGTATTAGTGTCACTGGGAAAGTCAGTGGCAGTTAGTCAGTTCCCTGAATATAGATTTGTATAGCGAGCGCCCACTGTAGTAAAAAGTTTTTTTGATGTAAGCTGCTAGAACACCCATAAAGGTAACCAACATAACCTTCCAAGATATTATATAGAGTTAGTCAGTTCCCACCCAGTGTCAGAATGCCCACCACAGTTCCGCAGTCCCACTATCGTCACCTAGTATAAAAAAAATAAAAATAAGAATTCCACTGCCACTTGTAGATGCTATAACTTTCACGTAAACCAATTAATTTACACATATTGGGATTTTTTTTAGCAAAGATGTAGCAGAATACATTTTGGCCTAAATGTATGAAGAAATTTAATTTTGTAATTTTTTTTTATTGGATATGTTTTATAGCAAAAAATCAATAATATTGCTTTTTTTCCCCCAAAAATTGTGGGTCTTTTTTTGTTTATAGCACAAAAAATAAAAAACACAGAGATGATAAATACCCCCATAAGAAAGCTATATTTGTGGGAAAAAAGGATATAAATTTCATTTATGTACAGCATTGCATAACAGCGCAATTGTCAGTTAAAGAACCACAGCGCCATATCAGAAATAATGGCCTGGTCATAAAGGGGGGTAAAACCTCTGGAGGGCAAGTGGTTAATATCAAATTTTGTGAGAAAATTGGCAAAAGTGCGAGTTATTCTTTAACTCTTTTACAACAGGCTTATGGTGACTATTCCATGAAGAAATCAAGTGCTTTTGAATAGCATAGTCTGTGTAATGAGAGGCAGGAAGATGTCCACAATGACGCAAGATGCGGGCAGCCAAAGATGCAAAAGACAGATGCAAATGTGGACAGAGTGTGAACAGGAATCTGCTTGGAGGAAAAGACCAGAACTTTGGCCTGACAAGTGCATGTTCCACCAAGACAAAGCTCCTGCATATGAAGCATTAGGTGTTCACAAGTCCATTCTGAAACGCATTAAAAGGACACAGATTTGATTGCACAGTGTTCCTGAAAATAAATTCCAGGAATGTTTTCGGTAGTGGCAGAGTTGTCTAGAAAAGTAAGTCACTTCAGAAGGGAACTACTTTGAAGGTGACAACAGCCACTAGTGTATAAGTCAGCAAACATTTTTTATAGTCTATTCTGAAATTTAAATTGTCACAACTCTTTTATATTACAATCACAACAAAATATATAATTGCAAGCTTAAAACCTACATTTTATCTTTTTTTATGTATAGTGTATGTATATATATATATATATGTATATATATATATATATATATATATATATATATATATACATACATACATACACACACATATAGCTTTTTCTTTTCAGAGAATAGGTGCAGGCACTCCCCTCCCCCCTTCCTTCCAAGTCACTCCTTGACTCCGCCCCCTACCCGCCTCTAGGCACTGTCCCTTGGTCCCACCCCCTACCCACCTATCAGTACTGCCCCTTTTAGAGAATTCAGAACAAAGTATCATTTTAGGTGCTAAGTGATTTGTATGGAATTTGTTAATAATAACAAAAAAGCAGTAAATTAAATCCCCTATAACCAGCAACAATAGTTTCTCCAAGCAAAAATAGACCCCCCCCAGAAGCAATAGACCCACCCAGCAACAAAAGACTCTCAAGAAACAATAGGCCCTCTCAGGAACAATAGATCCCCTGGCAACAATAGACCCCCTGCAACAAAATACCATCCCAGCAACAATAGATCTTCCATCAGCCAGCATCAAAAGAACCTCTAGCAGTCAGCAACAATAGATCCCTCCCTCAACCATAGATCCCACCCAGCAACATAAGACCCCTCAGCAACATAAGACCCCCCCCCAGCAGCAATAGATTCCCTGGAAACTAGCATCAATAGACCCTCCAGCACACCCGAGCACCTCTTGCCATTACATACATTCAGTCCTGGAGGTGCCGGAAGTGCATTCCCCGTATTCCTGCTGAAAAAAATCCTTGTGTGTGTGTGTGTATGTATGTGTATATATATATATATATATATATTTATATATATATATACAGTCAGGTCCATAAATATTGGGACATCGACACAATTCTAACATTTTTGGCTCTATACACCACCACAATGGATTTGAAATGAACAAGATGTGCTTTAAATGCAGACTGTCAGCTTTAATTTGAGGGTATTTACATCCAAATCAGGTGAACGGTGTAGGAATTACAACAGTTTGCATATGTGCCTCCCACTTGTTAAGGGACCAAAAGTAATGGGACAGAATAATAATCCTAAATCAAACTTTCACTTTTTAATACTTTGTTTCAAATCCTTTGCAGTCAATTACAGCCTGAAGTCTGGAATGCATAAACATCACCAGACGCTGGGTTTCATCCCTGGTGATGCTCTGCCAGGCCTCTACTGCAACTGTCTTCAGTTCCTGCTTGTTCTTGGGGAATTTTCCCTTCAGTTTTGTCTTCAGCAAGTGAAATGCATGCTCGATCGGATTCAGGTCAGGTGATTGACTTGGCCATTGCATAACATTCCACTTCTTTCCCTAAAAAACTCTTTGGTTGCTTTTGCAGTCTGCTTTGGGTCATTGTCCATCTGCACTGTGAAGCGGCGTCCAATGAGTTCTGAAGCATTTGGCTGAATATGAGCAGATAATATTGCCCGAAACACTTCAGAATTCATCCTGCTGCTATTGTCAGCAGTCACATCATCAATAAATACAAGAGAACCAGTTCCATTGGTAGCCATACATGCCCACGCCATGACACTACCACCACCATGCTTCACTGATGAGGTGGTATGCTTAGGATCATGAGCAGTTCCTTTCCTTCTCCATACTCTTCTCTTCCCATCACTCTGGTACAAGTTGATCTTGGTCTCATCTGTCCATAGGATGTTGTTCCAGAACTGTGAAGGCTTTTTTAGATGTCGTTTGGCAAACTCTAATCTGGCCTTTCTGTTTTTGAGGCTCACCAATGGTTTACATCTTGTGGTGAACCCTCTGTATTCACTCTGGTGAAGTCTTCTCTTGATTGTTGACTTTGACACACATACACCTACCTCCTGGAGAGTGTTCTTGATCTGGCCAACTGTTGTGAAGGGTGTTTTCTTCACCAGGGAAAGAATTCTTCAGTAATCCACCACAGTTGTTTTCCGTGGTCTGCTGGATCTTTTGGTGTTGCTGAGCTCACCGGTGCGTTCCTTCTTTTTAAGAATGTTCCAAACAGTTGTTTTGGCCACGCCTAATGTTTTTGCTATCTCTCTGATGGGTTTGTTTTGTTTTTTTCAGCCTAACAATGGCTTGCTTCACTGATAGTGACAGCTCTTTGGATCTCATCTTGAGAGTTGACAGCAACAGATTCCAAATGCAAATAGTACACTTGAAATGAACTCTGGACCTTTTATCTGCTCATTGTAATTGGGATAATGAGGGAATAACACACACCTGGCCATGGAACAGCTGAGAAGCCAATTGTCCCATTACTTTTGGTCCCTTAACAAGTGGGAGGCACATATGCAAACTGTTGTAATTCCTACACCGTTCACCTGATTTGGATGTAAATACCCTCAAATTAAAGCTGACAGTCTGCAGTTAAAGCACATCTTGTTCATTTCATTTCAAATCCATTGTGATGGTGTATAGAGCCAAAAATGTTAGAATTGTGTCCATGTCCCAATATTTATGGACCTGACTGTGTATATATATATATATATATATATATACTTTGGGTGATGTATAGAACTCTGTTTGACTTCCATATGCAGCTGAGCAACAGGCTTCCCAAAATAGATTTTGTTTTGCGCACTCTTCACCAAGCAAACACTTCAGACTTTTCCTGAGAGTTTTTGTCTGTGTTAAGTACGCATCTCAGGCCCATGTTTGCTTTGCCATTCTTATAATTAGAAACTGGCCAGATGTGTTTCATCAGCTCAGATGCAATTTGCAAGCCTTCTTTAAAATGAAATAAAGCCTCCAGCACATGCTGGTTATGAAACGATGCAGGCTCTATGTAGAAGTCACGTTTCAGTGACTCGCACGAAAAAAAAAAAAATCACCCAAGTGCACTGACTCAGACAATGCAGAACTATGCACAGTAAACATTAGAGGCAGATGAACAATGGGATGCCAGGCAATGGAATGGATGATCTGATTTATTAGAGGACTGGCTGTCCAAACTTGATGTGTTTACACTGGGAAAGTGAAACCTGAAAGGGTTGAATGCTTTTCCTGTCAGGTGAAATGGTTTTAAGAGGTTTAAGTAGGATTACTTAGGGAGACTGACATGGTAAAATCCAGCTCTAGACTTGTCTTGTTTCTTGGGAAATAGCTAAATAGCACAGGTTGTTACATCTTATATATCTTGTGAATAAGTGATTGAACGGGAGACACATATTTTTATGTCACTAGAAGGAGTTAATATGTTTTTGGTAAAGGCGTCTTTAAAGTTGAATACAAGTTTTGGGCACCCTTAGTCTAACTGAAAACATAATACAACTTTCGTATTTACTGCAGAATTGTTATATGTTCACTTGCCTTTTTTGTTTAGATCAAATTTCAATATTAGAGAGAGCCCATGAGTGGTAAGGAAGGAGCAAAATGCGTTTAGCAATAGCATGGTTCTAAATCAAGAGGTAAAATATACTTTCCAAGTACCCTTAGGTAAAGGAACACCATCACTCTAAACCAGTCAAGGCTCCCTAACTAACTTCCCAAAACAATGGTGGTTAAAGTGGACTTTTTAGTTGTAGTAACTTTTACATGTTTGCATGAATAAATTCTGGATGTGTCAACATATACAGCAACATTTATCATTGGCGGTTGCGAACAACATTCAATGATACATCTGTCTTATTTCCATCTAGGCTCTCTCTTGAGATAATTTGTCATTTGTCCTTGTAAACAGGTATTTTGGTATATAATAAACACAGTGTAGCGCTAAAGCATAAGAACTAATACGATGAATAATAAAATATAAATACAAGTGAATACAATAAGGACATATAATCCCCTGGATACACTAAGGAAGTCACGTGCTAATTGTGACGCAACGCGGGGAGGAACATCTGGTAATGTGGTGACGTCATTTGCGGCGTGGGGGCCATATTGGAACACCTTTTTCATATACCCATGCAGTACACCCTAAGCATGAGGTAGAAGAGCCTATATGTGAAGGAACAAAACGTGAGTGGGCAATTTTTGTATGCAATTTATACCCTACATTAAACGTATTGCACTATGGAGGATGTTTTTGTTTTGTTATGATCCTGGGAGAATTTATGCTGGTAGCTGTGTGGAGGAGGCTTAGATTGATGAACACATACCACCATTGAGGGGGAACCTGTGAGGAGTCTGTCCCTATAAGGATCGGTGTGATCCTTTAAGCGTGCTGGCCCTGTGGGGTCAGTGTAAGGAGGTGAGGGGGCAATTTGGCCACTAAAGGATTGCCACGTAGTGAACACCTGCACATCATCACTTGCATGAGAGTGAAGTTGGAGCACGTTTATTTATGTGTTTGGGACTTTATATACATATACGTTTATTTGTGTGTGGATTGTAATGGATATGGTTTAGTGCTGTTTGCATTTTTTGTGTGATGTATAACACATAGCACTATTTTGCACTTATGTTCCCATAGAGGGTATTCATTTGTTGCACTTACTATTTATTTATTTATTTATTCAGCCATTGGATCACTCTAGTGGGGATTGAGTAGTGTGCACATATATTTATCATTTATATGTCCTTATTGTATTCACGTGTATTTATATTTTATTATTCATCATATTAGTTCTTATGCTTTAACGATACACTGTGTTTATTATTAGTCATTTTCACTTATTGGGTATAAGTTTAGTGTTAGCAGCTTTAGGGTTAGGGCTCCACTTAAGCGCAGGAGGATCTTCTCTATATAGGTATTTTGGTATGCTTTATAAAAATACATTAAAAAAAGAACATAGAAAAAATATCTCACCTGCAAAGTGTCTGTAGTGAATACGTACATTTTAAAAGATATATAAACTTAGTATGTGGTCACACTCAAGGTGTTTCATTACTTGAGTCTTCATTTTTAGTGTTGGGAACCTTCTCCTAGCATTTAGTTTCTGGACAGTCATTCTTGGTTTGAGACTGTGCCTGTACTGCCCTTAGCATTTTCTTTTTTTTATTCTATTTATTGATTTTAAAAGAAAATAGAAATGAACAAAACAGAGCCATCTGGGCATTCCCTGGCTCATGAATTACAAAAGAACACAGTACCATTAACATTGCACTGGTAGCTAACAAAAGCAGTGCCACCTTGCTCAGAGCACTAAACTTAAAGTAGGATAAATATATAAATGATAGACCCATCCACATCACAATTAGGAACTTAAGAGTGTTGGAGTAGATTGAGAGGGGAAAGGAGTAAGGGGAGGGGTGGGGATAAGGAATTGTTCCAACAAGGGAACTCAAATCAATCCGGAGAACCATTATCACATCATAAAGAACTGTGCAAGAGGTGAGCATAATGTAAAATACAATTTAGGCAGCAGTCATAGGCAAGTAAATCCAAATATCCTAGAAAACTTATCTTCTATGTATACAAAAGCACCATTAAAGTTACTAATGAATTCCATGTGGAGGGAGTAGGAGCAGTGGACGACTTCCAGTTCAGCACTATCACTTTTCTGGCATAAAATAACAATAGACCAAGTAGGGTCCTTACGCCTCTAGTATTTGCTAATGCATCAACCGGTCCCAAAATACAGGTGTCTACTGACAGAGGAACTCATATGGTAGTAACTTTAAAGATTCACTCGCGTACCGGTTCCCAATAGAGTTGTATAGAGGGGCATGGCCAAAACATGTGCAAATAATCAGCTGAATATTATTATTATTATTATTACATCGAGTTTATATAGCGCCAAAGGGTTTGCTCAGCGCTGTACAATAGGGGGGACAATACATGGCACAGTACAACAATAACAAACAACGTACGAGGGGTAAGAGGGCCCTACTCTTTCGAGCTTACAATCTAGGAGGGAGGGGGTAGTGGTACAGTAGGAAGTGGCTGAGGGGAATGAAGTTGTGGGAGGAATGAGGGAGAATGGCCGTTAGGTGAGGCTGGGGTAGACTTCCCTGAAGAGATGGGTTTTGAGGGAGCGCCTGAATGTGAGGAGGGAAGGCGACAGTCTGATGGATTGGGGCAGTGAGTTCCAGAGGATGGGGGAGGACCTGGAGAAGTCTTGCAGTCGTGCATGGGAGGAGGAGACCAGGGAGCAGGATAGAAGGAGGTCCTGTGAGGAGCGAAGGGTACGGGTAGGGTGGTACTTGGGGATCAGGTTGGTGAGGTAGTCAGGGGCAGTGTTGTGAACGGCTTTGTAGGTCAGGGTTAGAAGTTTAAATTTGATGCGTTGGGCAATCGGGAGCCAGTGGAGGGATAGGCAGAGGGGGGTGGCAGAGGTGGAGCGGTTGGTGAGGTGGATGAGTCTAGCCGCTGAGTTCAGGATGGTCTGAAGCAGGGAGAGCTTGCACTGGGATAGGCCGGTGAGGAGGGAGTTGCAGTAGTCAAGGCGTGAGATAATCAGGGAGTGTACGAGTAGTTTAGTGGTGTCTGGGGTAAGGAAGGTACGTATCTTGGCAATGTTACGGAGGTGGAGCCTGCATGTGTTTGTAAGTGATTTGACATGAGGTTGGAAGGAGAGGTTCGAGTCAAGAATGACGCCAAGGACTTTGGCTTGCGGGGCGGGAATGATAGTGGTGTTGGTGATGATGGATAGGATGGGGGGGGGGAGTGGGCAGGGGGAGAGACAAGGAGCTCAGTTTTGGAGAAGTTAAGTTTGAGGAAATGTAGCGACATCCAGTCATCGCCAGCAAACTGAAGGGCACTGTGGATATATTTTCTGAAGCCTCTCGGGAGTGAGATAGATTCTGTGGTGTATTTTAAATTGTATGAACTTATCCCTAGTTCATACTAGTTGAGTAAAAGGGCCCTCCCAAATATCCTGCCACTCCTCATTATCTAATTCAGGTGCTAGTGCCATCCAGGATGCCCTTTAATGATCTAGGCCATGATGGATAGTGGGTTGCATGGCCTTATAGATGTTTGATAAGTGTTCTACTAAATCTTCGTCTCTAAGTAATAGCTCCATGGGAAATGGTTGAATCAATACTGGGGAATTACCGAATAGGGCCCAGTAAGCATGACTGCCCTTAGTATCTTGATGCTACTGTGGCTCACTCTTTATGTTGTGAGACCCTGATTTCATGGGCTAACCATTTTTATCCCCAAAAGCAAAACTAAATTATTTTTCCCCACCACTCTATAGCAGAATACTGCTACAGGGCGGCAGGGGTGCGCAAAATCACACATATATATATATATATATATGTGATTTTGCATTTCCAGGTAGGGAGCACGTGCTCTACCCGCACCACCATTGGCGGCCGCAGCTGTTAATCACCGGATCCCGGATGGTAATTACTCGACGGCGCTGGAGATTTCCAACGGGGAGGAGGACTGTTTACTAACAGTCCTCCTCCCTGTCAGCTTGGGCACACTGCTCTGGATGGCTGTGCACAGTGAAACGCATACCACCCCATAGTAAAACACTCCCTGCACACAGTTAACCCTTTGATCGCCCCTCATGTTAACCCCTTCCTGCCCAGTGCCATTAGTACAGTGTCAGTGCTTTTTTTTTTTTAGCACTAATTGTTGTATTGGTGTCACTGGGGATGTCAGTGACACCAAGTCAGTTCCCCCCAGTGTCAGAATGTCCACCGCAGTCCCGCTATAAGTTGCTGATCACCGCCATTACTAGTGAAAATTAAAAAAAAATCCCAGTATATATACTGCCATTTGTAATCACTATAACTTTCACATAAACCAATTAATTTACATGTATTGGAATTTTTTTTAGCAAAAGCATGGAGCAGAATACATTTTGTCCTAAATTTTTGACAAAATTAGATTTTTTAAAAAATTTTTCACTGGACATGTTTTATAGCGCAAAAAATAAAAACGCACAGGTGATCAAATACCACTGAAAGAAAGCTCAATTCATGGGGGAAAAAGGACTTAAATTTAATTTGGGTGCAGCGTTGCAAGACTACGCAATTGTCAGTTAAAGTAACGCAGCGCCGTAATGCAAAAAATGGCCTGGTCAGGAAGTTGAGTAAATCCTCTGGAGGGCAAGTGGTTAAAATTGAAGGGAGACTGTTTATTACAGAAGGGACATGCAATGTATAATTTGCATTAAAATAAACCTACCTGCCTGCTCACAGTCTTTCTTAGAATTTTCACTGAGCTGTGCATGTGCATCTCAGTATACCCTCCCAGTGTGTGTGCTGGGATGACTGAACTCCTGCAAAGGGATTCAGCTGAATGGGTTAAAACTATCTCACCTCCATCCACCAGGGGGAGCTACCTACCTGCCTGCTCACAGTCTTTCTTAGAATTTTCACTGAGCTGTGCATGTGCATCTCAGTATACCCTCCCAGTGTGTGTGCTGGGATGACTGAACTCCTGCATGGGTTAAAACTATCTCACCTCCATCCACCAGGGGGAGCTGACAAGTAGAAGGAGCTCAAGAGATTTGATAGTTGATAGCACTGAGTCATGGAAAATTAAGTTGAGGAAATAAACTTTACTATGGCCATTCATGAACTATTCTACTACAATTCCCAATGAGAACCAGGTATAAAGAGAAAGAGAGATGTATTTTTACAAGCTGAATACCGAGGGATTGCCTCTTTGCTGCAAGGAGTCCGAGGTGTGCACATCACTTCTCCTGTGGGCACATCAACCTGTTACAAGCCTGCGATCATGTGTAGATCACCAGAGTCACTTCAGGTAGATCCAGAAGTGAGCTGACATCTTAACAGCAGAACCCCTGTTGCTGTATTGCTGGGACTGCTGGGAAGACACTGCTGCCATTACTTGTTGCTGCCAGCAGAGACTGAGCACATATGGACTGGCCATATATACCTTGCAGCATTATTACTGCATGTAGCCCTTACTGGGACTGTACTTATGTGCACCAACATAAATGCTGGGCCACAACGTTAGCTGGCTGAAGAATTAGGGCTAAAGACTGCTCACTTAGATAGCTGCTTCACAACTTGCCTGTTGTCCATAGTAAGAGGTAACTCTTTAACCACTCAACCTGCTTCGGCAGTGCTCCCCTCTGGCTGTTTATAGCCATGGGCCAGACGGGAGCACTGCTGAAGCGGGTTGATGTTTCTAAACATCACCTGCATTCACTGCCTGTGCATGCTCCCTGGGAGTGCACAGCACTGCGATCCAGTGCTCGCTGTGTCCGAACACCGATCACTGTATGGGACCTCTGTGTGAGGTTCCCATTCATGTGATCACTGATTGGCCAGTAGTAAACAAGATGTCACTTCCTGACATCATTCCTTACTACTTGTGAAATCTGTGAATGATCACAGAGGTCTCAAGGTTCAAGGCTATTCACAACAGCCTTGTACCATGAGACAAGCTGTGACCAATCACAGCTCTCACAGTATTTCTCAATGGCTGCAAGAATGCAGCCAGAGAGAAATAGAAATGATTGCTTTTACAGCCTTTACAAAAAAAACCAAAGTGTAGTGTAAAAAAAACACAGGACACGGTATTTGACAAGTCCTTTAATAAAAGAAAAATCTCAAAGAATGTCCCCCGAAGTAGATCCAACGTCAATCATAAAGTCCGTCGCCGGCGACCGAAAAAAAGAAACAAAAAAGGTTCCTCGTCCGACGGTGGCTGCCAGCCTTCTTCTGTGAGTCTCGCTGACAGCTCTTAAATATGTAAGGGGCGGGGCTACTTGGGGACATCATCCGAGTGGCTCCGCCCCATGTGACATCATTGATGTCACATGGGGTGGGATCACATGTCTGAAATCCCCGGGTAGCCCCGCCCCTTACATATTTAAGAGCTGTCACCCAGGCTCACAGCAGCAGAAGGCTGGCAGCCACCGTTGGACGTGGAACCTTTTTTTCCTTCTTTTTTTTGCTTCGTGATTGACGTTGGATCTACTTCAGGGGACATTCTTTTATTAAAGGACTTGTCAAAGACCATGTCCTGTGGTTTTTTACACTACACTTTTTGGTTTTTTTGTGAATTAGTAGTGGTACCATGTACTCCATACTCATTCACGTGGGGGGGGTGGGATCTCAGGGCCCCCTTGTTAAACGGGGCTTCCAGATTCTGATAAGCCCCCCACCCGCAAACCCCCACAACCACCAGCCAGGGTTGTGGGGAAGAGGCCCTTGGGGACAAGGTGGGGACAAGGTGCTTTGGGGGAGAGCCTGCCCAAAAGTACCCCCCCATGTTGAGGGCATGTGGCCTGTTATGGTTCAGGAGGGGGGTGCTCGCTCGCCCCCCCCCCTTTCCTGACCTGCCGGGCTGCATGCTCGGATAAGGGTCTGATATGGATTTTGGGGGGGACCCAACTGCGTTTTTTTTTTTTTTTTTACATTTGAGCTTGGTGTGGATGGGAGGGGGGACCCCACGCCATTTTTTATTTATTATGGTGCTGGTTTTTAAATGTAATTCTCCCTTTTTTTCTTCACTATAGCTCAGAAATTCAGCTGTCACTTCCCCCAGCTAAAAGAGAAAGTTTTCTTTGAATTTATATCCCTAAAGGAAACAATGTTTACTTTGAGTTTATTAAAAGATACAAAGGTTTCCTTTTCGAGGAAAGTGATACATAAGCGTGTGAACTATAGTGAAGAAAAGAAAAAGGCTGGCATTTGCATTTAAAAATCAGCGCCGACATACACTTTGTATTGCGAAAAAAATTATTAACAATTGTGTAAACCGAGGTATTATTTTCAATGGATTTTCATTCATAAACTGAAAATTACGTTAACCAAGGCATTCGTAAACCGAGGTACACCTGTATTTGTATTGCAATCCTTTGTATTGGGATACATAGAACCAACATACATTAGAATTGGCAACATAGCACAACATTTGTGTCACATTTGAGATATCTGGCTAGTTACACTGACCTTGCCCAGGGACTTAGGGTTGATTCACACCACATAAATAGAGGCTGGATTAGTGTTCATCAGCTCCATGGATTAGTGGTTAGCACTGCTACCTCACAGTGCTAGGGTTGTTGATTTGAATCTCAACCACCATGATCTCCCTGTGTGACTACCCTAACATACATGTGCTGGTGGCAGCATCTTTGCTTTCTGTCTAAATTATCCCTAGAATGTGAATTAGAATGAGGCCTTAAAACAAACAAGAGATCCCTGTGCTCAAATCCATACAGCTAGTGCATGCATTTATCCATCAGGTGCTAAAGGGGTGTAACCTCATTAACTCTAGAAATTCTGAATGAGGCCTTGTCTGTTCAAACACCTTTAAAGCTGCACCTTATGTGAATGTCAAATGATGGGATGAGATAAAGGCCTGGACTGATTGATTTGATAATGCTGGTTTGCACTCCACCCCCTTTTGGGAAGGTTTGTCAAACCAAGAGAAGAGAGAGAGAGAGAGAGAGAGAGAGAGAGAGAGAGAAAAGGATTTAAAAAATAAAAAATAAATAATGACATGGAGTCCCCCCCCAAATCCATAACAGACCCTTATCCGAGCATGCAGATACTGCATGCCTTCAAAGATTTATTTCCTTTGTTGAATTGCCTGCTTGGTTCACACTCGATGCATTTTAAAATTGTGCTTTTTGTTGGCAATTTCACCGTGTTTTCTGTAGATTTACCAATGAGTTATTGCTTTTTCAATTGTGTTTTGCATTGCGATTTCTATTGTAGTCTATATGTGAAATCACTACAAAATGCTGAAAAAGTTAGACAAGAACTACTTTTGAAATTGTGCTGCAGCAAACCACTTACATTAAGACACTCACATCCACATTCATTAGATCCGATATGAGGTACAATTTCAATTCCCAAATCGCACCTGAAATTGTGCACCCTGGATGCGACTTGACATGCAATTTGCATACCCTGCGACTTGCAAATCACATGCCAAATTGCACCCGATGTGTCTGGGGGCTAACACCACAGTCACATCTAATCCAATTTGGAAATTGGGCAACTTACAGTGAAGTAGCACGATTTCAAAATCAGATTGGATGTGAATGGAGCCTATAGAGGACAACAGGGTGCGACTTGGCCTACGATTTCCAAATCGCCTAGCATGCAAATCGCATGCCAAATTGCACCCAATGTGACTGGGGGCTACCCCAGGGTATTGGCAACAGTCCCAGAATAGAAATATGTTAAAGTAATAGTGCAGCGTGATAAATGCATGTTATCAATCAGAAACGCATGTAAAATCAAAAAAGTGCAAATAAGTGCAATAATGATGTAAACTGGTAAATTGTGCTAAAAAAAAGTTCATGTAATCATTCCTGAATAATGGAATGTCCTTCGTGTGAAAGTACCAACTCAGAGAGTGCCTATGAATGGCACGTCTGGTTTATCCGTGATGAACAGTAGTGCATGAACTTGCGAAAGGTAATCCACCCTTGGGACGGGTGTACACTCACCAGAACAAAAGTATTAATGCGCATGGGTTATACACATCACACATCTGGGGGTGTAGCAGTATGCTGGCAGCTATGGGATAGTAATCCAGCTCCATCCATCCATCAGGGTGGGTGCCAAAATGGTCCTGGGGTGGAATTAGCTTAGCCACAGGAGCCAGAAAGGTGCTTAATAGTGTAGTACTTTGTTATAATGGTCACGAGTAACAATTTAAAATATCCACGTGGAGTAATAAAAATAATAGCACAGTGAGTATCAAGATGGCGGATGCTCCTCAATGACAATGATTATATGAACTATTTTTTAGCACCATTTACCAGTTTACATCATTATTGCACTTATTTGCACTTTTTCGATTTTACATGCGTTTATGATTAACATGCATTTATAGCGCTGCACTATTACTTTAACATAGAATAGTTACATGATTAACGAGAAGAAAGATATATCATTATGTTGGGAACTTAGAACTAGACGCTCCCAATTATTTGAGATATAAGTGTGAAAATGTATGACATTTGAAAATAGAATGTATGACATTCATTAGGAAATGCATTAGTTGTCTGATCATTTTGGAGAAACAGCAACCCAAAAAATAAAAAAACAAATAAATAAATATAGGTGTACTTTTTATTTTACATTATAAGTATTCTCATATGCAAACAGATAAACGCCAATGGGACAAAGCCTGCGGCTGTGCGCCACCTAGTGAACATATACGGCATTGCATCTAGAAATGTGCCAGACGCGATTCTGGATTTACTAACAGGAAAAGATTCTACAAAGTAGACTCAAGATTGATTGAATTGAGTCTGCCAGAATGTTCAGCGTCTGCTGGTAGACTCAATTCTTAGTAAATCAGGGCCCATGTGTCTGTCCTTTCTTAGCATCTCAGTTTTTGGGGGTTTTGTGGGGGTTTTTTTTTGGGGGGGGATTGTATCTTTCTGCTTTTTTAACTGTTGTAACTTCCTGCGATTTGAAGGGAAACCACAAACAGCCTAACCTTTTATCCAAGCTACCTTCTGTAATCTGCTTATCCTTCAGCCCCCTGTGTCATGGAGATGAAGACAGGAAGAGGTTGTAGCCCAAATCTAAAGAGCAGCCTAGTGACAACCATGGGTTCCACCATAGATACACTGAAGAAGTGAGTGTAGCCACCCAGGCATAAGATTACCACGTGAAAAGAAAAGGAAAAAAGCCTAAAAGAAAACCAATACAGTCATCTCATCTAAGCACTGGTAAGCTGCAGGATATATTTGTGTATGCTTTGGGTATGGATATACTTTAAAAACACATTTTTGGATATATCTTTATAAGCACGTATAACGCTTTTTAATGGCACATATACAAATACCCAGGAGTCAATACCCAGGGTCAGGTGTGAGAAGACAAAAAAAGTATCACATGCTATAATGATTATATTGGCTATACACATTACAATATGCAAAATGACATTTAGCACCTTAAGCAGCAAATCCTGACCAATTTAAGATCTGAGCAGATAAAACAGCTATTAGAATAAATCGGAGGATACAAACTACTGTTTGTTAAAGCAGTGTGTGTGCATCTATGGAACCAAGGAAAGATACTGCTATTACAGAACTCTCATCCCCTCCTTAAGTAGTTCCCATTTTCAGACAATGCACTTAATAAAATGTAAAATACAATGACAATAATGCACATAGTTTCCCTTCTATATAATAATCTTCAAGCCTATTCAGCAAAGTAGCTTCTATTCCATGAAATTGTGTTAGTATGGTTCATGCTGAGTGTCTGGAATGTGTGCTGCCCTTGGAGAGATGAATGACAGGTAAGTGTTAGAACATGAAAACCAATCACATCCGAAAATGAATGAAAGCCGAAGTGTGAAGAGGAAGCGAATGGTGTCAGACCAGGCAAATTATTTCAGATCATAACAAGCTGGTGAGGAGATATTTGCTCCCAATCTGTTGTCAATGCATGCACACCATGTCAATTAAATAGTGTGGCCTAAGCAGTTCCCTGCAGTCCATCCACAATGTAAAGGTTAATATAAAAAGGTTTCAAAAACTATAGTATCATGCTGCTCCAAGATATTTTATACCTAAAAGGAACCTGTTAGGATAGAAATACTGGAGCTGTGGTTGCTAACAATTTTCCAGAGGTGTGGGTTGGGGGCTGTCATCCTTGTCTTGGCTATACTATTTAGTTAGCAAAAATGTAGGACAGAAGTTCTGGCTTTTCAGACTTTACTGGCTGCATGCTTGTTCCATAGACTCACTTAGATAAGGATCACCACAATGAAGTCTACATATTTACAAGCCAGTAAGCATTAGAACATGCCGTATATCCATACCTGGGAAATTTTGAAAATCTGAATCCTGAGTGTACGTATCGTGGGTGGCAATTTGGGAGGTGGGTGAGTTTAATAGTAGGTAGGGGCTTAAATGTGGGGTAGGGACCAATGTGCAGGAGTCAGAAGTATGAAAGGTATATAGTGCAGGGGTCAGGTGTGCAATGTACAGAGTGTGTAAAGTTCATAGTTTAAGTGTCAGCATTATAAATAACCTAGTGCACAATGCCCCCTGTGATTCTATTCTTCACCACCCTCTATACATACAATGGCATAGCAGTATCACCTATGCACATACAGACCCATGCATACAACATAAATAAACACTGCATACAACATACATACATATGCATACAACCAGGGGCGGACTGACAACTCATGGGGCTCCCAGACAATAGCGGATCATGGGGCCCCTGTGTCCTTGCCCATGCTCAAACCATTCCCAAAAAAACCTATGAAAGGTACCAGGGGCATCTCAAAGGGCCCAAGTGTCCGTATGGTCAGTCCACCCCTGCATACAACATACATACACTATAAAACACTTCATTTTCAGATATACTGTGTATTCCCGACTACAGGTGCACAGGGGTGTCCCTACTTCTGCCTGCAATGTTTGTTTCCCCCCTCGGGGAAGCTCACCCCCACCCGGTCCACACTTGCTCTGACACAGCTCCACCTTCTCTTCATCCATCCTTTCCTCTTCCTCTATCCCGGCATTTACCAGTAGCCCTCAGAAAATGACATCACACAGGCAGTGCTTTGTTTACATCTCTGGGATATAAATTCTGGAAATGTAAGCAATTCAGTAATTACCCAGCCAATGGCGCTATATGATAGTATTGCAGAGTCAAGAGCCGGCAAGTTTCCAGCTATGTATACTGTATATCTATGCTCCAAGTTTACCTTAAAGTGTTACTAAACCCACAACAGTAAAATCAGTCTGTATATATTTATTTATTTCAGGTACTTATATAGTGCTGTCAATTTACGCAGCACTTTACATACATATATTGTACAATCACATCAGTTCCTAACCCTCAAGGGGCGTACAATCTAAGGTCCCTAACTTACAATCATACATACACATACTAGGGACAATTTAGACAGTATCCAATGAACCTACCAGCATGTCTTTTGAAGTGTTGGAGGAAACCAGAGTACCCGGAGGAAACCGTGCAGGCACAGGGAGAACATGCAAACTCCAGGCAGGTGGAGCCGTGGCTGGGATTCGAACCAGCGACCCTAGTACTGCCAGGCAGAAGTGATAACAAGTAAAGCATGTATAAAAAGGCTGTTTGATCCTGACTTCTCTGCCTCTCCTCTTGTTCAAATGTCCAAGCTGATAAGACAGACTGAACCTTGCCCTTCTGCACATGCTTAGTTTAGTGTGTATTGCTAGAGAGGTTTTTTTTTCTTTGGAGAGTGCATGTGATCCGCATAGGGCCAATCAGCACTGTCCAGACAGAGTTCAAGGGATTTCCATCACTCCTCAAACAAGCTTTAACCAGTGCTCAGCTGAAGTCACAAGACTGCTCTAACTGCTGATGAGAAAATGTATTTAGCAGTTTATATTTACTAAAATAATTGCACTTCCATGTTGTGTGTACTGTGGGAGACCAGCTATAGTGAATGCAGGGTCCAGGGTTTGGTAACACTTTAAAGTGTCCTTAAGATGAATTGAGAGGTGTGTTTGCAAAGCATGCATAGTGTATGCAAACCCAGTCATTTTTATTTCAATATTTTAATGCTCGTTCGCATTTTTCTTATCCAAAAGTTTTAGGTCAGGACGTGCATGAGCTTGGCCTTTCCTTTGAAAGCTAACCAATATCTGCTCAGAAATTAATTCCCAAGATAATGTTTGTAAGCGTATTGTATTGGTATACCTTGACATTCTTATACCACGGTTGGTTATATTGTATAGTCTTGGAGACTGGCTCCAAATTTCTTAAGCAGTCATATATTTCATCAGCATAGAAGGCTTTAGCTCAGTCTACAATGTGTACCTGTTGCCTATTGCCTGTTTTGAAAGGATCATAGTCGGGTCAGTAGTGACATTTAGATACAATAGTAGCATGGAGGAATAGGTAAACAGGTAGATCAGTGATGTATTTTGGTTTTCTGTTGCCCTAGGCAAGACTAAAATTGGGCGCCCCCCCCCCAACAAGACTAAAATCAGGAGCCCCCCCCACCACCACCTCAATTTGTCCCATGCCAGCCATCTGGTGCCAAATTATGGTACCTAATTTGGTGCCAAATTATGCTACCTAAAAATCTCCATAGGCAACATTTTAAGAGCCTTTACAAGTTACCAGTTTAGAGTTACACAGGGGGTCCAGTGCTAGAATTTTTACTCTCACTCTGACATTCTTGGCAGTACCTCACATGTGTGGTGCGATCACCATTTACATATGCATGAGGGACCTATGTGCATGTTGAGTGTGAGCACGGGGGAACGCGGATGCTTTAACTTTTGTTTGCTATTTTATTATTTCTTTATTTTTTTAACACTGTACATTTAACTTTTTTTTAATCAACTTTATTTCTATTACAAGCGATGAACAACAACCCTTGTGATAGCATGGGCCATGGCAGTTCCTCTTTATTAGACCCCAAATCTCTCCTCTGGCCTCCCAATGCATGCGATCAGACACAGATCAGTCTGATCGCTTGCTTCACTGGCTGCTAATGGCCAGGTAAACAAACAGTCAAAACAGGAAGTGACAAAATTCTTGTTGCTTTCTGTTTCTGACATCACACAGTGGGAGAAAAAAAATTTGTTCCTCCCGCTGTCCGCCTAGAGCTGGATGCCGCTGGTCACATCCTTACCAGGTTTTCCAACTGCACGGGAGATCCTGGTTAAGGCGGCAGTGGTGGCAGGGGGTGGGTCGCCCTTCAGCCACCTGTAAAAGTAATCCAGAGGCTTGTTAGCCCCCGGATTACTTTTATCTTGTGCAAAATCACTGGGGCTAAAAAATATTATCTTGATCATTGCTGCACTTGCAGCAATGACGAAGATATCACCCTTCCTGTCCAAGGACGTTCATAAATGTACAGCGGACGGGAAGTGGTTAAATGCAGGACACCTTGTTGGTCAGAACTGTCTATCTCTTACAATGTGAGTGATACTGAACAGAGGATAACAGAAGATAAAATGTCTGATCTCTGATGCCTTCACCTTACCTTCTCTTATCCAGTATCACTCACATTGTAAGAGAGAGAGAGACAGTGACCAAAGCATCTCATCTATTTGTCAAGTAAAGCAGCACTTATCTGGGGTCCATGGGGTCCGTGGTGTCTGCTGCTGCAGTGATACCCGACATGCAGCAATGGAGTCTTCTCTCCTGCACCTCCTCTTCACGGTCAGCTGACCTCTAGGCTCCGCCATGGGCTTCCTGCCGGATCTTAATGTCAGTGGGTGCAGCAAGGAATCAGCGCTCAGAGGCACAGAGAGGGTAAGATAGCTGGCTTGCCATGAACTCAGGATGGCATAAGCCGAGCCCACCTTCCCCATCTCGAGAATTGCTGAGCCTGCCCCCCTGCAAAAAAACCCTGCCTCCCGCCTGAGCCCTGGCGAGCTCTCCCGACCTGCCAAGTCCTGGTCCCTTGTCCCTTCTGCCTGGGGGTAGCGCCACCCCCCTGAAAACAAGCGCCCTAGGCACATGCCTTGTTTGCCTCGCGGCAGATACCCCCCTGAGATAGATACAGCATTTGCACACACATAGCTGATTTCCAGTGATGCAACTGAAAACATTAACGTATCTTGTTCTAGACCCCTTTAGCCTAGAATGGCTAAAAACTTAGGATGCATTCAATATACCTGTATGGCTTCCTTATAGACACTTAGGCAATTTATGGCTAGTATTGGTGTGTCTTTTATTGAAGAATATTTGCATTTAAAACCAGTTATAATTCAGATACTAGCAATTTATTATTTATAATTTTTCATGTCTAGGTAGAGACGTAATTACTTCCCAATTGTGCTGCATTTTTGCCTCTTGCACAGCATAGAGGAGATGAAGCTAGGCTGTCAGTTACAGGCCTCACATCCAAGACCTTGATTAGAATTTCGTTCACTCAGAAAATATTTTCCTATCAATACTGTCAATTTGATCCCCTTACCTTTAGAAAAACAAACATTACCAAACACAAAAATTTTTGAACAAAATTCTACTGCTGTTCGGCCAGCTGTTAACACAATCAATGGAGTTAATTGTGAGGGTTTCAGTAAGTTAACAGTTTACATTGCATTTTGAAAATTCCAATTTGTATTTGAAATTCAGATTTTCAACATTGTGATACAGGAAAATTAAAATGGAGTTCCAGTCACACTGTGAAAAAAAAGTCAGCAGCTACAAAAATTGTAGCTGCTGACTTTTAAAAAAAAAACAGCCACTCACCTGTCCCACGATCCCGCAGTGTCCTCCCCGCAGCCCGCTTCACCGGCAGTCTGGTGTTCCAGGTGCCGGCATCTTTATTGTGGGCACCCGGCTGTGACAGCTTGCGACTTAACAGCTGGGTACCCACTGCGCATGTGCGAGTAGCGCTGTACTTCATGAATGGTCCCGTAGTGTTCTGGGACCTGTCATGTGTCCCAGAAGACTACAGGGAGGGAGGGGGGAGGACAACTTCCGCTTACGATCGCCTAGGCGATCACAGCGAAAGTGGGAGCGGGTACCTATCAGTTTTGGGTACCCGCTCCCCAAAGGTGCCAATCCTTAATGGGGAGCGGAACTCTCCCTTTTGGGTTTAGCTCCACTTTAAAATGGTTTCGGGTCCATGTTATTTTGTTTTTTTCTATTTTTTTAAGTTTTAACATTTTCTGTTTCATATAAGTTTTCACAATATACACAGACTTACTTTTAAAGTAAATATTAAGAGCACTGTGGGTTAGCTAAATCAATGGAACAACAGACGTAGATTTCTTAGAGGCTCTAATATCTAACTCAAACTTTTGACTAGCCATTAACCATAAGCATATCCCAAAGGGATAAATCATTGCTCTGATGACATATAAAAGCGATTGTAAAGGTTAAGTTTTGGGGGGGGGGTTTGTTTTTGTTTTTTTTTTATTAAAATAATAAACATGTTATACTTACGTGCTCTGTGCAAATTTCCCCAATCTTCCTCCTCTGGGGTTCCTCTTCAGCACTTTCTGCTCCTCCTCTTCTCTGTCTGTCCCCATGGGGGCAGACACGCAAACTCAATCCAAATCCAGGCTGCAAGCATCTATTGACACACCCAGCATGGCTTGGCCCGGCCTCTGGTCTTTCCTCACAGGATTTGATTTGATTGACAGCAGTAGGAGTCAATGTCTCCCACTGCTGCCAAGTGAGCTCCATGTCCAGTGAGAAGAGAGAGAGAGAGAGCAGCTGGATCGAGATCGGGCTCAGGTAAGTATTTATGGGGCCTGAGGGGGAGCTGAAAATGAGAGGTTTTTTTTTATCTTAATGCAGAGAATGCATTAAGAATAAAATACAATCTTTAGCCTTTAGAACCACTTTAAGTTCTGTCACTAACAGGTTTTTGTGGTGCAACTATGGTAACGTTATGAAAGAATGAAATGGAGGCATCTTTTTGTTTTGGACATTTTTCAGTACAGTAGGGTATAACACCCTCCTAGATAGGCTGCTAGTTAGGTTATGTAATTTTAGTTTTTGTGGCTCTCCAGTGGTCGGTTGAGCAGCCTGTGATTGCTTTGGGCTATTCTGGGTTTCACTGGCTTCAGGTTTGATTGCGTATCCCTGCCTTCTGGAGGATTCTGGAATGCAATGGACTGGCTGAGGCAAATCAGCAGCTGAATATCTGTGTTGTCTCCACTTATCCCTGGCAGAGGGTGCCAAGATGATGGCTGGGTGTGAGCATAAATAGCCTGAAGCTGCCCTGTTTTTTGCCCAGGAGGAGAAGTGCTCAGCCTGGAGGGCTACTGCCCTCTCAGGCAACCCAGCTGACATTTACCAAGAGCTCATCAAGGTCCCAGCTATGCTAAGCTGCAGAGCCTATTTTGCTAAGAAAATCTGAAGCTAAAGAAGGGGAATTTTAGCTTGGATCTGGTCTGGAGACTATGGAAATGTCTGCTTGACTCTCTGAGAGGCATTCAAATTCCCAAGGACTCATGAGCACAGACCTAAGCGCAGGATGTGGGTGACTGTTGCTGCTGCCCTGGTGCACTAATATTAAAGTGTTACTAAACCCACAACAGTAAAATTGGTCTGTATATGCAGTTAAGAATGCTTGTTATACTCATGCTGTGGAACCTAAGGGATTAATCCTCTGTATTGTGTAAAAAGGCTGTTTGATCCTGACTTTTGTGATCCTCCCCTTCTTTCAGTGTCCCCCTCTTATCTCCTGATAAAATATATAATGTGGACATTATCTGCACATGCTCAGTTTGGTGTGTATTGCTCGAAAGGTTTTTTTTCTTCTTGGGAGAGTGTATGTTATCAGCATAGGGCCAATCATCACTTTTCAGACAGAGGTCAGGGGTTCTGCATCCTCCTACAGCAGACAGAAAACTCCTCCTATGAGCTTTAATATGTGCTGAACTGGACACTGATAGAAGTCACAAGACAGCTCTAACTGCTGATGAGAAAAGGTATTTAGCACTTTATATCTACTAAATTAATTTCACTTTTATGTTCTATGTACTGTGGGAGACCAGATATAGTGAATACAGAGTCCTGGGTTTAGTAAAACTTTAAGGCTTGTCTGGCCTGGGTCATTGCTTATGGTGTCCCACTGATGTCTGTTCCCTGAGCTATTGTTGACAGGACTGTTCTAAGAAGTAGCTCTAGAGTGAGAACTTACCTCTTATTACTTTTCAGCATTCTGGAGTATCCTACAGCTCCCTATGCCCTATCCAAGTTACTCAGCAATACATTTTAAAAAGGCAACCCCTAGACGATTCATTGAGTTGGAAGAGTGGATGTTTCCATGTGTGCTTGGCTGCTGTTGCACACATCTAGAAAAAGAACCTGGGACAAATCTTGCAGCCCTTGCAGGAGTTAGGACTACAAGGGTAAAGTACTTCCTGCCTCTTAGGACAGGTTTCAGCACCATGGAAAAGGTTAGAATCACAGTTCATGTTTCATGTCACCATATTTCTTGTCCTTCTGTCATAAGGGCAGGAACTGAGCTGATATTTCCGCAATGGGATCACAGACAGCAGTAGCAACTTGACAGAAATACTTACTCTTCCTAAGGCTAGGTTCACAATTTCCCTGCAGCTATGTTGCTAGTGCATTCATTTGAATGGGCTGCTATATATATATATAAAACACAGGATAAAGGAGTTACTGTTTTCAGCATATGGGAGTGCCAATAGGATTAATGGCATCCCCACGCATCTCCTGAGTGGCAGTGTATTTTTCTGTGTGGGTGGTTGCGGCTGCAGGAGCAGATGTGGTCCCACAGGGGCAACCACCTCCACAATCTAGTCTTAGCCTGTATCCTAACTAAAATAAAACATTTCGGCTGGAGTTGGGCTTTAACCAGTTCCTGCCTGCCTGCCCTCAGTACATTTACTGCAGTCTGGCAGCACGGGCAGGCTGGGTCATGTACATGTACGTCACCAGCCAAGAGGCATGTAGCGTACCCCCTAGGATGATCAGTGTGTCGCTACCACAACCCCTGTGTCTTCAGCTCCCAGTACCCAATTTAAGCAGCCGGGGATCATGTGATCATAATGTCAACAAAGCTGTTGTGAATATATTTAATTAATACCAACTGTGATTCCTATAGTGATGCCGTGATTGGCCCACAGCTATCACGTGGTACCTGGGCCAATCACAGTATCCTGTACCATGGGATAGCTGTGGGCCAATCATAGCACAAAATAGTAATCACAGCTGTTATGAATGTAACCCATTAATGACAGTTCAAAACATTGCTGTTACAGTAATTATCACTGTAACGGCATTCAATGGTGTAAAAAAAAAAAAATCCTTGATACCCCCCCCCCCACTATGGTGACATTGAACTACTCTGATGAAAGTATGTAAAAAAAATAGTACAAAAAGAAAAAAAAAGTTAAAAGAAAAATGTTTCAAAGGTTAAAAAAATGAATAAAAATGTTTAAATTTTTTTAATATACTGTCACCAGTCAGTATCCCTGATCACCGTTATATAATGATGCTATATTGCCCCAGTGACAGTATGTTAAAAAAATGTTTAATTTCTTTATTTACCAAAAAATTGTGACAAAAAAGTATAACTTCAAAAAACTCACCCTGTCTCTTACTAAATACCTCAGACTGTCAGACACTCTGACAAATGTTTAGGCATTCTCATGTTTATTTTTTTGTTTGTATTGGTATGACACAAAAAAGTGGAGAAACAAAAAGCCAAATCTGACCCATTCCACACAAAACCCCAAAAATGGACTGGAAAAAATTATTGGCACCCTCAATTTAATATTTGGTAGCTCACCCCTTGGAAGAAAAAAGTGAAATAAATTGCTTCCTGTAACCATAAATGAATTGCTTACACCTCTCTACCAGAATTTTCTTTTCTTCTTTTGCCAACTGCTCCAGGTCTCTCAGATTGGAAGGGTTCCTTTTCCCAACTGCTAATTTGAGATCTCTCCACGGGTGCTCTATGGGATTGAGATCTGGACTCATTGCTAACCAGTTCAGTACGCTTTGTCTTAAACCATTTCTGGGTGCTTTTTAACGTGTGCTTTGGGTCATTGTCCTGCTGGAAGATCCATGACCTCTGACAAAGACCCAACTTTCTGACACTGGGCCCTACATTGCAACCCAGAATTCTTTGGTAGTCTTCAGATTTCATAGTGCCATGCACACGGTCAAAACATCCAGTACCTGAAGTAGCAAAGCAACCCCAAAACATTAGTGAACCTCCGCCATGTTTGACTGTAGGGACTGTATTGTTTTCTTTAAAGGCATCATTTCTTTTTCTGAAAACAGTAGAATGATGGGCTTTACCAAAAAGCTGTCATTTTGTTTTGGCACATAATCCCCCAAAAGGATTTTGACTTGCTCGGGTAATTTTAGGCAAACTGCAATCTGGCTTTGTTGTTTCTGTGTCAGCAGTGGGGTCTTCAACATTTGTAATTGCAACAATTTTCTTGGTGAAGTGGTGCATTATCTGACAGAAATGCAGAGGTACCAATATTTTTGGCCATGACTGTATGTGCAGTATAGACCAATGTAGATAATTTCTTATATATCTGCAGGCTTTGGCATAATTCACCAATATTACCCCCAAATCTGAAATGTCAGTAATTCTAATATTTATTACTTCAATAAACAAGTACGGTAAATATAAATCATGCATTTTAATTTCTGTGAGCCTAGCATCATGCTATATATAGTTTTTAAGCAACTTTGGTTTTTTTTACCCTTTCTTACCTGAGGATCCTGCCAATAACTTGCTGTTAGTGTCTGACAACGTTAAGCCATTGCCTCTAATTTAGGAACAGTGTTGTCAGCCTCCTGTAAGAGCTCCTTTAGTTGGATGTTGGGCTGCCTATCTGGTAAACCTGATAGGCAGCCCAGTGATCAATTGAAGAAGTGTAAACAGCAGGCTGACAACACAATTCTAATTGCAAGGCAGCAGCCTAATGTTGTCAGTCTGTGCTGGCAGGATCTCCAGGTAAGAAACTTTGCAACATATTTGAAAACAATATTTGCTTAGGAAAACTGTATACAGTAAGGCATGGTGCCAAACATACCGAAAAATAGATTTGGGGTTTACATATGCTTTAACATAAGTTACCAGATGTCCTGTTTTATATGGAAACATGGGAAATTATGCTTGGAAATCTCATTTTCTGAGGTCACAGCGCTGCAGGGTTTCCTGTTTTCTGTGCAGTATACCCATAACTGTTTATTCATCTAATATTTTCTAAAAAAATTGAACCAGAAAGGTTTAGAAAAGATAAACTATGGAAGACTGTATGCCTTCTTTTTTTTTTATATAAAACATTTATATAAAGGACTCCGGAAATACTCTGATGTTAATGTTTATGTAGAATATCAGTATTGTCCTATTCAGTGTCCTTGAACAATTGAAAAGCGCCTATATTTAATCAGACTACATCACAAGCTCATCTAAGTTCCACTGACACTTCTAAACCTTTACAAATGCCAAGCGAGGTGAAGAAAATTGATCATGCAGGAAAGGGGAAGGAAATGAAAAGTCATCTGCTTTTTAAGACCTACATTAATTTTCAAATTCTTTTATAGACATGATGATGGAACAGCTCACTTGTAATGTGAAGTGTGTCTTCAATGCCTGGTGGGCTTTCACACTATTACCAGCCCTAAGCCACACCAGGGATTTTTAATCGCACAGCAGACTTAGATTAACCTTTTGTTGATAGTCTTCTTGTTTACAACATGGTCATTTCAATGTACTGTAAACTTAGAAATTTGTGATTAAGGTATTGCTCTCAAGACATTGTTTTAAACAATAGCACAAGCTGTTGAGTATGTTACATTATCATAGTGCAAGAGTTATTACTACCATATAGGCAATATTTTGTTATTGATACAGTTTTATTGTTTGTTTTAGAGCAGTTCATGTGATGATTAAAGATTAAAATGCACTAAGGTGCAAGTGGCATTAGTCAAGCAGACATGTGGTCATCCTAAACAATAAAAGCTGGTGCCATTGGAGAACTGCACATATAGTATGTTTATCTATCTTTTACAACATCCTAGGAACCCATAAATCCAGGGCCCTAAACTTGTCATGGATGCTTTCTGCTCACAGGTTGAGTCTCATTCTCAGATTCTTTCTTTGCTCAGTACTGAGTATCTCTAATAAAAAAAAAAACAGCCCCTTTCCAAGCATCCTCAATACACTATGCTGAGCCATCCACTGCCACAAGTACTTACCTATTTCCCTAACAGTAACATACTACAATTTCTACATTAGGTAACAGTCTAGTGCAAGGCTGACCACTCTTGCGCACTTACATTCCATAGACTTGAATGAAACATACTCGTACTGCAGGAGCAACATCCCATTTAAGTTTGCACAATGTTCATACTGAGATCTAGACAAAGTAGGAGGGCATTGAAGGAGGTAAGTAAGCATCTGTGTGGGGGTAGCAGGTGCTTACTTACCTCCTTCAACAGCCCACTCAAGAGGTCTGATTTATTTTCTATTATTTTGATTTACATGCTTGTCCCAGGTTAGGGACCTATGCTGGGTATAGACGTCAAATTTTGAGCATTCAGTCCACAATAATAAGGGTAATAATAAGAGGCCTGAGAGAAAAACACTTGTTTCCCTTATCTACACTAAATGTAAGGGATTTCCGGCAAGAAGAATCACGATCGGGAACGCGCATGCGCATAGGAATTCCCGCAGAAGAATTGCCAGTTGTGCGCATGCGCGCAGGAATGCGCGATCGCGCACGTGCACACGCACAGCGAAGATTGGCGCCAGACGGCCAATTTAAGGAGTGCCTCTGCTCAGGTTCAGTGCTGACTGGTCTTCAGCTCCCCCTCGTGTCCTGCTTGTTCCTGTACGATTCCTCTGTTACCAACGCGGCTTGTTCCTGACCCAACTTCGATTACTCTCCTGTTACTGGTTCCTGACTTCGGCACTGCTCCTGACCTTGGCTTTTCCTTCTGATTCTGTACTACGCTGCCCAACTGTTGATGACCCTGGCTATTCCATGACACTGCTCCAGTCTCTTGTCCTCACTACCTACCTTGCTCTGCTGCACGTCTGGCAATCCACAGAACTTGCTCTGTCTATTATTACGGTGTCCAAATCAGAGGATCATCTGCCTTCCAAGGTCATCACCTGCAAGAGCTGCAAGCCATGAAGGTCCTCATTCAGGTCCTTATTTAGGTATTTCCCGCCATGGGGTGACAACTGTCGCTCAGTGTGCTCCTGCGTTTTCATCCGGTCTCCCCGATGGAGACTACAACTAGCTACCAATGTCACTCATAGGAAGCTGGACTAGAGCAATGGTTTGCAGCAACATGCACATTAGGATGTTTCAAATCGTGGGCAGAATCACCGCAATTCTGCCCGCAATGTGAAAGTGCGTTGTGACAATGTGAAAACGCGCGATCGCCTTTGGAAGTGCCATTCATCTCAATGGAACCTGAAAACACGGGGCATTGTTGCCACAATCTCATTTTTCCGCGCAACAAATGTGGCCAAAATGGTTCTGGAACCTTCCGTTTCATCTTCCCCACTCACACCAATAGTTTCAGCTTTCCCACTGACATCAATGCATTTAAATGACCCAGGGAAATTTTTCCCAAACACCTAGTGATGAACACCATATACCATTTTCTGCCCTATACCATTATTTACTATGTTCAGTGAGTAAATAAAGCTCAGACACAGAGAATATATTAGTGTTGTACCCAGGCCAAAACAACATTTTCTCAGCTTTGATGGTGATATAATTGGTATATTATGACTTTTTCTAGTTTAATATTCTCATATTTTAATTTCAACGCAAAAACATTATTGACTTAATTTTTTATTTTATTTTAAATGAAACTATTCCTGCAACTATTTTAATGAAAAAGCAGCCGTCTGTCTATAAATTTGTGCATTTTTAACACATTTGGTACTACTGACAATAAGTAGAGTGGAAGTAAGTACTATTCAAATCAGGCCATATTTCCCATTAATTTGGGCATTAATTGTCTCCTAGCAAGCATGAGGAATGGATCTGAAACATTAATCATTCTGTGCGTTCACCATTTGTCATTCCCATATCACACATTTTTCAAATGCAATGCAGGAAATGCAGCTCTGAATTGTAAAACTATGCAGTGAATCAAGAGTTAAGATAAGTCTATTATTGCATTTTGTCACTTTGTCAACAATCTAATGACCATCAATAATAGTTGAATAAGAATTGATGGAGAGAGAGATTTAATTAACCCTTGTGTCAGCAGCTCAGTATTGCTGCCTGTTTGTGTGGTAATGGAGCGACTCTGTAAAACGTCTCCTGAGCATACGCCGTCTTAGAAAGCTCCGAGAGAAAAAAACTGTTTTATTCATCAGCAAGCCCTTCCACTGCCATTCCAATAACTTCATGTGAAGGCAACCAAATCTCTGGTCCAAAGCTATCACACACCAAATCATCCAGCAACAAGATTTATAAGTTGTGTCATAGTATCTATTAACACAGCATTCCAGGGCCTCTTTGTAAATTATACACAGTTTATCCATAAATGTTCCCTCAAACGGAGACCCGGCAATGGCCTCTTTATAATGCTGTTGGGTATTCAGGAATTCATATTATGTAAAGAAAAATTTGCCCCTAAAGTGTTTTATTCAGTGACAAAAGAAATTGAAGGGAGAGAGAATTTATTAATCATGCAATCATGCAATAGAACAAAAGAAGTAAAAACTGTATCATGGCCAACATGCCCTTCTAGGTATATAATTTACATCTAGCTTTAAGACTATATCCTTATTTTTCTCTGGAAGACTATTAAAAAGTCTAGCTGTTGCCTCAGTACAATATATCTAATCTTGCTTACAAGCCTTCAGTGACCAAAATGGGTTTTTTTTTGGATAGTGTGAAAGGGTCAGATTGGGGGTAATTAACCTTGTTACTGTTACATTCCTCTCTGGCATTTCCAATATATCCCCATGCCCCCTATAGCTATACCATCAAAATTACCATCATCAGCATCCTTTCCCCCTGGGCTGTGATGTGCTAGAGCTGCTTCTTTAGGCATGCCTGTAGGCAGGTACCTATTGGGAGTGTGACACTTTGTTTTTGTTACAATATGGTTTTGTAAGGGTTAAAGTTGTCTTTTTACTAGCAAGCTACCCAAGGGCTAGGAAAGGGTTGCCTGTTGTCTGCTCGCAGGAAATCATAATGCTGCCCCCTTTTGATGGGATATAAATTCAAGGGGGGCTACATGCTGTAGCTTGTAGCACTGTTATGAACACGTGGCCTCCCTTTTATGGGTACCCAACTGGGGTACCGGAGGCAGACTCACCGCAAATGGACTTATGCTCTATGGACCATGACATTACACAAGGTATGAGTTGGGCAACCTGAGTTAGGAGGAGTTGGGATCATGTCTAAATAAATCCTGAGAGATTGTTCAGTTTGACTGTAACTTGCACAACTTTCAGTAAACGTTTTAATGCCTTGAGTAACTGGAGGAGTGTGCAAACACAGTCAGCCAGTGGAAGGTCATGATGAACTGGCAGGGATGGCAGAGCGGTCTGATAGTGAGGGAGGTGTTTGAGCTTAACTCTCTCCCTAGCAAATTGTGCCCCATATATGGAACTGGCCAGTGATGGAGGTTTTTGAGCTTAGCTCTCTCCCTAGCAAATTGTACCACATACATGGAAATGACCAGTGAGGGAGGTTTTTGAGGTTAGCTCTCTCCCTAGCAAATTGCACCCCATACATGGAACTGACCACTGGCTTCGCAATGGCAACCCCACCTATGCTCCAGGGGACCCGTGCACCCTCCCTGTCCCATTATATTTTGCGAAGGGGGGGAGTTATAGGTTCTAATCCCCAGTATGGCTTGGCCTGCAGCAGCTAAAAGCCATGTTCTCCTCCTTTCCCTCCCATTCCTTTCATTTGCTTCACATATATAGCCATACAGGTGATCAGTTCCTGTAAATCCCCCACTACCACCACCACCACACTGTTCACCCTCTCTTTGCCTATCGTCTTCCCCTTGCTTCCAGCCTCCTTCTCCATTACCTGCAGTGCTGCAGGCTTCCCTCCTCTCCCACCAGCTGCTGCAGGGGATCCTTTCATGATGGAGAGTGGGGGAAGGGGCCGGAAAATATGTAATTTATCAGCTCCTTCTTTTTCTGAATAAACACATTGAGCGGTCAGTACCAATCACTCATTGCTTTCATTAATTTATTAATGTACAGGAAGGCTGTGCAGACCTCTTCCTGTTCATTCATTCTGTGCAGCTAAGGCTAAAGAAAAGAACTGGGGAATGTGTTGCCTCAGTCCATTTCTCTGTCTCAAAAATTATATTTCAGCAAAGATTACCCCCAAAAGCATTGTGAAAAAAGTGTAAAAAATAAAAAAAAATTGCTACAGCTAATATAACTGTAAAAAAACAAATTAAAGGCTCTTTTATACGAGTTCTCTGGCCTATCCAGTGTGAATGAAGTGAATGTGAATGGGTGAAAATGTACATTTTATATATATATAGGAATGATGAACTTCTGGACCTTTTGTCAGCATCTTAAGGATTTTCTGACCTGCTCCTCTGTCCACCATTTCTGTCCCCGTCATCTTGGGGGCAGTGCGTTGCTTACTTTATGGGTGGACAGTACTTAAAATACTGTACATTGTCAGTTTAGGAACCTTCTGCTTGAGTCCTAAAGACTAAAAGAGGAATTTACTAAAACTGGAGCAGACAGAATTTAGAACACTTGTGCATAACCAATCAGCTTCTATCATTAATTTTCAAAGCTTAACTGAACAAGCTGAAGTTAGAAGCTGATTGGTTACAATGTATAGCTGCTCCACTTTCTGTCTGTTGGACAATTATTGATTAAGAGTGGTTTTGTCTGGTGATGGTAAAAGTTAATGGTTAATTTTTAGTTAATACATTTATTCAAATAGTTAAAAATGTATTCAAACCCAATAAATGAGTCTCACCTACATTTTTACCAAAACATACAGCCATGGTGCTGTGCCCTGCCACAGTGTAAAAAGAGTTTATGACCCAGGCAAGTTGAGGGGCATCAGGGGGCTTTTGTCATTCAGAGGAAACTGGCTTTTCAGTTTTTTCTTCATTTAGTAAAATCCATTTTGGTACCTGAAACCCAGAGATTTCATAATGATCTGGGAGGGATGAACTCTCTAATTCTGGATCTGTGTTTTGTGAATAACCGACACATTAATTGTGCAGGTGTGTGCTGGGCTTTTTGTAAAGTCAGGACTAGGTTTCTGGGCTCCAACCCAGCAAACAGAGGAAGTATTTGCCATGGAGTCAGCAGGGCTCCACCTGGGAGAATCAGATGAAAGCCATGGCGGCAGGGGGCTGCTAAGTGTATGAACCCAAACTTGTGTGTGAAGTCTGCCTTTAAGAGACAGACAAGGGCCTAAAGAGTAAGGCCAGAGAAGTAGTGCTGAGTGTGTATGCCAGAAGTCTGAATGTCATTTGTTTGTTTTAATGAAAGAGCAGTGTTTTATACCCCTGTGAAAGAAGCTCGTGTTGTTTGTTTTCTGAATTTTTAAAATAAAATTGGGCAAGAAAATCCCTTTAAAAAGCAAGTGGCAGTGTCCTTAAAGTTCTACTATTTGAAGCCAGTTCTCACAATACCCACAGTATGTTTTATAGTATGTTGGCTGCAGTGGTGTATTTAGGTTTTGTGCTGCCCTAGGCAACACAAAAATCATCTGCCCCCACGGACACCGACCAACACCATCCCCCCCTTCCCCCTTCCGCGGAGAGAGCCTGACATTGACCGACAACACCCCTGCCCTCCACCTGTGAGAGCCTTCCACTACCCCCTTCCCCAGTGATAGACACCCATCTCCACAGCTCTGGACATCCCCGGGAATGAGAGTCAGGCTCTAAATACACCATCAAGCAGCCTGCAGCCTCTCTCGGACCCCACCTGGTTCCCATGGCATGCATGTCTCTTCTTCCATCCCTTCTTCTAGGGGGAGGTGCTGCCCCCCTGAAAAATGCCACCCTAGGTAAGTTCCTTGTTTGCCTTGTGGTAAATACGCCCCTGGTTGGCTGATAACAGGTGACTGGTGAAGTGGTCATGTTACTCTCCCCCCCAAACAACCACAGCTCCCCTCATTACAATTTGACCATAATAACAAATGACACACACTTTTTTGAGACTGAAATTGTATATTTTTTATTTGAATATATACAATATATATCGGTCAGAGCTCAATAAGATGATATAGTCATTGATCTCAAAAACTATACAAATTCTAAAAAAATCCTTTTGGCTGAACTGAGATTTTACAAACAAAATTTGCTTGATTCTACCAAAAAAACACAAAGTTATTTATGCCTGAAGCCAATACTGCCCCCAACTGTTTATTCTTGTTCTGGAGCTTGCCAAGGTTTCAACTGTTCCAAAAAAACAACTTTCAATAACTGTTAAAAAGCATAAGTTACATATCTAAGAAGACATTTTTGTTTCTTTTGCTGTTAATGGGACTGATAAGCTGACAGTTTTTGCATTCTACCCCTCATCAATAACCTCCAATCTGCACCACTCTGTCAGCCTTTTTACTTCTGTTACCTCTGGCAGGAATCTCCTGCCAGGTCTCCCCATTGTACCTGCTGGTCTGTATGTTCCTGCCCACCAGAAGGACACACTGTGATCCTAGACATTTAGATCCTAAGAAGTAAACCAAATATAAGAATGACAGCATTGATACTTTCAAAAACAAATTGGCAACAATTGTAACCATTGTCACCAGGACTGATAGTGACGGTACATCCAAAATTTTGAGCTGTCACCAGAACTGGAATAGAGAGGTAATCATCTAATGAGTGCTCCTTGATAACCGACAACTACATCAAAGGGGTCTTCCTTACTTTGATGAGATTTCCTCTTGCTTTCTGTGTCTTTGGAGCAGGAGCAGGGTAGTGAGGTGACTTTTTTAAAATAGAGAGCATTAGAAACAGAATAGGTTAAAGAAGGTACATCAGTTTATTATTAGAGAGGCTTATTAAAAGTGCTAGAAAAAAAAGACTCTGCTAATCTGACAACACACTGCGTACCAAAATCACAGAAAATTGATGTCAGAAATAGACCAAGTGGTCTATCAACTTTGCCTTTTTTTAGCATTGTCTAGAAATAGACCTATGTTTATTCCAAGAATGTGTATGTACGATTGACTCACTACCTCTGCTATCCTTTGAAAAACTTTCCTCCTGCTAGTGTGAGTTTCATATCCAGTATACTGCAGTCCTGAACCTTGTTTGCTTCCTTAAACTGCCTATGCAGATAATGGGTGCCTGCAGATAAAAACAAACTGTGCAGCTTTGACCAAAATTGAATAATGCTAAAGCTATAGCTGTAGGCCATTTACGTACCTCCTAAAGCCTAATTGAAAACCCCAAGAAATCTCATCATTCTGTCCTGCCTTGTCCTGCTGAGCTCAAAGCTACTGCATCAAAGGAGAGAAAGCGCATGTAAGGGGGTTTTAATCAGAGAAAGAGTTCACTGCTGAGGATGGAGGTAGTTCACTCCTGATGATGGATGATGAAGGATGATGGAGGAGCTGGTAGTTTTTTAGTGACATCCTAGCAATAAGGCAGGATGTGATGATGCGATCTCTGGGAGTTTTTCTGTCATGTTTAGCCCTGGTTCACACCAAATGCGATTTCAAAGTGGTGCAATTTGGTCCCATTTAAAGCGCAACTTCAAAGTAACGTTGATATAGACACAGGAGTGATTTTAGTGCCATTTACCTTACAGTCTATGAGAGTTAAATCCCACTGAAGTGGTGAAAAAGTAATGCAGGACCTATTTTTCAAATTGTGCTACTTGAAATTGCACCTATTAAGACAGTGCCATAGAAATACATTATATACGATTTGTGTATACGACTCTGTGACAGGTGCAATTTGTAAATCGCATGACGCAACTGAAGTGGCAGTGGTGTGAACCAGGGCTTAAGGAGCTAGGTACAACGTAAATGGTTTGCACCTATAATAAGGGCATTATTCAAGTTTGTTCAAAGCTGCACAGTTTGTTTATATTTTTATCTACAGGCACCCCTTACCTGCATAGGAGTTTTTTGGTAAAAGTGAACTATGGCTTTAAAGTCCATCTCCATGGCACTGTCTCCAATAGAAAAATATGAGACACTGGATGTAATGTAAAGCTGTAGGACCAGGTAAGTGCTGAGAGCTTTCGGCTGTGGACACAAACACTTGATCCTTTTATAGTAGAGACAATTCACCACACAAGGAGTATTTCTGTGATTGGTGGCCATAATGAAAGGTAGGTGGTTTATTGTAACATACCTTTTAATGTATATTTTCTAAAAAAGTGAATGAAGGGGATGAATTGCAAATGATGAAGTACTTTGAGTTTAACCACTTGATTCCAAGCCACCAAATTAAAAAGGTGTTGCTATAGCAGCTGTTTGTTCCTAGCACTGTTTTGTATCTGAATGATAGATATATATATCTCAAAATTTCAAGTCCTAAGCTACTAACCTTGGTACCGCAATCTGTGAGCACGGAGTCCTTGGCAGCGCTGGAAAGGCTGAGGGAGGGGAAGAGGCAGAGTTGCAGAGGAGGATACAAAGCATATCACTGGGGGCTAAAGAGAAGAGGATAATTGTGCAGAGTACCGGGATATGGAGCGCTGCCATCTGTCTACACAGACAGTAAGACATTTGAATGGTGTAAACATTTCAAAGATGCCCTACGTCCGTCAGTGACAATCCCAGACGTGGTGCCTCCCAGCCCACAGCAATTCTTGATCCAGGATAATCGACGCATAACCTGTCATGAAATTGCACAAGAGATTAATCTTTCTGTGAGAACGGTGAACACAATGATGACAAAGTGACGCAGGCTCTCCTAGGATGGTTCAGGCATGCTGACAAATCTTTCTACGCCGAAACATGCGTTAGTTAAATGTTGGGATAAGTGTATAAATGTAGCAGGGAAGTTTGTTGAAATATAAATGCAGTTTCTATTCCTTGAAATTTGTTCTTTTATTATATAAACTCAAAAGTCCTGGTTTGACTTGAATGCCCCTTGTACATATACTGTATATACACATATATCCTGTAGATCAGGGCTTAAAAAAGCTGCTCGCCAAATGCGAGGAGAAATTCTCGAGCACAGATGTTGTTCCTGTTCCAACATGACTGCGCACCAGTGCACAAAGCAAGGTCCATAAAGACATGGATGAGCGAGTTTGGGGTGGAGGAATTTAACTGACCTGCACAGAGTCCTGACCTCAACCTGATAGAACACCTTTGGGATAAATTAGAGAGGAGACTGCGAGCCAGGCCTTCTTGTCCGACATCAGTGCCTGACCTCACAAATGCGCTTCTGGAAGAATGGTCAAACATTTCCATAGACACACTCCTAAACCTTGTGGACAGCCTTCCCAGAAGAGTTGAAGCTGTTATAGCTGCAAAGGGTGGGCCAACTCAATATTGAACCCTACGGACTAAGACTGGGATGCCATTAAAGTTCAAGTGCGTGTAAAAGCAGGCGTCCCAATACTTTTGGCAATATAGTGTATATCCAGAAACAAATAAAATTATTACCAACCCAGATTCATACATTGGTCACAGCAATGACATTGGATGATACACTTTTCAAGCATCAACTGCTCACATAATTGAACACAATGTCATTTGAATTTTTAGTTTTTAAAAACCTGGTAAAAATTCACCATCGTGCTATTTTGTGCTTTTGTAAACCCAACTTAATCCTATTTTATTGTTACACTAACAATTTAGGCAAATATATTTTTTCCTCCTCTGTGCATCACAGTGTAGCAATAAAAGGGAATACTGTACTCCTAAAGTAAAACTCATTTGTTGAGTTTGATATTTACTATTCTGCTACATTACATAAAAGTTGCACTGATATTTTAATCTGTAGACTTTGTTAATTATATTTTGGGTAAATATGTTGTGTGTGCTAATTCTGTAAATGTTGTGTTGTGAAAAATTACAGTAAAATGCAGTTTTACTAATTCATTACTGTTGATTCCCAATAAAAACAATGAGAATCAAAATATATATGCCAGATTTGCTACAAAATTGATGCCCTATCTGTCCCCCAAAAAATTATGTATAATACAAAACCTAAAGGATATGTGTGGAAGTAAGAAAACACCAAAATAAAAAAAAAAACAGTATAGGACTCAAGAAAGAAAAAGGCATGGGAATGACTGCCGCTCTGTGAAAATGAAACTGAGGTGGGCTCTCCTAAATAAAACACTGAATAAATACCAAGCACTCCTTACAATGAAACCTTATTATTCAGTTTCCTTTAATAAATGAATACAACATGTCACATTTCACCTTCTTCCAGCTTTGACTTCCTTTGCAAATCTCTGCATTAAGTTGCATGAAATCTCAGGCCACAAAGGAAACAGATGCTGGAAGACTTCCCTCTATCAGGTGCTGCTATCAAAAGTCTGAACTGTAAGCAGATAGCTATAGACCGTGCAGCTACTGTAACTGACTGCAGATCCCATTCTCACTAAGGTTTGAGTATCTCCATTCAGGCCACCAGCACAACATAAATAATTTGTACTGACCCAGGAGGAAAATGTCCCCCTGCTACCTACACAAGTCCTCCCCGGTCCGAGACACTGAATGTAACATAAATTATAAGCTACTGCATAAAACAGAGTGTTGTGCTTTTGATGAATTATTAATAATTCATCCAGCAGTACCTCCAAAAATAATAAGTCATGCCAGGTAACACCTGGACAATTACTTCAGCCAGCTAAAGGTGCTTGCAAATATTACAATAATTTATAAAATAATTTAACTTGACTTAAATAATAATTCTGAGTAATTTAGAGCTAACCAAAATGCTTTAAAACACAGATTAGATCAGTGTAATTATATACTACAGATTATGAAATAAATTATTTATTTACAATAAGTCTCATACAAACACAAAATGTAATAGCTCTACTGTGATGTACATAGACACCATGATAATTTGCATAAACTTTACAAAATGTTCTGTATCACTAGTTTACGTATAGATATATATATAGGGTGAATAAAATCCATAAATAATTTCTCCCCATAGACAAAATAACCATTAACCTCCCTAACGGTATTCCCGAGTGTAGCTCGGGGTAAAATGTCAGTGCCAAAAGCGGTAACCCCGAGCTTTACTCGGGCTTACCATGCCGCGCTGCATAGGGAGTCCCTGCAGCACTTACCTTGTCCTTCGCTCCCGCGATGTGTCCCCTGCAGCATCCCCGGCCATCTCCTCCGGCCGATGCCGGCATCCGGCTTCTGTGTTCTGGTCCCTTTTTTTTTTCTGGTCATTTTTTTCAAAACACATTTTTCATAGTAAAACATTGCTGTTTCAACCTATTTCACATACATATTGTCCCTAGTGCTTTGTCCTGTGCCCTGCCTGCGTTTTGTCTGCCTGGAAACTGAGAAATGTCCATGGCGTCCAAAAAGCGTCCCTTTAGGTCAAAAGCGGGTTTAGATCAGCTAGAGAACAGCGATAGTAAATTAGAACCACTTGCAGAATTGAGTGATAATGATTCGTGGGGAAATTCGTCATCAGACACTGAAAACGATTTTGCGACTTTGCTCAGCAATGTGCGAACTTGGCGCTCTATTTCAAATTTCAGTGTTTTCGGTTTGATTATATTATTGAATTAAATGTATTATTATTATATTATTATTTTTTATGATTATTTATTAAATTATAATTTATGATTTCGTGTTTCAAATTTTATCATACCCGGGATGTTTAATTGACTCTTGTTCGGACAGATTTCAGTGAGTTATTCCTAAAAATTACAGCCTACAATAAAAAAACTACTTATTTCCATGCAAAATAATGGTACCGCTTTCAGCACCAAAAATCTGAAATAATCAGACCGCTAGGGAGGTTAATATCTAACTATCAGACAATATTCTGTGTTTTACGTAATTTCAGCGGTTATTCCCTTGCAGAAGGAATAAACATTAAAATCCACAAAACCATATGCCAATATGGCTAAAAAAAAAATAGGAATAATAATACAACTAAACTATATAAAGGTGGGTGGTTATTTTATCGTAAGGAGACAAGTGGGTTACCACAAAATGCCAAAAAACGTATTAATTTGGTCAGGCCAAATTACCGAAATAGAGATTATAGTTACCCTCCAATTCTCAGGTAAATCAAAAGATGGCTATGGGTGGAGTTGAGCTCTTCCAAAATGGCCTTTGAACAGGCTAGAGTTGTGTGCCAAATGTGCAGTAAGATGGATGGTCAGATGGAAGTTGTGTCCTGATGGAATGTTGTGATCGAATGGATAGGGTCTTATCTTGTGAAGGTGATCTGTGTCAGTGAATGTCATGATATGATTCCCTCTGTCTTCCTTTCCCTTTTATCTATTGGAACACAATACATTCATAAAATTTGAATATACCAGCCTAAGAAGTAGGTGTTACCTTCTCTTGATTGGTGACATTGTCTCAAACGCCACCCATTGTTTGTTTTAGTATTACCCCCATTTTGCCACTGACTGTCACTCTAAAATAATTCCTGACTATTTTGAGTTTCCTTGAAATTGAAGTAACTAATTTTTTATAGGAAAAGATTAATATTTCTCTATAACAAATTGGACTTTGTGACAACTGTATAACTGTCTTGGAGGGTAAATTCTTTATGTACATTTAGAACAGAAGTAAACTCCACTCCATCGGCCTCCGTGACTCTGCTCTCTCCTGCTTCTCCTCTTACCTTTCTCAGCGCACTTTCAGTGTCACATACAACTGCTCCTCCTCCGCTCCGCTTCCTCTTTCTGTTGGGGTACCCCAAGGTTCTGTCTTTGGGCCCCTCCTTTTCTCTCTCTATACCTCCTCCCTGGGCCAACTGATAACCTCCCATGGCTTCCAATACCATCTCTATGCTGATGACACCCAGATCTATCTCTCCACTCCCCAGCTCATCCCCTCAATCTCCTCACGTATCACAAATCTACTAAGCGACATATCAGCATGGATGTCATATCACTACCTTAAACTCAATCTCTCAAAAACTGAGCTTGTAATATTTCCTCCTCCCCGATCCCCCACTCATGACTTTACCATTAAGATCAACAGCAGGTGTAATCCTAGACTCTGACCTCTCCTTTGGGCCCCACATCCACTCACTGGCTAAATCCTGCTGCTTCAACCTCCGGAACATTTCCAAAATCCGCCCCTTCCTGACCAATGACACCACAAAACAACTTATCCACGCCTTGGTTAGATCCCGCCTCGATTACTGCAACTCCCTCCTCACTGGTCTACCGTTACACAGGCTATCCCCCCTTTAGTCTATTATGAATGCTGCTGTTAGACTCATACACCTTACCAACTGATCAGCGACTGCTGCCCCTCTCTGCCAATCCCTCCACTGGCTTCCACTAACTTAGTGTATAAAATTCAAAATGCTAACCACAGCTTACAAAGCCATCCACAACACTGCCCCTAGTTACATCACCAACCTCATCCACAGATACTGCCCAAATCGCCCACTGCGCTCCCATGATATCCTCCTCTCTAGCTCCCTCATCACCTCCTCCCACGCTCGCCTCCAGGACTTCTCCAGAGCCTCTCCCATCCTCTGGAACTCCCTACCACAGCATGTCTGGTCAGCCCCCACCCTATCTGCCTTTAGGCGATCTTTGAAAACTCACTTCTTCAGGGAAGCCTACCCCACCTCCACCTAAGAGCTGTACTTGAATCACCTTCGCTAGATCATCCCCCGCAGTTATCACCTTTTGTATCACCTCCCCCTTCCTTTAGATTGTAAGCTCCACGAGCAGGGCCCTCCTATTCCTTCTGTACTGAAATGTATTGTAATTGTACTGTCTCCCTTATATTGTAAAGTGCTGTGCAAACTGTTGGTGCTATATAAATCCTGTATAATAATAATATATAGATATACATATATCCGTATCTCTGTATAAACCTAATAATTCACGCACTTCACTACTGATTGGTTAGAGATATAACATTACACATACATTATTTCTACAATAAGATAACTTTTAACACACTAAATATAATAGGATTACATATAACAATCAGTGTTAATATGCAGTATTCCTTTCTTACAATGGGGTCTTGTGTCAGGATAAACTCTTTTATAGATATCTTGTGACATTGGGGTTAATTTTCTAAAACTGGAGAGTGCAAAATCTGGTGCAGCTGTGCATAGAAGCCCATCAGCTTCTAACTTCAGCTTGTTCAATTAAGCTTCAACAAAAAATGCTGGAAGCTGATTGGTTTCTATGCAGACCTGCACCAGATTTTGCACTCTCCAGCTTTAGTAAATCAACCCTATTGTATTATAATTTTAAAATCGTATATTTTTAAACATGTCCATGATATTTAGAATGGTTTTGTCCAGAAAAAGAATTGAGTTATGATGATAGTTTTAAACATATATAGTTCAAAGGTTTAACTTCTCAGAGCTCTTTTTAATGAGAGGTTTTTGTTTTACCTTATCCAGAGCTAAATAATTGAATCCTCGGTCTATATGCAAGATGTCTCCACAGTTTAAACTTATGGGGCCTGGAAGGCTGGTAAATATTGTTCATTTGCTCCAGATGCAGTAGATAGGATCGAAACCCAATGTTCCTGCTCTGAGGTGTCCTTACTTTCCTTCTTGCTTTTCCTTGTTTACAAAAAAAAACCTATCTCAGTTGGGAATGAGATCGTATCCTATTTGATCTGAGACCTGAAATTGACTCTGAATTTTTGGGCCTCTTAAATTTAAAACAATTAAAGTCTGAGTTGGAGAGACAATAAAATATAATTTCTTCTCAAAGAAATTCTGACAAGAGGTATTACATGTAATTCAGGGGTCCAGCATGCAATACAGAGGCATTAGGCACTAAATGTAGTTGAGGTGCTTAGTAGAGATGAGCGAATCGAACATGACGAAGTGGAATTTGTTTCGACGATTAGGAAATATTCGATTCGCGCCGAATCCGAAAATTAGCAAACTTCGGATGCACGAATCGAATTTTCCCAAAAATGGCGGCGACATGTGTGGCGACGGAGCGGGGATCTCTGGGAAGGCGCGCAGACAAGGCGCGCTGACCCATAATGCATTCATTCATGACATGTGATCGCATTAGCCAATCAGCAGCCAGCCAGCCAGCCAGCACTGTGTAATGGTGGAGCTATAAATCGCGGCCATCTTAGAATTCTCCATTAGCCTCCGGTCATTCAAGAGAGACAGACCTCTGTGTATTAGGGACAGAGTTAGGGCCACAGAGACTTTAGGGCCACAGAATCGTTACTTAGGGACACAGAATCGTTACTTAGGGACACAGAATCGTTACTCAGGGACACAGAATTGTTACTCAGGGACACAGAATTGTTACTCAGGGACAGACACAGAATTGTTACTCAGGGACACAGAATTGTTACTGAGGGACACAGAATCGTTACTCAGGGACACAGAATCGTTACTCAGGGACACAGAATTGTTACTCAGGGACACAGAATTGTTACTCAGGGACAGACACAGAATTGTTACTCAGGGACACAGAATTGTTACTGAGGGACACAGAATCGTTACTGAGGGACACAGAATTGTTACTCAGGGACACAGAATTGTTACTCAGGGACACAGAATTGTTACTCAGGGACAGACACAGAATTGTTACTCAGGGACACAGAATTGTTACTCAGGGACACAGAATTGTTACTGAGGGACACAGAATCGTTACTCAGGGACACAGAATTGTTACTCAGGGACACAGAATTGTTACTCAGGGACAGACACAGAATTGTTACTCAGGGACACAGAATTGTTACTCAGGGACACAGAATTGTTACTCAGGGACACAGAATCGTTACTGAGGGACACAGAATCGTTACTGAGGGACACAGAATTGTTACTCAGGGACACAGAATTGTTACTCAGGGACACAGAATCGTTACTGAGGGACACAGAATAGTTACTGAGGGACACAGAATCGTTACTCAGGGACACAGAATTGTTACTCAGGGACACAGAATTGTTACTCAGGGACAGACACAGAATTGTTACTCAGGGACACAGAATTGTTACTCAGGGACACAGAATTGTTACTGAGAGACACAGAATCGTTACTCAGGGACACAGAATCGTTACTCAGGGACACAGAATCGTTACTCAGGGACACAGAATCGTTACTGAGGGACACAGAATCGTTACTGAGGGACACAGAATCGTTACTCAGGGACACAGAATCGTTACTCAGGGACACAGAATCGTTATTGAGGGACACAGAATCGTTACTGAGGGACACAGAATTGTTACTCAGGGACACAGAATTGTTACTCAGGGACACAGAATTGTTACTCAGGGACACAGAATCGTTACTGAGGGACACAGAATCGTTACTCAGGGACACAGAATCGTTACTCAGGGACACAGAATTGTTACTCAGGGACACAGAATCGTTACTCAGGGACACAGAATTGTTACTCAGGGACACAGAATTGTTACTCAGGGACACAGAATTGTTACTGAGGGACACAGAATCGTTACTGAGGGACACAGAATCGTTACTCAGGGACACAGAATCGTTACTCAGGGACACAGAATCGTTACTCAGGGACACAGAATTGTTACTCAGGGACACAGAATCGTTACTCAGGGACACAGAATCGTTGAATTAAAGAGTATGTCAGACAACACGCAGAGGAGTGGCAGAGGAGGCAATGTTTCAGGAGCGAGCAGACGTGGCAGCAGAGGAAGGGGTCGAGGCAGCACTAGTCGCAGCCAGAGGCCAGTGCTCCCGGTGTCATCCAGCGGTCGTGTCTCCACCGACAACCCTGCCGTCATCGATTGGTTGGCTCGGTCGTCTTCCTCTTCCCAGGTCACCTCTGACACCTACAGCCAACGGTCGGTGGGTACGTCAGACACAACCGTTAGTTGGCATGGCCCGGGAGCAAGCCCACTGAAATCACGTGTCCTCTACCTGCCCCTGTCCTTTGGTGTTCCCTCACCAAGCGAAGTATCGCATGCTGTGGGCTCAGCCCCACTGTACAGTGAGGAAGAGCTAACAGAGGGCGGTCAGGAACGGGGGGAGACATCCGCCTCTTCAGCAGCCAGGCGAAGAAGTAGTGGCGAGGAGAGTGGCTCGGTAGCCGGTCTAGAGACAGGTCTGTCTCCTGACCCACACGCAGCCGAGGGGGCTAGTAGTGAGGCGGAGACCCTAATTGATGATGATGAGGCTGATCGCACTTGGCAGCCTCGTCGTCATCAGGCTATTGCTTCCGCATCATCAGGAGAAGAGGGTGCCAGCTTGGCAGCGAGCAAAACAGTCGGTGGGTTGCCCAGGAGGCAGCAGGGTCGCAGCAGTGTCAGTGGAGGCAAACGGCCACGGAGTAGAGCACCAGCTTCACTGCAGCCTACCACCACGGCCAGTAGTGGTGCCGGTGTGCACGGAGGAAGTAGCAGTCAGCCAGTGAGGAGTAGCGGGGGCAAAGTTTCCTACTCGGCGGTGTGGCAATTTTTCGTCAAGCCGCCCGAGGAAGTAAACGTAGCCGTATGTTGACTATGTGGCCAGAAAGTCAAGCGTGGCCAGGGGGCCCATGTTGGGACTACAGCGTTGAATCAGCATATGCAGCGTCGCCATTCGGTGGCCTGGGAAAACCGTGATAAAGATACGGCGGTTCTGCCTGCCCCAGCCCCCGCTCCATCACCCGCTCCGTTACGTGCTCCGTCACCCGACGTCAATCGCCCTCTATCAGCCAGTCAAGGCTCCAACACCTCTGCTGAGGGGAGTTGTCGCTCGTTGGCATCTTCCGCTCGTTCAGATGCTCCTTCTCCTGCTACTCCTCTTCACGGATTCCGTCAGCAGTCTTTCTTGGAATCCGTTTCCAAGAGACAACAGTTTGCGAGCACGCACCCAACTGTGCAGAAGCTGAACGTCCTCCTGTCCAAGTTCCTGGTGCTGCAGTCCCTCCCTTTCCAAGTGGTGGACTCAGCACCTTTCCGAGAAATGATGGCTTGTGCCGCGCCACGGTGGAGAGTGCCAAGCCGGCATTTCTTCGCCAAAAAGGCAGTGCCAGCCCTGCATTCACATGTAGAAGAGATGGTGGGCCAGTCTTTGAGCATGTCGGTCTCTGCCAAAGTGCACGGCAGCGCCGACGTGTGGAGCTGTAACTACGGTCAGGGACAGTACATGTCATTTACGGCCCACTGGGTGAACGTGGTGCCGGCACAGCCGCACCAGCAACTTGGACAGGTCACGCCGCTTTTGCCTCCACGTTTGCACGTCCTTGATCCAGCAAAGATGTCCGCCTCTACCACCTCTTCTTCCGCCGTGTCCTCAGCCGCCACCCCCGTGCCAAGTCCCATTACCCGACCGGCATATCACATGTGCAGGGTGCAACGGTGTCACGCTGTGCTGCACCTGGTATGCCTTGGCGAACGTAGTCACACAGGGGAGGAACTTCTCAGTGTAATGAACAGAGAAATCGACAGATGGCTGTCTCCGCGCAAACTGAAAATCGGAACCATGTTGACCGACAATGGAAAGAACTGCCTGCTCTGCGTCAAGGAAGGTTGTGCCATGCGCCATGCATGGCTCACGTGTTCAATCTGGTTGTCAAGCGGTTCCTAAAATCCACCATCCCACTGCAAGACATCCTTAAAATGTCACGTAAACTTTGCATGCATTTCAGCCATTCCTACACCGCAAAGCACACCCTCCTTGAGCTGCAGCGGCAGAACGGAATTCCACAGCATCGCCTGATCTGCGACGTTGCAACAAGGTGGAATTCATTGCTGCTGCCAGGCCCGTAATCTGCCATGGGCCCCCGTACCGACTCCTCATGCTGTGACGTTGCAACAAGGTGGAATTCAACCCTACATATGTTAGACCGCCTTTACGAACAGCAAAAGGCCATCACAGATTTCCTGATGTTAAAAGCGGATAAAGGTACTCCCTGTGTAACTTAGATGTCAGCCATTGGCAGCTCATGCGTGACACCTGCCGCTTGCTCAGGCCCTTTGAGGAGGCCACGCTATTCGTGAGTCGGCAGGACTATGGGATGAACGACGTCATTCCTCTGTTGCACGTCCTGGAACAAATGCTGTTAACAATGGCTGGTCAGGGTGCGGTAGACGTGGCGCACAAATCTCAACGCCACATGACCCCTGTGGGGGCAGGACAGGAAGAAGAGGAGGAGGTAGAGGAGGACATTGGTGCTCAGGAATTATTGAGTGAAATGGGTGGTTTTTCCACTCAGCGGACAGGAGTGGAGGAGCAGGAGCATCTGGTAGAGGAGGAGGAGGAGACAGAGGACCCAGACGCACAGTGGCAGTATGCTGTGGAGATGGAGGCAGGGAGTCCCTCGCATTCCTTGGCACAAATGGCCCATAGCATGCTCGGTTGCTTGCGTAGCGACAGCCGAATAATAACCATCAGACAGAGGGATGACTTTTGGCTGTCCACCTTGTTGGACCCTCGCTACGGTTCAAAAATGGTGGCCTTTTTCACACCTGCTGAGAGGGAGGCCAAAATAACGTACTATAAAAACCACCTATGTAGTCAGTTGGTCTCTGCCTTTCTGCGCCAACGTCCATCCTCAGACACTGTGGGCCCTGTGCGCTCGCATTCCGCTGCCATGGCAGCAGGGGAGGGGTGGGGTGGTAGGAGCAGTGGCAGCTCCACCAGCAGCGGCTGCCTCAGTCTGCAGTCGATGATGAGTAGCTTTCTTCACCAGCGCAGTGAGGAAACTACTAACCAGCCGCAGCATCAGGTGGACCTGGAGCAGGACCTCAAACAACAGGCTTGGGCCTACTTGGACAGCACCCTGCCAACCGAGGTAGACAATCCCCTTGACTACTGGGCAACGAAACTTGACCTTTGGCCCCAACTAGCTGAATTTGCCCTTGAAAGGCTGTCATGCCCGGCCAGTAGCGTGGCATCGGAGCGCGTGTTTAGTGCGGCAGGAGGTATTGTAACTCCGTGGAGGACACGACTATCCACCCAAAGTGTGGAGAGACTCACGTTTGTGAAAATGAATCAGGCGTGGATTAGTCTGGATTTCAAACCACCAGTTCCTGACACAACTGACTAAATCCGCCATGAATCATGCCCCAAACATGTTATTATTTTTAACATAGGCCTCTGTATGGCCTTCAATTTAAGCTGCTTACGCTTCGCCACTCTGCCATGGGCCCCTGTACCGCCTCCTCTTGCTGCTGCCAGGTCCAGAGGGTGTCATGGGTCCCTGTACGGCCTCCCATTGCTGCTGTCTCCATCGCCACACTCTGCCATGTGCCACTTTCAGGTCTCCTCACACTGCTGGTGTGTTCCATTTTGTCATAGGGTGCTGGCAGATTACGGGCCTCCCATTGCTGCTGCCAGGCCCGTAATCTGCCATGGGCCCCCGTACCGACTCCTCATGCTGCTGCCAGGCCCGTAATCTGTCATGGGCCCCTGTACCGCCTCCTCATGCTGCTGCCAGGTCCAGAGTGTGTCATGGGTCCCTGTACGGCCTCCCATTGCTGCTAACAGGCCCGTAATCTGCCATGGGCCCCCGTACCGACTCCTCATGCTGCTGCCAGGCCCGTAATCTGTCATGGGCCCCTGTACCGCCTCCTCATGCTGCTGCCAGGTCCAGAGTGTGTCATGGGTCCCTGTACGGCCTCCCATTGCTGCTGTCTCCATCGCCACACTCTGCCATGTGCCACTTTCAGGTCTCCTCACACTGCTGGTGGGTTCCATTTTGTCATAGGGTGCTGGCAGATTACGGGCCTCCCATTGCTGCTGCCAGGCCCGTAATCTGCCATGGGCCCCCGTACCGACTCCTCATGCTGCTGCCAGGCCCGTAATCTGTCATGGGCCCCTGTACCGCCTCCTCATGCTGCTGCCAGGTCCAGAGTGTGTCATGGGTCCCTGTACGGCCTCCCATTGCTGCTGTCTCCATCGCCACACTCTGCCATATGCCACTTTCAGGTCTCCTCACACTGCTGGTGGGTTCCATTTTTTCATAGGGTGCTGTATGGCCTCCCATTGCTGCTGCCTCCACCGCCACACTGTGGCTCCACACTCTGGTTTTGGCCCCGTGACTGCCCAAATGAGTGAAGTGTGCGGTGATTCTAAGATCGACGGCACTCATCTGCATGTCATACTGACTGACAGTATTATTTCTCTTCCCCAGCAGACTCCAAGGGCATTTAAATTAAAGGTACAGTGTTCTGCACTAATATAAAGGCTCTCTGAAGCCTAGAAACACCCTTTTTATAAGTTAAATTCGCAGCGAATATATTCGACTCAAATCGAATTTATTCCGCGAATTCGCCGAATCAGCCGAATCGAATTTTTGAATAATTTGCTCATCTCTAGTGCTTAGCATAACAGGAGCAGCATAGGGCACCACATTTAATGCAGAGGTGTGAGGCAATGCTTGTAGTACAGTAAATTAATTCATTACGTATACCAAAGAAGCATGATAAAATGTGTGGCTTGACATATGGTTTGTTGTAGGTGTGGCACACCTTCATTAACAGAGAGGAATGAGACCATGTGTGTAGTGGAGAGGCATGAGGCACTTCGTGTGAATAAGAAGTATGAGTTACTACTTCGCAAAGGCATAAAGCAATGCATTTAAAGTATTTACAATAGAAATGAATGGCAAAACATTTGTGTATACAGTAGATATAAAAAAAATTATAAATACCTTTTTCCCGTTTTAATAAGTGATCACATTCCCTCTGATCTCAGCTGCCTAACAGCTAGGGGTGGAGAAACAGCACTGATCTTCCCAGTGAAAGGCTGTGCAGAGCAGGGGGTATGTCAGAACAAGGCTGATCATTGGAGGAGAGTACACTGAGTTCCCAGCACAGCTGAGAACTGACCATGCTGTGCTATCATGCCTAGTGTGATCAGTTCAACAGGAAAGCAGAGTGACTGGCAGGAACACCAGGGAGTTTACATAAAGGAAGCAATACAAAGAGAATAGGATACTTATCCCTACAAGCACATGGTACAGCAGGCACATACCAGGAATATGAAATGTTTGAGTTACATATTATTTAATAGATAGAAATGGATCTCTGTGTGTTGTAGATATTTAATACATTGCCTTTAATAAAGTGGAGGTGTGAGGTAGGGATGAGGTTTGGATGCACAGCTGGGTTGGTTCTGTGGTGAATCATTCACCGTTCATCCAGTGGCAAACTTGTGGGTTAATTTGCCAAAACTGAATCCCCTACATATAGTTCACTGTATGAACTGTAGTCAGGTGGCAGATCATGATGATTAATGGGATCTGGAAAATATACCTGCACAATCAGTATGTACGTTTGGGCTTCCATGAGCCATTTGTCAGTGTTGTGTTGGAGTAATGAGGGCAGCTGATAGAAATTTCAGGGAGGTATAGCTGTGTTAGTGCTACAGTGTAGTGCTAGGCCTGTTTAGCACAGGCTTCAAGTTGTATAAGAGCAGTGTGAACAACAAGCTTTTATAAACTTTCAGCAATTCTTTGCACAGCCTTTTGCAAGCTTCCAGCAGCTTTCTGAAGCCTTTATTTCTTTTACTTCCAGGACTTTAAATTATACCTGACAGTGGGGGTTTTACACACAGTCCCGGTGGCTACAGCCATTTGGAGTGTGTGTAAATCTGACAAGCCAACTGCTGGCTGTAAGATGGAATTAATTTGGCAGTTGGGCAGCCGACCAATTGCTTCCAAACCTCCAGTAACGGATGTCTCCCACGCACACACCTCAACATGTATCAAAGTCTCTGCTTGCCCATCTGCAGGCTTGGGACTGGCATTGCAGGTGCCACCAGGTAGAGGGGAGGGAGCCGAGCAGTCGTGCATCCACTCTTCTCCCTCATCTTCTTGCTGACCCAGAAGCAATATGGATGACATCACGTTCAGTTCCCCCTTTCACTGCATTAGATTTATTGGAGGGCAGGCGAGACATCAGTGATCTTTTAGTGCCCTTTTAGTACTCTGTCATCAAACAATCATCACATAGGGAACTTTTTGTCCCCTATGTGATGAAACAAAAAGTTAAAGCGGAGTTTCACCCAAAAGGGGAAGTTACACTTTAAAGATTAGAAAAATAGTGCAGCGCTCAAACCGGGGTAAATTATATTATATCAGATACATATATATAATTAAAAGTGACTCACACAGCCGTACCTCTTATATAAATAAATGGGCTGGTGATGACATATTCACAAGCAACTAAATCATGCACTTAGGTGACTATATGCATAATGCCATAAATAGTGTCCATGTGCATAAAAATCCATGCAGGTGAAAGCTGTAAGTGCCAATCCTCAAATAGGTGAAGTGCCCCCTCACCTTCCTGCCCAGGCCCCTAGGGACCAATGAGCCTTTTTGATATATGATGGGTCTTGGGTAGATCCTTCAGATGATGGATCCCTCGAGAGGTAATGGTGGGACTCTCCTCCTCTAATCTCCTATACCCAAGCGTTGGTGGTATCGAAGGTGCCCTTCCCACAGGGTCACTTTAAAGATTGGTTCCCCATTAAGGATTGGCACCTTTGAGGAGTGGGGGGGACGGGTACCCGAATTTGACAGGTTCCAGGTCCCACTTCCGCTGAGATCGCCTAGGCGATCAGAAAAGGAAGTTGTCCTCCTACCCTCTCTCCCTGAAGTCTTGTGGGACATGTGACAGATCCCAGAAGATGACGGGGTCATTCAGGAAGCACAGCGCTACTCGCGAATGCGCAGTGGGCACCCGGCTGTGAAGCCGCAAGCTGTCACAGCCGAGTGCCCACACTGAAGATGCCTGCCTCCTGAAATACAGAATGGCCGGTGAAACGGGCTGCGGTGGGGGCAAAGCGGGATTGTGGGACAGGTGAGTGGCTCTTTTTTAAAAGTCGGCAGCTACAGTTTTTGTAGCTGCTGACTTTTATTTTTTTACAAAATGAGTGGAACTCCGCTTTAAGTAAAAAAGAAAAAACATTTTTTAAATTGCAAAAAAATAAAGTTACACCCAAGCACTTATAATCCCCCACCCAATTTCTGAGGCCCCCACCCCCACATACACACGTCAGGGGCCCCTATGCACAAAAAACATCAGTTGCGCTACATGTTACATATTACTATGCACGTAGGAACGAGAGAGATAATATTAGCACCAGAGCTCCTGTGTAGTTCAAAGCTAATGACCTGTAGGTGTTTTTGAAGCATCACCTATGGAAAATATAGTGTACTAAAGTTTGTCACCATTTCACGGACACACACAATTTTAAGGTTGGACATGTTGGGTATCTATATAATCAACAATACCTCATCTTTTATGTTTTACCATAACATTTGGTAATTTATTGCATTTCTTTGCATTAAATTTAAAAAGTGCATTTTTTTACTGACATTTTGTATTTCCTAGACCTTTGAGCTATCTTGTAGTAAAAAAGAAAATTTTTAATTAAAACTGCCACCATTTTATTCTCTAGGGCATCTGACTGCTGAAAATATATGATGTTTTAGGGGTTTTATGCAATCTTCAGGACTAAAATAATTTTTATTAGCAATATGTGCAAAAAAAGCAAAAATGGCAGCCAAAAGGGTTAAAGCACCCTTCAGCTCCTGTCTGGAAATGTTATACACAGATAGAGTGCTGATTGTCACTTTAACTGCTTTAGGACTGCCCTATAGCAGATATACTGCTACAGGGTGGCACCTGTGTGCAGGATCACGTATATATACAGTACGTCATTCTGCATTTCCGAGTAGGGGGAGCACGCAAGCTGCCTCCCTGGGGTACACCTGTGCCCGGATGCTCCTTTTGCCTAGGAGAGAGGTCTACAAGCTGCTTGAGACAGGCCTTGCCCCAAGATAGTAATTGCTCATTGTGAGCTCTCCAGTACACACTTAATATTGCCTTTTCATGGTCTGTCCTCTGCAGACTTCTAATTGTCTAGGAAAAGTCTGCCATATATAGCAATCTCCTATGCACACCCACTAATTTATTTTTTTTATTTTGAAATGTTTATCTAACAAGGCCACTATAAGCTCAGATAATTATTACTGGAGTTTTACTTGAAGCTTTTATACCGACCTCAAACTTTGCAGCCAAGGCAGTATAAAACAGTAGTTATTTCCAAAAAAGGAATCCTATTACAAACTGAAAATTGAACGGTATGCGGATAAACATCGATCTGTGTTTTTTTTTTTTTTTTCAGACTGACTTATTTTGATGTACAACTAGATTTATAGAACTTGCTCATTTCACATTTGACCTGAACTAGAATGCAGTTTGAACCTGGTCTCCAGTGCAAAACATGATGAAAGCATTAACCAATGAATCTGTTTTCTTTGCCTTCCTGGAAGTGAAATAGCCCAAGAGGGAAACCCACACCACTCAGCACATAAACCAATTTAATATCTAAACCCAAAGAGAACAGAAAATGATATCACTTGTTCTAGAAGGCATGATTTCTTCTGATGAAAATATATGTTTTTCTCTAAATCATTTGTAAGGAAAAAGAAATCTACCCAGTAAGACTTATCACTGATATATGTAACATACCCAAGGTGATCGCCAATAAACACAGTGTAAATGGCAGGTGATAATCCTTTTTCCTATGGTAGGAGAGCTGCATTTTATGGTTAAAATGTATCTAAAGGCAAAACATTTTTGTAGTTTTTGATAGCGCTCATGGTTTAAGACCCATGCTTGAATGCCCATTGGGGAAAATCAATCTCTATATTTGTTCTGGTTACCATTTCCACCAGGTTTGAAAATGAGTGAAAATCCCAAAAACTGAGTGAGAAAATATTGTAAAAATCCAAATGGGGCCACTTCTTCCTGTCAATCCTATCTAAGAGGGGATTTCTTCCTGTTATCCAGGATATGGTTCTGGCATGGATTTTTGTGGAGGGCCCCCTTGGCAAGGCACCAAGAGCCTTATTTCCACATCTCTGAGCTGGTTGATGTGGGGGTCTGTGATTACCAGAATCTGGAAACCCCTTTAGAACAAGGAGGCTCTCAGATATCCAGCTCTCCTCCCTACATAGGACCTGTTGTTTCACACAAAAAGGTAAATGTTAAATAAACACACAGACAGTATCCTTTAAAAAAATAAACATTTTCCCCTGACATAAATTTGTCAGTCATGTTTTCAAGCAATTTAGATCATCCTCAATCAATATGAGCACAGCAACGCACTGACCTGCTGTCCCTTGCCACAATGATCATCTCCTGCCGCTACTCCTGTCACAAATGACAGTTTCCTGTCCGACTGCTGAATACTGACAAACCAACTGGGATGCTGGCTGACATCATTGACCACATAAGATCATGACCATATATGATCAATGACATCACCCGGGATCCCCTGGCTGCTTTGTTTACAAACGGAGGCAAGCAAAGGAAGGAACAGTCATTTAGCATCAGTAGATTTTTTCTCTTTTTTTTGCAGGAGCATATCTTACAGGTGCACCATTTTATATGCATACTTTTTGCAACCCTCCCCCAAAGAATGTTACCTAAAGGCGCATTAAATGACCCCCTCCCAATGAATGGTAGTTTTTTTTTTGTCCCCTGTGCTACCCATGACCTTATTTTAAAAAAAGAGCTTGCAATTGGTCTTGAAGAAAACCAGAAAAAAAATTCCAAGATTCTGTTCCCAAGTTCACCTTCGAAACATGTTACATGTTCCACCCATTTTTACAGTGGATCATGTAACATGTTTCAGCATCTACAGCCTCTCCCCCCTCCCCGATCCTCCTCCCTGTGAAAACTGGTCAAATTGTGACAACTCCTACCCGCACCCGCTGTCACAACTTGAAAATAACACAGACACATTTCCTGTGAATGAATGCCTACAAGTATTGTCAGCCATTGCAGCTGACGGCTTGTAGTTTTCAATGAACTATGTTGGCACCAGTGAGTGCTCTTGTAGTCCATTGATCTTGCTGCTCTCAGGTAACTGCCTTCCCATAAGAGCTATAGGCAGACAGCTATCCTGAGAGTCTACAGGAGCCTGAGATTGCACCCACAATCTGCTGATCACGTTTACGTACAAAAAAATTTAAATTTTTTTTTTTTTTCAAAAGGTGAACTTATCCTTTAAACATCAGTGGTGCTTGTGCACTATGTTTGGGGTTCATGGATTTCCCCCTGAGTTTGGCCAACTTTGCTCAGCTCACTCATTCCTATTCTCTGAATGTTACTTGTTCCCACTCTTCAATATATGGATTTTTAAATACAGTACTGTCTGAATTATTGTCTATTGTAACTGACACATCTTCCTATTTGGGACTGCATGTGTTATTCACAAGACCCAATGAAGTCAGACTTCTAGAGAAGTTGAGATTCTGTCCTGTTCTCAGAGAAGTAAAAACTCTGCTCCTTAAAGGCTAACATGTTACACTGGATATTCAGCTAGAAAAACAAGGCATTTTTATGGAGTTGTCCAACCCCTTTTCTTTCCACACTAACAAAAAGCTTTCCATGAGAACATTTTTTTTTAAATAGTGTTACATCAGATAAAACTGCACATTTTATTATGTAATTTGACCTGTTTAAAACGACATTAAAATTATGATTCTGGTAGAAAACATTGCAAAGTTATTTAAAAATGAATTAGTGTTTTTTTTTTTCTTTTCAATTTGCACTTTTTTTACTGCTTGCTCACCATTACATATACTGCAGATGGGAGGCTCATTTAGGCACCATAATATACCAATGTGTTCCTGTTTTTTTCCGGGTCCAGAGAGCGCACGTGCCCCCTCCCACCGGCTTTGCTGTAATCGAACTCAGCAAGCCTTGGTCAGCAAGTCCCAGCCATTGATTCATGGCTGGGACCTGCTGATCGGCTGTGTCCAGTCACAGCCCAGAGCCCTGTGTTGACAAACTACACAGGGCTCTGTACAGAGGAAACAATTTCTGTGTTTCTTCTACCTGCAAAGCAGGCAGAAGAAACAAAGCAATCTGTTAAAAAGTAACGCACATTACACATTTTTAGGCGTACACTTAACCCTTTGATTGCACCTAAATGTTAACCCATTCCCAACCAGTGTTATTAGTACAGTGCTATCATAGTCCCACTATAAGTCACCGATTGCTGCCGTTACTTGTATTAAAAATAAATATAAATTCCAGCATATATTCCATCGTTTGTAGATGCTATAACTTTCATGCAAACCAATTAATATATGATTATTAGGATTTTTTTTACCAAAGACTTGTTGAAGAATACATTTTTGCCTAATTGTATGAAGAAATTAGATTTGTTTTTTATATGTTGTATAGCGGAAAGTAAAAAAAAAATTTTTTGTGTTTTCAAAATTTTCAGTCTTTTCTTATATTATAAAAAATACAAAATAAAACATTTAGTGGTGATCAAACCTCTATTTGTGTAGAAATGTTTATATAAATTTCATTAGAAAGGTGACCCCAAGATGGGTCACTATCCCCCAAAAAATCCAATATATATACCATAGTTTGTATGCTATATAATTTTCACACAAACCAATCAACATTTATTGGGATTTTTTGTATCAAAAACATGTAGCAGAATGCATGTTGGCCTAAATTTATGAAGAAATTAGATTTTTTTATATTTTAATTGGATATTTTATAGCAGAAAGTAAAAAATAGTGGAGTTTTTTTTAATTTATATCGCAAAAATGTAAAAACCCAGGGGTGATCAAATACCACCAAAAGAAAGCTCTATTTGTGTGGAAAACATTATATGTATTGTCTCATGTACTGTCCCCCAATATAATGTACAGCGCTGAGCAAACCTTTTGGCGCTATTTAAATACTGTATAATAATAATAATAATAATAATAATAATAATAAATAGAAAAGAACAAAAAACAAATCAGCAGTAAAATAGTAATTGAACAGAATAAGGAGTTAATTAGGGCTGGTTAGAGTAGTGAGAGTAGAGTAGTGAAAGTCAGTGTTAATTATTCACAGGAACAGAGCTTAGGAAAATCACTGTCTTCTTACACTTTAGAAGACTGGAAACATCATCTGTACTGCAATTAGCTGAAGTAAAATTGTGTTGGATTCAACCTCTGTGACTTATTGAAGAGTTAAGTTGCCTGTGGGTCGTGCCAAGTCAGCAGATGACCATAATGTCTGAACAGACTGGGTATAAGGAGGTATGTCAATGCATTTGAAACAGAACTGTTACAAGTTGCATACATTTAATCATGACTTTTTTTCAGCTGTAATGTGGGGGAATGTGGGGGAACTCCAGCACTGAATGTATGTAATGGCAAGGGGTGTTGGGGTGTGATGGAAGGTCTATTGATGTTGGCTACTGGGGGTTCTATTGGCACTGATGGGAATCTATTTTTGCATGGGTGTCGATTGTTGCTGGGGGGGGGGGGGGCAGTTTTTGCTGGAAGGGATCTCCTGTTGAGGGAGGGTCTATTGTTACTAGCTGATGGAAGATCTGTTGTTGCCGCTGGGGGTCTATAATTACTGGGGTGGTATTTTGTTGTGGGGGTCCATTGTTGTTGCTGGGGGGGTCTATTGTGTAGAGGATCAATTGTTGCTGGCTGCAAGGGTTCTACTGTGTTTGACTGCTTTTCTTGTTATCATTAACCACTTTCCGTCTGCCCTATAGGAGAAGTACTGCTACAGGGCGGCACAGGTGCGTAAAATCACGTATATATATATATGCAATTTTGCAGTTCCGGTTAGGGGGCGCTCGCAAGCTCGTGCCCAGTGATTGCTGAGCATCTCTGACGGGGGGGGGGGAACTGTTTCTAAACAATACAGTTCTCTCCCGTCAGCTCCTGCACACTGCTTTGCATGGCTGTACATAGCACAGCCATACAAAGCAGTGTTCTTACAGTGAAGCGCACACACACAGCACACTAAGTAAAACGGGACACAGCGCACAGTTAACCCTTGGATCGCCCCACATGGTAACCCCTTCCTGCCCAGAGCCATTAGTACTGTGTCAGTGCTTTTTATTAACACTGATCACTGTATTGGTGTCACTGGGGATGTCAGTGACACCTAGTCAGTTCCCCCCAATGTCAGAATGCCCGCAGCAGTCTTGTATAAGTCGCTGATTGCTGCCATTACTAGTAAAAATGTACAAAAATAAAATCCCAGTATATATACCAACATTTGAAAACACTATAACTGTCACGTAAACCAATTAATTTACACGTTTTGGGACTTTTTTTAGCAAAGACATGTAGCAAAAGACATTTTGGCCGAAATTTATGACAAAATTTTATTTCTTACATTTTTTTACTGGGCATGTTTAATAGCAGAAAGTCAAAAATATTGTTTTTTTCTCAAAATTGTCCTGGTCAGGAAGGGGGTAAATCCTCAGGAGGGCAACATTATATACAAAGTACCACAAAACACCAAAAAAATTATACTTGTTTCTGTATTCTCTAAAAGGGGCACTACTGGGAGGTGGGTAGGAGGTGGAACTAAGGGACAGTGCTTGAAGGTGGGTAGGGGAGGAGGCAAGGGGTGACTCAAAAGGTGGGGAGTTCCTGCACCTATTCTCTAAGAAAAAAAAGCCCTGCATTTAGTATTTACCTGTATTTATGTAAATGCTATCCAAATGACATTTAATCAGCAAGTGTAATTAGCAGTTGCATTTTTTTTTTATAAAATATTTTCACCTTTTTTCATGGTTTGTGTCATCTCAGTGCTGCTGGTGTCCTGCAGCCAGCTCCTGTCTACATATAGTACATGCACTGGATTGATAGCTCCACGGCTTTTCTCAGGGCAGGTTTTTTGAGTGTGACAACAGTCAAAAGACCTGCATAATATGTGTGTAAACAGGCACTTGTAGTCTCCATGGGAAGTCCATGTGACAGAATGACAGCACAGGAGCACAATTAGACAGGGACAGAGTACTGTCACCCTACAACAGGAACTGCATGAACAAAGAACTTCATGGAAGAATCACCAGGTATTATTTTAATGAAAGCTGCTGTTTAAAAGCTGATTAAAAATGGTTTGGGATTGACATTAACGTGACAAAGCTTATGATATTTTAGTGACTGGCTTACACACACACAATTCATGGCTTACCTAGGTCTAATGTTAAGGAAAACCTACTTACTCAATCCTCTGCACTGCTAGACAGCATCTTCACCTCAATGCTCAAGTTCTCTGAGGTCCTGATGTCATCAAGAACAATGCAGGTTCCATAGCCCTGCACTAGACATGATGATGCCTGGGGACTGAAATGGAGGTGTGCCATCTGCTGGGGGAATGGAGGATCAGGTAAATAAAAGTGTTTCTCTTCTTCCCTTGAATAAACAAACAATTAACCCTCGCTGTGCGACGAATCCCCACTACAAGGGATCATTTTTATGTTTCCCGGAGTTGGGCTTTAAGTAAACCCACAGTCATTTGGACATTTTGTTTTCAAGACTGCACCACTATTGTTACAAGCAGCATGTGTATGATACTGTTTACTGTTCCAATGTTTCCCAGACTTTTGACCAGCATTCTATTTCAGACTGCTAAAAGGGAAGAAACTGGGAAGACATGGCATTGTTTCTATTTTAAAACCGTATACTAGGCACTAAGCAGTATAGGAATAACATGATCCCAAGGGAGCTGTGTGACTGTGTGTCCACTTTTAGACAGCTGTTACACTCTTCCACATAATACACTTATATTTAAGAAATAGTTTTGATATTACGATCATTTCTTTTATGCATCTAATATATGTCTTGTTCGTGATCACTGAGGAATGAAATTGAGATTGGCTACTGCTTTTGTAAGTAAAATTGTTTTTACACTCACTGAGCTTTGTCTAGTTTCATTACCAGAAGGTGTATAACACTAATTATATTTTATAATTGATTTTTATGAATAGTGACAAATAAATAATCAAAGTCAACTAAAATCTAATATAGAAATACCTTCATTTTGATATAAATACAGTGGGGATCGAAAGTTTGGGCACCCCAGCTAAAAATTTGTATTAATGTGCATAAAGAAGCCAAGGAAAGAAGGAAAAATCTCCAAAAGGCATCAAATTACAGATTAGACATTCTTATAATATGTCAACAAAAGTTAGATTTTATTTCCATCATTAACACTTTCAAAATAACAGAAAACAAAAAAATGGCGTCTGCAAAAGTTTGGGCACCCTGCAGAATTTATAGCATGCACTGCCCCCTTTGCCAAGCTGAGACCTGCCAGTGTCATGGATTGTTCTCAATCATCATTTGGGAAGACCAGGTGATGTCAATCTCAAAGGTTTTAAATGCCCAGACTCATCTGACCTTGCCCCAACAATCAGCACCATGGGTTCTTCTAAGCAGTCGTCTAGAAAACTGAAACTGAAAATAGTTGACGCTCACAAAGCTGGAGAAGGCTATAAGAAGATAGCAAAGCGTTTTCAGATGTCAATATCCTCTGTTCGGAATGTAATTAAGAAATGGCAGTCATCAGGAGCAGTGGAAGTTAAAGCAAGATCTGGAAGACCAAGAAAAATATCAGACAGAACAGCTCGCAGGATTGTGAGAAAAACAATTCAAAACCCACGTTTGACTGCACGATCCCTCCAGAAAGATCTGACAGACACTGGAGTTGTGGTACACTATTCCACTATAAAGAGATACTTGTACAAATATGGTCTTCATGGAAGAGTCATCAGAAGAAAACCTCTTCTACGTCCTCACCACAAAAATCATCGTTTGAACTTTGCAAATGAACATATAGACAAGCCTGATGCATTTTGGAAACAAGTTCTGTGGACCGATGAGGTTAAAATTGAACTTTTTGGCCGGAATGAGCAAAGGTACGTTTGGAGAAGAAGGGGCACAGAATTTAATGAAAAGAACCTCTGTCCAACTGTTAAGCATGGAGTTGGATCAGTCATGCTTTGGGGTTGTGTTGCAGCCAGTGGCACAGGGAACATCTTACGAGTAGAAGGAAAAATGGATTCAATACAATTTCAGCAAATTTTGGATGGTAACTTGATGCCATCTGTGAAAAAGCTGAAGTTAAAGAGAGGATGGCTTCTAATAATGGATAATGATCCTAAACACACCTCGAAATCCACGGGGGATTACATCAAGAGACGTAAACTGAAGGTTTTGCCATGGCCTTCACAATCTCCTGACCTCAACATAATTGAAAATCTATGGATAGACCTTAAAAGAGCAGTGCGTGACAGACAGCCCAGAAATCTCAAAGAACTGGAAGACTTTTGTGAGGAAGACTTGGCAAAGATACCTCAAATAAGAATTGAAAGACTCTCGGCTGGCTACAAAAAGCGTTTACAAGCTGCGATACTTGCCAAAGGGGGCAGTACAAGATATTAACTCTGCAGGGTGCCCAAACTTTTGCAGACGCCATTTTTTTGTTTTCTGTTATTTTGAAAGTGTAAATGATGGAAATAAAATCTAACTTTTGTTGACATATTATAAGAATGTCTAATCTGTAATTTGATGCCTTTTGGAGATTTTTCCATCTTTCCTTGGCTTCTTTATGCACATTAAAAAAACTTTTTAGCTGGGGTGCCCAAACTTTCGATCCCCACTGTATATACAATGTATATATATATATATATATGTACAAACTTTTTTCTGGCTGTAATTTCTATTGCGTCATATCATTCCTTCAAGTACCTTAACGTTATTTCATTTTATGCAGCTTTGATGAAGACCTGCCACATTTCTAATTTTTGCTTCACTGCCCACATCTTTCCAATTGTGATTACCAGTAATAGCTGAGTTCCATTTTTTTTCTAAATATCAGTTGCCAGTTTGCAATGAGTCCTGAGGCAATGACCTTTTAAAGTACACTCCACAAATGTCTTTTTATGTATCCAGAACAGTTCACTCTGAGTGGAAAAATTATGACTTATTACCTGCGTCAAAATCCTAAGACTTTTTCCTGATATTTTATAATCTACCTCCCATGTTTTATTACATAGCTAATGTGCCTATCTGCAATATAAATAGAAGGCTACATTATGAAGTAGCCTTTGGATCTATTCTCCCTGCCTCCTTTCATTTAGATAATTGCCAAAAGCAGTACTCCTCCGGTCCCGGTAGTGTATCTACACTCATCCCTTGGCTTTACTTCAAAACATTGCACTTACAGTATGGTTATAGTTGGGCACAGGATGCTGGTCACCTACACCATTTACCGATATCTTTTATTGGAGATGAAGTCTTAACCATGGTGCTGGAAAGGGGAATCTTGGTTAACCATATCCAAGGAACATTAACACTCAGTCTCATTGGAAAAGTCTGGATGTTGTCAGGTTCAGGTTGACCTCCCTACTCAGGTGGCACTGTTGCACCACCCTGCAGGAAGACTGGAGGCCTCCATACGTGTCATCGGGTAGACAGCTGTTTGATTGGGACCTGCCACCCGAGTGACCCCTGCGGTCATCTTTAGTGAGGGCAGTGCATATAAAAAGCACTGTTCCCCTGCAGTTGGCACACATTCTGCATGTGGTTAGGTTAGAGACAGGAACCTACTGGACAGGGAGAGTGTGTCTAGCATAGGGAGAGGTTCCAGAGGAGGAGGGACAGTATAGGGACTGTCATCGTTGCTTTATAGGGGAACATTTCTATGGCCAGCTCTTACTGCATCTCCCATCCAGCTACCCCCTCTGCGCCTGGTGCTGCCAGTCTCGGTGTATCAGTCTCTAGACGTGCTGCATAACCTTCTCTGAGTGTTGCCACCAACAGGTATGTTGGTGTTCTTAGGTCCAGGTTAGGTTGGGTAATTGCAGGTGCAGGGCAGAGGGACCCAAAACAATCCAGTGGCTTTTCCGATGGTAGGGCTAAAACTACAAGAAGAATTTTCAATCCCTTAAGAGACATTCTTATAATACTTACAACAGCGTGGGTGCAGAATAAAATTGCCCCTTACAAATGATGTTAATAATACAAGATAAAAATCAGGGACTTTCTAGGATGGCACCAAGGAATGTACTTTAAATTCATGGGTAAGAAAAATATTTCCAGATTTATTAGCCACACTATACAATGTTTAAAATAATCGCATATGATGCTTAACTACAAAGAGCACTTATAAATTTCTGCTATACTGTGTGTCTTGTTTCACAGATAGCAGGTTGCAGTCATAGATATCTCCAGCATTGGAAGGGTTACAAGACATCAATACAATTTCATTGATCTTATAGTGGTCACAATTGGTTTATGCATCATATGGTTACATCAATCTAAAGCTATATCTCCGCAAGGGAATAGCTAATGGGTACTCCTTTATGGGACTAAGAAGCAGAAAGGTCCATGACTCATGTCAAAAGGTGATAAAAATGGAGGGGACTTCCTTCTTTCTAAATCCACAGAGCTGAATTGAGCCCCTCTTTTATTGTACCATAAGGTGAAAATGTGTTCTTGTAGGAGGTATCCCCTCACTTATTGTCACTAAGGTAGGAAGTGAAGGGAAATCTTTCCAATGGCATCCTGGACATCAGTAAAAACCTGACAGGGGTTCTTAAATAAGTTAACTAAATATTGCAGGGCACCATTGGAAAAAATCCCCCTCAATCATGTCCCAATGACATTTTTATTTTTTTATTGGGACAATAATTGAACTACAGTCTTAAAAAGTATTAAAAAAAGCAGGTTTTTTTGTGGGAAAAGGCTAAAACCCCTTTTAAGCACTTGCCCTTCTGGAAAATTTGCCCCCTTCCTGACCAGACCATTTTTTGCTATTTGGCGCTGCACTATTTCAACTGGTAACTGTGTGGTCATGCAATGTTGTACTCAAACTAAATTTTTGAGTTTTTTTTACAAAAATAGAGCTTTTTTGGTGGTATTTGATCACCTCTGTGTTTTTTATTTTTTGAGCTATAAACAACAAAAAAAAACTTTTGAAATAAATAATATTTTATAATTTCTATTATAAAAAATATCCAATAAACTCAAATTTCGTCATAAATTTGGGCTAAAATGTATTTTGCTACATGTCTTTAGTAAAAAAAATCCCAATAAGTGTATATTAATTGGTTTGTGTGAAAGTTATAGCGTCTACAAACTATGGTATAGATACTGGAATATACGCAGCTTTTACCTTTTGACTGCCTATCACATTTCTTGAGGTGCTAAATGCCAGGGCAGTGCAAATACCCCCAAATTACCCCTTTTCGGAAAGTAGACACCCACAGCTATTTGCTGAGAGGCATGCTGAGTCCATGGAAGATTTATTTTTTTCCACAAGTTTTTGGAAACTGACAAAAAGTTGTAATTTAAATGGTATATTGCTCACACATGCCATGGGTATATGTGGAATTACACCCCAAAATATATTCTGCTACTTCTCCCGAGTATGGGGATACCACGTGTGCAAGACTTTTTGGGAGCCTAGCTGCATACAGGAGCCCAAAATCCAATGACCCCTTTGAAAGCCTGAAGATTTTCCTCATTACTACCTATCACAGTTTCAGAGGCTGTGAAATTCAAGGATAACACCCCTCCCCCCAAATTACCCTTTTTTGGAAAGTAGACACCCCAAACTATTGGCTTGTTGAGTCAACAAAATACTTTATTTTTTACCACTAGTTTTTCTTGTGGGAAAACAACAACATTTAACAATAAAACCATAACAATAGAACAGTAACTCAAAATCTGTCTTTTGCAGATTTTCTCTCACCTCATGTATAGTGACAATGTAGATGTGAGCTGAAATCTCCCTACAACTAAAAAAAAAAGTTTTGATTTGAAGCATACCTTAACTGCAAATATAGATGTAAACATTTAATGAGTATTAACCTATATTAGTAATGTTAACATTTTAAGAATTACTTCTAAGATTTTTACCTCTTATAATTTGGTTGCCATTTTAACATTTCCAAGTCCATTTTAAAACAGACCTGAAAACACTATTAAACCCAAAAGCAAACTTTATATTGCAGGATACCATTTCTTAGATGTGATGGCTGCATTCATTTTCATTTTTAGAGTTTCTTTCTTCTATTTTCTATTTTCATCTGATGATCCAGCCAGTAAGTATCTAAGTTGTTTTTCAAAATAACAAGCTCTCCAGCAAAATGTATCAGTTACAGAGATAAGACAAGCCATTTACCACAGACAGGGTTGCTTACAATGATCAGCTTTTATTTATTTATGTAAAACCTTTATCCCAAAAGAAAGAAAACTCTTTTCTCCAACTGCTTATAATATTTTAGCTGGAGATCAACTTCAATTTGTTAGTGTATTTAAATCTGTTAGTACTGTATTTTCCGGCGTATAAGACGACTTTTTAACCCATGAAAATCTTCTGAAAAGTCGGGGGTCGTCTTATACGCCGTTATACAGCAAGCCGGTGTCAGGGCGGCACTTTTTCAGGGGGCGGTGCTCCCCCTTCCAACAGAACGGACACTAAGTACAGGGGCGGGCAGGGGGCTACTGTTTCTTACCTGGCTCTGGTCCCGGTCCCACGACGATCTAGTCCAGGAAGTGCGGCTGCTCCTTCATTCAGTTCGGCCGCACGATGTTCGTGCGGCCGCTCAGCTCCACCTCCTCACCGGTGATTGGGCGACAGAACTGTAGATCAGGAAAGGCACACAGGTGGCCAATCACCGGCGAGGATGCGGAGCCGAGCGGCCCCGTAAAAATCGAGTGAGGGAGCGGCCGGTAAGTGTGCAGCAGCACCATGCTGGAACACTATTGGCACTATTCCTCCCCCCCCACTGACACCAACGATGGGGCACTATTCCTCCCCCACTGACACCAACGATGGGGCACTATTCCTTCCCCCCCACTGACACCAATGATGGGGCACTATTCTCCCCCCCACTGACTCCAACGATGAGGCACTATTCTTCCTCCCCATTGACACCAACGATGGGGCACTATTCCTCCTCCCCACTGACACCAACGATGAGGCACTATTCCTCCCCCCCCACTGACACCAACGATGGAGCACTATTCCACCCCCCAATGACACCAATTATGGAACACTATTCCTTCCCCCACTGACACCAATAATGGAGCACTATTCCTCTCACTGACACCAAATATGGGGCACTATTCCTCCCACTGACACCAATGATGGGGGCACGATTCCTCCCACTGACACCAAAGATGGGGCACTATTCCCCCCACTGATACCAATGATGGGGCACTATTCCTGCCACTGATACCAATGATGGGGCACGATTCCTGCCACTGATACCAATGATGGGGCACTATTCCTCCCACTGACACCAATGATGGGATACTATTCCTCCCACTGATACCAATGATGGGGCACTATACCTGCCACTGATACCAATGATGGGGCACTATTCCTCCCACTGATACCAATGATGGGGCACTATTCCTCCCACTGACAGCAAATGATGGGGCGCTATTCCTCCCACTGACACCAATGATGGGGCGCTATTTCTCCCACTGACACCAATGATGGGGCACTATTCCTCCCACTGACACAAATGATGGGGCATGATTCCTCCCACTGACACCAAAGATGGGGCACTATTCCCTCCACTGATACCAATGATGGGGCACTATTCCTGCCACTGAAACCAATGATGGGGCACGATTCCTGCCACTGATACCAATGATGGGGCACTATTCCTCCCACTGATACCAATGATGGGGCGCTATTCCTCCCACTGACACCAATGATGGGGCGCTATTCCTCCCACTGACACCAATGATGGGGCGCTATTTCTCCCACTGACACCAATGATGGGGCGCTATTTCTCCTACTGACACCAATGATGGGGCACTATTCCTCCCACTGACACCAATGATGGGGCATGATTCCTCCCACTGACACCAAAGATGGGGCACTATTCCCCCCACTGATACCAATGATGGGGCACTATTCCCGCTATTGATACCAATGATGGGGCACTATTCCCGCCACTGATACCAATGATGGGGCACTATTCCCGCCACTGATACCAATGATGGGGCACTATTCCCGCCACTGATACCAATGATGGGGCACTATTCCCGCCACTGATACCAATGATGGGGCGCTATTCCTCCCACTGACACCAATGATGGGGTGCTATTCCTCCCACAGACACCAATGATGGGACACTATTCCTCCCACTGACACCAATGATGGGGCACTATTCCTCCCACTGACACCAATGATGGGGCACGTTTCTTCCCACTGACACCAATGATGGGACACTATTCCTCACACACTGACACTAATGATGGTGCACCATCATTGGTGTCAGTGGGAGGAATAGTGTCCCATCATTGGTATCAGTGGGAGGAATAGTGCCCCATCATTGGTGTCAGAGCGAGGAATCGTGCCCCATCATTGGTGTCAGTGGGAGGAATAGCACCCCATCATTGGAATACCATACTGAAATACCATACCATATTCCTAGATTGTAAGCTCGAAAGAGCAGGGCCCTCAATCCCCTCATGTTTTGCATTGTATTGGTATTGTTCTGTCACATGTTCTGTCCCCCTTTGTAATGTACAGCGCTGAGCAAACTATTGGCGCTTTATAAATACTGTATAATAATAATAATAATAATATTGAAATCAAATCTGATGTTTTTTAATTTTTATTTGGTGTGCGTTGGAAGAGGGGTAGTCTTATACGGCGAGTATAGCCCAAACCCTATATATTAACAGGAAAAGTAGGGGGTTGTCTTATACGCCCAGTCGTCTTATACGCCGGAAAATACGGTACTTCTAACACTCTCTTCCCCCCAGACTGACAATACTGCTGTCCAGAAGTGCTCTCTGTGCTTCTTCATCCATAGTAGTGGCATCTAATACAGGAGGTGTGTTACTTGCCAGATCACCAGGTGAAAACAGAGGGAAAAAAAGCCAAAGAAAAGAAAACTGGTGCAGCTACCACATCTAATGATTAGTAAGCTGCAATATATAAAATTTTTGGTTTTGGGTATAATACCGCTTGAAGATTGTTCTCAAGCTTGGTCCTAAGCCTATTTCTTCAAGATCATTCTATCATTTCAGAGAAGCATGTGAGAGTCAGTAAGTGCAGCACCAGCTGCTGTGAAGGTAATGCTGGGTCCATAGTCTTCATATGAATAGAGAGAAGCACCGCTCCAGGTTGGTCTCCTGTTCCACCTCTACTAGCACACTACCAGGTGCTGGCCCTGTTCATTGTAGTCATCATGGTGTAGAAAAAAGTCTGGCTCTCTGCACATCCATAAAATCACCTTTATTGAAACATCTTTGTCAAAAACACTCCACAATGTAGTTACAGAAGGGAAATTGCACACCAGCTAACGTGTTTCACGCTAAACTCAGCACTTAATTATACCCCATGAATAAGCACTAATTTTTAGCGTGCAACATGTTAGCTGGTGTGCTGTTTCAACAAAAATTTGTTATTAAAGGTGATGTGCAGCCAACTAGACTTTTGTCTTCATGTGAATTTTTTTTGGTCCTAACATATATAAGCACCAAAGGTCAGAAAGATACAGTTTAAGAATTGCTGGTGCCTCAACCAAACAAGCAGTACAGGTAATGTCCATACAGGTAATCAATCTGATACATAGTGATGTATGAGGGGGGCACCTAGGGACTGAGAAAATGGAGGCACACATCACCGACCAGTTCTGCTGGTCAGGCTTGAAAGCTGAAGTTAAAAAATACTTTTGTGTCTCAACTGCAATATAACCAGAGATGTACAGTACTTCTACAGTCCCTTGGTGCCCCTACCTATATTTGAAGCTCCATTTAAATGTACTGTATAACAATGGATTTAGTAGGCCCACTTGTGTAGCCAGCCTGAGGTCACTATTACATACCAGTGATCCTTAACCATGCCATTTGATACTCTAAAGTTATTGTTTTGTGAAATACCTAATTCAAAATGGTTGCCAATGAACTGATCCAAATGTTTACTAGGACCAGTTTTCGAAGATAATTTCTTACTGATCAAGGCACTTCATTCATACGGGCCTGGCCTAATTACTCAAATTTTGTCAGAAGACCTACAAAGGGCATACTACGACCTCACATCTAATGATGGCTCATGTCAGCAAACTCCCAGAGTCAAGAGAAATCATGACAAGGATGCTGATTTCATCAGTTGCAAGATAGCAAAGCCCATTTGAGATTTTTGGATCTTACAAATTGGTTTGGCAAATATCTCTAACCAAGGCTGCCCTGGAGAAGACAGCTTTTTCCACCCCAGACGGACACTTCCAGTACAAAAGAATGAAAATGAAGGACAAACACTTAAATATTACCTTTATTAATATACAAGTGGAACCCCCAGCAGCTGGAACAACCATATCCTCCTGGACAAACAAAATCTATATTGCTGGCCGCAGCTGCAGCCATGGTTTTGGTACTGGCACTGGCTTTGGTAGCTGGCCATCAGCTGTTTTTTTTTTTTCAAAAGTGGTCATTTTTATGTGTAGGGCTGCCTCCCCTACCGCCCGTGGTGGTCTAGCATGTGTGAAGCATCACTGTGAATGTCAGCGTGAGAGCAATAATTCTAGGGCCATTATTCAGAATTACCTCTAACCACCTCCCGCCCGCCATATAGTAATCTGACGGCTTCAAGGCGGTTCTCTCGTTCTGGGAGGACGTCATATGACGTCCTCCCATTCTCACTGCGCAAGCGCGGCTCAGGGAGAGCGCAGTGCGGCGATCGGCGGTGCTCTGTGTCCCTCGGACACAGCGGATCACCGGTCATGGAAAGAGCCGAAGATGTCGGCTCGGTCATGGGATCAGCTGTGTCCAATCACAACTGATCACAGTAAACAGGGAAATGCCGGTTATCGGCATTTCTCTCCCCACGAGCTGTCACGCTGACAGCTCAAGAGGAGAGGAGAGTTGGTAATCGGCTTTCCGCGGAGTTGACATGTACACTGATCATCAGGGCACTGATGATCAGTGTGCCCTGATGATCAGTGTAGCCCCAGCAGCGCCACCTTGCAGTGTCCATCAGTGCCCTTGTCAGTGCTCATCAGTGCCTCGTGCCAGTGCCCATCAGTGCCACATATCAGTGCCTACCAGTGCACATCAATGCCACATATCAGAGCCCATCTGAGCTGCCTTTCAGTGTCACCCATCAGTGCCAGTAAGTGCCACCTACCAATGCCAATCAGTGCCACCAATCAGTGCTGCCAATCATTGCCAATCAGTGCCGCCTATCAGTGCCAGTCAGTGCCGCCTATTAGTGCCTGTCAATGCCGCCTATCATTGCTGCCTAACAGTGCCAGTCAGTGCCGCCTATCAGTGTCAGTCAGTGCTGCCTTTCAGTGCCCATCAGTGATGCCTGTCAATGCCCATCAGTGCCACTTACCAGTGCCTCCTCATCAGTGCCCATCAGTGCCACCTATCAGTGTCCATCAGTGCAGCCTATCAGTGCCCATCACTGCAGCCTCGTTATCGCATATCAGTGAAGGAGAAAAATCACTTATTTAAAAAATTGTATAACAAAAACTAAGAAAAAACGTTTCTTTTTAATCATTTTCAGTGGTTTTTGGTTTGTTTAAGAAAAAATAAAAAACCCAGAGGTGATTAAATACCAATAAAATAAAGCTCTGTCACAAAAAAATGCTAAAAATTTTATATGGGTACAGTGTTGCATGACCGCGCAATTTTCATTCAAAGTGTGACAGCGCTGAAAACTGGAAATTGCCTGTGCAGGAAGGGGGTATAAGTGCCCTGTAGGCTAGCGGTTAAACTGGTAACCTGTAAAAGCCTTTTAACTGTCACCTATGAACAATTTTAGGTAGCATAGTTTGATGAGATTTCAGGGGCATGTGCAATGTTAAATCTTGATATGTTTGGTATCTATTTTCTTGCTGCAAAATCATCTTTTATATGTTACAAAAAATAGGTATTAAATTGTGTTTGCGTGCACTAAAATTCATATGAATCTATTTTTCCCTGAATATTTATGTTTAATAAATAGCTGTGCAAATATCATGTGACATAAAAAACTGCAATAGCCACCATTTTATTCCATTGGGGCTTATGCTTTCAGAAAATATATGCTTGGGACTTCTAATTTTCTAGCAAAAAATGCTGATTTTAACATATGCATGAAAAGTTAAAAAAATTGCCAGCAAGTGGATAAAGTGGTACTAAAGTTCAAACATTTTTTACCTAATCCATTCTTTGCATTAAGGTTAAAAAAAAAATGCCCCACTACCTTTCCTTATCCCCCCCCCCCAAACACATCACCACCACCAAGAAACTGCGGTGAGTGGGAGCCATGGGCTCCTGGTGCTGTCAGTCAAAACCCTGTGAGGAAGGAGCAGGGGTGTGGTTTACCAGCACTACTGTATGTGCGTTTATAGACACACACACATTCTGGCTCAGAACCCAAAAGGAGATTGCATTGACATCTGCCTATTTAGCACCAAACTTGCTACAGGAAGCACCAAAAAGAGAGATGTGCCAGCGGGGACTGCCAAACAAGGAGGAAAATTACCTTTGAGATGCTGAGCCTCTACGAATGAGAGATCTCTAATGGGGATGGGCAAGGAACAGTTAGGCTAGGGAGGAAAGCTAGGCCAGGAAATGAGCTGGGCTCTATCCAGCTTGCATCATCTAATGCACACTGTAAGAAGCTCACAGAGTGCAGGTAAATTGGAGTAAGCAAGTTCAGTGCATGGGAGGCACCTGTACAACTAAAAGTAAGTCTAGGGTGCAGCTTAAATGGAAAACAGGCTAAGAAGTGATAAACTGGCCACGTTATTGCTTCTTAGTGTTTTGGCTAAGATCAAGTATAATATTGGTTCTCATCAGTTTCCTATAGGGGTGCTCCACCATCATCCTGGCCTTCTGGCTGGGATGGCTGGCTGTATAGTATCCCTGCTGGTATGATGGGAGTCCTGAGGGAACTTCCCCATCAGAGCAGAGACCAAGGTGTCCAATGCATAAGCTGAGGGTTGGGAGTAAATTCTCTGGTATGGAGGATTCTGAGGGGCTCAGTAACTCCTGATCTGAGCTGTGCTACCTTGCTTGGCTGAGGACTGGGAAGGCAGAGGGCCTGCAATGCCAAGCTTCCCCTGGGAAGGGTGTCTCAGAGTTGCTGGAGTAGCACTTTGGGTTTGGGTGTCCACTGCATGAAACTGCATTAGGCCACAACATGCAAGCTTTTTTTTCTGCACTAAGCTAAGGGCTAAGCCTTTTGGCATCTGCTATTTTTTTGTTAATGTTCATTTATTTATTCTTCCTTCCATGTGTGTCACCTACACTTATATTTGTCTTTCCTTTACACCCAGGATGGCAGGGTTTGGGTCTTTGGACCTACCCTGAAGTCTACGGGGATAATGTGTGGCAATTTGGATCCATCCTACCGTGCCTTGGGAGGTCTTTCTTTGTGAGAGCCCCCCATCTATTACTCATTGGTCAGCTTCAGCTAATCATGAGGAGAGGGGTCCGCTGGGCCGTTTGGCTAGGTGGATCTGATTTTGCTTTACCCCATCAGGAGTCTCGCACCCTGGGGGGTCTGGGAGGGTTTCCTCCTCTTTGGGAGGGCAACATACTACACACCCTAACTACACTTTTTTTCAGTCCCCTGTAATGTACCATTGTTGGGTCAAGCCCACGTGTCTTTGCTTATTGTCTAATTGTTGACATGACACATGCAGAGATTGCTGGGGTGGCAGTAAGCAAAAGATCTATGAGAAAAATATGCCTCTCATTAAGAAATCACAGCAACAGATGTGCCAGTTGTTCTTACAGTGGTGAACAAAGCAGATTAAACGGGTGATTTGTATTACATTACACGACTAGGAAGACATTACAGAAGCATATCTATTTTTCATGATCATCACCTAAAAAAAAAAAAAAAGCAGCCATTCTCTGGGTGATATGTGATCAGATATGGATAAAACATTTATGTGAATTATGAATATTTCAGAAGAGGTCACATTAATGTTTCTGTACTCTCATTTATTCTGTATCCAGCACTGAGTTGCCTTTTGGATGAATCAGGTTTTAAGAAATATTAGACGTCTGCCATGGTGTCCCATATATGACCTCTAAAATACTATTGTATGGCAGGGGTCTCCCATTTTTCCTCTTAAAAGGTAAACTGCAATCTACAATGACAACAGAGATTTTATTCTCTGAAAAGGAGCCTGGAGACTAGCAGAGCTCACATTACGTGCATGACATGACTTTATTCTATTGCGGTCACTTGGCCCCAGCATATGCCAGTTTTATTCAGTGCTTCAGTGTTTAAACTGGATTTTTAAAGGCCATATTAAGAGTACTTTGATTAATCACACATATTTTTAAATATTTTACAAAAATAAATGAATTCAAGTTTTTGTACACCTTATTTTTGGACAGTACTAGCATTTTTTTTTTAATCCTAACAACTTTTATTGTCAAGATAATAGAGAAAATGGACCAGTACTTACAGAATCCACAATGACATTACTGCAACAGCAGGATTACACATAAACAGAACAACGTGGATATACAGATCCCGTAATAAACAGAATAACAGAAATGGTAATCAAACAAAACTGAGACCACAAGGATCCAAAACTTTCTTGACAATATCTTGCTTTTTCCTTTTCACGTCTTATTCCTTCCGACCAGATGTAAGTAATTGCAGTTTATTGAGTAAGAGATCAGCAAACTTCACAACATCAGGAATCACTTTGTATTTATTATTGCAGTAAAAGTTAATAAGCTTTTGGAATAAAAATTGTTCTTCAACTTTCTTCTGGTCACCAAAATCTAGGTACAGAGATATAAACTCAACGGCCACTTTATTAGGTACACCTTGCTAGTACCGGGATGGACCCCCTTTTGCTCTCAGAACTGCCTTAATTCTTTCTGGCATATATTCAATAAGATGTTGGAAACATTCCTCAGAGATTTTGGTCCATATTGACATGATAGCATGCCTTTCTATCGTCTCAAATCAGTCTGCCCATTCTCCTTTTACCTTTGACATCAACAAGGCAATTTTCTCTTTTACTGACTATTCTCTGTAAACCCTAGAGATGGTTATGCATGAAAATTCCAGAAGATCAGCAGTTTTTGAAATACTCAGACCAGCCCATTTGACACCAACAACCATGCCACGTTCAAAGTCACTTAAATCCCCTTTCTTCCCCATTCTGATGCTTGGTTTGAACTTCAGCAAGTCGTCTTCACCACAGTTAGATTCCTAAATGCATTGAGTTGCTGCCATCTGATTGGTTGATTAGCATGTTGTGTTACCAAGCAATTGAACAGGTGTACCTAATAAAGTGGCCGATGAGTGTATATTCAAAACAACATCCTGCTGAAGTATTGAGGCATATAGGGGTCTAGTTATCAATGTTTTTACCTACGATTTGCACTACTATTACCCAAGATTTATTTATTTTTCACATAACATGCAAAGAGAAAAATGTGTGAAACCTGGGTAAACCCTCCCTAATTTTTGTTAAATTTTTGCATATTGGGCTTAGAGTATTTAGAAAAGTTGGCGAGAATATTCACTTGGTATGTGTTGAATACTATCTATTTGTATAGGCAACTTTTTTTTTATATATACATCTTTGACAAGGAAGGGGGAGAAGCTAATTTGCTTAAAGTGTTACTAAGCCCATGACCCTGCATTCACTATATCCGGTCTTCCACAGTACACAGAACATGGAAATGCACTGTTAAATACTATCAGCAGTATATAGCAGTGTCTTCTATCAGTGTCCAGCAGAGCACTGATTAAAGCTTGTAGGAGGAGTTTTTATTCTCCTCTGATTGTCCCATGAGGCTGCATAACCCCTGACCCTATGTCTTGTTAGCGCAGATTGGCTCTGTGCTGATCACATGCACCCTTCCAAAAAATACTCTAGTAATACACACCAAACAAAACAGAGCATGTGCAGACTTGTCACTGCTGCTCTAACTATGGCAGATAGATTGGGGACAGTAGAAGAAGGGAAGGGTCAGGATCAAACAGCCTTTTTACACAATGCAGAGGATTAATCCCTTAGGTTCCACAGTGAGTATAACAAGCATGCTTTACTGCATACACAGACTGATTTTGCTGTTGTGGGTTTAGTAACACTTTAAGTTCATTGAATCCTGTTTGCAATTTGCAAAACCCGCTGCCATGGTGTTTGCCATGGAGAACACTTACAAAGCAAAGAAAAAAGCTTAAAAAAATCAATCATTTAAATTACATGTTTAAGAGGTACTTTTAAGTTGTGGTGGTACAGAATGGTACAGTTTTCAAGGACAGCTATGTTTTGGCATTATATAATTTCAATGTGTACACTTGATTTTTTTCACCCAGAGGTAAAAGGCTTAAACTGACTGGATGAAGTAACCACTGCAACAGATCTAAAAGCTGTAGCAAAATGTACTCTTAAAAGTAAACTAGATAAAACTAAACCCCTTAACTTTATACAGATTGGTCAGTGGAACAACAGTTCAGAGATTTAACAGTCCATTTTAGGACTACCATTTTGTGTTATTCAGCAACAGCCATCATTGCAGTTTATCTGCTGAGCTCCCCATTTCAGTTTGTTTTTTTTGTTGTTGTTCTCACTTTTATTGGCGTTTTTAATTTTGTTTTATTTCACATCCCTCTTTAGTATTTTCTGGTAGGTTAAAAAAAAACGGGTTAGGATTTATTGATTCAGGATTTTATTTTTGGGGAGGTATATTTTATTTTATGTGTAGCCCCCTTGTCCTAAATTGTCCTGTTTATATAGTTTCTTATTTAGCTTTCCCCTAATCTTGGTTTGGGTTGTGCATTTCTTACTGCCGTCAGTGGTGTCTCTGGTACCAAAGTTCATAGTATGAAATTGCACAACTAGACTGAGTTATGAATATTTATATTTGTTCCAGACAGCCCAGTAGGAGGTTCTATGGCCACTAGTGCATTCTGGGAGAGGGTATATATATTTGGGGTGGGCCATATGCTTGCTCTCTCGCCTTGAGCTGAGGCCTGAAGAGCTGCTGGTGGAGAGAACTCTGTGCTAATCCCAGAACCCTGTGCGGGGCTTACTTACATTGAAGTGGTCTTGAGTCTGTCCTGCCCGATGTGGAGGAAGCCAAGGGGAGAAGATCCACGGGAGGATCCTTGCTGGAGAGAGCCAGGATGGAGGCTAGTGTCTCAGAAGGGCCTGGAGACTCATTTGGAAGATGCACTAGACTCTTAAAATGTGTTTGCAGTGTTGCCAGGTTGGCTTAAAGGTTCTTGACACTGTGAAGCTGGACTGTATTCTGAAATTCAAGGAGTCTGTAAGTGATCTGTATGGCATCTGAGACCTGATGTCTCAGTAATTAGGCCTGTGCTTGTTATGAAAATGGGGAGCCAGTGATCAGTTTGCCCAAGAGTCAAGGTGCAGCATCTAACAAGCTGTTTAGTATTCACCAACACACCCCACAAAGAATGATGGACTTGGCTGCAGAACAACTCCCAGGTTGCAGCCATCGGAAACCCCAACAATTTTGAAACAATATTTTTGATTTTTTTGCTATAAAACATATCCAGTAAAGAAATTTTAAAAATCTAATTTCTTTGTAAATTTAGGCCAAAATGTATTCTGATACATGTGTTTGCTGAAAATAAAATCCCAATATATGTAAATGAATTTCTAATAAAAAGCACTGACACTACTAATGACACTGGGCAGGAAGGGGTTAACATCTGGGGTGATCAAAGGCTGAACTGTGTGCTGTTTTACTGTGTTTGCTGTGTGTGTTTTACTAGGGAAACATGCTACTGTGTATTTCTCTGCTGTGCAGCATGTTACTGCTGGCAGGAGAGAGGCCTGTGTTGTTTACACACAGGTCTCTCCCCTGTCAGGGAATCTCCGGCCAGCACCCGGTGATCAACTTCTGTAGCTACCAATGGCAGCGCGGGTAGGGCATCATGTGTGCCCCCTACCTGGAAATGCAAAATCACGTATATATTCGTGATTTTGCACAAGCCTACAGCCCTGTAGCAGTAGTTCTGCTATAGGGCGGTAGGGAAGTGGCTAAAGTGGTTCTAAAGCCATAATGTTCTCTGCCTTAATGTACTCTATACATTAAAACGGTAGTAAACTCTAATTTCTATTTTTACCTACAGATATGCTTATAATAAAGTTTACCTGTAGGTAAAATGAATATCTCCTAAATATTCACCATTTAGGAGATATTTTACAGAGCAGCAGCTGGTGGCATCACTAGTGCATGCGCTCTGAAGGAACAGCATACTAGTGCCGTTCCTTCAGAGCTGTGTGCTGTGGCTGGGACTCTCGCGCGCATGCGTGGGAATGACGTTATCGGTAGCTCAGCCATTCAAGCAGCTGCAGCCTGCAAACCTGGAAGGAAGACTGGGTGAGGATGGAAACCCTGTCAGCAGTGACAGCGCACTGCTGGAGGGCATTATTCTAAGGTAAGTCTTTCATAATATGATTTCATTATGATATTCCCTTGCAACAGGAAAATTTTTTTATTTCTTAAACGAGTTTACTACCGCTTTAAGGTAAAAAACCTTTTGTGCTGCAGGATCTCCCTAGCCCCCTCTTATACTTACCTGAGCTCGATCTCGATTCAGCAATCTGCACGACAGCAGCAGCTCGTTCTGCTCTCTACCTCCTCACTGGGCAGATTGATAGCAGCGGAAGCCATTGGTTTCCGCTGCTGTCAATCAAAATCTGTGATGAGAGAGTAGTGGGTGGGGCCAAAACACACTTTCTGTGTCTATAGATGCAGAAAGGGAGGCTCGAGAACGAGCCCACATTAGTGCCCCCATACAAAGCAGCTTTCAATGAGGGTACTCGCTGAAGAGAAGGAGCCAAGAGTGCTGGCAGAGGAATCGAAAGGATGACAATCGAGGCTGCTCTGTGTAATTTGTGCACAAAGCAGGTAAGTATGATATGTTTATTATTTTAATAAAAATACATGGAAGCTATATTATCACTTTAATGTAAGATACTTACCTTTTAAAGGCTCCCATTTGTAGAAGTTTGAAAGCTTCAAGATTGGTGTTGGGTGCCACCATTTTGGATGTGATGGCAGCAGCCCCTGCACTCAAGTTACACAGTATTCCCCCTCGCTCCTCCTCTGACAGATACATAATCACTTATGGAAAGGGAAAACCCTGCGATAAGCATTAAGGGTGGTGCCGCTACGGATCCGAATGAAATTCCCTATAGCCGCGCCACCCACACAGAGGAATGGGGACCCATGGGTAGGTGCCATTAGTTCTAATGGCACGCCGCCCGCACTGGAAAACTCAACCGTACTGGGAATCTCGGTTCCTGTGCAGGCTGCGTTTTCAGAAGAAGTGCAGGGACTTCTCTGCGTGTCATGGAGCACGGGGTCCATTAAAATGAATGGGCTCTCCTGCCCGTGCAAAACACGGCCCGCACGGCCACATATATGTGAACCAGGGGTTAAATACATGATTTTAAGAGCTTTTATCTTCAATTCTTTAAGCTGGTGACAGGGTCTCTTTAACATTAGAATATACTCATGATGCATGGCATATTTATGTGCCATGATGGGGTTGATTTACTAAAACTGGAGAGTGCAAAAATTGGTGCAGCTGTGCATAGAAACCAATCAGCCTCCAGGTTTTATTGTTAAAGCTTAACTGAACAAGTTGAAGTTAGACGCTGATTGGCTACCATGCACAGCTGCACCAAAGTTTGCACTTTCCAGTTTTAGTAAATGAAACGCGATACGTTTTATCATCCATGAGCCGAAAGGTCTCAAAGCAGAAGCAAGGGTCCAAAGAAGTAATCACCAAGAACTATAAAACAATATAACATATGAAAGATTTTTTTTTTAGCTAAAAATGTTACTGGTATAAAATGTAGCGAATTAAACAATACAGAATAATATTTAATAGACTGATATGTTAGATTTACATATAACTTTCGCCAATTAAAGGAAAACAAAAATTTAAGAGCTTGGATGCTATTGCTGAAAATGTTGTACGGCTGTCAGGCTAATCCATACCTTCAAAACCAAGTCATTGACCAAGAACAAGTCTGCACATCCATAATTTTGACTTCACATTTTGCATGTTTGTAAGAAAATATTGATGGGTAAGCAACTAGTATTTTCATAAGCTCAGCGATAGCAGCCTACATTATTATTTTCAGTGTAATTTTCCTTTTTAAATCTCCTAGAAAGATTACTTTTTTCAATTACTTTTATGCATCCAGTAAGCAAACAGTTTTAAGCACCTTTTAAGTTGTGTCTTTTTATCATAAATACAAAAAAAATGCTACAGTAATAAAAGTTGAAGTTCAAAGCACTAAGGACTAGTAGCAACAGTCTTTGTCAGGTTCCATTTCGTAGTAAGTATTTCAAGCCTTTGAAGTGGCTCCACCTTGCCATTCCCAGCATTATGAAATTAAATGAATGAAGTCGCTTCTGTCTCCTACTTAGTCTGTTATCATCAAACCCCTCAAGCCGTCATATAGATGAAAAAGACTCTGATATAAACACTGCATTGTTATATAATGAAACAATTACAGTGGGTGGATATGTGCCTGTGCTTTAGATTGCATCTAGGTCTTTATTTAGTTTAATGGTTGGGTTATATAGATCAGCTCAAAACCAATAATAATTTCAATAGAGATTGGCTTGCAGTGTGTTTACAAATCCAATGATATGTGTGAAGCGTGTATGGCTATAATGGCCCATAAGATGAAGTATGTGTATAGCATAAATACTGTTTAGGTGCCATCCCCCAAAATCATTTTATCTTTGGTAGGAATGTCTGTATTAAAACAAACTGCCATTTTAAAAGTGTATGTACAGCATATTATTGACCATGAATTATTCATTCTTATTGTACCCTGAGGATCATAAATTATTGAGGGAACATATCAAATGGAGAGTGGAGCGATTTCATGTTCCATCTTTTTGTACAAAAGAGTTTCTGCTAAGAACTGCAGAATCCTTTCTGTACAGATCAATTAAAACTGGAGTTTTGTATTGTTTCTTCTAGCTGGACAAATAATGTGCTCTTTCTGACCGCCAGATGTTCTGTTTTTAACTATACTAAGAGGCCAAATTATTTTATGTTGATATTATTGATATTAATTTAGCTACCCTGGCTGATTATCAGGCAGATTTTGTGCAATTTACTAATGACTGGCTAGATTTACCACAAGGGGCAAGGTTGGAATCTGACTATCTGCTCATAGCTTAAACAGCACATAAATAAAATTACATTAACTACTTGACCTCCAGAATGTTTTACTGGCTTCATGGCTAGGGCATTTTTTGCTATTCAGCACTGTGCTACTCTAACTGGCAAATACTTCGTTGTGCAACAATGTACCCACATGAAATTATAATTTTTTTTCCCAAAAATAGAGCTTTCTTTGGGTGGTATTTAATCACCATTGGGAAAAATAAAAAATGTTCGCTATATAAATGAAAATTTAAAAAAACAAGTTTTCTTAGTCTCTGTTTTACTATTTTGCATAGAAATATTATTTCTTCATAAATATAGGTCAAAATGTATACTGACGTCCTATCTCAATTCTTGGGGCTCTAAAATTCTAGGACCATACAAATATCCCTTCCCAATTACCCCTTTTTGGAAAGTAAACAGCCCAAGATATTTAGTAAGAGGCATAGCGAATTTTTGTGCCACAATTTTTGGAAAATGTAGAAATTAAATGAATTAAATATTTTTTACATACTGTCACAAGTGCAGTACAGCATCATCATAAGACTGGTGTGGTGGTGATCAGGGATACTTACAGATAACAGTACATAAAAAAAAATAAAAATTAAGTAATTTTTCATTTTTTTGTACTTTTTTATAGTTGTTATTGCTTATAAACGTGATTATCACTGTTATAAGCAATAATTAACTTCATGAATGGCTTTCCATTCATGGCAGCTGACTTCTGATTGGCTAAAGCTAATCACATGGTTCAGAATGTCAGGAACCATGTGATAGCTGTGAGCCAATCATAACTTCACACATAGCAGACAGTCATTAAGGGAAATAATTCATGACTGTATTGTTTACATTGAAAATCGATTGGTCACAGGCAGCGATCACAGGATACCCCTGCCACTAACGGCAGCCAGGTATCAAACACTAGTGCTCATATGCTAAGCGTGGTACCAGTCCATAGCATAGCCTAGCTGTGCTGCCTGCTAACAGTATACAGTATGTACTGTTAGCAAGCGGTTAAAGTGGTTCTAAGCATTTTTTACCTTAATGCATTCCCTGCATTAAAAGAGAAGTGCAGGGTACTAAAAAAATAAAAATTCACACTTACCTATGTCCCCTGCCACCTCTCCAGATTGAGAAATGAGCAATCTAAGACCACTAATCAGCCAGTTATAGGTCTTTAGTGAACAGAGTGCCAGTGACTGTCAGCCACCACATCTGTGATCTGCCCTACCAGTACTCATTGGAGCGCTGGAACATGGAGGGGGTGGGAGCGGTGGGCTCAGGCTCTCGAGGGTGCACTGAGAGGCTGAACCAGCTGCTCTTAGGCATCTGGATGGATCCCTACAGAGCCTAGGCAGGCTCTGTGACATCAGCTGACTTGCCATCATATAGGTAATATAGCCAGACCCTCTGTCACAGTCTCTTTGTGAAATGCCAGACATGTTTCTGCTTGATAATACTGCTTTTCCCACATAAATCCTCAAAAAGACATAAAAGGACCATCTAATGCTTGCTGTATAAAATTAAGTTTATTGACCTCAAAATAATATGCACATAAACAGAACTTGTAATATCCTATGTAATGGCACCTGTGCATTCACTCCACCACCTGGTCTCACTGCAATCATTGGAGCAGTTTAGTTCACCCAACGGCTTTATTGAGTTCCTCATTTTTTTTCCCTCAGTATACAGTTCCCTTGTATTTCTGTCTAGCTTGTGTTTTTTTTACAACGCCTGGTGTTTATTTTTCCCAAAAAAAAAAAAAAGTCTAGCAAAAAATAACTAAGTGCAGAAATTTCATTATTTTCAACCAAGATGGGTATTAGTAATACACCCCCTTCCCCCAAGCCTTTTAGACAGGTAAATACTAACATAAATCACCAGTGTATCAGCACCATATGTTAGGGGGCCCTAATATTTCAAAAAAGCAGTTTACCCGTCTCCAACACAAGGCAAAAATCTGTGGTAAACCAGCAATTAGTTCTTTCTTGTCAAGTGCAAATGGATTGCTTGCTGTGGTTTTAGTACAGAAATTCATATTTGTAAGTGGTTTGGATATAACTTTCTTTCTTTTTAAAGTGAGCTACATTAGATACTTTTCCCTTAAAAAGAATTTCAAACTAGAATCTATAACTGCAAATTTTCACATAATAGCTTCCCAGCCTAGGACGTGGATGATTTTTACTATCATGCATTAAATAAAGATATTGCTACATTGAAAGAACCAAAGCACATGTTTTCTCTTAAGGAGTTAAATTATTCACATGTGCTCATGATAAACCAATCAATGAACTCTCATAAAAATTGTCAAACTATTAAAAGGACATTGATTGTGTCCCTGATGGAGTAGATAGATGCTGAATGAGTAGCAAAAAAAGGCAAATTGCAAATCTTTATTATAAATGGATATTGATCTATTATCTTGTTATGTAAAGAGAGCTGTAGAATGTGGTCGTTTTCCTTTATGTAGTGCTATCTCATGCTGCTAGAGATCATATGGGAACAGAGGTGGGGCAGCTGATAAGGAGAAAATGTGCAATTAATTTATAGAATTTCTTAATCTTCTGTTTTAAATTCAACAGCTATGCCAGATGTTAAATGTACAGCAGTCCAAAGGGAAATGAAGTGTTACCTTCAGGATATTTAGCTTCTAATGTTTCATTAAACCATTTCAGTAACTTGTTTTACTTTACAGTTGGCAATGTCATAAGATTGATTGGTGACTTTGCTATTAATGAATTTAACGTGCATTCTTTAATAAAAAAAATATGAAGATGTACTGAGATGACCACCTTACCGTATGTCTTCTTCTCATGTTTCTAACCTAAATTCTGTTCAGCAATGTCTGTGTCTTATAAAATTCCCATTATTGACATATGCTGAGGGTTTATTGTATACCATACAGTATCTTATAAATATTATGTGCAATCAGGCTCTGCAAACATAAATTAAAGATATCATTACTGACACCGTAATATTTATAATTTAAATGTAAACCGTGAATGAAATTTCTTTGCCAAAGTACTGTTTGCCATAGACAATTGCCATTTTATTAAAAATGTGTTTCATTCTTCATTGCATCTAAGTACTGATTATGGATGAGGTTTGGCCTCAGCACTACCATGGGTTCAAGCTGAATCCAGTGTGTCCAAGGTTCATAGATCCTGCTAATGTATGCATTTGCCATATAAACCATAACACACTGCCTGGCCTTTCAACTTAAGTCAGCTGGTAGAGAAGGGCCAATAAGGAGGCTTTTGGTCCCCTACTGACCCGGGCCCTCGGGCAGTGCCTGAGTGCCCAAATAGTCAGTCCGCCCTGCTTTTGGGTAAGTCAGCCCCCTCACTATAAAAGAGTGGGTTTCCCAGCAGCCACAGGAACAATGTGCTTTAGCTGTGATAGGTAAAGCATAGGAAGTGCTGCTGATAAATTGCATAGGGAGAGTGGGACCTATAGGCACTAGAAGGTCTAATATAGGGTGATTTTATCTTTACTGAAAAACTGTCTACACAGATATGAGGTGTATGTAGGTAAAAACAAACTGAGCAGCTTTGACTAAAGTTGAAAATTGCCCTTGCTATAGGTGTAGGCCTGACCTGAAAACTCCCATGGCATTTTTACGGATGTTGCTAAGTGAGGCCCATCTATTACTGTCACCGCCTTCATCCCAGTGTGAGATTGAAGCTATTGCATCAGGGGGGAGAGAGCTCATGTGAGGAGCTTTCAAAGAAAGAACTCATTCCTGTGATGGTGTAGGTGAGCAGTAATAGCTGGACCTTTCTTAGCTACATCCTGGGAGTTTTCATGTCATGCTTCATGAGGTACATAAATGGCCTACAAAAGCTGAACATCTTGCTGAACATATACAAACATCCATGATCTGCATAGGCAGATGGTAAAGTTGAAGCTGGCCATATACGGATTGAAATTCAGCCGGTTCAGCAAGGACTGGACAAATTTTAATCAATGTGTGGCCAACCCCTCGACAGAAGTCAATTGTTTGACCGATATCTATCGAAGGAGAATGTTGAAAAACATCTTGATCAGTGGCTACAGCCAACAGAATACAATGTGTTGGCAGGGGTTTCCTCCATCCACCTCATTTGTGTGGATGGAGGAATCTGTTAATCATCTATGGTCGGCTTTGAAGTAGATGAAAACCCTTACAGAATGTCCTATAAGTAGCATAATGATGTATCTTGGAGCATTTGGGAGGAGGGGGAAGGAAGTATTTTTACCTTTTTTATCCTCTGTTATGTACCGCTACTCCCACAGGGGCCTCTTGCAAATGCTTGTCCCCAGTGGTTGCCCTGACCTTGCAAGTCTCCTGACACCTCTGACACTCTGTGTTCAGAAATATATCAACAGTAAAGGGTATTAATGCAACAGACACAATTCTTTAGTAACACCTCTATATTGGTCTTGTTCAAAAGAGTAGACCAAAACAATAACGGGTTTATGATATACAACCCCAGTTACATAGTAAGGTTGAATAAAGACACCAGTCCATTTAATTCAACCTGTGTGGGTGTGTATGTTCATGTTAAAAATCATATGCCTGTATACTGTGTTCACTAAGAAGCCCATCCAAAAGTTTTTTTTAAACTATCAAAAATATCCCTGACACCACCAATTGTAGAAGCAAGTTCCACATTCTTATCTCTCTGGCAGTGAAAAAAAACTCTACGCAGTTTAGGTTCAACCGCTTCTCCTCCAATTTCAGTGAGTGGCCCCATGTCTTCTTACATTCCCTTAGACTGAATAGTTTATTCTTTATGCTAGAATCACCATTATGATATTTTTATATTGCTGTGATATCGCCTCTCAAGCTTCTATTCTCCAGGGAGAATAAGTTTAATGTTTGTAATCCTTCCTCGTAACATAGGTCCTCCAGTCCCCTTATTAACTGTGTTGCCCTTCTCTGGACTCTCTCTAGTTCCACCACATCCTTCCTGAGGACTGGCAACCAGAACTGGACGGTATACTCCAGATGTGGCTGAACAAGAGTTTTATCTCTTGAGTAAATTTCGAATGTATTAATTCCTTTTTTTTGCTTGCTGCAGCTTGGTGTCAAGGTCCTACCTTTTCCCAGAGGTTATGTTACTCCATGTGCTAGCATCCATCTTGGATTTCTGCTGAGCATGATGGGAATCTTTTATGCCTTCAGGTCTCTGAGGTCCATCCCCCAGAGGGGTGTGGCTGAGTACATATAAGCCTGGGATCTGCACATGCTCTTTGCACTTGTGTCTTGTGTCTTTGTCTTGCTACAGCTCTGTGTATACGCTCGTGACTCTTCTGGTATTCTGACTTGGCTTGTACTAAGACCATTCTCTGTGTTTCCCTTTGATCTGACCTTCCGTTGCTGAACCCGGCCCGTGACCTGTGATTCTCTGTCTACTGTTCTGTACTGTTTTGTCCCGTTGTTATTGACCCGGCTTGTCTGACTACGCTATTGTCATTCTCACCAGCTACACACCATTGGCGGTGGCCATTACCGCAGCTGGGGTGTCTCGGGGGCCGCGACCTGGTCCCTGGTTGCGTCAAGTCCATCCCCACCATCAGGGGCCCTGGTGAAGGGCAGCCTGGGACTTAGACTCCGCGCCCTGAGGGACTTCAGTCTGTTGGTGGTGGTTGTCGTCAGCCAGTGCGTTACCCTGCCATTAGGCCTACCTGTCCGTTCCACAGCCCTGCCCTGACACTTGGTGTTGCATGCCATTGCTGAGTCTGTGGTCTACTATGATTCCCAGATATTTTTCTGTCCCGGATTTCCCCAGAGGTTCTCCTCCTAGCGAGTAAATTGCATTCATATTTTTAGCCCCCACTTGCATTACTTTGCATTTTTCACCATTAAACCTCATTTGTCATGTACATTATCTGCCCACCTCTTTATTATTGAGGTCTTCTTGTAAAGTTTCTGTATCCTGTTGTGCAGTTATTGCCCTACTTAGCTTTGTATCATCAGCAAATGCTGAGATTATGCTATTATTTCAACCTCTATATCACTTATGAATAAATTAAACAGAATTGGTCCCAGTACAGAGCCTTGTGGTACCCCACTTACCACTCCAGTCCAGACTTAGTATACGCTATTTATCACCACCCTTTGGACGTGCCCCTGTAACAAGTTTTCTATCCATGTACAAACCCTATGGTTCAAGGCTACAGACCTCTGTTTGTAAATTAAGCATTTCTGGGGGACTGTATCTAATTTTGTTGTATCCAGATATACTACATTCACCTGCCTATCTAAATGGCAACTCACTTCCTCATAGAATGCTAACAGATTGGTTTGGCAAAAACGACCCTTCGTAAAGCCATTATGATTACTACAAATGCTATTGTTTTTCTTAGCAAATTCTTGAATATGGTTCCTTATCATACCCTCCAATAGTTTGCATACTATTGATGTTAGACTGACTGGCCTGTAGTTTCCAGGAATATATCTTCATCCTTTTTTAAATATTAGAACCACATCATCTTTTATGGGGTCAATATGTTCTGACCTCGCTTTTTTACTGTTAATATATCTGATGGATTGTCTGGCACCCCAACTTTGTATGTCAGGGACCATCGTGACGCATGGGTCTGCACATGCGTAGGTGTCTGTCAAGACATGCAGGCAGCTGGGCACTAGGACCCAGGCGCACCCGTCACCTGTGACGGCGCTGGGCAGGCACTAGGACCTAGGCTGCGCCTGTTAGGCACAGGGCGGGCTACTTAAACCAGCCCTGCACAGACACAAGTTGCCGTATGGTCTGATCTTGTTCCTGTGATCTGTGAGTTGATTCCTGACTGTTGCTGACCTTTGCTTGAACCTGACCTTGCTGATATTCTCCTGCCCTGACCCTCTGGCTCATTTGACTACTCTTTTGGATATCCCTTCTGATCTGAACTTCTCTTTACCAGACCCGGCGAGTGACCTGATTCCTCTGTGCCTGCTGTCTTGTACCACGCTGTCTGCCCGTTACCGACCCGGCCCGTCTGACCACGCTATTGCTCAGCCATCCATCCGACCTGCACGGATTAGCTGCTATTCTCCAGACCTGTCTGCCTCTTCACACCAGGCTCTCCACCTGTGAGCTGTGAAACCAAGTTTCTGATATTCCCACAAAGTCGTAATCCTTTTTGGATATCAGCAGCTCCAGTTTTTCCACTTTGTTAGCTAGGCTTCAAATATTTATGTACATACCTCTCAGTTTTGTACAGGCACATATTATTTCCTTTTTTTCTTTTCATTTTTTCCTCAGTTACTTGTTAAGTTCTCTCAGCTCCTGCTGCCTCTCTGATGTGGCCGTAGGTACAGACAGTATTTCTGAAAATACCACCTTGGGGGCCCTTTTTGTCAATTTAGTCCCTAAGTCCCTGAAATCATTTTTTGGACACTCCACCTTTCTCTAACTTTGCCATAGGTACCAATATGTACCATGACAGCTGGGTCTTTCTCAGACCCACACAGCAATCTGTCCATTCAATCCACAATATGCCGATCCCAAGCACCCAGCAAACAACACTGTTCGGTGGTCACGGTCATTGTGACCTGCTGGGTAATATCCAAGCTCTTCAGCAGGTTTTTGATGCAGTTGACGCAGTTGACACATAGAACACTGGTAAAATAGGAATAATCAATTAGCAATGTTTAACAAATTATAAAGTCATGAGTAGTAAGCTTCAACTATTAAACCACAACACCCAAAGTAAAAGGGGGAAGAAAAGGCTTGTTGACTTATCAAACGTATACTCCAACAGAAATAGATATAAGTATTCAAATTTGAATAACAGTGGCCCTAGCAGAGAAGATGCCCCTTTAACTAGAGATTGCAACTTGAATCCTATGATTTTTAAAGTTCTTGATATGGTGGTGTCAGTTGTCTTCTGCTAGCAGTGGTGGGGCCTATAAACGGTAGTGAATACTGGTAACGCAATTAGCTTAACCCCCCTGGTGGTATTCCCGAGTGTAGCTCGGGGTAAAGTGTCAGTACCAAAAGCGGTAACCCCGAGCTACACTCGGGCTTACCATGCGGCGCTGCTCGGGAATCCCTCGGTCACTTGCCCTGCGCTCGCGAGATGTCCCTCCTGTAATGTACTCAGGCAGATGCCAGCATCTGTCATCTGGGTTCCATCCCCTGCGAGCGTCGGGACGTACGGGGGGACGGAACGGCGGGAAATTTGAAAATGACATATTGTGACATTCAATCAATACATTAAAATAACATAGTAAAACATTACTGTATCAAACCATTTCATATATATTTTGTCCCTAGTGCTTTGTCCTGTGCCCTGCCTGCATTTTTACCGTTCTTTCTGCCTGGAAACTGAGAAATGTCTATGGCGTCCAAAAAGCGTCCCTTTACGTCAAAATCAGTTTTAGACCAGCTAGAGAACAGCTATAGTAAATCAGAACCACTTGAAGAATTGAGTGATAATGATTCGTGGGGAAATTCGTCATCAGACACTGAAAACGATTTTGCGACTTTGCTCAGTGATGTGGAACTTGGCGCTATATTTCAAATTTCAGTGTTTTTGGTTTGATTATATTATTGAAATAAATTTATTAATATTATATTATTATTTTTTATGATTATTTATTAAATTATAATTTATGATTTTGTGTTTCAAATTTTAACATACCCGGGATGTTTACTAGACTCTTGTTCGGACAGATTTCAGTGAGTTATTCCTAAAAATTACAGGCCTACAATAAAAAAAATACATATTTCCATGCAAAAAAATGTAGCACAGAAATATGGACATAATCAGACCGCTAGGGAGGTTAAACAGATAAGTTGTGGTACTGCTCAAAGCAAAGATCTTCTGACACTGAGGTGTAAAGATGTATGCATGCAGTTTCTCAGAGTGATGACAGAAAGTGGTTGGGTAAAGTAACGACTTTTAAAGAATCTGTAATAAATTATAATGAAAACAACAAATTATTTTGTATTTATTCATTTCATTCGGATGACCTCATGCGATAGTTTGGGACCTTTGTTAATGTTTGAAGCATCCAAAAAAATGTAACAACATAACAAATGATCCAAATTGACTCAGATCCATTTTGTTTTTATATTTCATTAACATTTTCCATTATTATAAAAAATTTACTACATATGTTATGGAAACATATTGCCATAAAAATGCAGTAAGGTATAAAAGTGAAATAAGATGATGATTTCTACTTGTTGTGTTTGGGTCAGATGGAGGGGGATCCATCAGAATCTCTGAATCATAACATTAGTAATGAATCCAAAATATATTTTGTTCCATTCGTTCTTTCAGATGAATGTGACTCCAGTTGAGATCGTTGAATCAGCTCATTCCATTTCTCTTTGTGGGTTGGACTAGCAGTGATGAATTCAGAAAATACAAATTTATCCAGAACAACATTTATATGAAATTAATCTGAATATATGAACAAATCCAAATATACAAAACGAATTCCGTAAACGAATCATTCTAACAAAGAATATGATTAAATTAAATTATTACTTAACAAATTAATCTGAAATAAAACTAATTTTTTCATCATGCACATCTCTAATTCTTGCTATCCCTGGATGGGCACCCCTATACCAGGTTATAATCGGTACACTGCCATGTAAAGAGTAACTGTATCACTGATGAAGGAAAGAGTATTAATTTATTATGGACTATTATTATTAACTACTTCAAGTACAATAAAATGAAGTTGGCCTGAGCCTCTGGCTGCTTTAAAAGGATTGAACCATTGTGCTAGACTGATGTACCTAATGGAGAAACACATTATGGGATATACTGTAGGATACCATTGAGACAACTCTGTGCAAACCTGGTCAGGTTGGTGCAGGTAGTAGATAGGAGATGAGGTCTCCCTTTTGTTGATGAAGAGCTGATTCTCTCCATGTAGCAAGCAGCATGTGACATGGGCCTAAGGTATTTAATAGTCTTGCTGAGTCCTATCCTTTAACTGCAAGGACGAAGGAAGGCTTGCACAAAGAGTGTCCCCAGCCATCAAAAGGGCTTTGCTGTCATGACTAGGAGTATGGCTAGTGATGAGTTTTGGCCCGCCACATATGCACAGAAGATGCAGAAATGGAATTCTGAATGAGCTATGTACTGTGCATGACCGGTTTGCTAGGCCTTAGCTTGGTTCTGAAGTGGGCTCCCTAGTGGAGTGTGTGGGTGACATCATCACTATTGACCTTGGTTTCAAACATTGTGTCAATTCAGTCCCAGCCTGTTACATTTCAGTTTAAAGTATCCAAGTGCTGCCAGTGGTAGAATAATTTCCTACACCCCCAGCGCTGGAAGCTTTGCTCCAAAATGCCACACTACCTAGATTTCCTACATTACAACACAATGTACCGTTCCACATATTAAGTTTCCAATGCACAGATTGCCCACAATCTTATTTGAATATTGCTCGAAAATATTCTTTGATTGGCTGACCAGCGACTAGTCAGCAATAACCGACTTGCCATTTTTGTCTGGATGGTACATTATGCTATTCAGGCCCATGTACACTTCTGCAGATAAAAAATGTCAGTCCTTGAAATCTGCTATTTTAAGCTCATTTTATGTTGCACTGAAGTGTTTTTGTAACATGCGTTTTCTGTACAGATTTCTTGGGGAAAGTGGAAGGCAAATTTACATATAAAAAATACACGTAAACCTTTTTGTATCATTCCTACCAACAAAATCTCTGCTTTAACAATACTGCAGATAAACCTCAGCAGATATTTTCATAAAACACAAACATATATCAACTGTATATTTTAAAAAGAAAAAAGTGAAAAAATTATATTTTTACCTTTTGCTGTGGTTATTAGCTACAGTATAGCCACTGAAAATATGTTAATGTACCGTAATGGTATTTGCACAAGCCATCTTTTAACCTTAAATCTGTTTCTAATTCTTATTTTCTCTCTAAAATCAGAAAGATTATTATTGCTTATTATTGACCATTTGTCCACATAAAATGACCACAGCTGGCTAATTTGTGATTGCATTAGTTTCAGAAAAGACCTCTTAAATCTTATATTAAATACCACGATGGGTCTGGTTGTACTTTTATGTTACTCATTACTGAGTCATTATCAACGGGCATCCACTTAAAAGGCAAGTTAACATTTTTTTTTCCGATATATAAACTGATGTTTTATATAGGTTTTGACTATTTGTATAAAATCTTTAATATACTCATAAACATTTAAAGCTGAACATTTGTAACCACTAAAGGATCCGGCCTATTGTGACACTTTTTGTTTACAAGTAAAAATCAGCATTTTTTTGCTAGAAAATTACATTTTTGCTAGACAAATACATTATATATATTTTTAGCAGAGGCCCTAGAGAATAAAATGGTGGTCATTGCAATTTATATCACATGGTATTTGCAGGGCAGTTTTTCAAGCTCAATTTGTTGGGAAAAAATACACTTTACTGAATTTTAAACACAAAAAATACAATATATAACCCATGTTTTTGTATAAAATATAAAAGATGATGTTACTCCAAGTAAATAGATAACTAACATGTCATGGTTTAAAATTGTGCACACTTTGAATGGTAGCAAACTACGATACTTAAAAGTCTCCATAGGCGACGCTTTATAAATGTTTACAGGTTGCGAGTTTAGAGGTACAGAGGAAGTCTAGTGCTAGAATTATTACTCTCGCTATAACGTTCATGGCAATACTTCACATGTGTGGTGCAAACACCGTTTACATATGCGGGTGCAACCTACATATTCTTTCTCCATTGCACAGGGGGACAGGGGAACTTTAAAAAAAAAATGTAATTATTTATTTTAATAAATTTATTTTTATACTTTCCCTTTCTTTTCTTTTTTTATTACTTTTATTGCTATCATAAGAAACGTAAACATCCCTAGTGATAACAATGAAGCAGCAGGTCCTCTTTTGGGGACATTTGGGGTCTAAAAGACCCCAGATCTCTCCTCTACCCTGGAAAGCATCAGGTAAAAAAAAAAACATTGATCTGATGCTTTACTCTCCAAAAAATGGCAGTGTTTACATCTGCCCTAAACCAGAAATGGTGCCATGCTGTAATTTCCAGTCTCTTAGACCACAGAGATCAGGACAGAATCAGGAGAGAGAATACCTTAATATAGGCCCAGCCACCCAAAAAGAACAGGCTGTGGCTAACTCGTGCCTCTAGCACTCTGTCTCACTTCTCTCTCTCACTGTAGCTGACAAACCCTGCCCACCACTTCTAGAGCTGGAGCACTGCCCCTAGAATTGAATATGGGCGGCATTTCCTTGCCGCTTCCTGATTCGCTAAAAGTCCTTTGGGGCGATGCACTAGTTCTACAGGTGGTGGGCAAGGATTGCCTCCTACAGTGAGAAAAGCTGGACTGAGCACTGTAGGGAGAAAGTAGGTGCTAATAGGGCACAGGGTGGGTGGAAGTTAGGTGCTAATAGGACACTGGGTGGGCAGTAGTTAGGCGCTAAAAAAATGTGTATATACCGCTCATAGTGCATTAGCTTTATCACATAAAAATAAACTATAATAAATTACACTCACAAAAAGTGCCCAAAACCGAGCCATAAAACTCCACCAAGTGTCAGCATATAATATCTGTAATTCCTACCCTTACCCTCTGGGTATGCCTCACTTGCCTTATATATACATTTCCAATGCGTGGACTCTTCCTCTAGTATTCCTCTTTGTGGATAGTCACACCCTCCAAGAGATTTAAGAAATATACTGTAATACGGTTAACAAATAGATTCATATCGTGCCACTCTGTGTTCTCTTTATTCCAAACAACAGAAAACCAGTATGAATAAAACAATAAAGTGATCCACCACCTCATAGTCCATGCACCTTACCAGACTGCATAGAAAAAAAGCCTTGAGCAGATAAACTCCTTCCAGACCGATATCGCTCTTGTCACTCCCACCACAATGCTGGTATGTAAATGAAAATAGAATGGGCAAACCAGGGGCAGACTGACAACTCATGGGGCCTCCGGGCAATAGGGGATCATGGGGCCCCTGTGTCCTTGCCCCCAAACTCAAAAAAGCCTATGAAAAAGGTACCAGGGGCATCTCATGGGGCCCCCTACTGACCCTCGGGCAGTGCCCGCGTTTCCAAATGATCAGTCCGCCCCTGTGGCAAACATCACATAGCAAATCACAACCATCAGATTTAATAAATGTAAAAGCGTTTACAAGCATGGGATGTACATGTATCTCAAGCTGCAATCTCATTTTTAATGTCATCAGAGAGGCTATGGGAAAAAGCAGCCACGAGAGCCTCATTGTTCCAACCAATCTCTGCTGCCAGAGTATGTAATTCAATAGCGTAGTCGGCAACAGTTCTTGTACTCTGTTTAATGGGCATAAGGCTCTTGACAGCAGAGGTGGAGTGAGCGGGCATCTCCAATACCCTTTTTAAAGGAGGCCATGGACTCAGGGTAATTCTGGACAAGTTTTTGTGTCTCCCATAGAGGGTTTGCCCAAGCCAAGGCTTTGTCAGAAAGCAAAGAAATAATGAAGCCTTCTTTGCTTCTGTCCATAGGAAACACCTGGGGTACCATCTCAAAATATATTCCAACCTGGTTGAGAAACCCTCTGCAGTGAGCTGGATTGCCTACAAACTGCTGGGGAAGCAGAGCAGAACCAGTCATACCTCTTACAGTGGTAGTATTGAAGGCGGCGTCATGAACTGAGATAGGAGCAGCAGCAGGGATGGCTTGCAACACTAGTTCTAGTTCAACACTAGGGGTAGGAGGATCCAGATAGCAGTCCGGATTAGGAGCATTTGTAATGCTATGGCAAACTGATCTATGTGGTGGTCCTGCTCTTCCTATCTGGAAAAACTAATTACAACTAGGTGGATTTCCTGCATCTTCTGAAATCATGGCCCTTGCGTAATGACAGGAACCATAAACCAGGCGGAGACAGAAAGTACAGTTAAAATCACACCTTTAATGAAATAGCAGAAATAACACAGTTTAGGAACGTAGTCAAAACAGATGCCAGGATTTAGATGCCAGTGCAGGTAATCAGATGAGCCAGGGTCAGGAAACCAGAAGCCAGCGTAGTCAGGAGCCAAAGACTAGGAAAAGGAATTGGAAGAGAAAAGTATATAAGATTGGCCCAATGGGCAATTGAGGGGAAAAGTTTCCCTATATAATCCACAGACTTATTAGCAAGCCAGCAGGTTGAGCTAATTATCCAAACTCAATAATCAGTTTTAGTTGGTCTTACTCTTAATACCAAGCTTTTTTTTAAAGGATAAGTTCACCTTTTGAAAAAAATAAATAAATGCACATTTTTTGCAGGTAAAAAAATGTGTATTTATTATTTTTTTCTAAGGAGACTGCAGAGCATTGCACCCTTGATTAGCAGATCACAGGTGTAATGTCAGGCTCCTGTAGGCTCTCAGGATAGCTGTTTGCCTGCACCTCATACAGGCAAGCAGTTACATGAAAGCAGGAAGATCGATGAACCACGAGATCAGTGGTGTCGCTAGGGGAGTGCAGGGGCTGCAGATCATATCCACGTGACACCCTCCAGAGGCAGTCTTTAACGTGGGACAAAAGCCCACGCCAGTGACAGAAATACCAGCAGGTCCTGATTACCTGGCTTCCCCTTGTACATTGCAAGTCCCACCTGTCAAAACTATAGGCTGCTGGGCACGCCTAGCATCCTAGAAACCAATCAGGTGCATGGAGGGCCCAGCATTTAGAGGAGGAAGATGTAACTTCCACCTCCACAACTGCTCTGCCTCTGCCTCCAGTGCTGTACTTCCTGCTGACTATAGAGCAGGTTGAGAGTTTGAGGGGACTTGCCATCGGGACTGGGACACTGCTGCTGAACTGAATGGCTGAGAGTCTGAGGGTACCTAAGTGCAATCCAGACCAGGACACTGCTGCTAATGTAAATGAGGGTCCGGGGGGGAAAGTGAGCAGAGCTCCAGCGATAGCTGCACACAGAGGAGGGGGTAGGGATCACACAGGTGCATTCTAGAGGGATGTGAGGACAGGCTTCCCCATGTCCTAGAGCTGTGTACACTGACTGCAATATCACATACCATACACAATACTGTCTGCAGTCTCTGACCATCTCCTGTAGTATTTCAGCAGTCTGACCATCTCCTGTAGTATTTCAGCAGTCTGACCATCTCCTGTTGCACATTTGCAGTATCTTACCATCCCTTGTAGTATGTCTGCAGTCTCTGACCATCTCCTGTAGTATTTCTTCAGTCTGACCATCTCCTGTAGTATTTCTGCAGTCACTGACCATCTCCTGTTGTATGTTTTCAGTATCTTACCATCCCTTGTAGTATGTCTGCAGTCTCTGACTATCTCCTGTAGTATTTCTGCAGTCTCTGACCATCTTCTATAGTATGTCTGTAGTCTGTGGCCATCTCCTGTAGTATTTCTGCAGTCTCGGACCATCTTTTGTTGTACAATTGCAGTCTCTGACCATCTCATGTAATATGTCTGCAGTCTCTGAGCATCTCCTGTTGTATGTCTGCAGTCTCTGACGATCTCCCATAGTATGTCTACAGTCTCTGACCATCTCCCATAGTATGTCTGCAGTCTCTAACCATCTCCTGTTGTACATTTGCAGTCTCTGACCATCTCCTGTATTATGTCTGCAGTCTCTGACCATCTTCTGTAGTATGTCTGCAGGGGGGCCCTAAGAAAATGTATTTCCAGGGTCCAACCAATATTAAAGATGGCTCTGGTGACACCATCAAGTAGGAAGTGATATCCGACTGCAATGGTATCACCTCCATCCGTAACAGCACATGGATCGGCGTGCCAACACAGACCACATCATTTTCATAGGCCAGTTTGGGGAGTGCACTGTGACCACACACTGCCTGCCTGAAACTAACCTGCCCAGTACCCTGCAGGGCACTGTGGCAAGCTAGACAGGACAGAGCTCAGGGATGAGGGGTGACACCATGGTTTACATCACCAGCCCAACCCTAATGACGCCATTGTTCGAGATCACTCACCAGCACCCTTGCTGTTCATTGAGAACTACAAGCCATCAGCCGCAATGGCTGACTGTACTTGTAGTCTATACATTGACAGTTAACTGTGAATGGATGATGCACCTGTGTGGGTGGAGCACCTCACAGCTGCTCTCTTTTCAAGGGAGAAGATCCCCCACCCGCTGTCACAAGGAAGGGGGACCAGCAGAACTGTTAGCAGGAGCTGGAACATGTTACATATGCTGAAAGGAAGCGAGAGTGATTGAAATGACACTGTGCAGTGTTCCCCTTCACTTCTCCACCAACAGCTACACAAAAGGGAAGTATAATTAGGCACTTCCAGCAGAAGAGAGGGCTGTGATGAGCAAGGAGGGAGGTGGATGTGCTGGGGATTGATTGACTGTCCTGGAGTAGTTAAAGTGAGACGTCACCCAAAAGGGGAAGCTCCACTTTAAGTCCCCCTCCCCTCACATATTTGGCATTTAATTTTTTATTTTTTTTTGGGGGGTGGGGTAGGTACCTAGTTTTAAAAAGTACCCGCTCCTGTTTCTGCTCGGCTTACCTAGATTACACACAAAGTGCAGCACGACTTGCGCATGCACAGTGGGCAGCCAGCTGTAAAGCCGAATGCAGCATAGCCGACTGCCCACTGGTAGGATGCTGACACCGGGAACCCAAAGGCTAGTGAAGGACTAGTCTGTAAACAGTCCATAGAACTGCACGGCATTAGGACCCTGCACACATCTGTGTGGGCATGTGCACATGAACATTAGCATTGTGCACCTGCTCATATGCATGAGCATGCTAGTTTAATGAACTTTGGTGGCTGGTGGCCTATTTAAAGTCTTATAGGACTCAGGTTCATTGCTCAGTGGTCATCAGCTAATTCTGCTTGTGACCTGATCCTGTGTTCATCTGTATCCTGACATGGCTTGTTCAACCTGTTTGTTCCTGACCCTCTTTTGTTGACTCTGGCTTGTGACCCAGCCTCGCTTCCTGCCTGCTGTCCCAGTACATCTTCTGCTTGCTTGATGCTAACCTTGGCCTTGCTCTGACTCCTGGTTCCTGACTTTGCACTCTTGCTGCCCAGACCTCTGCCTGTCTGACTACACATCTGAGATCCAGTATCTTTCTACTGCCAGAGGGCTGGCTCCAGCTCTTCAACTGCTTCCAAGATATTCCAAACTGGATCTACAGGCACTAGTGCCACACTGTGCCCTGTTTGTACCCTGTCATCATCCCCAGAGGAAACAAGACAAGAGATGTAAGGGCAGCCCACTCATCAGCTTGGTCTCCACCAGGTATGCAACAGGACACTGTGTCCTTAGGATGACCTGCTAGGTGGATGGGTACAAGAGGAAGGGGTTAACATTACTGGTCAATTTTTTGGCCAAACTCCTGAGACCCACCACCCCCTACAGGTTATCCAGTATAAATAGGGGCTCTGTTAGGCCCCAGGAGCTTTCTGATAGAGTCTTCTCTGCTAAAATACTGCCAAGATGCTGCTGGACTGAGCCCCTGCCTGGAGCCCGTGGGTGGTCCTTGGGGGAATGGGAACCTGGGATCTTGCCGCACTTTTGGGTACCTTAGATGGACTTATTGCCTTTCAAGGATATACTCTTGCCTTTAATGGACTGTTAGGACTGTTTGCTGCTACTCTGGTATGACTACCCTATGGGCACTAGAGCACCTCTGTATATAAGAGGTTGCCTTACAAGAACCACTGCTGTATGTTTGCCTTTCTTCAGTAAATTTACCATTAACTGTTAAATACCTACTCTTAAGTTTCTTTCTAAGTAGTGCATTGCATAGTGTATCTAAAAAAACAGGGCTTGTAACAAGGGGAGTGTAGGTTAGAGTAGATACAGTACATTTTAGTCAAGCATGTAGTTTGCTGTCCAGTGTAGGCTATATGGCCTTTGCTATGGACAACTGCCAGGGAATTAGTGATTTGGCATAGGGTGACATTTACTCTGGTAATGAAGGGGTGTTATGCTTGGCCTCTTCACTAGTAGCTGGTTCCCCACATACTGGGGCCAGATCTGTGGCACAGAATACCTAGTGACCTAGCCTGAGGTCATGAGAGAGAGGGAGCTCCTGGGAGAGAACAAGCATGCAGTTGTGAGTGAAGTGCATACCCTGTATCCAATAGTAACAATGGGCCTGTCACTGGGAGTGAGGTGACAGGTATTGCTAGGTTGGTGGATGCTGGCACAGGCTTTGCAGTACCAGTTCCTAAATGTGAGCACCTGGGAAGTGGGGTTCTCTAATTGTGGTAGTGTCTGGAGTGCTTAATGTGAACTAGCCCTATACGCCAATTTTTGCATGACCTCAAACTCCTACCGAGAACCTAGGCAATTCTAGTGTCCCCCCACTAGGGCACCTAAGCCCCTCCCACAGGGAGATGCCTCCATATTACTACTTAGAGTGCTTTCCTGCAGATAGATTTCCATTTAGACTTTATTTCCCATTTTCTCACTTCCCTATATTAGACACTTGTCAGAATAGCAGCAGCATCTTAAAACACATTGAAGTATTTATAAAATTTGCTCTCTTAAATATAAACCATATTGCCAAAAGTGTTGGGACACCCTTCCAATTAATAGGATTCAGGTGTTCCAATCACCTCCATGGCCACAAGTGTATAAAATCAAGCACCTAGGCATGCAAACTGCTTCTACAAACATTTGTGAAAGAATGGGTCACTCTAGGAGCTCAGTGAATTCAAGAGTGGTACCATGATAGGTTGCCACCTGTGCAATAAGTATATCCATGAAGTTTCCTTGCTACTAAATATTCCACAGTTAGTGGTATTATAACAAAGTGGAAGCAACTGGGAACAACAGCAACTCGGCCGTGAGGTGGTAGGCCATGTAAAATGACAGAGCGGGGTCAGCGTATGCTGAAGTGCACAGAAGTCGCCAACTGTCTGAAGAGTCAATAGCTAAAGAACAAACTTTGTGGCCTTCAGATTAGCACAACAGTGTTTAGAGAGCTTCATGGAATGGGTTTCCATGGCCGATCAGCTGCATCCAAACTTTACCTCACCAAGTGCAATGCAAAGCTTCGAATGCAGTGGTGTAAAGCACACCAACACTGTACTCTAGAGCAGTGGAGAAGTGTTCTCTGGAGTGACAAATCACACTTCTCTGTCTGGAAATCCGATGGACGTGTCTGGGTTTGGCGGTTGCCAGGAGAACGGTATTTGCCTGACTGCATTGTACCAAGTGTAAAGATTGGTGGAGGGGGGATTATGGTGCGGGGGTTGTTTTTCAGGGGTTGGGCTTGGCCCCTTAGTTCCAGTGAAGGGAACTCTTAAAGCGTCAGCATACCAAGACATTTTGGACAATTTCATGCTCCCAACTTTGTGGGAACAGTTAAGGGACGGCCCCTTCCTGTTTCAATATGACTGCGCACCAGTCCATAAAGACATGGATGAGCGAGTTTGGGGTGGAGGAGCTTGACTGGCCTGCACAGAGTCCTGACCTCAACCGATAAAACACCTTTGGGATGGATTATAGTGGGGACTGCGAACCACGCCTTCTTGTCCGACAGCAGTGCCTGAGTTGAAGCTGAGTTGAAGCTGTTCTAGCTGCAAAGGGTGGGCCAACTCAATATTGAACCCTACGGACTAAGACTGGGATTCCATTAAAATTCATGTGCGTGTGAAGGCAGGCATCTCAATACTTTTGGCAATATTGTGTCTATAGTATATGTGTTTTGGTTGTTATTCAATTTACTGTATAGTAACTGTGCATTTTATATACAGTAAATACTACTAAAAATAAATATATACAGACACCTGAGAAAACACGTGAGCTATGAAATTATGATGAATTATAAATCTGTGTCTTATGATCAATATATATTAATTTAATGTGTCTCTTCCTAATGATGAACCCAACAATATGTTTTTTATTGTCAAGCATTGTTTCTACAGTCACAAAAATGACAAAATTCTATAGCTATTCTTCAAAAATACGGTCATTCAGAAAGCAGAGTTGCTAAGCATGGCAGTGACAGAAAATACTTAGAGAGCACCCTTCAGTTACCTTGTCTGAACTTTGGTTTGATATCTTGTCTGTTTTTCCATGCTTTGTTTTTGTACTGTGCATACCTGTATTCTGGATGAGCGCAATGTTTTTACTAAAACCCCAGAGGTTATCACCCAATCTAATTGGTCTGGAGAGATTGTCACTTTGTATCATACAACTAAACAGCTATTCATGAAGGAATGCCTGAGTACATCTAACTAACAATGATGACCTTCATGTACAGAAGGTTATCCGTTACAGGTGGTTTAACTGAAAATATTATCCTACAGCTATATAGTCTCTCTATCGTTCTTTAAATTGCTGTTATTCTTGGCATACAGTTTGCTTCTTTGGCCTTACTTTGTATATGTATGTGTTTACAGTATTGGACAAGTCCCACAAGATGGTTTGAAGAGTAGTGGAGTGCTCTAAGGCGGTGATTCTCTCCTGGTCAGTGAAAGCGGACCTTGCAGTAAAATGTAAGGTCCATCCATTATGTTTGCGCCATCTTTCCCTGTAAAAATCACACAGGGTGTGACATCACTATCTTTTCAGCGAGATTCTTGAGAAATGCAGAGCAGACCAGGTCTCGTGAGAAGAGATTCCAATTTAGTGCAAAGGCATCTTCTGAGAATTAGGCTGCTCTACATGTTGGAAGATCTCATCGGAAGCAGAGTGGTGTCCTCCACACCTAGTCAATTTGAGCAGTAGACTTGAAAGGTCACAATATTTAATACTGGAGGGGTTATACTGCCTTCTTACCATTTGAAAATCCTTACCATTCCAATTCTCGTCAACTCTTCTCTACCCTTAATTCCCTACTCCATCCCCCACTGCCTCCACCCACCAACTTGCTTACCGCACAGGAGATTGCTAGTCACTTCAAGAAGAAGATCGACACAATTTGTGATGAGATCTCCAGCGTCAAGCTTCCTCCTCTAACCAACATACCAGGCCCAACACCAAACTCTACACTTTCCTCCTTTGACCCTGTTACCACCAAGGAAGTTACCGAACTCCTTTCCAAGGCCCACTTTACCACCTGTCCCCTGGACCCTGTCCCCTCATGGCTGTTGCAGCCTCCTTCCTGCTCTATCCTAAACTCTCTAACCCACATCTTCCACCTCTCACTCTCCATGAGCACCTTTCCCTCCCCACTCAAACATGCACTGGTTACTCCCATCCTCAAAAAACCCTCGCTGGACCCCACCTGTTTGAATAACTTAAGGCCCATCTCCCTGCTCCGTTTGCCTCCAAGATTCTCGAGCGCCTTGTTCACAACCGTATGAACTACTACCTCACCAACAACAACCTTCTTGATCCCCGACAGTCTGGCTTCCGCCCACAACATTCCACAGAAACTGCCCTACTAAAACTCACTAATGACCTACTAACTTATAAAACCAACAGCCATAACTCCATACTCATACTCCTTGACCTTTCCGTTGCCTTTGACACAGTCGACCACCCGCTTCTCCTCAGTAAACTCCACTCCATTGGCCTCCGTGACTCTGCTCTCTCCTGGTTCTCCTCTTACCTTTCTCAGTGCACTTTCAGTGTCACATACAACTCCTCCTCCTCCGCTTCCTCTTTCTGTTGGGGTACCCCAAGGTTCTGTTCTTGGGCCCCTCCTTTTCTCTCTCTATACCTCCTCCCTGGGCCAACTGATAACCTCCCATGGCTTCCAATACCACCTCTATGCTGATGACACCCAGATCTATCTCTCCACTCCCCAGCTCACCCCCTCAATCTCCTCACGTATCACAAATCTACTAAGCGACATATCAGCATGGATGTCACATCACTACATTAAACTCAATCTTTCAAAAACTGAGCTTGTAATATTTCCTCCTCCCTGATCCCCCACTCACGACTTTACCATTAAGATCAACAGCACAACCATTGGTCCTGCCGCTCATGCCAGGGTGCTAGGCGTAATCCTAGACTCTGACCTCTCCTTTTGGGCCCCACATCCACTCACTGGCTAAATCCTGCCGCCTCAACTTCCGGAACATTTCCAAAATCCGTTCCTTCCTGACCAATGACACCACAAAACAACTTATCCATGCCTTGGTTATATCCCGCCTCGATTACTGCAACTCCCTCCTCACTGGTCTACCGTTACACAGGCTATCCCCCTTCAGTCTATTATGAATGCTGCTGCTAGACTCATACACCTTACCAACCGATCAACAACTGCTGCCCCTCTCTGCCAATCCCTCCACTGGCTTCCACTAACCCACCGTATAAAATTCAAAATACTAACCACAGCTTACAAAGCCATCCACAACACTGCCCCTAGCTACATCACCAACCTCATCCACAGATACTGCACAAATCGCCCACTCCACTCCTCCCATGATATCCTCCTCTCTAGCTCCCTCATCACCTCCTCCCACGCTCACCTCCAGGACTTCTCCAGAGCCTCTCCCATCCTCTGGAACTCCCTACCACAGCATGTCCGGTCAGCCCCCACCCTGTCTGCCTTTAGGCGATCTTTGAAAACTCACTTCTTCAGGGAAGCCTACCCCACCTCCACCTAAGAACTGTACTTGAATCACCTCCGCCAGATCATTCCCCGCAGCTATCACCTTTTGTATCACCTCCCCCTTCTTTAGATTGTAAGCTCCACGAGCAGGGCCCTCCTATTCCTTCTGTACTGAAATGTATTGTAATTGTACTGTCTCCCTTATACTGTAAAGCGCTGCACAAACTGTTGGCGCTATATAAATCCTGTTTAATAATAATAATTTGAAAATAAAAAGAGCTATTTTTGCACATGAATTTTTTCAAGACCCTATGTATTTATTTATTTTTAGATCATAATTCCCCTAATAAAAGCCTTATGTGCTTCCCAGACTGTAGCCATTGATACCCCCACTGTTTCATTGGACAAGAAATATTGCTCAATTTCCTTTTTTATTCTCATTTCTGTTCCAAAATCTTGTAAAAGCGTCTCATTTAATCTCCACATGTTTATCCGATTCTGTTTCCCCCACCGTAATCTCATTGTGACAGGGGCATGATCAGATAAAGATTTTATCCCTATATTAGATTTCCCCAAAGTCTTCAAAAGTCTATGTTCTATCATAAAATAATCCAGTCGTGAATACGTCCCATGTGACAACGAGAAAAATGTATAGTCTCTTTCTTTTGCCACCCTCTCTCTGCACACCTGAGAATACAACCATCCATTGCTCCATGCAGACATTAAAGTCTCCTGCCACAATCAGATTACCCTTCTTGAAATCCATACTTTTTTTAGTGTGTTCTACAAATATACCGTCAGTTTTTTATTAGGGCAATAAATATTTGCTAATGTACATTCTACTTCCTGGAGACTTCCTCTCAGAAAGAGAATCTGACCTTCTGAGTCTACCATACCCTCCTCCTTAATAAAACTCACATTTCTCCCAAGCCCAATTGCCACTCCTTTTGCCCATTTCATCGGTGAGTTGGCATAATACCAAGTTGGATAATATTTAGAATATAGCTTAATATTTATATCCGGGGATAAATGTGTCTCCTGTAGAAACACCACCTCACTGGAGTGTTGATGTATTTCTCTGTGAATCTTGTACCTTTTAGTTGGGGTATTCAACCCCTTCACATTGTATGTTATGAAATTTAACCGTATTCATTACTTCTACTTTTTTTCTTCCTGGATATTCCCATTTGGGGTAATGTGTGTATAAACCATCTGAAGCAAGAAGATTTTCTCTCTATATCCTTCCCTTCCACCCCCCCCTCCTCCTCCTCAAATCCCCTCCTCTTTCCCTCCCAGTCCACCCCATCCCTCCCTCCATTCTTACCTAACCCTTGGCTCCATTCTAGCCCTGGAATCAGTCATGGTACATTACCACTCTCGATTCCTTTCCCAGGGTAAGACTCTAAACATGTACACCAAGTCTGACTTTTTGTTCTCCTCATTGGGTCACGAATTGGGTAGCATGTTTAACCTCCTGAACCTCCTGCCGCCATCTTTCCTTTCTTTTCCCATCTCTCTCCCCCCCCCCCTCTCCAGCCACCCATTTGGTCCCTCGCTTCCCCCTCACCTCTTCCTCATCACTTCATACAGCAACCCCTCCACTGGAGAGGTAATCTACAGTATAACACTGGGGAGAGGGGGGGGGGGTGGAACAACCATGAGGAGCAGACTGTAACCAAAGGGAGGCATGAGACAGAGAGGGGGTGATGTGTGAGAAAAGAATAAAGGAGGAAAACCCATACCTCTCTTTCCCCAACACTTCACTATCCCTACTGTATCTCCACCAGACCATCCAGGAATGTCCACTCTCTGCAAGTCCAATCTACTACAGAAATCTTCTAAATCTTCTGGAAATCCTAATTTTGCTGATTTTTCATCTTTCCATCCAATTAGGCATGCTGGAAAACCACAAGCATATCAGACATTTTTCTCCATCATCTAATTCAACAGTGGTCTCAGAGATCTCCTTTTGGCTAAAATTGTGCTGCAATACCTGTGAAAATTTTCAGCTTTGTTTCTTGATATTCTATTTCTGACATCCCGTGTAGCTTCTTCCAGATATTTACTTTTTCTTCATAATGATGGAATCACATCTCTTGGAAAATCTGCTGTCACTCCTTGGGCTCGTCTTACTCTATGCACTCTATCTATTTTCAGTTGTTCTGACACTGAACTGCCTACTATTGGATTGAAAACTTTTCTCATTTTGTCCCTTAGATCTTCTCCTTGGGGTGCTCCCAGTAAGCCTCCAATCCTCAGATTATTCCTTCTTTCTCTATTGTCTTGGTCTTCCAATTTATATGAAAGCTTCTTTTGTTCTCTTCGCATTTGTTCAACTTGGTTTTCAAGCTACATAATTATTTGGGCATAATTCTCCATTTTTCCCTCCACCTCTTCAACCCGTGCTAGGACATGTCCCAAATCACTATGTATAACCGACATTTCATTTTTTATTGAATGTTCTAATTTCACAAACATCTCTGCAATTTCTACTTTTGTTGACATTTGTATCATTGCACCTAGCTCCTCTTTAATTCTTCCTACTATTTCACTTTCCATATTTCTGAGATCTTTGGCCTGATTACCTTCCAATGTCCCAAATGACAATCTAGTCTGATCCCCGTTATTCCTTCCTTTTACTTCATTTTGTTTCTCTGGGGAATGGTCCTCTGGGCTCTTCTCTTGGGGCGGCATATCTTTTCTTATTGTGCTAGTATTTAGGCTCGGTTGGGGTGTTTTAGAGACCCCCCCCTTTTGGCTGATCTACTCTTCATGCTGTTACAGACTTTCTTGATAACTCAAAGTGGCTTAATTTCCAGGTATACTTCACTTTATCCAAACAAATCCGATGGCAATTTTCCTCACTTTTAACTTGCTGCCAGAAATAACAATCAGGCTTTAAACTTGGTTATTACTTTGCGAAGTCCGTATTCCTTTGTGACCCCTTGTATCCTTTCAAAGGAAAGACAAGAAAAGTATTTACAGTCCGACCTGCACATCCAATTCCCACAAACTTCTTAAACCCATACATAACGTTTATGACAGATCTTATAGTATTACCTCTGGCCGCGGTGACTCACTATTTCTGCCCGTTCTCAGCATTCAGTGTGTGGGATTGCTTACTTTCTCCTTTTCAATCCGGTTTTATGACCGATGCCGCTTCCTTGTATTGTTGGTACTCCACCAACCTTCTCCAGGGTTCTCCAGTGATCTCAGATATTAAAGCAGGTGATGGAGTGCAGAGAACGATTACATAATGCCAAAGAGGGGTCACCCTCCGCATTGTTGCTACACTGCTGCCTGGTCCTCCACCTCCTTCCAGCAGCTCCCAGTGTTTTAGGCGTCCTCTGCTGCAGTCACGTGGGCTATCATGTGGCTGCTCCCGATGTCCTCCTCCTCTCTCCTCCACCGTTATCCCAGCTCGCTCCAGACACATAGACACAGGCTGACTCCAGGAACACCAGGGTGCTCCCCTCACATTGCAAATGCAGGGCCAGGTAAGGACCATATTATTAGCGACAGGGGATCTGAAGCCCTTATGGCATGCTACCTGCCGGCGCCATGTTCAGGCCCTTCCCCCCCTTTTCAAGACCTTATTACCATTCATAACTCAGAGAAGCACCTTTGAAAATGTACATGTATACCCACCTAATAACACCCAATGCTGTAACTATACAGTATATTGGATTGTGTGTACTGTATCCAATACAAATGTGTTATTCAACATGGACTTGTACTTTAGGTAGAGTATACATGTGCATTCTGGAAAATTTAGTTTTGTTTCATTTTTGGATGCATTAGTTAACTGAAGAATATGTTTGGGATGCATTCGCAAATGGACCCTATTCGTTTTCGGCATTTGTTTCGTATCTTTGGTACATTGGTTTTTCCATTTAGAATATCCTGGTTGTTAAGGAGAGGGTGGCTATCACATCCTTAACAACCATGACACATCTGCTGTCTGCAGGATTCCTGCTGTCAGCAGAATGTAAACAAAAAAGGACCTGTTAAACAAAAGAAAAACACACAGCATGGGGGTGCCCCCCCCCCCCAATCCATACCAGGCCCTTGAAGTCTGTTGTGGATTTTGAGGAGAACCCCATGCTAAAATGACCCCTCACACACACACACAATCCAAACAAGACCCTTGCTGCTCCTGCCTTTCACCTTGCTGCCCAGACCCCTTTTCTCCTGCTCACCAACCCACCAATCAATCTGGGGCTTTTTGCCCAATTCTCACTCACTCTCACTTATTTCCTGCTCCCCCCCCCTTTCAGGCACCACCCACTGGTTGGGCTGGCTGCCAGTACCATCATAGGATCATCTCAACCTTAATGGGATTTTCCCCAGACCCATGTCCGGTGCTCAGCTGACCATAATCCTAGGTCACCCTTGGGGTGGAAGAAAGAGTAAAAGATAAAAAGATTTGCATCTCAGAAAAAATAAACAAAGACTATCAGCCAGGAAGCTGTGATTTGACACTGCTCGGAGTTACAGCATATGCTCACCATCCAGAGACTAAGCAATTTCTAAGTTTACATTTAGTCTACAATTATATTGATTTCTCCACTTTCATAAATTCTTCTTGTCTTTTTGCCCAATCTTGAAGTTTAAACAACTACCGTAACATATGTCATTTGATACAAGGTCCTTTTCATTTGTGGAAACAAATATTTTTTTATATTCACAGAGTCGGTCCTCTGCACTGTAATGTAAAGGGGCACTGTGATATAAAGGGACCTGCACTGTAAAAGGGCACTGCATTTATTATAGTGCTCCTTTACAGTGCAGTCCCCTTTATATTACAGTGCCCCTAGCAATCACAGCCCCCCCATCACAGTGCCCTTTGCAATCATGCCCCCCTTTCTCTAATCACAGTGCCCCTTATATATTCAGCAAACAGATGGCCCAATCCAGCAAATAGACATCCCAATCTAGCAAAGAGACATCCCCATAGAGCAAAGAGACAGCCCAATCCAGCAAAGAGAGAGCCCTATATAGCAACATTCCAATCCAACAAAGAGACAGCCCAATCCAGCAAAGACACATCTCCATATAGCAAAGAGACATCATAATCCAGCAAAGAAACATCCCCATCCAAGAAAGAGACATACCCATACAGCAAAGAGACAGCCCAATGCAGCAAAGAGACAGCCCAATGCAGCAAAGAGACATCCCAGTCCAGAAAAGAGACAGCCCAGTCCAGCAAAGGCACATCCCAATACAGTAAAGAGACAGCCCAATCCAGCAAAGAGACATTCTCCTATAGCATATAGCTTAGCCAAACTTTCAAGCATTTTCTATGGAGTTGTATGGGGGATGGAGCTGTATGCAGAAAGGAGGAATTATATTGTCAAACGAGAACATAATTAACCTCTTCCCACTGACAGAATGCATATATGTGGCCTATCAGCGGGTGGGGTCTAACGCCTAGAGGCTGCATATATATGTCTATATGCAAATGGTTTACTATGCTGAGAGTGCACTCCCTGCGTGCTCCCAGCACAGTAACTACATTGTCACGGAAAGCTTCCGATACATATATGCTATGGGGAGCTTTCGATCATGAGACCACTGTGACAGCCAATCACATGGACCACATCATTGGAATACCCACCTCCCGGCATTTCGATCCACTTAAAGGGCCGGGAGGTGGCAGCAGGAAGGGGTTAATAAGACAGACAGATAACACTATTTTAGACTTTAAGTTCCAAGAGCTGGGTCTTCCTAATCCTTCTGTATTGAACTGTATTGTAACTGTACTGTCTCCCTTTACATTGCAAAGCACTGGGCAAACTGTTGGCATTACACAAATCCTGTATAATAATAATAATAGTGAGTTAGTAGGCTTATGTCTATGGATACTCGTATACATTGTATAAGATGTCCATGCATTATACAATTTCCTTATTCAATTTCCTTTAGATTTCCCTTCAACTATTTAGTGCAAGGGCCTGCTTGATAGCATACAAGTTGAAAGTGTTTAGGTTTGACCTCATATATTATATGGTTTTGTTAAATCTAAAGGAAAATTGTATTATGTATGACCAGCCTTATTCACATTGCTCTCATATACTGGATTGAGTATGCACAGTTTAATTCAGGAAACAAACCAAAAAAGAAGTAAAGGTGGTGTTATCCTTCCTCAGTGTGGATTTTTAGGGATAATTTAGAGGCAATTGAGCATGAAGCCAAAGAAAGTTAAGTAAACACCATTCTTCATGCTGCTCTGCACTCCCATTCACAAGAAAAGTGTCTGTATGAATGCATCCTGAAAGTCATTGTCTTATAGTACAATGCTTGCTGTCTGACCATTTACTCTGCTTTCTCAACTGAACATGAATATAAACCACAGACTGTAATTTTCTTGAAAGTAAACACCATAGGTGTAATGCAGGGATCCATTTTTTTTCTATTCTTTCTATTTTCTATTATTTCGTTGTTTTTTTTTTTTACTTGATGTTCTCACCTAAAATATTTCCAGAGTGAAATGAAAAATATTTTTTTTTCCCGGGTTTTTAGAGATTGCTCTTGTTTTCTGACTGCTAAGTGCTGAGCACAGAAAGCAGTTCTGCTGTTTTGTCCTCACTATTCCCTCAATAAAAGGAGCAGCATGTGGTTCAGCAGCTTTTGTAGCACTACAACTACTGTACCTTCATGTGTGAAGTAGTAATATTTTAGCACTTTTCACTCATTATATGCCATTTCTAATCACCAAAGTCCTAAAGCCCCATACACACGATGAGAATATTGGACAAATGATCGTCCATTTTTTTTTTTGCATATGCTAGGTTACTCGAGGTTACTAAAGTTACGAAAATTCTTGTGTGACAGAATAAAAATTTGGAAGTGATGTAATGCATTTGTGTTGTATTTTCAAATGAAAACTGTACTGAATAAATGAAAATCGTTCAATCTAGTATTGTACAAGAAAAAATGTTGTGCTTGTCCCTTCGATCAATTTTGGACTGTGTACTAACAATCAGATTATCGTACGATCGATATGAAAGCAGTATTTTTCATATGATTTTCTGATTGTGTGTACTAAGCTTTAGACTATCATCAGATATCACTGAAAACATGGAACAAATATGCAAAGATTGCGTTTTATGAAATCCCTCCAGCCCAGACACAGGTGTATACCTCCCCTGCAGAGCTGCTGTTAGAAACCACGGGGCCCCATACAGCCAACCTAAAAGGGCCCCCTCCAAAAAAAAAACAACTAAAACACAGTTATGGATGAACACAGTAAGTGATCGGTACTGATTACTCGTTGTGTTCATTCAGGCAAGGAAGCGGCTGGTAAATGTGACATATTTACCAGACCCTTCCCCCACTCCCCATGCTGATTGATCTTATTGTGTGCTTGTTGTTGCTAGTGGGAAGGAGAGGAGGAAAGGTGGCAGTACTGTGGGGGTGGGGGCACATAGGGGGGCCTAGGCAATAGGGGAACTGTATGGTGCATAGGGTGGGTAATGCCTGCAGTAGGAGGGGCAATTACTGGGAACAATCCCTGTCTGACTCTCTCTGCTTCAGCTGCAAGTCAGTGGGGGGGAGAGAAGAAACCAGCTTTCAGCTGCTGCAGAGAGAGCCATACAGGGGATCTGTTTCAGTAATTGCTCCCCCAGCCACACCGAACACCATCTCTGCCCACATCCAATTCACCCATCTGCTTGGGCCCCCTGCTTGCCTGGGCCCTGTACAGGAGGACTGGTGGTACCCCCTTATCCACGGACCTGCTCCCCTGCAGTACTTCTATCAGGTTTTCTGTATTTTTTATAGCGAAGTTGGTTACTGAAACACTTGCTGTTCTATATTTCAATCAGTTTTTTTGTTGTTTTTGTTTTCATTTACACTTGCTGTTTTAAAAACAGCTAAGGTCATCATGACTAGCAGGTCATGTTGTGGCTTCCAGTACCTTTATACTATTTTCTCTTCTATCCCATACTCTTGGCAATGCATGTTTTCATAAAAGAGGGGAAGGAGCACATTCTGTCATTTCTTAGGCTTCCAACTCACAAGTATAGTCAGATGGAATTCCTCCCCTGACAGCATGTTAAAGCTTTTGGCTATAATTTTGAAAATAATTCTGTTTTATGACATCACACTATGGAGAGTATTTATAAAAAAAAAATACCCCAGCGAATTCCATATTCTGTGTGAATGTGGCAATAAACAAATGTTACTAGGCTATTTCTTGTACTGGCAGATGGTTTCTCATTGATTTAAAATGGAATATACCACAGTTGGCAACTAGATGGCACTAATTATAGGAATTTCCTACTATACTTAGCGCCATCTAGTGACCAAATTCACTATTTTCCATTTTAAATCAATAAAAAGTTGGCCGGCATAGGAAATAGCATAATAATTGGACAAACTGCTACGCAAATTTTGTTTAAATTAACGCACCCCTATGTGTAATCATTCATTACATCAGTGGCTGATTACATCTTCCATTGTTATTATAGTTTTGTTTTTAAAGCACTTTTAATCAAGACACTTGGCAGTTGTTGAGAAAAGCAAATACAAGCATGTCATGCCACCTCTGATAACAAATATAAGCAGTTGAATCAAAGTTTCTTAAACCTTTACTTAAAAAAAAGATTCTCAAACTTTCAAAAAGTAGTCCTAAAGGCAGAAGATTTTTTACCTTTATACATTATCTGCATTAAGGTAAAACCTTCTGTATGCAGCTCCCACCCCCCTTATACTTACATGAGCCCCATCTCAATCCAGCGATGTGCATGAGAGCTGTGGCTCTCCCAAATCTCTTCCTCCTCAATGGCTCAGAGATAGCAGCAGAAGTCATTGGCTCCTGCTGCTATCAATCACAATGGTATTGTCATGCTTTGAATTGTATTACCTTTCAATTAAAACATTTTTCTAAGGATCCACACACAAGTGACATTTTTGTTCCTATATTGATTTACATTTCATGGGTGAACAGGAGTTACTGAGCACTGGTGTTCCATGGCAGCCAAAGGTGGACAAGAAGGAAAAACACTTTCTTTGTATTTGAAGAATGTGTAAGAGTGAGGACAGTTGAAGAATGTTTTTTTCCTGTGTGTGCATGTGAATAAAAGAAAAGAAGCAGAATTGTGTGAAATGGAGTGAAAAAGGAAAAAAGATCAAATAGAAAAGCACAGAGGACATGGAAGCAGCAGAGCAGAAAGCTAAAAAAGGAGAGGATGAGAAAATGCTTTATGAGGAAGCTGCATCCTTCCTTTCATTTAGGATGGTGTAATCAAATGACTTGGCTGTATTGTCTATAGTACAGCTGAATATGACAAGGCTTTTTTACCATCTGTCATATAGGGATAATACTCAATAAAAGGGTATTTAGTATTTTAATAAGTGATACAATTGATAAGCATTGGGTGTATTCATTTACAACTGACCACATATGTGATTTAGTTTCAAGTGGTCATACCACAGAGCTTTGAACAGTGCTGTCCTGAATACTTCTTTTTAGTTGCTTGTGATTATAACGGAAAGCTGTGCTAAGAGAGTTGTAGAGAAATATTCTGAGCTTTCCTTCTAAAAATGCTAGTTGCTTGGCTGTCATGCTGGTCTAATGGCTTCAGTGCTACCTGACTCTCTGACCTGGAACAAGCATGCAGGTAATGTGTTCTGACCAGGGGCGGACTTACCATTTGGAAACTCGGGCACTGCCCGAGGGCCCGGGGTCAGTAAGGGGCCCCATGAGATGCCCCTGGTACCTTTTTCATAGGCTTTCTTGAGTTTGGGCAAGGACACAGGGGTCCCATGATCCCCTACTGCCCGGGGGCCCCATGAGTTGTCAGTCCACCCCTGGTTCTGACTTCATTGGCTGCATCCCTTTTTTGAGGCTAGTGGCTGAAGGCGACCATAGATGGATCGAAATTCAGCCAGTTCAACAGGGAAAGGTTAAATTTCAATTAGTGTGTGGCCATCCTTGTCCAGAGGTGTGTTTGGGCCGGGGTTGTACTTCCATCCACCTTGCTGGTGTGCAGGGAGGAAAGTTAAACTGCCCATTCATGGATCAAAGTTAGTCTCAGCAGGGATTGGCTGAATTTCGATCCATGCATGGGCACTGTGGTTGAATAGAATTCGTTCTACCAATTTACTTTTGTTAAACTACCCTGTTGGAAAATTTCCACCTTAGCAGTGCTGCAGGCTATAGCTTGCAGCTCTGATCAGTGTATTCTGAATACAAAAACACATACAAAATCTCTACTCTCTTGGCCTCCGAGACTCTGTTCTCTCCTGGTTCTCCTCCTACCTATCGCAGCGCTCCTTCAACATTACCTATAACTCCTCCTCTCCACTCCCTTTCTGTAGGGGTCCCTCAAGGTTCTGTCCTTGGACCCCTTTTCTTCTCCATCTACATCTCCTCCCTTGGTCACTTGATAAACTCCCATGGCTTTAAGTACCATATCTATGCTGAAGACACGCAAATCTATCTTTTTACCCCTCACCTCACCCCTTCAGTCTCCTCTCGCATTACTAACCTACTAAGCGACATATCGGCATGGATGTCACTCCACTTCCTCAAACTCAATCTTTCTAAAACTGAGCTCTTAGTATTCCCCCCAGCCTGTGCCCCCTCCCCTGACTTCTCCATCAAGATCAATAACACAATCATCAGTCCCTGCACTCATGCCAGGGTACTAGGTGTAATCCTAGACTCCCATCTGTCCTTTCACCCCCAAATCCAATCGCTGTCCAAATCCTGTAGACTTCACCTCCGCAATATCTCCAAGATACAGCCATTCCTAACCTCAGAAACCACTAAGCAACTTATTCACTCCCTTGTTATATCTCGCCTTGACTATTGTAACTCCCTCCTCATTGGCCTACCTCATTGCAGGCTATCCCCTCTTCAGTCTATCATGAATGCTGCTGCCAGACTCATCCACCTTACTAACCGTTCTGTATCTGCCACCCCTCTCTGCCAATCCCTCCACTGGCTTCCTATTGCCCAACTAATAAAATTAAAAAAATTAACAATAACATATAAAACCTTTTATAACTCTGCCCCAAATTACATCACCAATCTTGTCTTCAAATATCACCCAAACCGTACTCTCCACTCCTCGCACAACCTCCTGCTCTCTAGCTCCCTTGTCTCCTCCTCCCATGCTTGTCTCCAGGATTTCTCCAGAGCTTTCCCCATCCTCTGGAACTCTCTACCCCAATTTATCAGACTATTGCCTACTCTGCTCACTTTTAGGCAATCTCTGAAAACCTATCTCTTCAGGGAAGCCTATCCTGCCCTCAGCTAACAATGGAATCTTTTATTCCTCCTACCAGTCCAACCCCCACAGTTATTACCTTTTTGTACCACTAGCCCCTCCCTCTTAGATTGTAAGCTCCAAGGAGCAGGGCCCTCCTAACCCTCTTGTATTGAACTGTATTGTTGCTGTATTGTCTCCCGTTAGATTGTAAAGCGCTGAGCAAACTGTTGGCGCTATATAAATCCTGTATAATATTAATAGTGGGGAGGATTCCCCTATCCACACTAAGTGTGTGGCTGGGGAAATCGGGTCAGTTTTGCAGCTGAATAGTTGAACACAAAAATCCAACTCATGTATGGCCAGTTTAGGCAGCACTGAAGCCATTAGAGTAACATGACTGCCAGCAGGCACCTATCATCTTAAAAGAGAAGTATCGATATTAAAAAAAAAAAATAAAAATGTATACTCACCTAGGCAGCTGTCCTCCTGTAAATATGTGAATGAAAGAGAACTAATTGATCTTGAATGCTGCCTCTAGCTTTCCCAAGAGGATGAAATCAAGTCAAGCTCAGGTATTTATACTACTTCCATTTAAAACAATGTTTAATGATTATGGTATGAGGATATGTGTATATTTGATTGGTTTTGTTATATTGGAAGCGCTTCACCAGTATTTGATATAGAATCATTAACACTGTGGAGTGATTGCAGAGTTGGGTGGCAGCTGCTTTCCTGATTCAATTTGACTTATTTAATTTGATTTGATTCAATTTAATTTACAGATTTCATTATTTTTATAGAGTACTAAAATCAATGTATTTTTTTTTTATATAATAGTTAATGATTGTTCTTAATAAATAATTGGTGGTTTCTATGTTCTATCTGGAGTTTAATCCACAGCCCCCCCCCCCCCCCCCCCATTTCAAATGTCTTAATTAAAACCAGAATGCTGCAAATGAAGCAGACAGTGAGGGGTAAAAAACCTTTCCTAGCTGGGTTTCCAATCTCACAATATTAGTGTACAACATACAAGAGTGGTCAGCCTCCTCCTGTGTGCTTGAAGTGGTTAAAGTTGAGGGGAGCCCTCATGTGGTCACATTAGGTACATTTCATTTTCTGGAAACCCATCCAGGGGAGCTCTGCGTACTACTGAGTTACACACATTAATGAGCTACAGGACACTGGATGACATACGTAAAGATTAGATTCATATATATACAGGAGCTTGCAGGCAAAGTCACAATACTTTGTTTATCTGGTTTACAGTGACCACACAAGAATTCAAACTGCACTCTACAATCAAAATATTTAATGGCTTTGGCTGAAATATTAAGCAATATTGCTATACATGTTTGCTTTTTTTAAATAAAAAATTTAAATTAAAAAATAAATATTATATATATTTGTTTTTTATTTATTTTATTGATTTTATAAAAAAAAATGTATTTAAACTATCAAAGTGACAGATAGTTTTCATTATTATTCACACATGTTACAGTCCAATCAAAATGACTTAACATTCTGCTGATTACTTCCTTTTCAGCTCAGCCTCAAAGCTTCAATGAAAGGGCGTTGAACATATCCATAAGTTATTTTTCTAATTTCTTAAATGGATCCTATTGTAATATTGAAGCAATTGTATTATTTAACAATTGATCGGGAGAACCGTGGGCGAGTAGGATGCGTTAGGAAAGTCAAATATCAGGCTGTCTTGGATACAATTCAATGTATCAGGGTTGACACTTGCTTGTTTCACCCGCCAATAACAATAAAATGAGTAATTAATAAAATTTTGACTTTTACTAATGGCGTTACTAGGAAGAACATATTTAAAATAATACTGCTGTTTTTTTAGTAGCAGAAATGCAGCAACTCTAGGTGTGTCAACAAAGGTATGAATAAAGCTCCACAGGGCAAAGAACAAATTTTAGACCCTCCTTCTTTTTTTGTGTCCCTTTTAGTGTCCAACTCTTATTTTAAAGCAGTATTAAACTCCAAAGCAAACATTTATTATACAGTTTTGCAGCTTACCAATTCTTAGATGTGATGGCTGTATTAGTTTCCCCTTTTAGGCTTTCTTTCTTCTATTTTATCTAATGATCCAGCCAGGAAGTCTGTTGTTTTTCAAAAGCAGAATGTATCAGTTTACATGGATGAAACAAACCATTTAACACTAGCAGGGGCAATAAAATGATCAGCTTTTATTTTTTTATGTACAACCTTTATCCCAAAAGGGAAAAACGGTTTGCTGTAACTGATTATAAAGTATTGTCTGGAGTTTTTCTTCCATTTGCTAGTGTATCTAAAATATGGGGGAGGGAGTGAACAAGTGGGACTTCACTTTTTTTTTGGTAAAGCTGCACTTTAAAGTGTTGCTAAACCCACAACAATAAAATCAGTCTGCATATGCAGCAATGCATGCTTGTTATTCTGACTGTGGAACCTAATGGGTTAATCCTCCATATTGTGTAAAAAAAGATATTTGATACTGTTTTCTCTGATTCTCCCCTTCTACTGTCCCCAATCCATTTGCTGATAAAACAGAGCCTTGGGGGCAAGCTGCACATGCTCAGTTTAGTGTATATTGCAAGAGAGTTTTTTTTTCTTTTGGAGGGGACATGTGTACAGAACAGGGCCAACCAGCACTGTCCTGACAGAGGGTTAGGGGTCCTGCAGCCTCATACGACAGTCAGAGGAGAATGAAAACTCCTTCTACAAGCTTTAACCAGTGCTGGGCCGGACACTGAGAGAAGTCACATGACTGCTATATACTGCTGATGAAAAAAGGGATTTAATATTTACTAAAATAATTGCATTTCCATGTTCTTTATACTGTGGGAGAGTAGATATAGTGAATGCAGGGTTCTGGGCTTAGTAACACGTTAACTACAACCGTCCCTGTAACCTAAGAAGTCCGACTTAAGGAAATATAGGAAATTCTTCCTTGTATTAACTGCTCATTTCTTCTGGCGAAATCCTGAAGCTAGCCAGGCGCTCACTCCTCAACAGAGAAAATAACTGGTCGGTCAGTGTAGTCACGCTTCTGGTTTTACACACTGCTTCATAAAGGTACATGGTCTGGCCCCACCCCAACAAGTTTTGTCACGTACAACACAGGGGATCCCCTTGACAAAGTCATATATGATGAAACATGTTGGGGACAACTGCAGGATTTCGCTGAGGCTGTTTCTCTCTGAGTTTCATTTGTGCTGCAACATTATATCATTGTGAGTACATGATGTGTTTTTAATAAATTTATTTTTAAACAGTATCACACCATGTGATGTTTCCTTTTGTGGTGACCATCCATCTTCCTGTATCCCTGGAGCATTGCTGCCTGCAGACAGTGGAGGATCACCTCCTTGGATTTAACACAAGCTGAGCTTACCTATCATGATTGTAAGGTGAAGGTGTCACTAAGGAACAGTGTAGATTTACTATATATGAAGATTCACTGAGTGAACAGTTTTTTTTAAAGTGGTTGTAAACCTAAGACATGAAATATGAAAAAATCATATCCCTCTATATTGTGTACTTGTCTCAGTCTAGAGCACTAAGTGTCATTTCTCTCTGCTGCTTTGTTACTCTGCTATCAGCATGAGTCACTTCTGACAAAATTTCCGGACACCAAGAGGAAAATATGGTGACAATGGAGGAAGCTCCAGCACACAGCCTGTGACTGACAGCCTCAGGTGTCTTTCTGTGTGCTGAGGGGGTGGGGGATGTCCCTTCCCTCCAATCAGCTCTGAGAGCTCTCCTCACTGAGCTTTGCGGTGTGTAATTTCTGCTCTCTGACCCGTTTTCTGACAGCTCAGACAAACTTTATAAATTCTGGACTTTGTACAACTGTGGAGAAGACTGCAGGTAAAACCTATATAGGAGGATTTGTTTCATCTCTGTGTATCACCTGAGGCCAGTTACTTCACTGGGTTGGACACTTTCATTATTCTTTACTTAGACTTTTTTAAAATTATTCCTGAGTATGTTACATGGACATTACTTATCACTCAACTCTTTGTATGTGAATTGTTCACATTTTTTGTGTGTATTGTACATGTTTTTCTTTTTAAACATAAGCATAAGTATATTATTTTGGATTCTATGATATGGCTTTAGAATGACAGTAGTGCTGTACTATATGAGGGAACCTTTTACTTCATATTTTGTTTTATGTTCAGTGATTTAGGTATGCTAGCTGCTTTACAGATAGAGAGTAAAAATTATACCACAGGTTGCGTTCAGTGGGCAGTACCGCCGCCAAATGCGACCAATTCAAGTGAATGGGCTGCATCTCAACCACCCTGCAGCTGCTTGTAAAGGACACAGTTGCAGTGCAATGCTGCAGCTTTTCAAGAGTTAAAACAGGTATGTTGCCTCAGAGCTGCCTGTCAAATGCCTCAAAAAAGCAATCCACCATGGATCACTTTTCAGAGGACCATCAATGACAGCCACATGTGTAAATAAATCCTAAAGGTGTAGTTAATGGGGCTGTGATACTAATCTTGTTTTTTCTACCTAGAGCGTCAATTACCTGTCCCAGGCATGCAGGATGAGAGTTTGCAGGCTGCATGCAGTTCCCAGGTCTCTGGCACACTGATTACTGAAACTAGGATCAGAATTATTACTATTATTATACAGGATTTATATGGTGCCAACAGTTTTCTCAGCTCTTTACAATATAACAGGAGATGTTACAGCAACAATACAGTTCAATAGAAGAGAGATAGGAGGAGCTTACAATCTAGGAGAATAAAAGCACCAGAATTAGCCCTTTTATTTATTTATCTCAGGTACTTATATAGTTAATTTACACAGCGCTTTACATATATATTGTACATTCCCATCAGTCCCTAACCCTCAAGGGGTGTACAATCTAAGGTCCCTAACTTACATTCATACATACACATACTAGGGCCAATTTAGACAGGAGACAACCTACCAGCATGTCTTTGGAGTGTGGGAGGAAACCAGAGTACCTGAAGGAAACCCACACAGGCACAGGGAGAACATGCAAACTCCAGGCAAACCGTGCTGTGGTTGGGATTTGAACCAATGACCCTAGTACTGCCAGGCAGAAGTGCTAACCATTTAGTCACTGTGCTGCCCCTTCTACAATAAGTCTGCAAGGGCAGCTTCCTTAGGGCTCCTTTAGATTTGTGGTTGGGTGGGCATTAAAAATCTGTGGTTGAGCTGTGTTTTTGTGCCCCCCTCTAACCATCCCCCTCTGAGCTATAAAGGCAGCAATTGGGACTGTTTATATGCCACGGTTTGCTTCACACCTGTGGCAAAATGACCTCTCCTATCATGCTCAGCAGGCGACATCGCAAATGGAGATGACCCGCAGACCCCCACATCCACTGCACAGGGCTAAAACAGGTGCTGAGGAGACATCATAGGCTTACAGCCTGTTAACCGCCTCTGAAAAGCTATTTGATCGCTTTTTAGAGGCGCAGCAGTTTAGACACAAGCCATATTTTTATCCTCATAGGGTCACTTTAACAGAGAGGGCTGGTGTTTTTATAGCTTGTGTTGTATCCCAGCAGGAGATGGGTTCAGCAGTAGCTCCTAATGCTGCTTGTAATGCCCCTTATGTTACAACTGAAACTGTTTCCGATTGTGACCTTGCTGTGACTGGCACAGTTCAGGGTAGTTAGTTCCGCCTGTCCTCGGTCTCTACCTCCCAGGCGCCAGCTCTATCACTGTATCTTGTAGTAAAACAATAAAAGGGACAGGACTCTGATGTCTGATAAGCTGCACTTCTGCTACACCTTATGTTTACAACTATGGCCACAAGAGGCCAAAAGAGAAATCCTGCTATCTTGCCAGGGTGGGGATGACAATGAGGACACTAGCGTCTGTCACTGTCCCTTTCTTCCCATCCTTCTCCCTTTACCTTTCATCTTTCCACTGGCAGACACAAAAAGGAAAGAAGACAAGAGCTTTCCTCCAGCTTTCATGAGAACAGCAAGCACAATCCACTTACTTAGCTGCTCCTCTGACACAGAATTCATTGCACCAATACAGAGGATGATCCTGGAACATTTACTCCTAGACGTATTTAACCTTTATATCTGTCTGGAATGTCATATTTCCTTTGCAGTAGCAAAATATGTTCATCTTGTTACTGATTAACAGTTTGAAGGCTAAACCACACACACAGGATATTTAACCGATTAGTTACATCGGATCATACTACTGAGTATGATGGCACTTCCATCCAACGCCGACAACAATTTGAGAACAGTCTGTGTACTCTGTTGTAAATGCAGCTTTATGCATTACCATACATCCACAGGCCCCGTCTGTCCAGAGAGTATTGGTCACCTGCTGACTTGGCACCATCCACAGGCCGCTTAACTCGTCCATAAGACACAGAAGTTGAATACAAAGCAATTGTACTTCAGATAATTGCAGTACAATATGTTTTTCCATATTTTTCAGGTATAAAAATACAATTACTTTTCTAAGCCCTGTCTATGCAAAGAACAAACTCTGACTGGGGGAAACATGGAAGAAACAGGGAGGGTCTAGCTAGGATAGGACTGAGCTAAGGTAGGCCATAGATGGTACAATTTTCTTTCTTGCAACTGCTGGCAGTAATCACATGTAAAAATTCAACATGCTGGTTGTACCCAAGGCAATCAATGGATCAATTTGGGTACAATCAGCCTGCCCATAGATGTTGACCTGGCCAAAACTGAAACCATCTATGGGTGGTTTAACCAGCACTAAACAAGAGGGGAGGACAGAGGGAGATACTAAATCACATAGTAAACAAGTTGTAGTGACCTACAAACCACAATTGGATGTCAACCGACTACAGAACAAAAGTAGCCTGATTCAGGCTACTCTAGCATTGAATCTTCTGAAAGCTCCCTTCCCATGATGGGGAGTTTTTCACGGTGTTTGCACTACTTGAAAATATGTAGATAAGTTCTGACCACAGTGCTTTACTCCTATTTCTTTGTTTTTACGTTTTTATTTTATTTGTGTATGTGTGATATATGTATATATGTATGTATGTGTATATATATATATATATATGTATATATATATATATATATACAGTTGAAACTCAAAAAATTTGAATATCGTGCAAAAGTTCATTTATTTCAGTAATGCAACTTAAAAGGTGAAACTAATATATGATATAGACTCATTACAGGCAAAGCAAGATAGTTCAAGCCGTGTTTTGTTGTAATTGTGATGATTGTGGCTTACAGCTCATGAAAATCCCAAATCCACAATCTCATAAAATTAGAATATTACATGCAATCAATAAAACAAGGATTGTACATAGAACAATATCGGACCTGTGAAAAGTATAAGCATGCATATGTACTCAGTACTGGTTTGGGCTCCTTTTGCAGCAATTACTGCCTCAATGAGGCATGGGATGGAAGCTATCAGCCTGTGGCACTGCTGAGGTGTTATGGAAGACCAGGATGCTTCAATAGCGGCCTTCAGCTCTTCTGCATTGTTCGGTCTCATGTCTCTCATCTTTCTCTTGGCAATGCCCCATAGATTCTCTATGGGATTCAGGTCAGGCGAGTTTGCTGGCCAATCAAGCACAGTAATCCCACGGTCATTGAACCGGGTTTTGGTGCTTTTGGCAGTGTGGGCAGGTGCCAAGTCCTGCTGGAAAATGAAGTCAGCATCCCCATAAAGCTCGTCTGCAGAAGGAAGCATGAAGTGCTCCAAAATCTCCTGGTAGACGTCTACGTTGACCCTAGACTTAATGAAGCACAGTGGACCAACACAACCAACAGGAGATGACATGGCTCCCCAAATCAACACAGACTGTGGAAACTTCACACTGGACTTCAAGCATCTTTCAGTGTGTGCCTCTCCAGTCTTCCTCCATACTCTGGGTCCTTGGTTTCCAAATGAGATGCAAAAGTAGCTCTCATCAGAAAAGAGGACTTTGGACCACTGAGCAACAGACCAGGTCTGTTTTTCTTTAGCCCAGGTAAGACGCTTCTGACGTTGTTTGTTGTTCAGGAGCGACTTGACAAGAGGAATACGACATTTGAATCCCATATCCAGGATCCGTCTGTGTGTGGTGGCTCTTGATGCACTGACTCCAGCCTCAGTCCACTCCTTGTGAAAGTCCCCAACACTTTTGAATGGCCTTTTCCAGACAATCCTCTCCAGGCTGCGGTCATCCCTGCTGCTTGTGCACCTTTTTCTTCCACACTTTTCCCTTCCACATAACTTTCTGTTAATGTGCTTTGATACAGCACTTTGAGAACATCCAACTTCTTTTGCAATTACCTTTGGAGGCTTTCCCTCCTTATGGAGGGTGTCAATGATGGTTTTCTGCACAACTGTCAGCAGTCTTTCCCATGATTGTGATTCCTACTGAACCAGACTGAGAGACCATTTAAAGGCTCAGGAACCCTTTGCAGGTGTTATGGCTTAATTAGCTGATTAGAGTGGGACACTTTGAACCGAGAATATTGCACCTTTTCACAATATTCTAATTTTCTGAGATTGTGGATTTGGGGTTTTCATGAGCTGTAAGCCATAATCATCACAATTATGACAACTCACGGCTTGAACTATATTGCTTTGCATGTAATGAGTCTATCTCATATATTACTTTCACCTTTTAAGTTGCATTACTGAAATAAATTAACTTTTGCACGATATTCTAATTTTTCAAGTTTCACCTGTGTGTGTGTATATATATATATATATATATATATAGTTGTGTTCAAAATAATAGCAGTGTGTTGAAAAAAAGTGAATACAGCTCAAAATCCTTCTAATAGCTTTTATTTCCATACACACAAATGCATTGGGAACACTACACATTCTATTCTAAATCAAAACATGAAGAAAAATATATCAAATTTGTGTTGTTCCTCTAAAAAAAAATGAAGAAAAATGAATATTAGACTGTTCAAAAAAATAGCAGTGTTTGTATTCTTTTTTACAAACTCAAACATTCACTATATAAACTGAAAAATGTTTGAAGATTTTGCTTTCCTTTGAATCGCTTAATGAATATTTAGTTGTATAAGCACTGTTTCTGAGAACTGCTGTACATCTGTGTTGCATGGAGTCAACCAACTTCTGGCACCTGTGAACAGGTATTCCAGCCCAGGATGATTGGACTATGTTCCACAGTTCTTCTCTATTTCTTGGTTTTGCCTCAGAAACTGCATTTTTGATGTCACCCCACAAGTTTTCTATTGGATTAAGATCCGGGGATTGGGCTGGCCACTCCATAACGTCAATCTTGTTGGTCTGGAACCAAGATGTTGCACATTTACTGGTGTGTTTGGGGTCGTTGTCTTGTTGGAACACCCATTTCAAGGGCATTTCCTCTTCAGCATAAGGCAGCATGACCTCTTCAAGTATTCTGATGTATTCAAACTGATCCATGATCCCTGGTATGCGATAAATAGGCCCAACACCGTAGTATGAGCAACATCCCCATATCATGATACTTGTGCAACCATGCTTCCCTGTCTTCACAGTGTACTGTGGCTTGAATTCAGTGTTTGGGGGTCATCTGACAAACTGTCTCCGGCCACTAGACCCAAAAAGAACAATCTTACTTTCATCAGTCCACAAAATGTTGCGCCATTTGTCTTTAGGCCAGTCAATGTGCTCTTTGGCAAATTGTAACCTCTTCAGCACATGTCTTTTTTTCAACAGTGAGACTTTGCGGGGGGCTTCTTGCAGATAGCTTGGCTTCACATAGGCGTCTTCTAATTGTAACAGTACTAACAGGTAACTTTAGACCTTCTTTGATCTTCGTGGAGCTGATTGTTGGCTGAGTCCTTGCCATTTTGGCTATTCTATCAATTCGAATGGTAGTTTTTCACTTTCTTCCACGTCTTTCAGGTTTTGGTTGCCATTTTAAAGCATTTGCGATCATTTTAGCTGAGCAGCCTATCATTTTCTGCACTTCTTTATATGTTTCCCCTCTCCAATCAACTTTTTAATCAAGGTACGCTGTTCTTCTGAACAATGTCTGGAACGACCCATTTTCCTCAGAATTTCAGAGAGAAATGCACTGTAACCAGCATGTACAACATTTGCTGCCTTCCTTCCTTAAATAAGGGCAATAATTGCCACCTGTTTTTCAAAGAATGAATGACCTCACTAATAGAACTCCACACTGCTATTATTTTGAACATGCCCCTTTCAATGAGTGATTCAATTACACAGAATCAGCAGCATGCATGTCATGACTGTTGGGTCTGTTGGATTTCTATTACTCTACTACACCTGCTAGTATTTGCCATGAAATATCATTTCTACCAAAAACAGTGATTGATCAGGTTAGTGATGTCTGGCTGCTATTATTTTGAACACAACTGTATATATATATTTACGCACTGCTCAAAAAAATTAAAGGAACATTTTTTTAATCAGAGTATAGCATCAAGTCAGTAAAGCTCCTGGGATATTGATCTGGTCAGTAAAGTAGCAGAGGGGGTTGTTAATCAGTTTCAGCTGCTTTGGCGTTAATGAAATTAACAACAGGTGCACTAGATGAGCAACAATGTGACGACCCCCAAAACAGAAACGGTTTTACAGGTGGAGGCCACTGACTCATCTTTTCTGACTGATATTCACTGGTTTTGCATTTGGCTAGGGTCCCTGTCACTAATGGTAGCATGAGGCGATACCTGGACCCTACAGAGGTTGCACAGGCAGTCCAACTCTTCCAGGATGGCACATCAAAATGTACCATTGCCAGAAGGTTTGCTGTGTCTCCCAGCACAGTCACAAGAGCATGGAGGGGATTGCAGGAGACAGGCAGTTACTCGAGGAGAGCTGGACAGGGCTGTTGAAGGTCCTTAAACCATCAGCAGGACCAGTATCTGCTCCTTTGTGCAAGGAGGAACAGGGTGAGCACTGCCAGAGTCCTACAACATGACCTCCAGCAGGCCACTGGTGTGAATGTCTCTGACCAAACAATCAGAAACAGACTTCATGAGGGTGGTCTGAGGGCCCGACGTCCTCTAGTGGGCCCTGTGCTCACTGACCGACACCATAGAGCTCAATTGGCAATTGCCATTGAACACAATAATTGTCAGGTCCTCCACTGGCTCCCTGTGCTTTTCACAGATGAGAGCAGGTTCACCCTGAGCACATGTGACAGACGTGAAAGAGTCTGGAGACACCGTGGAGAACGTTATGCTGCCTGTAACATCCTTCAGCATGGCCATTTTGGTGGTGGGTCAGTGATGGTCTGGGGAGGCATATCCATGGAGGAATGCACAGACCTCTACAGGCTAGACAATGGCACCCTGACTGCCATTAGGTATCAGGATGAAATCCTTGGACCCATTGTCAGACTCTACGCTGCTGCAGTGGGTCCTGGGTTCCTCCTGGTGCATGAGAATGCCCGGCCTCATGTGGCGAGAGTATGCAGGCAGTGCTGGGAGGATGAAGGAATTGATACCATTGAATGGCCCCTATGCTCACCTAACCTAAATCCAATAGAACACCTCTGGGATATCATGTTTGGGTCCATCAGACGACACCAGGTTGTACCTTAGACTGTCCAGGAGCTCAGTGATGCCCTGGTCCAGATCTTTGAGGAAATACCCCAGAACACCATCCGTCTTCTCATTAAGAGCATGCCCCGATGTTGTCAGGCATGCATTCAAGCACGTGGGGGCCATACAAACTACTGAGTGGACTAGCCTGCTGCATCATTGTATCGCTTTGACTTTCGGGGTGTCTTTGAATTCAGTCCTCTGTAGGTTGATCATTTTCATTTCCATCAAATGATGGGGCATCCTTACGTTCCGAACACATTACCCAGTCCATATCAGTATACTGTAGATATCCAGCATGATATTTTCCCCATTGAGATCTGATGTGTTTTCAAAGTGTTCCTTTAATTTTTTTGAAGGGGGGATGGAAGGTGTGTGTGTGTGTTTAATTCTTTACTGGTGTGTGGAGAAAAATTTTCCTTTCACTGCACCATTTGTAAAGTTGTATATATGTGCTGCTCACAGTGCTTTACTTTATTATGTTACTTTTTTACATTATTTAATTTGTGTAAATTTATATATTTTTTTATTTTTCTTTAACTCTTTACTGAATGGTGGGTCTTCACGTTGCTTCACGTCTGAATCTCAACCCTGAACGGTTACTATAGCTTTCCATATTTTACATTGTCTGTGCTACACTTAAAGTGATTATACACCTCAGACGTGAAATATGAACAAAGCATATCCCTCTATAGTGTGTACTTGACTCACTGCAGAGCACTAAGTGTAATCTCCATCTGCTGCCTTGTTCCTCTATTACCATGAATCACTTCTGATAAGCTTTCCTTACACCAAGAGAAAAATGGTGACAGGGAGGGACCTCCAGCAGATTGACAGCCTCAGCTCTGTTCCTGTGTGGAAGGGGTGTGTCTCTTTGCTCTAATCAGCTCTCAGAACTCGTCTCACTGAGCTCTGCGGTATGTAACTTCAGCTCTCTGCTCCTTTTTTTTTCTGACAGTTCAGACAAGCTTTATAATTTCAGCAACAGGTGTAGAGAAGAGAATACTGCAGATAGATAGGTCCAACTTATGTAGGAGCAGGGCTCTTATTTAGGGGGGGGGGACGCAGTTTTGGCTCCTCCAGCATGTAATGGCAAGGGGTGCTGGGGTGTGTTGGGGGATCTATACATACTGGGGGAGTCAATTATGGCTGGGAGTTTTCTACTGTTGAGGGAAGGGTAGGGAGTGGAACCAAGGAGAGGTGCTCAGAGGCGGGTAGGGAGTGGAACCAAGGAGAGGCGCTCAGAGGCGGGTAGGGAGTGGAACCAAGGAGAGGCGCTCAGAGGCGGGTAGAGAGTGGAACCAAGGGGTAACTCGAAAGGAGGAGTTTCTGCCCCTTATCTCAGAGGAAAAACGCCCTGTGTAGGAGGATTTGTTTTATCTATGTGTATCACCTGAGGCCAGTCACTTCACTGGCTATATGTAAGGGTTTACAACCACTTAAAAAATATACTGAGCAGACATCCCTGGTGCTGTCCTTATACTGGGGAAATGGTTAAGCCACCCCACCCCAGAAAACCTAATCTATATTATAGCTTTTTCTCCACAAGAGATGCCCACAGGGGGTTTAGGGTGTCCCTGGATGCTTCTGAACCAAATGTTATCAGCTTGATCTGTGACCAGTTTTACTTATGCATGCCTTCTACAGATAATCAGGATTTACAGAAAAAAAATGTGTGTGCATTGGAAAAGGAGGGGGGTTTGGTGTTATCAAAAATATTTAAATATATAAAACTTTAAAAGTTATAAAAATTACATATATATATATCATTTAAAAAAATGGCCTGTGTTATCAGGCCAGAGCTGTGTAGGTGTGCAGTCCATTGGAAGCAGACTATCCAGACAAACAGCCCCAACAATCTCCCAGCCACGTACGCATTGCCAACAGCTATTCTCTCAACCGTCCATTTACTTTTTTTTTTTTCTTTCAAACACACAGTCCTGCGAAAGGCGATGGCACGGCATAAAGCATTCTGCACACTTTATGAAAAAGTCTGTCCCTTTCAACTTAAACGGCAGCAGTATTGTTCAGAGTAAAAAGCCTACTAGAGTCGTGTCCCAGTCACTGAGCAGTGAACTCCACTGCAGATGTAATGTATATGGATGGAGGAGAGTCAATTAGGAGCTGTTAGGGACATGGTTTAAAGATCTGACATAAAATAGGAACTGAGTATAAAGGCTGAAGAGGCAGCTAGTTGATCACCAACATAAAGCTTGTATTGATTGCTGGCATAGATGCTGAGGGGTGGTGGCAGTTATGAGTATAATTTACAAATCAATAGCAGTCATGCACTTAGCAATGTGGACGCTGGGCGCTTTTCTTCTTGGTGACAGTGTCACATGTGTCATTAAGGGACAGGAATCCAATCTTTAGAAGCGGTTTTATGATTTCAGATACACAATAAGTTTAAAAAAAACCCCAAAAACAACACTGGTGACAGTTTGATTAAATAAATGGACTGAGGCTGCTAAATGCTTTGTACCTAAGGAAAAGGACTGGCCATCAGATGTGGCACTACATCTACCAGCAACTAAGGAGTGACCATCAGATGTAGCACTACATGTTCCAGAAACTGAGGAAAGGAGTGACCATCAGATGTGGCACTACATGTCCTAGCAACTGAGGAAAGGTGTGACCATGAGATGTGGCACTACATGTCTCAGCAACTGAGGAAAGGGGTGGCTCCCCCTTCTCTCACTCCCCCCCTCCCCCTTCTCTCCTCCCCATTATTATTATACAGGATTTATATAGCGCCAACAGTTTACTGAGCGTTTTACAATATAACGGGAGAAAATGCAGCAACAGTACAGTTCAATACAAGAGGGTTTGGAGGGCCTGATCCTTGGAGCTTACAATCTAAGATTCTCTCTCTCTCCCCTTCTCCCCCTCTCTCTCTCTTCCCCACCCCCCCTCCCTCTCAACAAACAGAAAAGCACCATTGAAGACATACTAACTACCCCTTCTCTCTCCCCCCCCCACACCGCCTCTCTCTCCCCCCACCCTCTCAATAAACAGAAGTCAACCATAGAAGACATACTGACGACCCCTTTTCTCTCTCTCTCCCCCTCTCCTCTCTCTCCCTCCCCTCTCACCCCCCTCTATCTCTCACCTCCCTCTCTCCCTTATCACTCTCTCCCCCTCCCTCCACCCTCTCAGCAAACAGAAGAGCACCATAGAATCCATACTGACCACCCCTTCTCTTTCTCTCCCCCCCTTTCCCTCTCTCTTCCCCTTCTCTCACCCCCTCTTCTCTCTCACCCTTTCTTCTCCCCCCTCCCCCTTTCCTCCCCTCTCCCCATTTCCTCCCCTCTCCCCCTTCTCTCTCTCTCTCCCCCCTCTCCCCCTTCTCTCCCCCCCCCCTTTTCTTCCCTCCTCCATTTAATTTAATTTGTTTAAAACAAAATCAATTGTTTGATTTTCATTTTATTTTCATAAAAAGGCCCAGCAAAATCCTCAGCGCCAGGACCATGATGCTCCTAATCCGGTCCTGCATATCCCAGCATGTGAGAAATAGGAGTGTAAGTGAAAGCCATCTGAGGTACTACATGTCCCAGCAGATAAGGAATAAAGTAATGATCAGCTGTGGCACTACATGTCCCAGAAAACATATGTGGCATCAACTAAGAAAAAGTCTGAGTATAGTGGTGGCACTACAAGTCCCAGCATGTAATAAGGTGTGTGAGTGAAGATCATTGAGGCACTACAGGTCCCAACATGTACTAAGGCGTGTGAGTGAAGATCATCAGGGGCACTACACATCCCAGCATGCATAAAGGCGTGAGTGAAGCTCACCGGGAGCACTACAAGTCCCAGCATGTAATAAGGCGCGTGAGTGAAGATCATCGGGGCACTACAGATCCCAGCATGTTATAAGACACGTGAGTGAAGCACATCGGGGGCACTACAGGTCCCAGCATGTAATAAGACACGTGAGTGAAGCTCATCGGGGGCACTACAGGTCCCAGCATGTAATAAGGCGTGTGAATGAAGTTCATCGGGTGCACTACAGGTCCCAGCATATAATAAGGTGCATGAGTGAAGATCATCGGCGGACTACATGTCCCAGCATGTAATAAGGCGTGTGAGTGAAGCTCATCGGGGGCATTAAAGGTCCCGGCATGTACTAAGACACGTGAGTGAAGCTCATTAGGGGACTACATGTCCCAGCATGTAATAAGGCGTGTGAGTGAAGCTCAGTGGGGGCACTACAGGTCCCAGCATGTAATAAGGTGTGTGAGTGAAGCTCAGTGGGGGCACTACAGGTCCAAGCATGTAATAAGGTGTGTGAGTGAAGCTCAGTGGGGGCACTACAGGTCCAAGCATGTAATAAGGTGTGTGAGTGAAGCTCAGTGGGGGCACTACAGGTCCAAGCATGTAATAAGGTGTGTGAGTGAAGCTCAGTGGGGGCACTACAGGTCCCAGCATGTAATAAGGTGTGTGAGTGAAGCTCAGTGGGGGCACTACAGGTCCAAGCATGTAATAAGGTGTGTGAGTGAAGCTCAGTGGGGGCACTACAGGTCCAAGCATGTAATAAGGTGTGTGAGTGAAGCTCAGTGGGGGCACTACAGGTCCAAGCATGTAATAAGGTGTGTGAGTGAAGCTCAGTGGGGGCACTACAGGTCCCAGCATGTAATAAGGTGTGTGAGTGAAGCTCAGTGGGGGCACTACAGGTCCAAGCATGTAATAAGGTGTGTGAGTGAAGCTCAGTGGGGGCACTACAGGTCCCAGCATGTAATAAGGTGTGTGAGTGAAGCTCAGTGGGGGCACTACAGGTCCAAGCATGTAATAAGGTGTGTGAGTGAAGCTCAGTGGGGGCACTACAGGTCCCAGCATGTAATAAAGTGTGTGAGTGAAGCTCATCGGGGGCACTACAGGTCCCAGCATCCAATAAGGCGTGTGAGTGAAGCTTATCGGGGGCACTACAGATCCCATCATGTTATAAGACACGTGAGTTAAGCTCATCAGGGGACTACATGTCCCAGCATGTAATAAAGCGTTTGAGCGAAGATCATTGGGGGCACTACAGGTCCCAGCATGCAATAAGGTGTGTGAGTGAAGCTTATCGGGGGCACTACAGGTCCCAGCATGTAATAAGGTGTGTGAGCGAAGATCATCGGGGGCACTACATGTCCCAGCATGTAATAATGTGCGTGAGTGAAGCTCAGCGGGGGCACTACAGGTCCCAGCATGTAATAAGGTGTGTGAGCGAAGATCATCGGGGGCACTACATGTCCCAGCATGTAATAATGTGCGTGAGTGAAGCTCAGCGGGGGCACTAGAGATCCCAGCATGCAATAAGGTGTGTGAGTGAAGCTTATCGGGGCACTACAGGTCCCAGCATGCAATAAGGCGTGTGAGTGAAGCTCATTGGGGGCACTACAGGTCCCAGAATGTTATAAGACACGTGAGTGAAGCTCATCAGGGGACTACATGTTCCAGCATGTAATAAGGCGTGTGAGCAATGATCATTGGGGGCACTACAGGTCCCAGCATGTAATGAGTGAATGAAGCTCATCGGGGGCACTACAAGTCGCAGCACGGCCGCTGTGACTTTCTGGGTTGGGTGATCGCAGGTCGCCGTGCAGCGATCGTGTACACACAGTATAGGTAGGGGAGGGATTCCCATGACACAGGCTGTGGCTGTCTCCCCCGGGTAGTGGCGGCGATCAGAGCCGGGTGTACACAGACTATCAGCACACTCCGCTCTCTAGCCGAGCACATGCACACTGTTTGTGATCCTCTGGTCAGAGCTGGGCTGGGACTCCCCGGGCTGCCTCTGGGAGTGGTGTGTCCGCTAGCACAGCCTATCAGAGTACGCCTCCTGTACCCCAGTCCCGCCTCTTCCATGCCTCCTTCCCGCCCCTCCTGTGCCCTAGCCCCGCCCCTAGCCGATCTCTTGGTTTGCAGAGAGTCAGAAGTCCCCCCTGCTGGCTCCCCGCTGCCAGTGCTGGCGCTGTCGGGACACCTTGGCATTGTGGCAGTAGACGGGGCAGGGGGAGGATGCTCGGACACCGCTAGGCGCCTCTCTGCTCGCCTCTCACACCTCACATGCGCCGCGTCGGGGAAAGTCGAGGGAAGTGGATGTGGAGAGAGTAAAGTAGTGGACGGCTCGCTGCTCCCGGACTGTGCGCCGCAGATCCTGGCACCGTGTAGCCAAGCTGTGGCAGGCGATCAGAAGCCGAGGAGGGGGGGAGAGGGCTCCGATCCTTGTCTGCTGGACCCTGGAAGAACGGCTGCTTACTGGAAGGTGATAGCCGAGTGTGCCCGGGGCACCATGACTGCCATACGGATACCCAGCACACTCATCATCCTCCTTCTACTGGTCGCCTCCGACTCGGGATCGTCCGTAGCAGGTAAAGAACTGGAGGAGCAGAGCCCAGCAAGATGAAGTTAGAGGAGGTGTTGGAGTATCTGGGGTCCCCTCTACTGATCTGATGTTAGGAGGTGATGGAGCATCCGGGGTACACCGGCTATCTGGGGTCCCCTCTACTGATCTGATGTTAGGAGGTGATGGAGCATCCGGGGTACACCGGCTATCTGGGGTCCCCTCTACTGATCTGATGTTAGGAGGTGATGGAGCATCCGGGGTACACCGGCTATCTGGGGTCCCCTCTACTGATCTGATGTTAGGAGGTGATGGAGCATCTGGGGTACTTCGGCTATCTAGGGTCCCCTCTACTGATCTGAAATTAGGAGGTGATGGAGCATCCGGGGTACACCGGCTATCTGGGGTCCCCTCTACTGATCTGATATTAGGAGGTGATGGAGCATCTGGGCCCCCCTCTCTTGATCTGAAACAAAGAGGTGATGGAGCATCAGGGGAACCTTTCTTGTGATCTGAAGTTATGAGATGTGGAGTATCTGGGGTACCTCCGTCATGTGAATGCAGTTATGGGGTGATGAGTTGTCTGGGATACCATGATCTGAAGTTAGGAAGTGAAAGGGTATCTAGGGAACCTTCTTCATGATCTGAAATTAGGAGGCCATGGAGTATCTGGGATACCTTTCTTGTCGACTGAAGTTAGGAGATGATGGAAGCTGGCTTATCCTTCCTCATGATATGAAGTTAGGTGGTGATGGAGAATGTGGGGTGCCATTTTCATGATCTGGTATGGAGTATCTGGGGTACCTTCCTTATGATCTGAATTTAGAAGGTGATGGAGTATCATGGGGTACCTTCCCTATGATCTGAATTTAGAAGGTGATGGAGTATCATGGGGTACCTTCCCTATGATCTGAAGTTAGGAGCTGATGGGGAATCTGGGTTACCTTTTTCATGATCTCAAATTAGTAGGTAATGGAGGTTCTGGGGCACCTTCCTCATGATGTGGTTAGTAGGTGATGGAGTATCTGGAGTACCTTCCTTCTGATCTAGTTAGGTGATGATGGAGTAGGTGGTAGAGATTCTGGGGCACCTTCCTCATCATCTGGTTAGAAGGTGATGGAGTATCCGCTGTACCTTCCTTATGATCTGAAGTGAGGAGCTGATGGAGTATCTGGGTTACTTTTGTCATGTCTTGAAATTAGAAGGCAATGAGATATCTGGTTCCATTTGTATGGAGTCCCCTCTACATCCATGGAGTAGAATCTACCTGCTTAGTCCAACTCTCTTCTTTTATGTGTGGTGTTAATAGACCAGCTTGTGCTATTGATGAGAAGGTTGTATGTGCAGTAACCTATTTCACCTTTCATCAGCTGTAAAAGTGTTTCCAGGATTGCTGGCCACTCTGGGTTGTTGCAGATTGCCCTTTGCTTTATCCGATGAGCCCTTGTACTACTTCTATGGGTCTACACATAACATAGCTCACCTCAAGGACCTCCAGTGGGCTGATGCTTGGCCACAGTGAGCCCGTTCTAGTACAAGTGTACATGAAGGATTAAAGAGCCCATCATAGACCTCACTTGCTAGTCTGTCTGTTTTTTATTGTCTCTTGCCTCTTCATGGTTGCAGGGATCATGCCTAGAAATAAACAATGTTGCTCTCTGGTGAACTAAAAACATCCACAATAGCAGTGTATGTTTTGTAAACAAAACCATTGACAGGGCTGAAGTTTGGAAGTGTCTGGCTTTCCTCCATCAGGTCTTGGAGTGGTGCAGTCAGTGCTGGAGAATGTATTGGTGTCTGATCTGCTTCATTTACATGTGAGGATATTCCAGACAGCTGAGCTCAAATCTTTTCACACTCATTGAAGGAGTTTGATTTTTATATGTATTGGGTAGGACAGTGGCTTTGTATTTCACAAGTTAGCCTTAGGGTCCTTGGTTTAAATTTTGGGCAGGGCAGTATCTGCATGCAGTTTGCATGTTCTCCCTGTGTTAGCAAGGGTTTCCTCCCACACTCCCAACTAGTTTAATTGGCTTCTGTTTCAATTAGCCCTCTTGAGTGTGGCTGTGCATATGAGTTATCGCATTCTGCATGCTAGTCATAAGCTGAGCAATTTGGGAGGGTTAAGGAAAGACCTAGTGACCTACTCCATATACAAATGCTGCATGGAGTTGGCATGTTCTTCCTGTGTTTGCTCTGGGTACTTTGGTTTTTGTCTGTCTGACATGTCAGATATGCTGGTAGGCTAGTTGGCTCCTATCTAGACTGGATACTACAGCTATGCATGTATTATTACATTCTGCATGCTAAGCTCAGAAGTTGGGGAGGATCGAGGAAAGACCTGGTGGCTTACTTCTTGATAAATTCTCCAGGACAGCATCTTCATGGTGTTTGCATGTTCTCCCTGTGTTCACTTGGGTTTCCTCCCACACTTCGGGTAGGGAGTTGCTCTGATGATTACACATCACTTCTCCATGCTTTCTGTTAAGCCTGCTTATGTCAAAATTGGCTTTAGTATGTGTGTACTAATTGGCTGTGCATGTTTTATGACATTCTTCATGCCAGATCCACGTTGAACAATTGAGTGGAGGGTTGAAGAAAGACCTGGCAACCTACCTCTAAAAATACAAGGCAGTATTTGCATGAAGTTTGCTTGTCCTCCCTGTGTTCTCTTGGATTGTCTCTGAGTGCTCCAGTGTCCTCCTACACTCCAAAGACGTGCTGGAGGGATAAGTGGCCCCTATCTATTTTGGCTCTAGTATGTGTGTACTACTTGGCAATGCATGTATATTATCACATTCTGCGTGCCAATCCCAAGCTGAGTAGTTGGGGAGGGTGGAGGTAAGAACTGGCAACCTACCTGGTAAAAGATTGGCCAAGAAAGCTTTATGGAAAAGGCTTTCAAGGGTACCAGTCATGGTGCCTAGAGAGCTGGCCCATAGACCCACCGAGAGTTTGATACAGCGGAATGCGGATGTATATTTGTATATACTATGTGTGTGTGTGTGTGTATGTATGTATGTATGTGTATATATATATATATATGTGTTGATTCTAGATTTTTGATTGATTACTCCACTAAAGGAAAAGTCTTGTTGCCCTAGAAGAAGTGCAGCAAGAATTGTGTTTCTTGGTAGGAGCCGGCTTTCCCTGATTTACAAACTCCTCGGCACGTCTAATTAGAGTTCATTTTGTATGTCTGGATGAATAAAGTTGCTATGTGGTGGGAAAACAGTAATTGAACTAATTATGCGATTTGCCCTTCACATTGCTGGTACCTGCAGTGCTCTGCACTGACTGGTCATGTGGAAAGCAGAGATGATCAGGATCCCACTGTGGTTATGCTGGAGTTTGTCAGGCCTGCCTGTCCCTCCGGCTCCACAAGCGTCTCTGTGCTTGTGGGGTATTGTCACAACATAGCTGTGCGTCTGCCGAAGTCCTAATGGCTGCCAATCGGGACGCTCGTTTAATGAGGCGAGCGGCGGTGGCCCATAGTAACCACTCAGGCTGGTTATTCGTCTTGCTGCACATGGTGGAGGAGTAAACTGGTTGCTATGGGTGACGACTCATCATTTTGCGTTCAGCCTGCAGATACGGTTGCATGGTTTGCTCTGACTTGTAGCTCATTCACATCTGTTAGTATAAATGTATTCTCTTTTATTTATTCACATAATTCTATCAGCCATTGAAATGCTTTTTAAAGTATTCAGAGTTTTAAAACTATTTATAGGGTCATTGGTGTATATGTCATCATTGCAGATCATTCAAGTCCTTTTTAAGAATATCTATTTTTGGGAATTTCAACTAGATTTGTAAAAAAAAACAAAACGATCATCACAAGCTGTTTTTTACTTTTTCACAGTTTAATGGTACATGCACATGGCCGTAATGAAAATGCTGACCGTCTGCACAGATGACAGATCTAAATGCAGCACACGTTTTCTGATCTTTACGCACTGCCTGCATTGACCTGTAGTACATATTAAAACTACGTTCAGGTCCATAGAAAAAATTGCAGTTCTGTTAAACAAATGCTTTTTTTACTTTTTTTTTTTTTTTTGTGGCTGTGTTCAAGAGCCCTTCAAGCTGAAGAGAGGGATTATAAAAAAAAATGTCCTGGCAAGTGGGGTCCCCTGCAATGCAAGAGTTACATGTTCACTATTTGTAGGGGCATTAAAAGAGGCCGCATTGCTTGCTTGCTCATTTCACCAGCCGGCCTGAGAGCTGTCCTCTTCTTCCAGGCTGTGGGCGGTCCTTCCACACCTTCAGGGCGGCCTCTCTCTCTTTTTTTTTTTTTTTTTTTCTTTTTTCAAGACATCATATTTATAGGGACTCAACGGGATGCCCAGCATTTGGCTTGTAGTTGCAGCGTGTCCTCATTGACTTGAATTGGCAAGTTTGCCACCGGGTACCATGAAATTTGCCATGGCATGTGTACTGCCCCCTCCAAATGTATGGTATGGCCAACATAAGAAGAGTTTTTAAGTGCATCTCACACTTTAACATGTACACATAAAACGTTTATTAAATTCGAAAGGTACATCAACCTAATTATTTCTTAAATAAGTTCTTTGTTTCAGGGAAGAAATTATCTAAAAAAAATCAAATACTTAAAAAAAAAAAACCCAGTAGATTATCAAAGCGGGTTCCTTGTATCTGGAAGGGGTGTGCAGGAGCCCTTCAAGCTGAACAGAGGGATTATAAAAAAAAATGCCCTTGCAAGTGGGGTCCCCTGCAATGCAAGAGTTAAATGTTCACTATTTGTAGGGGCATTGTAAGAGGCCGTATTGCTTGCTTGCTCATTTGGCCGGCCTCAGAGCTGTCCTCTTCTCCCAGGCTGTGGGCGGTCATTCTGCACTTTCAGGGCGGCCTCTCTCTCTCCCTCTCCCTCTCCCTCTCTCTCTCTCTCTCCTCTTTTTCTTTTTTCAAGACACCATACTTATAGGGACTCAACTGGGTGCCCAGCATTTGGCTTGCAGTTGCAGTGTGGCCTCATTGACTTGAATTGGCAAGTTTGCCACCGGGTACCATGAAATTTGCCATGGCATGTGTACTGCCCCCTCCAAATGTATGGTATGGCCAACATAAGAAGAGTTTTTAAGTGCATCTCACACTTCAACATGTACACATAAACGTTTATTAAATTCGAAAGGTATATCAACCTACTTATTTGTTTAATAAGTCCTTTGTTTCAGGGAAGAAATGATATAAAAAAAACAAATACTTAAAAAAAAAACAGTAGATTATCAAAGTGTTTTCCTTGTATCTGGAAGGCGTCCTTTATGAGTCATTTTACTTAGAGATCCCTATGTACCCAACCACTAGCAGCTGTTCTGATCACTAGAAGGATGGCGATTGAACCCGCAGTCCTCTTGACTTAGCAAGTCTTTTGCATGCCAGCATACCTGACACTCGCTTTATGCAATGTCTGCTGTCAAAAAACAAAATCTGCTTTCTGTGCAGAAAATGATTGCTTTGCATAAGATGTAAATAAGCGCCGGCTCCCACGTGCAGGTTTGGTGCTCCTACTATTATTATTTACTGACTGTCTGGTGGAAGTCGCAGGGATTCTGCTAGAGTTTATCCTGCAGCATTTTCATAAGCGGATGGAAATGTCTGCAACTTCTTTCAATGCAAATCATTGACCAAGGTAGCAAGATTCTAAATTTTTTATAAAGCTTTATGGTAGTTTGGGCTCCAGGCAAATGAGATAAGCAGGTTTAAATACTTTACTATATATATATATATATATATATATATATATATATATATATATATATATATATATATATAGTTTTCTGCAAGACTAACTAAATAGAAACTTTGCTGTATTTAATTAGACAGCGCATGGTTCAGTGATGTGCAGCAATGCATCACATTTTTGTTTGTTGAAGTCAAACGACTGAACAATTAGTTACCATGGGTTGCTAGTACCTTTTTTGCTTTCGCAAATATGCTTGTTTCTGGAAAACGTATCCTAGTAGAGGTAAATTTCATTAAATGTGATCAGCAAGGTATAGAGTGGAATTCCAGCCAGAAATAAAATAATAAAATATGAATATCCAATAAAATATAAAACAGCAAATCCAGCTTTTGTTCCAGTATTCAGAGATTTCACCCGCAGTACTTTTTTCTGCCACTAGATGCCCTGTCTGATGGCCAGCATCATTTAACCCACTTCCTGTGAGCCCAAGTTCATCAAGCTTCTTGAACTGGCTCCTTGTGCCGTTTCTTCCTCTCACGTTCCAGCCCTGCTATACAGAGACTGCAAGGCTGGTCATACATTATACAATTAGATTTACCAAATCCATATAATATGAGATCAAACCTAAACACTTTCAATTTGTGTGCAATCGGACAGGCCTTTGCACTACTGATCTAAAGGAGATTGAATAAGAAAATTGTATAATGTATGGTTAGAGGGCTTATACCAGGTCAAATTCAGGTACTTACACTGCTTGCATTAAAAAATGTATTTAATTATATATTAATGATTACAGAGCTGCATTGCTAAACATAGCCTCATGGTAATCTTGCATACATATGTCTACCAAGTGTATCTTCTGGAACTTCATAAATATATAATATGACCTAGGCAGTATTGAAAACATCAGAATGCAATCTCCAGAGACCTGTCGCTCTGTGTATGTATCAGGTGGTATAATCAATGTGTGTACTGCTCTAAACCATCCAACGTGACCGATAGCCATGACCAGAATAAAGACTCATTGCATATGAATCATTTGCTGTCAATATATATTTATTGATTGGATAACTGTTGCCTATATGCAGGACAAAGGAGCTGTGGCTTTGAAATCAATATAAGTGAAAAAAGACCAAAAGTTCATGTAAAAATTATTTGACTGAATGATTCTCCCCCTCCTTTCTCATACATACGTATGCTACAAGAGTTGATAAATGTCTTACTCATTCCAACCAGCTTCTGTTCTGGAGATATTTCACAGGTTCTACAGGAAGGGTGACTCGTTGCAGGACTATCTAATATTGTAGTGCAGGAGGCACTGTCTGTTTTCCTCAGTGACAACTCTTCTGACTACCATAGGCAGGGGGAAGACCAGTTTTGTTGGATGCATTTTGCTGTAAAAATAATTTTTAAAATGTACCCTCTAGTCACAACCAAAAATAAGGCCTTCAAAGGCTTATAGTGAATACAGACTACCTGCTCATTGCTTCAGTTTTGCATTGTTCACTGTGGGCTCTTTGTAGTCACTCACATACAGTATTAGATTGTAAGCTCCCAGGAACAGGGCCCTCCTAACCCTTTTGTATTGTTGCTGTATTGTCTCCCTTTATATTGTAAAGCACTTCGTAAACTATAGGTGCTATTTAAAAACTGTATTGTAATAATACAGAAAGCATGTGAGTAGCTAAGTGAAATCTGGCAGAAGTGGATAGTGTAACAACCCCAATTAACCTCAACCAAGCATGAACTGATGACTTTAATTGTTTTTTTTTTAAATAAACTTGTCAAGATATAAATATGGGAACAGCCATTGCTTACTTTTTCTGTGAAGGTGCGTGTGTCAAGGTTGTCACCACAATCCTTTCTTAATTTCTTGGTGAGTTACTTACCTGGGCATGAATGGAAGATCTGGTATGCTCATGCCTATTCCAGGTCAATGACTTGATAGGTAGGAAAGCCAAGATAAGAATGATGGTCCTGATGGCTTGTATCTACAAAAGCAAGTTAACAAATGAGAGTTTCTATGTGTCTCTCCAGACATTCCCTTTAAATCTGCTGTTCAGGTAGCTGGATATTTAACTTTAAAAACTCCATTGGCCAAGGGTGTTATATCTCTACAGGAATGCTGAAGTGCTGGCTTTCACATTTTAAAAGCCTGGTAGTGATTGTGTGAATATAGTAGGATAGTCCCTAACTTAGCAGTGACTTGAGGAAACAACCGTAATGTCCTTTTTTGGTTATGTACAGGACAGATGCAGGTAAGATGTACAGATGCAGGTAAGATGTACAGATGCAGGTAAAAATATGCTATGATGGTTTCTAAGACCTTTGTGATGTATGTAATTGGCCTGGAGAGAGTTTACTTTTCTCTTACTAGTGCTGCAGGGCAACTTAGTCTACATCAGCTTGGCAACGTTGCCCAGCTATCTTTTGTCTGTAACAGTCTGCCTTCAAAAACCCATTGATTTCCAATGCAAGCTCAAGCCTCAGTCTGACCTTGTAAACTAAAAAAAGAAAGGATTTCCAAGATCATCTAAATGGAGCTGAGTAGCTCCAAGTGATGGTAGCCTCCAAGCTACTTGGTTGGTTTCTGTAAAACGGCAGATAGGCAACAGTTCTGATCAGGTCACCATGTTGATCATCAACTTTGGGGGATTGGGAGAAGTGGGGGAGATGTTTAAAGGACTAAGAGAACAGACCAGGAAGGAAAAATAAATGCATCTTATGACATTGGCATTTAATTTGTGATTCTAAGTATGTTCCTGCCCAGAAGCTGTAGTTACTTTAAAATTTCGAAATATTCATGAATCACACAAAGTGGGCAGCATTGCATCCCTCCAGGGTACCCTATGATCCATTTCACTTTGGAGTTACTACTTTACAGCAGATTATTTATTACTTTATCACTCGCTTCGGTCAATACCCAGTAGGCCAGTGGTAGTTATTAGCCGTTTAAAAAAAATCTACAACAGTAAACCTAGTAATTATTGTGGATTAGTTGCTATAGCTATTTAGCAGCATTGCTGAAGCCTGTCTCTAACCAGTACTAGTGTGATGTGGAGTAAAAACAATTAACCTTGGGCTGGTGGTGTTGTGTAATGTATCCCACGGTTTAGCTGTGACAAATGGCTGTAATTGTGATTGAGATCTCCTGAGTACATACACGTTTACTGTAGGGAGTAATCTCTTCATGCGGGGATTCTCGTTTGTCCTCTTGGTCATTTTCTTCTCTGTCCCTCTTGGCTTGTTTTTATTCAATGATAGCATGAGCGATGGGAGAAAGAGATGAGGTAGAGTGGGACAGCAAAGAGAACTGTTGTCTATGAAATTAAATGTTAGCCCATTGACCAAATGCAGGCTTTACATGTAGCAGTATATTATATATACTGTATATACCAGGGGCGGACTGACAACTGAGGCCCCCGGACAATAGGGGATCATGGGGCCCCTGTGTCCTCGCCTACACTCAAACCAATCCCAAAAAAGCCTATGAAAGATACTAGGGGCATGTCATCATGGGGCCCCCGGACAATAGGGATCATGGGGCCCCTGTGTCCTCACCCACACTCAAACCACTCCCAAAAAAGCCTATAAAAGGTACCAGGGGCATGTCATCATGGGGATCATGGGGCCCCTGTGTCCTCGCCCAAACTCAAACCACTCCCAAAAAAAGCCTATGAAAGGTACCAGGGGAATGTCATGGGGCCCCCAAATGACCTCGGGCTCTCGGGCAGTGCCCAAGTATCTGAATGGTCAGTCCGCCCCTGGTATATACACATACACAGGGTGTCCCAAAAGTCACCATACATGGGGAAAATGGGAAATTGTAGCTAAATGTACCTTTTGTTTCCAAATATTCATTAACAAATGTTACCAAGTTTTTACAAAATATTCTCTATGTGTTGGCCACCTCTATCTACACAAACACCAAGTCTTCTCCCCCACTCAATATCGAGTTAAATTTTGTAATAGTATTTATAAAAGAAATATTTTTTGCTTTTATGGTATTTTATGTTTTCTTATTCTTCAGCCCTGATAAAGGGGATTTTTGACCCCAGAAACGTGTTGGATTTTTCTCCTGACTTCTTTCACATGCAATACTGCTACTGGGGCATTTTTCCTTAGTGCAGGGAATGCTTTACGGTAAAAAAGTTAATGGCTTGTAGAAAGCTTTTTCATTTTGGATAGAGTAAAGGTGAGTTATTATCCCTGTCCTTCCTTTTTTTTTGCCACCTCATTGTGGGGCTTTCTCTTCACTTCCTGTCTCCTATCCAGAAGAAAATCCTTCCAAAGTGGGGGAATCCCTGTTTGTCAGTGGTGTCCCTTTCAAACACTTGCCCTCCAGAGGATTTACCCCCCTTCCTGACCAGGCCATTTTTTATGATACGGCGCTGCGTTACTTTAACTGACAATTGCGCGGTCATGCAATGCTGTACATGAAATTTGTGTCACTTTTTTCCCACTAATAAAGCTTTCTTTTGGTGGTATTTGATTGCCTCTGCGTTTTTTATCGTTTGCGCTATAAACAAAAACCGACCATTTCAAAAAAAAAAAAATAACTATTTTTGACTGTGCTATAAAACATATCCAATAAAAAATTTTAAAAATCAAATTTCTTCATAAATTTAGTCCAAAATGTATCCTGCTACATGTCTTTGGTAAAAAAAAATTCCCAGTAACTGTATATTAATTGGTTTACGTGAAAGTTATTGCATCTACAAATGGCGGTGTATATGCTGGAATTTTTATTTTTATTTTTTTGTTATACTAGTAATGGCGACAATCAGCAACTTATAATGGGACTGTGGCGGACATTCTCACATTGGGTGGGAACTGACTAACTTCCACTAACATCCCCAGTGACACTAATACAGTGATCATTGCTAATAAAAAGCACCGACACTGTACTAATGACACTATTTTACTTGGGAGACATGCTGCTTTGTATCTCTCTGATCTGCACAGGTCTCTCCCCTGTCAGCTTTTGCGCAGATCACCGAGTGCTGGTCGGGAATCGCCGGCCAGGAAGCGGTGATTGACATCCCCAGCCGCCAATAGCGGCGCAGGCAGCACGCAAGCACCCCCTACCTAGAAATTTAAATCACGTGTGTGTATGTGTGTGTGTGTATGTGTGTGTATGTGTATATATATATATATATATATATATATATATATATATATATATACACATATACATGATTTTGCGCAACCATGCCCCCCTGTAACAGTACTTCTGCTATAGGGCGGATGGCGAGTGGTTAAAAGATTTCCCCTCTATTCCTATTCTGGTGGAATCCCAGGCAATTGGGATTTTCTTTCACATTCACTGTACAATGATCAACAGAATAAGTTGAGAAGGTGAATCTGCCGGGGAAATATGCAACAATAAAGACCTGACAGGTGTTTTAATCCCTCTCCACTCCAAAACTAAAAAGTTTCATTTTAAGCTAGCTCTGTTTACATGTAGGCGTTTTGTTATCGCAAGCAGAATCGCCGCAATCCCAAGATACTCTACAAAACTGAAAAATCGCACCACGCTTGTTCAGGTCCCATTTATTTTCAGTGACACCTAAACGAGGGTGTGATTCTGCCGTGATTGTCGCACGATAAATCGCCGCAAACTGCAACAGCAGGAGCTTATTTGGGGAAACCAGCTTGATACAATGCTGTTTGTGAGATTTCAGCATGATTCATCACACAACAATTGCGACAGAATTGCACCGCGTTTTAGGGACCATTGAAAATGAATGGCACCTGAACAACCTTGGTACAATTTGTCAGTTATTCAGATCGTTTTGGGATTGCGGGCAAAATCACAGCAATTCTGCTTGCAATACAAAATGCCTGGATGTGAATGGAGCCTTATACTTTAAATAAGCATCTAGTGGAAATAGGAAATGTACTATAAAGCTGGCCATGCATTAGTAGAATGTTTGTTTTAGGAACATTCGCTACATTTTTTTTATTGGTTATTGGAGTCAAGTCAACGTTTGTTTTCAACTACAGTAACAAGAAAGATTGAAGGAGCAGGATGGGAAATTATTTCTGGAAAGAACAAATTTCCAACACTGAATGCAGTTTTAATTCAGTAAAACCCATTTGTTTAAAAAACAAATGTTAAAAGCAAACAGTATTTTAAAGTACTTTTGAACATTTATCAAGTCATTGAATGTACTGAGAATTTTTGTACGAATGTTTGTTATAAAATTGGCCAGCTTAACCCTTTGAGGACCGTAAGATTTTGGAACGCCAAAAGAATCAATTTTTTGTTTTTAAAGTTCATACACTTCAGTTGCTGTAACTAACTAAGCCATTTCATGAAATAATTGGCAAAAAACTAGATCCATTTGTTGATAAGAACTAATATTTTGACTCAAACCAAAAAAAAAAAAAGTATTTTAAGTTCTTAATCAGATGATACAAGCAATTAAAAACATGGGACAAATACGTCCCTTGGTCCTCAAAGGGTTTAACCGATGATGCTGTTCCATGGCATCATCTGTCAATGGTAATCTTAGGGCTCATGTACAAGGGGCATTTGGAAAACTCTTCTGAACGATGGAAACTGCTGGAAAACGTAGGTTAAAAAAACGTCAGTTTTGCATACTGCGTTTATGTGCGTTTGCATTTAAAAGTGTTTTTAAAAGATAACCTCAGGAGACCCTCTCAAATGCCCAGAATGCACTGAAAAATAGTAAAAAAAAAACTATTTCAGACATTTTGAGAGGAATAGAGAGAGCAGAAGCAGAGAGAGCAGTATGTGTTGAGATTAGCTGTCTTTTCTGGTTGTATTCACTATGGATCCCATCATGAGCATAATGCGGCACGTTCTACTATTTTTTCCTTCACACAAAACCTGAAACTGACTGCCCCGGTGTAACGGGTCCATTTGAATACATGGAAAATGCTTTGCATGCATTTCTGATGATGGAAAAAGGCTCTGGACATGGAACAGTTAAAAATTGCCTCTAAACGCGGTTAACCGCGTTTACAAGTGTTTGTCATTTGAAACGCTGGTAAAATCTACTTCTGAACGCAAGCGTTCAAAAAAACGACTGTAAACTCAACTGCCTGTAAATGACATTGTGTGCATGGAGACATAGGAAAACATTAGGGGGAGTTCAGGGGCTGCTGAAAAAACCGCTGAACAGCTCCTGAACGTCAGTTTAGCAGCTGCAGCGTACATGAGCCCTTAGTGCTCTGTGTTGTAGTATTGGGTGATATTATTGTGTTGTACTAGGTGTGGTGATTCATAAATCTAGTATTATCTGGTACAAGTTTATGCAAGCAGATATCTCAATGCAGATTTGAGAAGAGCAAACGCATCATTTCTCTCTATAAGTATATCTGAAAATGTGGGCGATTTTTACTTTTTTTTTTTTTTTTTTTATGTGTTTGATGCTACTGACCCTGTAGTATTACTTGTGTTTGGCGCTGTCCCTTGTCCTTTTGTTGTATTGTGGAATTCTACAAAATCCCATTCCAGATCACTCATAAATGACCCCTTTTGTTCTTTAACTGAGCAGGGAGACAATCATTGACGTGCCCTCTAACAGTTTGTCCAAATCTCCCTCACTTGGCTGGCCCCCTGTGAGATGCTTTGGTTACACTAAGAATACAATCAAGTTTAATAGACAAATCTGACTGCTAGGACTGAAGATTACTCATACTGAGAACAAAGATTCATTCATGGCAAAATAATAGGGTTGGAACCAAATAAAAAAAAAAAAAAGTTATATATAAATATTTCCAGCATATTCTGCAGTGGAATATGTACATCGCTGTTTATGGGAAACTCGCTTGTTCTAAAAACTTCAAGTTGTAAAATGAAGTCGTTCACACAAGTGTGTTCTCCTTTTACAAGGTTATTATTCAACGACTACCTTTATCTCTTGTATTAGAACAAGTTCCTCTTTTATTGGTTCAGTACAGAGTAGAATTATTCTTTAAGGGGATTTCCACTTTTGCAGTCAAATTTGGAAAGCACCACTATGTGGTTGTTCTATGTTCCCTCTTCACAAAAGATACCTAACAAAGTTACTTTTCCAAAAATTTTTAATGAAAAACTACATGCCTATTAGATGTTTCTTTGAAGCAGGCCTCTAGGCAGACTACAAGTTTTGCATGCATTTTTCATGATGAAAAAAGGCTCTGGACAGCATCTGGAAATGGAAGAATTAAAAAAAAGTTTCCAAACGTAAATGCTTATAAATGCGGTTAGCCGCGTTTACAAGTGTTTGGCGCTTGAAACGCTGATAAAATCTACTAAACGCAAGTTTGGTGCGTTCAAAAAACAACTGTAAACTCAACTGCCTGTAAACGACATAGTGTACATGGTCACATAGGAAAACATTAGGGAGAGTTCAGGGGCTGCTGAAAAAAACGCAGAAAAGCTCCTAAACATCAGTTTATCAGCTGCAGGGTTCATGGAGCCTTAAGCCCTGTACACAATGAGAATATTGGACAAATGATCGCCCGTTTTTTTTTTTTTCCACCTGCTAGTCTCACATCGAAAGTGAAAAGGTTATTAAAGATATGGAAATTCTCCTATGAAAGACAAGTATTTTGAAAATGATGTCATGTATTGTATTGTATTTTCGGATGACCACTGTACTGATTAAACGAAAATCGTACCATCTGGTATCGTACGAGAAACATTTTTGCGCTTGTCCCTTTGGATATTGTCGCAGAAATTATCGTGATCGGCTCTCGAAAGCTGTGTACTAACGATCTGATTATTGGACGATCGGTCCTCTTACGAACATTTTCATACAATATTTTTCTAGTGTGTATGGGGCATTACTCTTTTCTGTTAAATTAAAAACAAAAAAACTCTGCATTGCGCCTGTGTACCTGTCAAACTCGGATGTGTGGATGAGTGTGTAATGCTGATTTGTAGTCATTATTTATTTCAGGTACTTATATAGCGCCGTCAATTTACACAGCGTTTTTTATATATATATATATATATATATATATATATATATATATTGTACATTCACATCAGTCCCTAACCCTCAAGGGGTGTACAATCTAAGGTCCCTAACTCACATTCATACTTACACATACTAGGGCCAATTTAGACAGGAGCCAATTCACCTAGCAGCATGTCTTTGCAGTGTGGGAGGAAACCGGAGTACCCGGAGGAAACCCACGCAGGCACAGGGAGAACATGCAAACTCCAGACAGGTGGTGCCGTGGTTGGGATTCGAACCAACGGCCCTAGTACTGCCAGGGGGAAGTGCTAACCAATTAGGCAGCACAGTGGCTAAATGGTTAGCACTTCCACCTGGCAGTACTGGGGTAATTGGTTCAAATCCCAGCCATGGCACCACCTGCCTAGAGTTTGTATGCTCTCCCTGTGCCTGCATGGGTCTCCTCCGGAAACTCCAGTTTCCTTTTAACACTCCAAAGACATGCTGGTAGGTTAATTGGCTCCTGTCTAGATATGTGTATGTATGATTGTGAGTTAGGGACCTTAGATGCTCCTTGAGGGCAGGGATTGATGTGAATGTATAATATATATGTAAAGCGCTGTGTAAATTGACAGCATAAGTACTTGTGATAAAAAAATAAAACTAAAATATAGGCTGCCCTACTACAAGAGAAAAAGACTGGACAGAGCTCTGCACCCATGTGAATGAGCCCATCCACCAATATGTATGCTAAGACAGGCGGTTTTATCTGCGTTGTCACTTATCACAATCAGTCATTTTCTTCCTTTTATGCTAGCATGAGAATGGAAAAGGGAATTGGTTGCTGTAGGCGACGTAGCTGTTTAGTCTTTAGCTGCCTCTTTCACGAGACCCTCTGTATCCATCAGTGAGATGTAATTATTTCACCATTAGGCCCAGGGAAAACCCAGATCTGTTTGTTGATTCTACTATAATATGATAAACCGTGTCTCCTGCTTGTGTTGTTCCATTAATTCATTCTTCCCTAGTTCAGCACAACATTGAATTACGGAAATCAGCTAACTGCACTTAGCAGGTCCTGAATAATGCCGGGATGGATTTGTGTGTGCAGAAAGATTAAATTGTGTAATATATTACTTTTTCAGTAATAGTCCCTTTTGTTTTACACATGCAGAAATCAGATATATTATAGGAGTTATGCTGACAGCAACACTTGGGTCTCTGTCAATTCTCTTTATTGCCTTGGAAAAGCATTATAAAATGACAAATGACAATATAGAGAGCGGGACCAATTCACGACTTGTTTGGTGCAATGCTTTTTTTGCACTTGGTGGGAACCACATCAGAATTTTATTGCCAGTGAGGTTCTCTCGTTTAAATTGTTAGTATCTTGTAAAGCTGGGTTTCTCAACCAGGGTCCCATGGAATCCTAGGGTTCCTCCAGAGGTTTGGGGTTCGAGCAATTTCTGCCTCTCAAATAAGTTCCTGTAAGGGGTTAATTCTTCCCAATGACCGCAAATGTAAGGACCATCACACTAATGTATCATGAGTTGTAGATATAGTAACTTTTAGCAGGAGTTCCCTGAGACCGGAAAGTTATTTCAAGGGTGTTAAAAGGTTGTGAATGGCTGTTTAAAGTATTAAACCGTCAGCATTTTTTATTTAACCCATGAAGCACAATACAATAAGCATTCCCCTGTAGAAAATGTTAAAAATTTTACCCCAGCACTTGAGGTTTATAATGTTCAGCTGCTGCTCTCTCAGTGCTTCTTCCCAGAACTGTTCTTCACAGGAAAGCATTCACAGTGGACAGTGTAGCCTCAAGCTAGTCAACTGGCTTGGAGAAGAGAGAGGGAAGAAGAGATAAGCAGAGGAGTGCCTTGCCATCCTAGACTATATGGTTGTGTGTTTCTTTTGATGCATGCAGTGTAGGGAGACACAACTTTAGCCCCTGCATGCACGGGTGGCTCCATAGGATGCTGCAAGAGAAAGGAATCACCCTGAAACTTGAAGCCTGGGGCAGCTGTCATGGCTTCATCTTAAACTGAATTATAACCAAGTAATACAAGATAAAGAGAAGAGACAGCAACTCCACTCTAAGTGTAGATGGTTAAAATCAGGCAGATTTAATGGTAAAATTGCACTCACATAGGCAGGTAACAGGTAGGCATGTCAAGTGATGGAGGTCCAGTGGGAGCATCAAGTCCTTTGGCCGCGCTCTGGGTGTTTTCCCGGCACTCCGGTGGTGTCCAGGGCTCGGGGAGGGGTGCAGGGATGATGTCACCACGTGGACCGTGCTTCCAAGATTGCACGCGTTCGGAGCATGCTCACTCCTTCGTCAGACAGGGTCGGCCTGAGTGCAATTTTACCATTAAATCTGCCTGATTTTAACCATCTACACTTAGAGTGGCACTGCTGTCTTTCTTCTCTACCCGCATTACGAGTATCTACAAGCTCTTACAGCCGGCTGCCTCCTCTGACAAGTCCGTACTACTACAAGCCCCCCACTACAGATGGACTTCACATGGACCTTCTACTAACCCCCATTGCTGATGGTCCATCCCCAAACGCACTCAGGGTAGATGAGTCTTCGCGCTCCCTCCCCCACCCACCTCTGAAAATAAGAAGATAAAGAAGCTGCATGATCAGTAATATAGTGGTTCAGTGGCTTCAGTAAGTCCAACAAAGTTAAAGCACTGCTCCGGGTCTGCCCGCTAATCGCTGTCAGATGTCTTGTAAGGTGTTATCCTGGCTGGCGACCATAGAAATGTAGAAATAAACAAGTGGATTGCCATACACTGTAGCAAGGAACTCCAAAAACATTTACTAATCTAGTGTCCACAGAAAAAAAAAAATTACAGCACCAGACCCAAGGAGATGTTGACATGTTTCATGCTAAGAAGAGCTTGCTCATGAGTAAGTTCTTAGTGTGAAACACATCAGCATATCTCCTTGGGTCTGGTGCTGTGATTTTTTTTTTTTTTTTTGTGGACATTATTATTATTATTACAGGTACTTATATAGTGCTTTCAATTCATGCAGTGCCTTACATATATATATATTGTACATTCACATCAGTCCCTAACCCTCAAGGGGCGTACAATCTAAGGTACCTAACTCACATTCCTACATACACACCTTCTAGGGCCAAATTAGACAGGAGCTGATTAACCTACCAGCATGTCTTTGGAGGGTGGGAGGAAACCGAAGTACCCTGAGGAAACCCATACAGGCACAGGGAGAACATGCAAAGTCCAGGCAGGTGGTGCCGTGGTTGGGATTCGAGCTGATCACCCTACATTGGATTAATAAAAGTTTTCTGAGTTTTTTTGCTACAGTGCACAGCCATCCATTTGTTCGCTTCTCAGTGTCTTCAGCACATTGAAGTCATGGGGGAGATTTACTAAAACTGGAGCACTCCGAATCTGGTGCATCTGTACATGGTCGCCAGTCAGCTTCTAACCTCAAAGCTTAGGTAAAAAAACATGGAAGCTGATTGGTTTCTCTGCAGAGCTGCACCACATTTTGTGCTCATCAATTTTAGTAAATAACCCCCATAGTCCTAGAACAAGTATGTGGATTACGAGTACAGACTTTCCCGATCTGCATGCTTGTGCCAGGTCAAGTACTGAAGACCGAGACAGCCAGACCAGGTCTTGGTTGGTTGGCTTCTTCTCACAGTGCAGGTTTTCTTTTAAGGTGGAAGTTAAACTTTAAGGTACAGTATGGTGTACATTCCTGGCAACTTACAGTGGTTGGTGGGATAATGGAACACCAGAGTGCATGTACAGGAGTTGCATCATCAGTGCCAGCCTAGTGTGAGGAGCAAGAAGACGGCAACCTTGGCTTGCAGAGCACTCACATGGTCAGGAACCTATGGCTGGCTCCCAATTACAGAGACTAAGAGCTATGAATGACATCTCGGTCATTGTGTTGGGAACACAGAACCTTGGATCCCCATGTATGCAAATGTTTGGCATGTGGCTATTAAGGCCTACTCGCCTTACCAACTCATATATACATTCTAGCAGCAAGAAGTTACAATTAGTATTATCAGAAGGAGGTCAGAAATTGTAAGCACTGCATAATTGTCAGTCTAAGGGCTCATGTACACGGGGCATTTGGAAAACTCTTCTGAACGATGGAAACTGACTGCTGGAAAACGTAGGTTAAAAATCGTCAGTTTAGCCACGTTTGCATACTGCATTTATGTGCGTTCGCGTTTAGAAGCATTTTTAAAAGATAACCTCAGGAGACCTTCCCAAATGCCCAGAATGCACTGAAAAAAATAACTATTTCAAACATTTTGAGAGGAATCGAGAGAGCAGAAGCAGAGAGAGCAGTATGTGTTGAGATGACCTGTCTTTTCTGGTTATATTCACTATGGATCCCATCATGAGCATAACGCAGCGCATTCTACCATTTTTTTCCTTCATGCAAAACCTGGAACTGACTGAGCTGGTGTACCGGGTCCATTTAAATACATGGAAAACGCTTTGCATGCATTTCTGATGATGAAAAAAGCCACTGGACAACATCTGGACATGGAACAGTTAAACGCTTCTAAACGCGGTTAACCGTGTTTACAAGCGTTTGGTGTTTGAAACGCTGGTAAAATCTACTCCTGAAGTTTGGTGCATTAAAAAAAAGACTGCGAACTCAACTGCCTGTAAACGACATAGTGTACATGGACACATAGGAAAACATTAGGGAGAGTTCAGGGGCTGCTGAAAAAAAACCACAGAAAAGCTCCTAAACGTCAGTTTATCAGCTGCAGCGTACATGAGCCCTAAGCAGTTCCATGGTCGCACATTATAATTCCAAATTCCATTGGCGGCAGTGTGTGCATTTCTCTAATTTTGTGTCCTGTGTCCATTCTTGTACAGAGTGACAGCCGTGAGATGTTCTGGAGGGCTCCATGACAGGTTCGGTTTATGGCTCAATAATGTTACATCAGGGGAAATTAATGCAGGGTCATACATTAATCATATTCATGATGCCGAGCTTTGTGAGCCATGAAATCTGTGTGTGTTTTTGCTGACATATATGTGACATTATTTACTTTCAGCTTGAGCGTTCCTATATTTTATTGCGCTGATTTCAGGAAAAGAAAATAAAATAAACCATTTTAGAATGTTTTGCAATCTTTTGTCAAGCTTCACCAATATCTAAGGACTTTTCACCAGTGTATCTAATTTAATCTATCATGAAAACATTATTATAATGCAGCTTGCCAGTCCTCAGATGTGGTGCCTTCATTGGTTTTCTTTTTATCAAGCTTATTTTTCTTTATTTTCTCCTGGTGATCCTGCCAGTAACACACTGCCTGTCCTGAGGTGACAGCACTTCTTAACTGCTTCTATAAAGGAACAGTGTTATGTAGTTAGTCTGGCTGAAAAAAAGACAAAAGTCCATCCAGTTCAAGCATAAAAAAAAGTTATAATCCTATACCCACAGTTGTTCCAGAGGAAGGCAAAAAAACCCCAGCAAAACACAATCCAATTAGCTCCTGCAGGGGAATAAATTCCTTCCTGATCCCCCGAAAGGCAATCAGATATTCCCTGGATCAACTTTACCTATAAATGATAGTAACCAGTTATATTCTGTGTATCTAAGAAAGAATCCAGGCCTTTTTTAAAGCAATCCACTGAGCTGGCCAGAACCACATTCCACATTTTCACAGCTCTTACAGTGAAGAAACCTTTCCGTGTTTGGAGATTACATTTCTTTTCCTCCAGACATACAGAGTGCCCCCTTGTCTTCTGTTTTGACCTCAGGGTGGATAGCTCTACACCGAGTTCACTATATGAACCACTGATGTATTTATACATGTTGATCATATCCCCCCTTAATCTCTTCTTCTCAAGAGAGAATAAATTCAGTTCCTCTAATCTTTCCTCATAGCTGAGCTCCTCCATGCCTCTTATCAGTTTGGTTGTCCTTCTCTGCACTTTCTCCAGTTTCCCAATGTTGTTTTTGTGAATTGGTGCCCAAAACTGAACTGCATATTCCAGAGGAGGTCTTACTAATGATTTGTACTGGGGTAATATGATATCTCTCTCTCTGGAGTCTATACCTCTTTTAATACAAGAGATGATTTTGCTCGCTTTAGAAACCGCAACTTGGCATTGCACTTTAGGCTTGTAAACAGCAACAAATAGAACACTGCCCACTAAAGAAACAGTCCAGCTGTAAGAAGTGAAAAATTGGCTTCGCCAAATCTCATAGGCCACGACCCACTGATGCGTTTTGTTCCAACTGAGCATGGTGGGTGGAACAGGATGTGGCCTATGAGGAGTTGGGCTTAAGCCATTTTTCACTTTCTCAGTGCTGGACTGTTTCTTCAGTGTGTGGCATTCTATTTATTGCTGTTTTCATGACCGAGTGGGCTGTGATGAGCTCCTTGAATACTGGTTCCTAACTGCAATGAATCACCAGGCACTTTTTCGATTTGGCACTTTGAGCAGCAATCCAAGTCTTGTAGTCCTCATGCACACTGGACGTTTTTACAGCGGCTGTTTTTGGCTTTTGACTTTTTTTTTCTACAGCCAGTAAACTCCCCGGCAGGTTATCCTATTTGTTCATGCACACATAGACTGTAATCAGCATTTTTTGGCAGGGACTTTTTTTGGCTGTAAAAAACCTCCAGGACTAGTGGGTTTCTAGAGGCATTTTTTAGCTGTAAAAACGCTCTAGCGCTGAAAAACACGGTAAACCGCTGCAGACCTGCGGTTTTTGGACTTTTTATGACCCTCCCCTCAATATTTTTTTTTGGTAAAAAAAAAAACCCTAAAAAAACGAAAGCTGTAAAAACGCTCTAGCGCTGAAAAACACGGTAAACCGCTGCAGACCTGCGGTTTTTGGACTTTTTATGACCCTCCCCTCAATATTTTTTTTTGGTAAAAAAAAAAACCCCTAAAAAAACGAAAACCCCGCTATACACTAATGCAAAAACACTAAAAAAACCTGAAAAACTCAAGTTTTTAACGTGACTTTACACAGCTAATATTACCAGCGTTCTCATAACGCCCAGTGTGCATGAAGCCTTATGTATAGATATCTTAGGCTTGTTGTGAATTTCTGCTAGGCCCAGGGGCGGACTGACCATTTGGAAACTCGGACACTGCCCGAGGGCCCGGGGTCAGTAGGGGGCCCCATGAGATGCCCCTGGTACCTTTTTCATAGGCTTTTTTGAGTTTGGGCAAGGGCCCCATGATCCCCTATTGCCCGGGGGCCCCATGAGCTGTCAGTCCGCCCCTGGCTAGACCCATGAACTGCCACAGGGGATCACATGATGTACTGTCACATTAGATCACATGTACCCCAAACCTAGAAGCACAGGGTAGTGTTGCTGGTTGTGAGAAAGGATCCAGCAGTTGGGGGCTCTTTTGCAAAGACGCTGTTACTTTAGACTGCATAGAAAATATGAACGTTAATTTAAAACTGAACTACAAGCAGCTATAAAAGACGAATTATGAATCTATGGAATCATAAATATATCATAAAATACATTTTTTAAATGTAAGTACCCAAATCTGACCAAGTATCAGCTTCCTGCATGTATAGCAGAGCTGGGGTGTGAGAGGAAGAAGCAGCACAAAGAGCCAATCAGTTCATGTTGCTGAAAAAGCAAAGTGACAGAGAGAATAGCTAATCATTGTGCTGCTTCTGATCTCATTGTCCAGTCACAGGCTAAGGCAGTTCCAGGGTGACCTGTGCTCAGAGGAAGTGGGCTGAATGATGCTGGCCTAGAGAATGAGGACATCTAATGGCAGAAAGGGAGTAATGCAGGGACAGTCTCTGGATAGAAGCTGAATGTTGCAGCACAAAAGCTGGTTTTGTTCTTTTAACCTTTAACGGCTATTTATTTTCATCTTGTTGTTTTTTGCTGGAATTCTGTTTTAAATGCTGCTCATCAAATACCAATAATTTTGTCAGGGTCAGATAATAATCTCTACCAGTGGAGGGTTGGAGGTTTTTCGTTTTTGGCCTATTGTTCCCATATTTAATCTTTAATATATTTAAGCTTTGTAAGTGGTATGATATGAGCATATTCCAGTACGTTGGCAGGGGAAGATAACCTGGCACATAGATTTTACTTTTCTCTCGCTGTGTCTATGTATTGCCATTTTTATTGTCTTTTTACTGTGTGTGTGTAAATAGTCTGGGTGGAGGAGATTTCCAGCAGCCCTTGGTGCTCAGCCTAGTGTAATATTGTAATACATAGTTTTGCAACCTATTAAACAGAGAGATTTACATTTACGTGAAGGGCAAGCCTCCCTTTCAGAACCATTACACTTCCACGGCTGAAGTTGGCATGGCATGTTCTGTACAGCTCAGCAGTAACTATAAAACAGGAGTCCTCTGCCAGGCTTCGGGCAATGCCCAGTACAGCAGAAGACTGCTCTCCTCAGTAGTCACATTTTAGTTTCTGGCTCCAGTCTTCTTTTCCTATTTCTGAGACTGTTATGTTTTGTAGTGAATAATGTATGGAGGAAAATATTAGTTATTTCTGCAGAAACCCATTCCTCAGACACACAGCTATTTCAGTGAGTATTTCTGGATGCTGGTTTGTATTACTGTGCTTTATTACCCATCCTGGACTAGGGCCTACTGTGCGTGTCTTCTCATAGCCATTTGCTTAGTTACTGCACACTGTCTTCCATGCTGCAATATAGGAATATTACATTATCTTGGTACAATGACATCTGAAAGTAGATGGGATATATTAGACAGCAAGTGAACATGTTGTCCTTGATTTGTTGAAAGCAGGAAAATGGGCAAGTGTTAGGATTTGAGCGACTTTGACGAGGGCCAAATTGTAATGGTGAGGCAACTGGGTCTGAGCAAGTCCAAAACTGTAGCTCTTGTAGGATGTTCTCAGTCTGAAATGGTCAGGACCTACCAAAATCAGTCCAAGAAAAGAGAACCGGTGACAGGGTCATGGGCAGCCAAGGCATAGTTACATAGTTAATTGGGTTGAAAAAAGACACAAGTCCATCCAGTTCAACCTACAAAAAAAAAAACACAAACAATTTGAAAACCTCCATATACACAATCCTATACCCACAGCTGATCCAGAGGAAGGCAAAAAAAACTCCAATAAAGCATGATCCTATTTTCTCCAGTGGGGGGAAAAACAATCTTTTGTGATCACCCAAGAGACATTCGGATACTTCTTGGATTAACTACCTATACCATATACCTATAAACACCTATATCATACCTATATTTTGTTTATTTACATGTAGAGAGCGAAAGTTGGCCCATGTAGTATAATCCAATAAAAGAGTACTATAACTCAAACTACTAATAAGGTAATGCTGGTTTCCGATATTAGTGTGTCAGAACACACAGTGCATTGCAGTTTGTCGCATATGGGGCTGTGTAGCCATAGACCGGTCAGGGTGCCCATGCTGACCCGTGTCCACAGCCAAAACTGCCTGCAATGGGCACATGAGCATCAGAACTGGACCAAGAAGCAATGGAAGAAGGAGTCTTTGAGGTTTTGGCCACCAAATTCTCAAGATCTTAATCTAATCGAGCATCTGTGGTATGTGCTGGAAAAACAAGTTTGATTCAGAGAGGCCCCACCTCACAACTTACAAGACTTGAAGGACCTGCTATTGATGGCTTGGTGCCAGATACCAAAGCATACCTTCACAGGTCTATTGGAATCCATACCTCAACGGTCAATGCTGTTTTGGCAGCTAAAGGAGGACCCACTCAGTATTAGGTGTGTGGTCATAATGTAATGATTGATCGGTGTGTGTGTATATGATGTATACTCAGTTAAAATGGTGAGTTCACCTTTTCACAAAAAATTAAGAGGTCAGCTAACTCCAAATATCCTGGCTCTCCAGACCCCACTGCACAAAGCAGCTGTGATGCCCCACGGTACCAGTGTAGTGGTCCATACAATACACAGCCCTGGTGTGAGTATCCATGATAATGCTTGGAGTGGCACTCATTGGTCAGTGCAACTACATGACCTTAAGATCATCTGCAGTGTCTTCTTTTGGTAAGGTGTCCTAAAAGAAAGAAACACCTTTTAATGGTCAGCATGATCTTGCTGATCAATGAGCGCTTGCCATTGCGAGCATTATGATGGACACTCACCCCGGGGCTGTATACTGTGTACGGGGCTTTATGGCCGCTGTGTACCGTGTGGTCTGAAGTGGGGGCCATGATATTTGGTGCTAGTTTACCTTTTAATTTTTTGTGAAAATGTGAACTTTTAATTTTTCTTTTTTGTTTTTTCTTTTTGAATGTCCAATTTTACATATTTGCAGAGCTGTGGGTACCACTGCTATCTGATATTTCTGGGTGTGTTGGGCACTGTGGTTCCTCCCGCAGGACTAGAGGGCATGGTAGTGATGTAGCCGATGGTGGAAGAAACCACAACACCCAGCAGGGGACATGCTATTTGATAAGCTATCCAACACACCCAGATGGGTCAATTAGTAGTGACTTCTGTAACTCAACAAGACAATGAAGACTGGACGCCTGCCGAACTGGTAAGTATTCAGCCCGTTCCTGTACTACAGGTTTCTGCCTTGCTTTTTCTTCTTTGTAGCTACATGGTCTAATTAAAGTAGAATTAAAGCTTTTTTTTTCATTTTGGATAGAGTAAGGGTGGGTTATAACCCCTGTCAGGTTTTGCCATCTGTTTCTCATTAGGGAGATTTTGATTTGTTCCCTGTCCCATAGCCAAAACAGGACGCAAGAGGAAATCCCACTAAAGGGATCCCATTAGAACACCTATCTGAAACAATGCCTTTAGTTATACTTTAAAGAGTGTCCGTAGTTTAGTCGTCTTTAGATATATGAAAGAGATTAGATTTCTTTGAATGTTCCCAGTGTGGTACTGTATTAAAGTGCTTGTCTTTGTGCATTGTTTGTAATTATATATGTACATGAGGGTAGGTATATTTGCTCATTACATATACAAGCCTTGCTTTCTGACTGTTCCTTGCTGGGCTTCTTATCCAAGTGCCAGTCAAGGTTTGCCTAAAAGCAATAGACTCAATGCAGTTTCTAATAACCTGAAACATCCACTGTGCTCTTGGCAGTCAAAGACCATCTGACCTTTTGTCAAGATTTCAATCTTGAGGACCTCAAGAGGCACATTTTTTATTCACTGCAAGACAACGTTCCTTTTTTTCAGTGATTCAGTAATGTTGAAATGTACTTTATTGATCTATGTACAGCGTGAACTGAAATGGATTCAGTTTAATACGGTGCTTACAGGGATAATGCTGGAAGCAATCTCAATACTGTACCAACCTGCAGACCTTGAGCCAGTGGGCACTCTATATCTGACACTTAATACAGTAGCCAAAAATGTTGAAGCCTAGGTCTCAAACCTTTTTTGTTTCTTTAAAATCCTATTGGCCCACATGTTTTAGCTATGGAAATCACCCCAATGAAAAAAAATCTGACAGGGGTTATAATTAACACCCCCCCCCCCCCCCCGCCTCTATCCAAAATGAAAAAAAAATGTTTTGCCTATAGTTCTTTAAATGGCATGGTGCATTCGGTACCCGAGTGGCGGGAAGGACTGCCCGATCGCTGTGATTGTCATCTGATCAGGGCCAGTCCTGCTGGCTCCTGATTATTACTAGAGACCAGGAGCTGTCTCTGACAGCTCAGTTGCTGTGCTGGGAGCATGCTTTCGGCACAGGAACCCTGACTGTCTATGGCTGGGGTTAAAGCCTGCCTTCTTTGTCGTCGTATATATGCATTACATGGGTGGCAAGTGGGTAAAGGATGCAAACTTTAGTAAGTACCAATAACAGAAAAAAACTGTTCACTATGATAAGATATTGTGGCATTAAATAAATAACATCTCATTCTAAAAGATTTGTAGCACAGTACATCTTTAGGATTGGCACACACATTCTTGTAGTCTTCTGTACAGTAAAAATCCTAAATGCTGAGCTCTGTTCAAGTATGACAGCATTTTTTTTTCCTTGCGTCTTTCAGGATTTGAGCAGCACTGCTAAGCGATGGATGGCAGGGTGCGGAGTGATGAAGTGTTTTATGAGGTGGTGGAACACTGCACCATGATTAGATCTATGGTTAGACCTGGTGACCTAAACTGATGTAATTCCATTTTATTCCCCTCACTGCCTGGAGAGGCCCGCAAATGCGTTATTAAAACCACAACGAGTTTTACACACTCAACTTTAAGTGCCCTAGAAACACAGCCTTGCATAAGTTCCACTAAAGCAGCCAAATAAAATCCAGGTTGTCCTTGACATCACATAACTTCCACTGATTTCTTGATGGATGGTTTTAGACCAGGATCCCTACCGGCCCGAGTCCCCTATGGCTTGATTCCTAGGTACTGATTTTTTTTTTTTTTTGTGTTCTTCTGTGACTTTGAGCATCAGTGTGACTCGCTACGCTCTAATTAAAGAGGAAAGACACGGGGCTGGCATATTTTTTTGACATGGGCCATGCTGACATGACTTTACGCGCAGTCACCTTGGGTATATGGAATTATCAGAGTAACTATTTTTACTGCTGAGTCAATAGCACCTTGGGAGACATGTTACTAGACTTATAACTACAGCTTACAGGAAAATGGATCAACAAAGTTGAACTTGTGAATAAAATAACATTTAGTAGCTGATGATTGACTACAGAAGCTGTCAGCACATACCTCTTGTTGCTGAACCGCTAATTCAGGTGGTGTTACCTTCTTGAAGCAGCTAATGCATTTATTGATATATTATTTTTTTCTTTATTACAGGTAGTGCTAACAATTTACACAGTGCTTTACCTACTGTACATTCATCATCAGACCTGCCCTCAAGGAGCTTACAATCTAAGGTCCCTGTCTTACATGCTAGGACCAGTTTAGACAGGAGCCAATTAACCTACCAGCATGTCTTATGTGTGGTCAGAAACCCAGACATGCACAGAGAGAACATGCCAGCTCCATGTAGTGTCCTGACAAGGATATGAACCAGGTCCCTGGTGCTGCAAGGTAAACGTACTAAGCGCTGAGCTACTGTGCTGCCCTGAATTCTTTTTCTGACCATTCCTAGACCTACCAATAGGTCCATCAAGCATTGTGCATTGCTTTACGACTAGGGCACTGGGCTTGGAACTTGACTGTAGAACCTGCCAGGCGTGGTACCGGGCTAAAGCTGGCCATACACTCAGTGGCGTAATTAGGTTTTGTGCTGCCCTAGGCAACACAAAAATTGTCTGCCCCCACGGACACGATCAACACCCCCCCTTCCCCCTCCCACGGAGAGAGCCTGACATTTGACATTGACCAACAACACCCCTGCCCCCTACCTGGGAGAACCTTCCACTACCCCCCCCCCCCCCCCCCCCCCCCCCCCCCCGATAGAGAGACATCCATCTTCACAGCTCCAGACATCCCCAGGAATGAGAATCAGGCTCTACATACACCATCAAGCAGCCCGCAAACTCTCTCGGATCCCACCTGGTTCCCATAGTGCGCATGTCCCTTCTTCCGTCCCTTCTTCTGGGGGGAGGTGCTGCCCCCCCTTAAAAATGCCGCCCTAGGCAAGTGCCTTGTGGTAAATACGCCCCTGCATACACTAATCGAAATTCAGCTTGCTCCCCAGGTACCAGCCAAATTTTGACCAGTGTGTGGCCACTCCTGCTCAATAGAAGTTGACCATTTGATTGAATTCTGTTGAAGGAACATACTGGAAAACTATTGTTGAGCTCAAAAACACAAAGTCAAAAAGGCAGAGGAAAATACGTTTTTATTTGGGGCAAAGGTCTGCTTTAACTTTCAATGAAAGTGTTGGCCTCCTGATATTTACATTGAATTTCGATCCATGTATGGACAGCTTTACAGCCAGTGCAGCAAGGACTGGCCAAATTTTGATTTATGCATGGGCAGGGTGGTTGTACAGACATTGATTTACTGATCAACTTTTGTACAACCCCCCCTTACAGATATTTGCAGCTTGATTAGCATTGCTGGGTTTAGCTAGAGCTGCTGGTCAGTCGGTGGGGAAGTCTCCACACTGTCAGAATACAAAGGCAATGCGAGAGGATTCCCCTATACACCTCGAATGTGTGGATGGGGGAACCAAGTCTTTACTTTTTTTATTCCTTGAAACCGCTGGTTGAATGAAAAAAAAATGAATCCTCTGTTGGCTGCTGAAGGCCCAAAATCTTCCCTGGCCCACTGCAGACACTTACCATACTTAGAAATTGGCCTAAAGTGGAGACGCTAGAAATACTGACCTATTCAAGTCTGTCGGTAGTCATTGAGTAGATGCAGCCAGGTTAAAGTTGTTCAAATATTATTTTTGTTCCTCACAGCTCATAAACTTTCTGATTACAGTAGCAAAATTCTGGCATTTTTAAGTAACAATAGGTCAAGACTTTCTCCTAGGTCTTTAAATCAAATCCCCTGGGTTAATTAAGGGCAGATGCAAGTACATTAATGCGTGAACACAGGTGGTCAAGCTAGTAGTTTGGGGCATTTAAAAATAGATGGTAATGTCAAGAAAATGGCCTCTTGGGAATTACTCTGAGCCACTTTGCCTCCCGGTGCTCATGTTCTGCTGTCTTCAAAGACATGGACACTAGTTACTTTATCACGCAACATGAACTACCGGGCATAAAGCTGCTACAACCCTCAGGAGGGACATATAAAATGCCTTGCTTTGGACAAAAGTACTGCTGGATGCACTGTGTGGCAGACAGTTTACAAGCAGAGTATGGGAATTGCAGGGGGCAGATGAAACCTCAGACTTGTTACAATGCAGAGTATACCCATGATGAGTTCATTAGAGCAGATGTTATGGCTATAAAGCCAAGGGTCCCTGCTGTATATCAGCCCCCCCCCACATCCTCTGGATTACAGCAGTGGTAAAGTGAGTGAAAACATTTACTGGAGTGGTGCAGTAAATCATGGTGGACCCTTCTCTCCCCCAGCTTTCTCATGTCATCTCGGCCCCTTCACTTCTCTTGTAAAGAGTTTTTTTGTTGTCTCCCTCACACTACACTTCATTTTAACAGCACAGAGGCCTGTACAAGCTCATATGTGACTCATGACAACAAAGGAGATTCATTAGCATCTCTTTAGCTATGTGGATTTAATGCACTCCAGTTATTCATGGAAAGTTGGTGGTTTTCTCTCCCCTTCTTTTGGGCACAGCAGGAGGCCTTTATTCTTTGTCACACTTTGTGTTTCTTCTGAAAGCTCCTTTAAGCAATTCATTCTTCATTGCTTATTAATATTAACTTTTGATATTTTTTTTCCCATCACTTTTTTTTTTCTTTTTTTGAATTTATTTTTGTAACGAGGACAAGAGAGTGAAGATTTGAAAAACAAAATGTGTACCTTCAGGACTTATTGGATAAGGCAGTATAAAGACAAATGATGATGTACAGTGTTCTGTAGCAACTGATTGGGTTGTAGTATAGCAGGGGTGTGCAGCCCATGGGCCGCATGCGGCTCAATATAAAATTGTAAACTTGCAACAGCTCATGGTTGGAGGGATGACGTGTTTGGCATAGCACCCGCAGCTGTGGGCGACACAGACAAGCAGGGCCCAGCAATGCCTGGAGGTATGCCGTGCTTTCAGTTGTACCCACAGTACATACAGGGTCTCCCACTTTTGTAGCAGCAACCAAGTAAGTGCGACATGACCAGATCTATGGGGCTCCCCACCCCCCCAGATCAACCCTTTCTACCCTGGACACTGTGCCTGGCTGGTGTCTCCTATCCCTGCACTGTACACACACAGCACATAGTTGAAATCTGATCATCTGTCCAACATTTTCTGCTCACTGCGATTTCCGCCCGCAATTCCAAATCATACTACAATTGTGGCAAAATGCAGCTTGACGGCCAAAAAGGAGCAGGAGCTTCTTTTCAGCGGTAGCTTCGTGCAATGCGTTTTGGAGCATTGTTTGTGGCATTGGAGCCTTATTGTTAGTGTTTGTTATGTGTGGCCTAAGATCATTCCTTTTCTTCCATTGTGGCCCAGGAGAATCAAAAGGTTGGACACCCTCCTGTGGTATTATTATTATTATTATTATACAGTATTTATAAAGCGCCAATAGTTCACTCAGCGCTGTACATTACAAAGGGGGACAGAACATGTGACAGAACAACAACAATACAATGCAAAACATGAGGGGATTGATGGCCCTGCTCTTTCGAGCTTACAATCTAGGAGGGAGGGAATGGTTGCACAGGAGGAGATAGCTGTGGGGGATGGAGTGGTAGGAAGAGTGGAGGAGGTCGGCAAGTTAGCAGGGGGTGGGGGTATGCTTCCCTGAAGAGGTGGGTTTTCAGGGTGCACCTAAAGGAGAGAAGAGTAGGTGATAATCTGATCGGTTGGGGCAGGGAGTTCCAGAGGATGGGTGACACCCTGGAGAAGTCCTGGAGGCGGGCATGGGAGGAGGAGACCAGGGAACTAGAGAGAAGGAGGTCTTGTGAGGAGCGGAGTGTGCGTGCTGGGTGGTACTTGGATATTAGGCCAGTGATGTAGTTTGGGGCAGTATGGTGGACAGCTTTGTACGTCAGTGTTAGGATTTTGAATTTGATCCGTTGCGCAATCGGAAGCCAGTGGAGGGATTGGCAGAGGGGGGTGGTGGAGATGGAGCGGTTGGAAAGGTGAATGAGTCTGGCAGCTGTATTCAGGATCGACTGAAGCGGGGATAGCCAGCGACGAGGCAGGCCAGTGAGGAGGGAGTTGCAGTAGTCGAGTCGTGATATGATGAGGGAGTGGATGAGCTGTTTAGTGGTTTCTGGGGTTAGGAACGTGCGGATTTTGGCGATGTTGCGGAGGTGGAGTCTGCACGAGCTTATATCTTTGTTAGAAAAATTCAAAGATTTATCAATATGTATTACTGCCTTTTGGACACGATCCTTGTACTTCAGAACTGTTTATAGCAGTGGTTGTCCACTTATGACCTAAAGGAAGCCTCAAATGCGACCCCTGACATCACCATAGGACCGGGTCACGCATGTTCAAGAAATGCAGTGCTTGGAAGAACAGTCAGGGAATGCACACCTAATAGAGGAAATGGAGGTTAGAGAGTGTAGACATGCTACATTTTGATCTAGAGATATGCTGCAGAAGACCATACGAAACTGGGAACTGTCACATGAGGTTAGTAGAGATCAATGCTATTACCCTAATCAATGTTCAGACTACAGACTGCTGAGGTCAGATGGTTGCACATCATATACCAAAGGGCCACAGGTTGGACACCAGGGGTTTAGGAGTTGTTTCATATGTATTAATGCACTTTGGACACCATCTTTGTACTTTGCATTGCAATAATGAATAACTTGACTTGTAGGGTCAACCATTTTTTTTTTCTTTGACAGGGCAAGTGTTCAGACTATAGCCATCTGTAGCTAATGAGATGACTGTAAACATTTCACCTATTTTCAGCTAGGCGTCTCAGTCAGGTTGGTGGGTACACACTTTCCTCTGCTCTTCCCATCCTGGAAGGAACTATTGCGCCAGTTTGAAAACTTTTTTTTGATTCTCTTCCCTTTTGAGATGACTACTGCTGGCATTGTCTGCCCATGTCACAAATCTCCTCTTACATAAACAAGACCATTCGGCCAAGCCAAAGGTTCTTTTTTAGCAGGTGTGTTTTGCAATCACAATTTATATAATTGCATTGTGCTTGCATGGCGAATCCTCTTACTACGTCTTTGGGCAACTTTATGCCCTTGATTTGCTGTTGATGCTGTACCGTAGATCTGCCATAGGGCTTATTGACTTGTGTGGTTGGGGGGCAGTAAAAGCAAGTGATTGAGCTGCAGTTTTACCAATCCTGACTGTCCACTAGGATAAGTAGACATCTTAGGGTTGCACACATGTCGCAGGAAACACGGAATGCAACATTCGGTGGTCAGTACTGCTACTGAAGGCTACTGAAGGCAACCCCTTCAAGTGAATGCTGCTTGAGCAGCCAGTTGAGCAGCTGAGTGTATTGCTTATGGGTAGGCTTCAATGAGGTGAGTGTAGCCATATTAGTGCACTTGCAACAAAAACAATTAGGTACTTTTTTGCAATACTTTTTTTTTTATTTGCACTAACAGCCGAATTTTCAGGACAAACTTTTGGAGTATACCCTCTTCTTCAAGGTACTGCATGGACCTTGAAGACGGAGGTAAACCCTAAAAGTCTGTCCTGAAATTTTGGATGTTACTGCAAATACAAAAACAAGTAATATGAACAATACTCAATTGCTTTTCGGTATGCTTCAAACAATTAAGCAAATTGTGGCATTTGAATGAAAATGGAAACTGATTAGTGGACAAGGCCCATTCTTTTTGGCAAGGATATGGGGCGGCGCTAGTTAACACAACCTTTTTGTTTGTTCTTTGTGAACTAAAAAACAGCATGCTAGGAAATAGTGAAACTAAATACTTTGTATGTTTCATTAAAACAAAAAATGCTTTACTTTGCCTGTCACAAAGTATAAAAAAAATTGTGTCTTTACTGCTTCCTCTGCTACAGGGGGTTGTGGGTAATGAAATGCATATGGCCTTTGCTGGCATACTATTTGATGTTTCGAGTCACATTAACACAAATGCTATATAATCCAGTGCCTGCTGTTTATCACTACTTTTAATGAACATCACAGACCTGCTCAGACAGTTCTAGAAGGTTGCCCTGACACAGTGCATAAACCATTTCTGTTATATTCTTAGGGCTCATGTAAACGGGAAGTTTGGAAAACACTTCTGAACGATAGAAACTGCTGGAAAACGTAGGTTAAAAAACATCTGTTTAGCCACGTTTGCATTCCACGTTTATGTGCGTTTGCGTTTAGAAGCGTTTTTTTTTAGATAACCTCAGGAGACCTTCTAAAATGCCTAGAATGCACTGAAAAACAGTAAGAAATTAACCATTTCAGACATTTTGAGAGATATAGAGAGAGCAGAAGCAGAGAGAGCAGTATATGTTGAGATGACTTGTCTTTTCTGGTTGTATTCACTATGAATCCCATCATGAGCATAATGCAGCACTTTCTACCATTTTTTCCTTCACGCAAAACCTGGAACTGACTGAGCTGACGTACCAGGTCCTTTTCAATACATGGAAAACACTTTGCCTACATTTCTGATGATGAAAAAAGGCTCTGGACAGCATCTGGATATGTAACCATTAAAAAACGCTTATAAACGCAAACGTTTACAAATGCGATTAGCCGCGTTTACACACATTTACAAGCGTTTGAAACGCTGATAAAATCTACTCCTGAACGCACGTTTGGTGTTTTTAAAAAAATGACTGTAAACGACGATGTGTACATGGACACATAGGAAAACATTAGGGAGAGTTCAAGAGCAGAAAAGCTCCTGAACGTCAGTTTATCAGCTGCAGTGTACATGAGTCCTTAGAGGATATTATAAATGCTAGACCTGAAAATGTAAGGGTAACCATACCAATTTTAGTGAATATCTATGAGATACCTGAGCGTGGGTCAGCTGCGTCTACACTGCTGTGTATGGCCAAATGGAGCAGCAGGATAATGAAGTGAAGAGGAGTATTGAACTGCCATTTAAGTGAACCTGTTCCTTTACATTGGCATAGCACACGGTTACATTCGATAAGGGGATTCCAAGCTTTAAATTCCAAGTTTACACATTTGACACATTGATGCCTTATCTAGCTGTTGATGTGGTTTGTGAATGCTGTGTACTGGTAAATCCTTTAGGGACCATTCACACCAGAGTGGTCCATCGCGGTACTTTAAATGCTCGCACATTATGGTGTGTTGCATTAGGGCAGCACATTTGTTTGAATGGGCTGCCTAATGCACCACAACCAACCAAAAATGAAACCTGCTTCATTATTGCTAGCACAGCACGCTGCAAACTACGGTACTGGTTCCTGCAAATGCTCCACTGTAAAGACGCACTGGGATGCATGCTTAATGACTGGCACTGCAGTGCGCCAACACACGGAACACATGTTACTGCAACACAATGGTGAAATCAGACCCTTCATTTAATCCATAAATACTAGTTTCCTGGCTTAGATGAGTCACAATTTTGGTAAAGGGATCATAGATTTTTAATCACAATTAAAAAAACCTCTGAAAGTAAGTACCATGAATATAGATTTAGGCCCGTTTCACTCAGGGTGGAATCTGCTTTACTCAGCAAGGGATCTGTCCGCTAATCCCCTTCTAAGCCGAGTAGAGTAGGCGGATGACAAGTCCGTGTCCGCTCAGTTGACAAGGCCCGCTCTGCTCTATGGGCAATCCGTTTATACCTGACTCTCTGTTCTCTGATCCGATCCGCCTAGATGGTGGGCAACGGATCCCTTTTTTTTTTTTTTTTAAGCTGATCATATTGGGCGTAGGCTAAATCCGTTTACATCTGCCGGTCCATAGGGATATATGGACCATCCGATCAGGTCTGCTTGAAAAACTGACAGAACCACTTGATATGATCACTTGCGTGAAAAGAGCCTTAGTGACAAATGCAAATTTCATTTCTTGTTTTTTTGGGGGTTTCTAAGGCCGTTTTCATGCTCTGGTCAGGTCTGCCTGTCAGTTTTTCAGGCAGACCCGATCGAATGATCCATGTACTGGTAAGTTAATTGGATCCTGTCTAAATTGTCCCTAGTATGTGTATGTATGAATGTAAGTTAGGAACCTTAGATTGTACACCCCTTGAGGGTTAGGGACTGTTGTGAATGTACAATATATGTATGTAAAGCGCTACGTAAATTGACGGCGCTATATAAGTACTAGAGACAATGGAAAAAATCATCCTACGCTTATAATGAGTTGTATAAAACCTGCTAATAGCTGCTGCCACTTAACTTATACCATAAAGTGTGTGCTCAAATTAAAAAATAGTGAAGCGCTATATCAATATTATACTCCTAATACATATTAATTAAATATAAACAACATATTAGTGTAAGCATAATTTATTTCACACTGAACACTAATATGTTGTTTATATTTAATTAATATGTATTAGGAGTATAATATTGATATAGCGCTTCACTATTTTTTAATTTGAGCACACGCTCAAAGTACCTGAAATAAATACTGTATCCCTATTGACCAGCGGGTGTAAAGGAACTCCATGCGGCACATTGTGGTAGTGCATATGCTACTTTTTGTGCAATTTCAGCCCATTCAAATGAAAATTGCACTGCAGGAAAATGCACAGAAATCCCATCCAATGAGGCACCAAATCCTGTGCAAATCTGGTGTGAACCTGCCTTAAAAGATGACAGTATAGTTGTATGGAATTTAATCTATGCACTCAGACCTACTTAAAGGGAGTGATAGCACCTGGGGACAAGAAACCAGCTCGACCACCAAGCCTTTCCAATAAGATCAATGATCTGGGGTGGCTGCTGATACCTGTATTGCCCATATAGACATCCAGCTCCACCCAGGTCTGCCAAAATCAACACTTTTTTCAATGATTATATGAGGCTATAGGTGTTGTTTGTCTCTGCATCGGAACTGCCAGTTCTTTTTGAGTCGCTAAATATATATCTAATAAATAAATATTATTAATATTATTATACAGTTTTTATATAACGCCAATGGTTTGCTCAGCGCTGTACATTATAATGGGAGACCGTACACGAGACAGTACAGTAACAATACAATACACAAGGGGTTCTAGGGCCATGCTCCTTGGAGCTTACAATCTAGGAGGGAGGGGAGAGTGGTACAGGAGGAAATAGCTGTGGGGGATGGAGTGGTGGGAAGAGCGGAGGAGATCAGCAATTAGGTGAGGGCGGGGTAGGTTTCTCTGAAGAGATGGGTTTTCAGGGTGCACCTGAAGGTGAGGAGGGAAGGTGACAGTCTGATGGATTGGTGTAGTGAGTTCCAGAGGATGGGGGAAGCCCTGGAGAAGTCCTGGAGACGGGCATGGGAGGAGGAGACCAGGGAACTGGAGAGAAGGAGGTCTTGTGAGGAACGGAGAGTGCGTTTTGGGTGGTAGATGGATATCAGGTCGGTGATGTAGTTTGGGGCAGTGTTATGAACAGCTTTGTACGTTAATGTTAATATTTTGAATTTTATGCGTTGGGCAATTGGAAGCCAGTGGAGGGATTATTTACATACATTACATACACACACATACCTATACATTTAGATTGCTTTAAGCTGCAAATTAGTATGCTTTTTAATATCTTAGCTGATATGTTTTAAGGCGGAACAGTTTACAAAAGTCTTTTTAAAAAAAACTGCCCCCTAATGTGTTAAATGGAACAAAAGTCTGTACCTAGAGACTGGCCCAGGCAGAGACCTTCTGCCCTGCTGTGCTGACCCTGACACTAGGAGGAAAAAAAAGAGCAAATGATTCATTGGACTGGCTTTGCTCTCTGCTGTAATTAGTTTTGGGAGTTTCTTGGCTTCTGTAAAAAAGAAAACACAAAACCTCTGTAGGGAGAGCTCAGCAAAAGCCATATCTCCAGAGAATACCTCCACCGACTGCAGGAAATAGGAGCAGTGTCAGTCATGATATACAATTGGGTATTAGTACATAGCAGATCCATGGTAAGAACCTTCACTATAGTAGAGTATCTGAAAGAACAACTCTGTTTTGCCAGCAGCAACTAATCATGTTTTTTTTGTGTGCTCTAAGTTGCCCTGATGGCCCCTAAATATTAGGTTGGTTGCTGAGTACATTAGACAGTTTTCCTTCATTCAAGTAGGGCTCAACTATAGGCAGTTTGCATTTAAAAGATCATATTTTGCAGGAATTATTCATGCTCCTCAGAGCCTTGCAACCCATGTGACAAGAAAACCAGCATGACCCTTTTTCTTTGCCATGGAGCAAAAAAAATGTATCAGATGGGGCAGTACATTGGCTTTCTGGTTAGCACTTTTGCCTTGCAGCACTAGGATCCCTGGTTTGAATCCCAACCTGTTCACTACCAGCATGGAGTTTGCATGTTCTCCCAATGCTTGCATGGGTTTCTTCTGGGTATTCCGGTTTCCTTCCTAACCCCAAAGGTACACGGACAGGTTTATTGGCTCCTCTCTAAATTGAGCCTAGTATGTGTATGCATTCATGTGTAAATTGTAAGTTCTTTGAGAGTAGGGACCAGGGGCGGACTGACAACTCATGGGGCCCATGTGTCCTTGCCCAAACTCAAAAAAGCCTCCGCCCCTGATAGGGACTTATGTGAATGTACAATATGTAAATTGCCAACATTTCAGTTCTATATAAATACCACCCTCTTCACTGGATGAGGATCGTGCCAGGTAACCACATTCAGACCACTTGTTTGAAGTGAGGCAAGTATTTTTCCATCCATCATTCTCAGCGAGTTCTCTACCATTTTATGGCCACTTCTAAAGAAAGAGGAGCCTTTCAGCAGCATTGAATTTATTCCAAACAATGACAGATGTGCGCTAGTTTGGGGTATTTTGCTTTGTGTAGGGCCAGCTCTACAAACACAGTAATTTGCCATGGGACTTTATATGTGCATCTACTCCTGAAATTGAAATTTGATATGAAATACATTATGGAATTTATTACAAATCAGCTTGACAGTATGGTATCTGTTTTGTATGCTATCTTATTAAAATTGTATTTATTGACCAAAAAAAAATTGTATAACATTTATCTTTTAGTTGTGTGTGTGTGTGTGTGTGTGTGTGTTGCTCCTCATTTAGAGTCCCAGGGCAAATTAATGTGTTTGTAGATATGTTTGATTAGGGATGGAGGCGCATCATGGTGTGCATGAGATCACATTTTATATATTTAGTTGTGTTGGGCCAGTTTGCCAACATCTTGTTCTTTAACCACTTGCCCTCTAGAGGATTTACCCCCCTTCCTGACCAGGCCATGTTTTGCAATGCTTTAATTTAACTGACAATTGTGCGGTCATGCAACACTATACATAAATGAAATTTATGCCATTTTTTTCCCACAAATAGACCTTTCTTTCAGTGGTATTTGATCGCCTGTGCATTTATTTTTTGCACTATAAACAAAAAAGACTGACAATTTTGAAAAAGAAAAAAAAACAATATTTTTGACTTTTTTGCTATAAAACATATCCATAAATTTAGGCCAAAATGTATTCTGCTACATGTCTTTGCTAAAACAAAAAATCCCAATATGTGTAAATTAATTGGTTATCGTGTCTACAAATGGCGGGATATATACTAGAATTTTTTTTTTTACATATACTAGTAATGGTGGCGATTAGCGACTTATAGTGGGACTGCAGGATTGCGGTGGGCATTCTGACACTTAGAGGAACTAACTGTCACTGACATCCCCAGTGACACTAATACAGTGATCAGTGCTAATAAAAAGCACTGACACTGTACTAATGGCACTGGGCAGGAAGGGGTTAACTGTGTGCTGTGTGTGTTTTAGACATGCTGCTGTGCAGAAAGATACAAAACAGCATGTCCATGCTGACAGGAGAGAGACCTGTGTTGTTTACACACAGATCTCTCCCCTGTCAGGTTTGCCTACAATCACTGAGTGCCGGCTGGGAATCACTGGCCAGAACCTGGTGATTGACATCCCCAGTCACCAATAGTGGCGCAGGTAGGGCTGTGCATGTGCACGCCCCCTACCCAGTGATACAAATCACGTATATATGCATGATTTTGCGCAGCCGTACCGTCCTGTAGCAGTACTTCTGCTTTAGGGCGGGATGGTAAGTGGTTAATAAACCTTCATCTTCAGTCCAAACAAAGAGTCAGTTATGATGGATGCTGGAGAAAAAAACCATCTTACTGTATCTTATATCTCTCAGGGACCAGTCTGTATGGTGTATGTGCTTGCTTCCGTAGTCTGCATACCTGCTGTGGCCATTGTAAGAGGCCCTACTGTTAAAAGTTTTTTTTTTGTTTTTTTTTTTTATTTTGAAGTATGGAGCAAGGGTCTCCATACTTTTAAACAAAGGGCCAGGTTACTGTCCTTATGACTTTTGATGGGCGGCCAGTAGCAGTAGAGAATGCCTCATGTCGGTGGGAGTAAAGTATGCCCAAGCTTGGTGGTCTATGGGAATAAACAATTGTATAGCACCTGTTAGTAGGAGGAATACTGCCCCATTATTGTTTTGGGGTTTTTTTTGTAAGGACTAGTGCCCCATCGTTGGTGTCAGTGGGAAGTAAAGTGCCTTGTCATTGGTGTCAGTGGGAGGAATAGTGCCTCACTGTTGGTGTCAGTGGAAGGAATGGTGTCTCATCATTGGTGTCAGTGGGAGGAAATAGTGCCAGTTATCAGTTGGAGGAATAGTGCTGCAAGGGCCCGATAAAAGCAAGCAAAGGGCTGCATCTGGCCTGCAGACCAATTTGGAAGCCACTGCTATAGGGAATACAACAGGAACTGTTATAACACACAAAGCTCCTGCCACACAAAAAGTGGCAGAAAATGTCTGGAATGGGGTCTTCTCATAGCTGGAGTGCCCAGTATGTATAAAAAGCAAGAGGCTGACTGAGTCCACCAACCTCCACTTTTGGGTGAACTGTTGTATGGGCTTAAAGATCATTGATGCATTGATATATATTGGCAATGATATAAAAAATGATATAAGCAGCACATTTTGTAGCTTTTGGTATAGATATGGTTCACTATATTGATGTAATATTTTGTTGTACCACCAGATAATTTTACTTGTGAAGCTATCTTGATGGTGTTTACCTGTCTTGCGACTTGCTCACATGGTATGTTTTTAGTGAAAGTTCTACCAGTCAGATCTGTTTGAACCCATAAATCAATACTGCCATGTTAATAAACTTCAAGAGATATCCGGGGTAAGTTGCGTTTCTAACACCCTGCTATTTGACATAATGCTATTAACATCAAAGGCATTTCTTCGGTCTCTTCCCTGCCAGGCGAAGTGATGAACACCCCAGTAGTGTCCAGGAGATGTTCAGCAATTTTAGTACCATCACATGCTGTGAAATGGTCACCAGTATAGTTTTTAAAGAGCCTTTATCAGCCCCCACCCAGACAGCCTTTGTTCCAGCCAGCACACACACAGCTCTTTGGATGAGAAAGGGACAGATGAATTGTTACACTGGAAGGACCATGAAGAATCACATTTTTGGAAGTTTAATGCTTATTAGACCCATCTGGCTGGAGGCTGTTGCCTTTTGCTTCCTCTCCACGGCCACCAACTTGTTATGTGAGCTTCCAGATGCAAACTGTATAGTCTAAATCACATAAAGGAATCCAATAACAATTACCCACAGTACCAAATTAACATGAAGTGCATATTGTGTTGTATGGCATTATCCAAAAGCACAACTTCCTACGTAAAAAATAATTAGTTAAGACAATATATACATATTGCATGTATTTTTTAAATAATACATCAGTTTTTCTTCCTGCGGAATCAATTTTTTCCTTTTATTTTTGGATAGGTAGGGTTTGGAAAGAGAATGGAATATCTGTCATGTTTTTATTGCGGTTTGCCCTGGTGACCACTATCACTGAAAGAAATAGGAAATCCAAAATTTGAATTTGTCACAAGCACATTGATAGGGTAAAAATAATCAAAACACTTGTTCTGGTGACAACTCTCTAAAAGTGGATTTCCCTTGCTTCACGCTTCCTTTTGTGTCCACAACTGATGCGTGTGAAAGTGCTGGACCGACAGAAGTGAAAAATCTACCATAAAGTGATTTTTTTTTTCCCCTTCAAATACGCAAATGCATGATTGAAATCTAGTATAGGTGGACCTTTTCTGGTTCTAGGCTGTTACCTCTGATAGCGACAAAGGTAGTTCTTACCAGATGGTAAATTCTTGAATGTGTATGGAGAAGCCCAGAAGTTTATTTCACTTGAAGGACTTTTTAAAAATTTCCTTTCTTTGGGTTTTTCATTGGGCTACTGTTGAATCATATGAATAGGGGAAAGTTTCATCTGCAGATACCACTAGTTACTATAAATCTGTTTAGTACCTGAGAATACCAGAGGCAGAGAAGTCACTGAACATGTCTGTTTAATGTTTGGAATGCTACACTTTAGATATGGTAGCAAATGGCTAATCTTCTAATGCATTTGTCTTTATCTGTATGATAAAGCTTTGCTTACTTGCCCTGTTAATGCACTGATAACGATGTGAGTTCAATCTCCCAGTCCTACTAAGCTGACTTGATAGTTGTAGCCCATAGACATTAGATTACCTTCTCTGCACCCAGATGTTTCCAGCTTGGTAACAACCCAACACAAAAGTGGAGTGCACACTATGAGAAAATCGGAAGGAAAATTTAATACGAGGCACAATCGTTTGATTTTCATCGACATCCGATTCAGAAGGGACAAACTCCAAAATTTTCTCATACATGAACAGAACTAATGATTTTCATTTGATGTGTATTGTTTTTGTGTGAGAAAAAGCAGATACGAAAGACTACGCATGATCAGAAAAAAAAAAACGCCTTTTGTCATATGAGAATTTTTGTATGATTAGTACCATCCTCTGTTTTGATCTGTTATGAAACATCAAGGAAAACCAGACGATCGTTCCTCTGATTTTCTTATAGCAAGGGTAGGCAACATTTGAGAGGATGGAGATCTACCCTTAATAACATGAAAAAGGTCAAAGATCACTAGGGTTAGGCGCCCTTTTTTTTTTTTTTTTAAAGAAATTAACAATGCCTAACTAAATATTGCCGAAAACTTAGAAAAGTATAATAAAACAAATGTCACTGTAAAAAAAATAAATTTAGCCTACCTTAAAAGTGAACTGTGTCAGTCAGTAGAGCACTGGACAGTTTCAAAATGGCAGTGGATGGTGTCAGTAGTTTTTAATTTTATTTTTTACAATTTTTTTTAAGGAGCCTTGTTGGGTTGTTGCTTTGGTGCAAAGGGATGGGGGCAGCGGAAAAAAGAGGAATAAGAATAGGAGTGGTAGCGGGGGAGACATTTACTGGAACCACTCCTCTGGATGTTCCTCCTGCAACAGCTGAATGCTTGCAGGAGGGAAAGGAGAAGAAGCTAACTTTCAACTGCTGCAGGAGGAAAATACTGGGGTTTGCTGGAAGATGGGTATTTTAAAAATTAGAATCCCCAGCAAGTGGCTGGGGATTCAGATTCTGTCACCCCTATTCTGGCGCCCTCTTCAAATCACCCCCCGAAGCAGTGTCCTCTACACCCCCAAAGCAGTTTCCTCTGCCCCCCTCCCCACAGCAGTGTCCATGGCTGTTGGTGAGAAGGCAGTAGGAAGCGCTCAGAGTGCCTGTGGAGTGCCAGGTATTAGGAGATGAAGAGCAGCCCCGTGATAATATTGTCGGCTCTGTGTTGTGCACCAGAAGAACCCCCTCCCTCTCTGCTTACCAGGTGATAGTTCCAGAGGAGCATCCTTAGGCACCCGGTGTGGTGGGGGGGTTGCAGGAACCTATGGAAGGGGAGCCAGAGGGTGAAATGTGCCCTTGAATAATGCTAGGGCAGAGCTTGGGAACTACAGGACTGGCTTCATCCATCTTGGGCATGCTCCCCTATATTAACAAGCCAGTGATTGGTTGCTAGGACTGCCCTGTGTCCTAGAAACCAGTCGCCTGCCGGTTAACTTAAAAAGTTTAAACTGGCCAGCTCCCGGCCTCTGTCCTGAGCTGTGCTGCTTTCCGCTCTCAGTTCTACCATGAAGATGAGAACGGCAGAAGCTGGGGGAGAGGAGTGACACCTACATGGCTGGAGTCGGCAAAGCAGGAACATTTTTGCATTCTACCTGTCACCTGCCCACGGTAGACGGGTAGATCGAGATCAATGGGTTGTCAACCCTCATCTTATAGTGTGTACTGGTCATGACAGAGTTGCTTGATAAGGCTTGTCAGGGGAGGGGGCAAAATATTTTGGACAGACTAAATCTAGGTGCAACCGTTAAAGGTGATCATTACCTATTCCTAGGCTAGTGAAAATTGTCAAGTCAGTTTGGTTATTGGCTGTGTATGGCCATCTTTATTATCTTGGATGGCCTAATTATAATTTACGGTTCTTTCATGAGATCAGCAAATCATATTTTATTTTGTAGTGCAGTTTTTAAAATGAAAGTAAATGCTTGATTGGTTTTTACCAGTAAACATGGAGGTTAATGGATAAGTGGATGTACATGCTAGTCTATTAGTGTAGATCACAGACCACTGCGACTCCCACACTGCTCTGCCAGAAACCTTTACAAGACCGCTATGAGGCTAATGGCTTTGGAACAAAACAGTCATCTGTTGTTCTCACCAGAAGTTATATAATCACATTCAGTGCACACACAAAACAATGTTCTAATAATGTTATGGCTCAGAAGGAGACCCACGTGATCATTGTAGTTTAGTGGTACCAGTGCAGTCCTTCTCGCCACACATCTGGATATGAATTATTTATACAGCTGATTTGAGCTCCCTAATATGCATGGCATTTGGCACTGATGAAACGAGACGATCCTGACAGTGCCGTACTGAAACTTTTTGTTAACTTGGAGTTGAAAGCTGAATCATACCCTAATATTGGGATTTCTAATGTTGCATAGATATTGCTTGCCCATGTAAGGGGCTTAATGTAATTCCAGCTTAGTGGAGTGTCAGCTGGACCAGACGGGTCGAAAGAGCAAGCAACGTGTGATAAGATGCTTATGTGCAGCCAACCGTCAGACGGTAGTGGAAAGGAGAACACGCAGTGCTGATTGTCATTGGAAACTCATCAAATGCTTTTGTGAATACCATCACAGTGGCAGCTTATCATGTGCTGTTATTTGGGAAGAAAATATTTGCTCTTCACTGTGTATATGTACACATACCGTATGTGTGTGTTTGTGTATGATATGTATGTGTGTGTGTATGTATATATGGATGTATGAGTGTGTGTGTGTATATATGTATGTATATATATGTATGTGTGTATGTATATGTGTGTATATATATATATATATATATATATATTTATGTGTGTGTGTGTATATACAGGTGAAACTCTAAAAATTAGAATATCGTGCAAAAGTTCATTTATTTCAGTAATGCAACTTAAAAGTTGAAACTAATATATGAGATAGACTCATTACATGCAAAGCAAGATAGTTCAAGCCGTGATTTGTCATAATTGTGATGATTATAGCTTACAGCTCATGAAAACTCCAAATCCACAATCTCAGAAAATTAGAATATTGTGAAAAGGTGCAATATTCTCCGCTCAAAGTGTCCCACTCTAATCAGCTAATTAAGCCATAACACCTGCAAAGGGTTCCTGAGCCTTTAAATGGTCTCTCAGTCTGACACACACACACACACACACACACACACACACACACACACACACACACACACACACACACACACACACACACACACACACACACACACACACACACACACACACACACACACACACACACACACACACACACACACACACACACACACACACACACACACACACACACACACACACACACACACACACACACACACACACACACTTACTTTCTCAATTAGACACAATTGCAACCAAGGAGTTAAAGTGGTTGTAAACTCTTACCTATACCCAGTGAAGCGGCTGGCCTCAGGTGATACACAGAGATGAAACAAATCCTCCTACATAAGTTCTACCTGTTTATCTGCAGCCATCTGTCCTGTACATCCTTGTAAAACTTAGACATGAAAAGGATTTTTTGCAGACCCCCAAAGCAGTGGGCGGGGGAGCTGCAGTTGCACACTGTGAGAGCTGATTGGACTGAAGGGACACACGCCCCTTCACACAGCACTGTCAATCACAGGCTGTGCCCTCCTCTGGCACCTTTTTAGCTCTTGGTGTCAGGAAAGCTGGTCAGAAAAGATGCATGCTGATAGCAGAGGAACTAGACAGCAGAAAGAAATGACACTCAGTGCTTTGGAAAGAGGCATGTAAACACTATAGAAACGTGCTTTGTTCACAATAACTTTAACTGCTTCCCGACCGCCCTATAGCAGAAGTACTGCTACAGGGCAGCAGGGATGCACAAAATCACGTGTATATATACGTGATTTGCATTTCCAGGTGGGGGGCACATGCGCGCTCCCTATCCACGCCACTATTGGCTCCTCGGCATGTCAATCACCTGGTCCTGGCCACCGTTTCTCGGCCGGGACTCGGTACAGGGGAGAGGTCTGTGTAAACAACGCACAGCAGAGCAATACAAAGCAGCATGTCTACATAGTAAAACATACACAGCACACTATGTAAAACACAGCACACTGTTATCACTTTGATCGCCCAGATGTTAACCCCATCCTGCCCAGTGTCATTAGTACAGTGACAGTGCTTTTTATTAGCACTGATCACTGTATTAGTGTCACTCGGGATGTCAGTGGCAGTTAGTCAGTTCCCACCCAGTGTCAAAATGCCTGCCGCAGTCCCACAATAAGTCACTGATGGCCACCATTACTAGTAAAAAAATAAAAATTCTGGTATGTATACCGCCATTTGTAGACATTATAACTTTCACGTAAACCAATTAATTTACATGTATTGGGATTTTTTTTGTTTAGCAAAGACATGTAGCAGAACACATTTTTGCCTAAATTTATGAAGAACTTTTTTACATTTTTTTTTTACTTTATATGTTTTATAGCAAAAAGTCAAAAATATTTTTATTTTCAAAATTTATGATCGGTTTTTTAGTTTGTAGTGCAAAAAATAAAAACCGCACAAAGCTCTATTTGTGGGGGGGGGGGGGGGGAATTACATTTTCATTTATGTACAGCATTACATGACCGCGCAATTGTCAGTTAAAGTAATGCAGTGCCGTATCGCAAACAATGGCCTGGTCAGGAAGGGGTGTAATTCCTCTGGAGGGCAAGTGGTTAAAGAAAGATTTTGCTTCTGTTTTACATTTTGTTTTTAACAACAGTTTAATGTTAGTGGTTTTCTTTAGTTTCTTAATAGACAATTTTGTTGGATTTGCTGGTGACAATGATTGTTTATCTTGTTTGTATCCTGTTCAGTTTTGTAACCAGAATAAATACTTGTATGCTTCAGGTGATAATTGCTTCCGGTCCTAATAATTTTTGTGTTTCAAACTTGTACTTCAGACATGATCTCCATGGGTCCAGAATTGTTTTAGGGATCAAGTTGTGAGATTTTCCAGTATGTGTCCGAGTACTGATTTTCAGTTTGTTGGCTTGCTGTATCCAGGGAAGGACATGGTTGAAATGTCAGCATAGAACACAAACGTGTGTGCTTGCCCAGTGCAATTATATATGTTTATGTCACAATCATCCTGCAAATCAGTTGTACATCAGCTGAACCTTCAATAACCAGCCCATGTGTCTGGATATTTTAACCTTGTGCATCCCACATGATGCACATGTGCGGCAGCAAGGAGGGTGAGCTTTAATGATCATGTGCCTTACATAGGCTTCCATGGATGGCTGAGGTTTCACTGCTGAGAATGTACACACTGTGTTGTCCCAGACAGTGACAGAGCTGTCATAGACAGCTCCCAGTTTCTAGTGATGATCAGGAGCCAGTGGGACTGGCTCCAGATCATGTGACCACTGTGACAGCCAATTACTTGGTTATGTGGTTGGACAGACCTTCTCACTCCCGGGCATAAAAACATAGTTAAAGTGATGCCGGGACTTGGTGTGAAAAGGACTTGGCGTAAAAAGATTAAAGTGTACTTCTAGCCATTTTGTTTTTAATAGGGTAAGGAACAGCTAAAACCTCTGGCAGGTTTTTATTGCTCTTTGTTCCTGTTTTTGCATTGGTCCTCTTTATTGATACTGCTGACCATTGTCCTAGCAAAAGAAAGTGATCGGATGTCCAAAAATTTTAAGCTGTCACAGGAACAAGAGGTGAGGGGAAATCTGACGATGGATAAACCTGTTCCGGTAACAACCGTTTAGAGGTGATAGCCCTTCACTTTAGACAGATCTCTTCTGGCTGTTTCTCTGAGACAGGAAGTAAATAGGAATCTCCCAACTGGACATAGCCAAAAAAAAAAACCAACAGACCATTTCCAATTGTGCCCAAAAGTAACAAAACATGTTTTATGTATACTTTAATATTTGATTTATAAGGCATCCAAAAATTAATAATGTTACACTGATATTTTATTTTTGGATATTGTTTCATAATAAAATGCATAACCGTCATCAAAGGTGAAAACTGCCAGAGCATTAACTTCATTTGTTTGCTTGACTTCAAAGTGAGACCGGTGTTTAATATTTTGCTTTTGATGTCAAACTAGCCAGCTTTAGGGGAAATGAAACATATTTGTAGATACATCGTTTTTTTTTTTTTTTTTTTTTAAATATTAATCTAAAAACTGTACGGAGGTGGGTTAAATATTGATTACCTTTGTCTTTGTCTCCAGGTACTGATTTTCAGTTTACAGGCTTGCAATGTGTGCCTGCTGTATCTAGATAGGGAAGGACATGCTTGAGATCTGCATAGGACTTGAACATGCTTGCTTTCCCGTTGCAATTAAAGTGCGTATCTTTTTGCCACGATCATTCCTCAGAACAGTTGTACATTGGTCATGTCTACTATGACAATTTGTGGGGCAGGGTACCTTAAAGTGGAATTTTACCCTTACTGAATTGATAAAAAATGTTATTTAGCAAGAAACATATATTCCACATAACCATTAGGTTACCAAATTTAGTGTGTGCTGTAAATTGCTGCAGCATTGTTTCCATTTCTTCTTGATGGAGGCTGCCATTTTGCTGAAGCCCATAGCCCCTGAGCAGCAGTAAATTTTTAGGCTGTCAGCAGATCCGCCTCTACAAATTCGGCACAGTATATTTTAATTTTTAAACAGTATATGTACTTATTTTAATATTTTACATAGCTAATGAAAAAGGGACCAGCCTGAAGTGATCCAGGAGGACTTCATTTTCTAACTAAAGTTCTACCTTACATTGTAACGTAAGGGAAAACCTATTGTTTTATAGTTCTGGTTAGAGTGGAGAGGGATTAGAACATGTCAGGTTTCTATTGCGGTTTGTGCCCCTGTTAGGGATATTCAACCTCTATTTGTCCTGTTTTTTTTATCCATAAGAGTGAGAGTTAAAGAAAATTCCAAATGAGGGACACTTGGGAGCCATGTTATTGTGCCACATATATTCTAGACAAATATGTCATGTTCTGTGTAATGCTATAGGTAAGAAAGTTTAGGGATGGTCATCAAAATCTTCATTGACAGGCCTCAGTAAGGGCAGTAGAGAATTTGATTACAGCTAGGTATCTACTATACAAAATCTGCTATGTGGGTGGGCTGGTTAGCCGCCTCCCACTAGGTATCATTCGATTTGGATTTTTCTGCCCGGCTCCTTTGGTTTTTCAATCAGATGCGGCTGCTGTTTGGGTATTTCGGCAGGCACTAAGTGCTAGCATACAATCGCTACAGAAGGATATTTTTCTATCCATGGATGAGTGGATGTTAGATTTTTTGTTTTGCCCACAGGTTGATACACAGGTGTATACCCAACTTAAATTGGAGCTCCACCCAAAAGAGAACGCTCCGCTTTAAGCCTTTGTACCCCGCTAGTCTTCTGGGACACGTGACAGGTCCCAGAAGACTACAGGACCGTTCACAAAGAGCAGCGCTACTCGCGCATGCGCAGTGGGCACCCAGCTGTGAAGCCACAACCTGTCACAGCCGGGTGCCCACACTGAACATGCCAGCGTCGGGGAGAGCAACCATGGTGACGACATTGCTGGACCAAGGGACAGGTAAGTGGCGGTATTTTAAAAGTCAACAACTACAGTTTTTGTAGCTGCTAACTTTTTTTTTTTTTTTTATTCAACTGGAACTCTGCTTGAAGTGGATGGCATGAAAAGTACAGAGGTTGCTAAAACCCCGTACACACGATGAGAATATCAGACGAACGATCGCCCTTTTTTTTTTTTTTCGCCTGCTAGTCTCACATCGAAAGTGAAAAGGTTATTAAAGATACGAAAATTCTCCTATGAAAGAAAAGAATTTCAAAAGTGATGTCATGTATTGTATTTTCGGACGACTACTGTACTGATTAAACAAAATCGTACGATCTGGTATTGTACAAGAAAAATTTTGCGCTTGTCCCGTCGGATATTGTCGCACAAATTGTCCTGATCGGCTCTCAAAAGCTGTGTAATAACGATCCGATTACAATCGGTCCTCGAAAATTTTCGTACAATATTTTCTCAGGGATAGTGCAGAAAAATTGAACGACCACATATCTGTGCATTGCAAGTAGGATGACACACATACTACACCTTTTTTAAATTTTTTTTATTTTTTTACTCTTATTTATATATTCTCAGTCAATGCGCTCAACCATACAGACCTCATTTAATCAGCTTCTTCCACTTGAAGAATTTTGCTGTGGCACTCTTGACTGCCGAACCTCCAACATGTCGCCGTTAAGCGCTGCTTCTAGTCTTGCCTGTACAAGTTTAGACAAGCACTTGATAATTTAGCAATGCCTGTGGTCTTTTAATATCCTCTCTTCATTTCTACATTTCAGGTCAAAGGACTAGCAGGGAAAAACACATTAGCAAATGTCGGCGTGGTTGTTCTGTTTATTTTGCTGATTACTCATGGAAGTCATATTATACTTCTCTAATGGATCTGCAGTCAAACAGTTGCTTGCTGTGAGATAATCATGCAGCCCTTTTAGGAACTACAAAAAATAAACATAAAAAAATACGTTGAGTGCGATGGAACGCAAATACATTTTTGTTTGAATGAAAGAAACAAGACTGGTTTGTTGGCTGAGAAGGACTGCTGAGTATCCTGGGAACTGTCATACACCTGTCTCGGCTTTTAGGGGCTAATGCTTTTTATAGGCCAGGTGACGGTATGCCTTGGTTTAAAAATAAAATGTATATACAGTATTAACAGACGCAAAAGAGCCAATGAAACCTATTCTTCTACTTCAATTCAGTATATCCTTACTGAAACTGTGCCTAACCACTTCAAGTCCGGACACTTTCACCCCTTTTCTGTCCAGACCAATTTTCAGCTTTCAGTGCTGTCACACTTTGAATGACAATTGCGTGGTCATGCAACACTGTACCCATATTAATTTTTTAGCATTTTTTTGAGACCGATAAAACTTTATTTTGGTGGTATTTATTTACCACTAGGATTTTTATTTTTTTGCTATATAAATGAAAAAGTCCAAACATTTTGAAAAAAAGTGTTTTTCTGATTAAATTTTGCAAATAATCTTTCTTCACAGCGGGCATCTGATTGCGGTGCCACGCGCTCCCAATGAGCGCGCACAGGCAGTGAATAAGGAGGCCGTTTATAAACGGCAACCCGCTTTGGCACTGCTCCCGTCCGGCCCATGTACATAAACAGCCGGAGGGGAGCAGTGCCAAAGCGGGTTGCTGTTTATAAAGTGGTTAAAGTAGAACTATAGGCAAAACTTTTTTTGTTAATTTTGGATAGAGTAAAGGATGTTTATAACCGCGGGTCAGATTTTTTTTTTCGCAATCTGTGTCCCATTGTAGAGATTCCCCTTCACTTCCTGTCCCATAGCCAGACAGGAAGTGGGAGGAAATCCCAGTAAATTAAGGGAATTCCTTCCACCCCCCAGGTAACCAGAACTAGTGTCCCCCATTGGAAAATTTCCACAACACAAAATTTGATATTTTCCTTTACTTTCACTTTCAATGATAACAGGAAACAGGGCAAATAGAGAGGATGAATCTCCATAAAAGGGACACAAGCAGTTATAGAAACTGGCAGGCATTCTAATCCATCGCCATTCTATCCAAAACTAAAAAGAAAAGGTTTTGCATTTAGTTACGCTTTAAATAATACTACTTTTAAAGCTGAACTCCAGATATGATCTTCATTATTAGTCACAATCTTTGCAGTGAATCTTAGAAAATGGATGTGCAGTATTTGCTACATGTGGGAAAGCTCTTGATGGGCAATCCCATTGGCACTGCACTTTATTGAAGCAGCCCTGTCACTACAGGGTCCAAACAGAAAAAATAGCAATGCCTACAGAAAGAAGAGGCTCTCTACTTTCCTTTCCCCTGGTCCATGTCTTGAAACACAGCCGCAATGCTGCTTCCCACCCATCATGCAATGGTTCCCTCCACTGGCTTGTATGTCACTACTAGATGTATGAGCAAGCAGGAGGAAACCTTGCCTGTAGTGGGGGAAATAGTCATTCAATTTACCTAGCTGGTTGAATACCTGCCCCCAATGGGCCACAGTTGGGCAAAAAAACCTGACAGTGGTTGAACCCTCTCTTAATCTATCCAAAATGAAAAATAAACTGCCATTGAGGTCTCATTATGTATAGCCAAGAAACATAATTTGGGGATAATAGAAGTGGTCCTATTACTGTATCTTCCACTTCGTGCAGTTGATATGTCACCATAATTTGGCCAATTCCTGGCACATGCTTGCTGAGTGTTAGGCTAGCCATACATGCATAGATTTCTCTCATTTAACCTGCAGAAAATCTAATAGATTCATCTATCCACACTAAACTGCATAGATGACGGATGCTGCTGACTATTGTTTTCATGTATTTGTCTCATCAGCTGCTGAACCAACACTGAGTACTTGCAACCTAGATTTTAAATTATTAGTTTGAGTCCTCACTAGCAGGTACTGTATATCTTAAGTCCCGATGTATGTTCCCCCATACGCATTGGCTGTTGCACCTGCAATGTTTGGAATAAAACCTAATTTGGACACTCATACAATGTGGCTATTGTATTCAGACAGCCATGCTTGTATACCTGAACAGTGACTGCATCTGATAGGTAGCAGTCACTATTTGGCTGACAATTTTCAACCCAGATCCTTTGATTTTTTTTTCAATTGAAGTTGTCAAGCTGGTTGCTACCAACAGGGCTGCCCAGATCTCAATTTTTGGCCGTTTCTCAAGAATCGTCTGAATTTTCAGCCATGTATGGCTAGCTTATGGCACCAGTTGACCAAGTGGTATCTGTAGAAGTGTTTTGTATTCGAATGTTTATGCATATGCATTAGCTCTCTGAAGAGCAATCTTTGATGGATTGCTCTTAGGCCCCTTTCACAAGGGTGGACCAGTCGGGTCCGCCTGTCCGTTTTTCAGGAGGACCATATTGGACCATCCATTGTTCTCTTTGGGGAGACTGATATAAACTGATCTGTGTTCTTTTACACCTGCCTGCATCCGATGGGATCAGCTAAAAACAGACGGATGGGGGATCCATTCTCCATCTGTCTAGTGCATGGGTGCCAAACTGGCAGCCCTCCAGCTGTTGCCAAACTACAAGTCCCATGAGGCATTGCAAGATTGACAAATACAAGCATGACTCCCAGAGGCATGATGAGACTTTGCAACAGCTGGAGGGCCACCAGTTTGACACCCCTGGTCTAGTGTATCGGATGTAAACAGAGAGGCGGTCCGTTTACATCCGACCACCCCATATAGAGCAGCAGGCTGTGTTCGGCTCTGCTCTGGACAAGCACAGCAGACACGGACCTGTCATCCGCCTGCTCAGTGGGGATCAGCGGACAGATCCCTGGCCGAGCAGGCAGATCCGCTCATGTGAAAGAGGTCTAAGGAGGGCATTTGATAAGGAGGTGTTATGTTGCTTCCTCACTTGTAAGTTTGCAGCACCTCAATCACACGTATTACTCACAGTTGTGGCATGGCCCCGTTCACTTAAATCGTTCATTCACCTTCGGTGGGTGGTACATCCCACCGAATGCAACCTCAAGGAGCGTTCCTAGTTTACAGCAAGGTTACCGAATACTGGCAAGGTTAGGTAACAATCCTCTGATTTGTGTGGACACCTTTGGCGGGCCTCTTAGTTGCCAGGTCAGTATGTCGCAGTATAACAGCAATGTGGAAGGAGGATAACGCCCCTGCAGAGATAACAATATGAAAAAGTGTGTTTAAAAGTAAAACCCTCTTATTATCTTCCTTCTGAGATTCTCAGAGTCAGTCTTTATTTTCTCAGTTCAAAGTGATTTTAACCTTGTGTTCTAGAAGAAAGCATGTACTTGTGTCTCCTGCCTCTGCTACCCCATGGTGTCCTTTCATTTCTCTGTTTATTGTGAGTTCCTTCTCTCAAAATGTTGTGCTTCTTGTTCTGATTCAACATTCCTCCTGACAGGCTGATAAGAATCCATGTCTGGCGCCTGGGACTGGAGCTGCTACCTGATTATCAGCAGACGCCCTGCTACCAGTGCCCCAGGCTACTCTGTAAAGAGGAAGAGACTGATGGCTAGCTCCCATCCCAAAATACCCAGTCTGACCGACTCAGCACTGCTCCTCATCACCAGAATGTGGATATATTACCACAAATTCCGAAAATTGCTCCATAACATATACCAAACGTTTGTTTTAGTGTCCATAGTCTGAGATGGATAATGTTGAAGAGTAATAGCTACTTTCTGCAAACTGCACACAACATACATTTTAGTAATATCTAAGCAGCTCAAATAGCTTTTTATCTCAAAATTTGCATTCAGATGCTCACCTTCCTTTTTAACGAGGAACTGTACTCTGGAAAAGGAAGGTAGAGGGCAAAAGATTAGACACCGGTCTTGCCTGTGGTTTCCTTGCAGCTGATCCTTTCCCGTTACTGACCTATGTCTTGCTCTGCAATGTGCCTCGGTGTGTATGCAGCTGTCTTGGTAGAGGTAGGGCTTTGCGTCTTCATGTCAGAGCCTCCAGCAAGGAAAACCAGAAGCAACACAGTAGTGATATCATCAAACCTCCTGAGCTTAGCTGTCTGATCTAAACAGAATTTCTATACAAATAGTACATAGATAGTAGTTCATTTTATATGAGGGGTGACAATTTAATTCCTGGAATGCCCGTGACGTAGCACTATAAGTCACACAGCCATTCTCACTGGAGCTTGTTCTGAAATGGTCTAACTTGCACTCGCCTGGATCGCAGACCAGTTGACTCAGTCTTTACGGCATAGCAGAAGAAACGTGTGTGTTACACTGTTGGTGGAAAAATTTGTGACCAAAATCTAGTTTTGGGTGAAAAAAGTGTGAGTGAAACTTTAGCTATGTTACAGCAGGCTTATGACGTACATTCCATGAAGAAATCAAGTGAATGGCACAGGTGGTTTAGGGAGGGGTGGGAAGATGTCCATGATGACGGAAAAGTGGGCAGTCAAAAAAGCTAAGGATGGATGCAAATAAGGACAGAGTGAGAACTCTCATACAATCAGATCAAATATTGAGTGTGTGAATGATGGCAGAAGAATTAAACATTAACAGCAAAACAGTGTGGCAGATTCTAACGGAGGATATGGGAATGAGATTTCCGCAAAAATGGTGCCTCAAATCTTGGGAGAAGATCAGAAAGAACGTAGTCTTCAAATTTCATCCGATCTTTTTAACAATGTGTGGTATTTGATATATATAAATTTTTATTTATTTTTGAACAGTCAATTTCGGGAATTTGAATTGTCGCACCTCGTATGCAGAATAAAAATGATTAGTCTTCATGAAATCTATCCAAATGGGTAAAGATTAGGGTTCCAGCAATGGTAAACTACAAGTATAAGCATGCCTCCTATACACTATACACATATTGAATAATAAAAATCAGTATTGTCATTCTTAAAGATTTGTTCCAAAAAGCTTTAAAATGTGGAATAATGAAATTGCATCTAGTGAATTTGTTTTCCATAAAGCAGTTGAGCTTATTGCAATCAATGGACTTATCAGTATATCCAAACTTTAGAAATTACCACATTGGGCCTCACATCTACAACGTTACCCACCATTGCTCATAATTACAAGTTAATCTATTACAGCTGTATAAGCCTTGCTGCAGACTCTCAGTGCCTCCTTCTATTTCTCTCTCTCTGTACTGCAAATAACTCAGGAGGAGTCGATATGCTGCTACTAGAGAACTGTGAAATCCGCTCCCTAAGGCTGCCACAGTTACTGAATTAGCATTCAAGGGCATGGGCTTGTATTGTCAAGTACTGGAACAAAAAGTTGCTAGAGTTGCTAGTATGGATTCAAGATTATGAAGAAGAAATCTGTCTTGCAGCCAAATGAAAATTATACAAATAATATACCTGAGAAGATGCATGATAGTTAGCCAAGTCAATAGATACAGTTGCAAGAAAAAGTATGTGAACCCCTTGGGATTACGTGGAGTTTTGCATGAATTGGGCATAAAATGTGCTCTGAACGTCATCTAAGTCACAACAATAGAAGAACACAGTCTGCTGAACATAATACTACACAAACATTAGATGTTGCCATGGTTTAATTGCACATAACATGTAAACATTCACAGTGCAGGGAGGAAAAAGTATGTGAACCTTTGGACTTAATAACTGGTTGACCCTCCTTTGGCCGCAATAACCTCAACCAAACATTTCCTGTAGTTGCAGATCAGACCTGCACAATGATCTGGAGTCATTTTGGACCACTCCTCTTCACAAAACTGTTTCAGTGTAGCAATATTCTTGGGATGTCTGGTGTGAATCGCTCTCTTAAGGTCATGCCACAGCATTTCAATCGGGTTGAGGTCAGGACTCTGACTGGGCCACTCCAGAAGGCGTATTCTGTGCTGTTGCAGCCATTGTTTTGTTGAATTACTTGTATGCTTTGGGGTATTGTCCTGTTGCATCACCCATCCTCTGCGGAGCTTCAGTTGGCGGACAGATGGTCGTACGTTTTCCTGCAAAATGTCTTGATAAACTCTGGAATTCATTTTCCCATCAATGACAACAATCCGTCCAGGCCCTGAGGCAGCAAAGCAGCCCCAAACCATGATGCTCCCTCCGCCATGTTTTACAGTGGGGATGAGGTTTTGATGTTGGTGTGCTGTGCCTTTTTTTCTCCACACATAGTGTTGTGTGTTCTTCCCAAACAACTCAATCTTGGTTTCATCTGTCCACAGTATATTTTGCCAGTAGTGCTGTGGAACACCCAGGTGCTCTTTTGCAAACTTCAAACGTGCTGCAATATTCTTTTTGGACAGCAATGGCTTCCTCCGTGGTGTTCTCCCATGTACTCCATTCTTGTTTAATGTTTTCCTTATTGTAGATGTGTCAACAAAAATGTTAGCATGTGCCAGAGATTTCTGTAGGTCTTTAGCTGACACTCTGGGATTCTTCTTTACCTCATGTAGCATTCTGCGCTGTGCTCTTGCAGTCATTTTTACAGGACGACAATGCCTAGGGAGAGTAGCAACAGTGCTAAACTTTCTCCATTTGTAGACGGTCTGTCTTACCGTGGACACATGAACATCAAGGCTTTTGGAGATACTTTTGTAACCCTTTCCAGCTTCATGCAAGTCAACAATTCTTGATCGTAGGTCTTCTGAGAGCTCTTTTCTGCGAGGCATGGTTCACATCAGACAGTGCTTCTTGAAACCAGTAAACCCAAAACAGGTGTGTGTTTTTTAAGGGCAGGACAGCTGTCAGCAACACATCCAATATCATCACACTGATTGGAGTCAAGGTTGGCTCACTCCTGGCTCCAATTAGCTCTGGGAGAAGTCATTAAGTTAGGGCCTCACATACTTTTTCCTCCCTGCACTGTGAATGTTTACATGTTATGTGCAATTAAACCATGGCAACATCTAATGTTTGTGTTTTATTATGTTCACCAGACTGTGTTCTTCTATTGTTGTGACTTAGATGACGTTCAGAGCACATTTTATGCCCAATTCGTGCAAAACTCCACGTAATCCCAAGGGGTTCACATACTTTTTCTTGCAACTGTATATTCAATATGACCCTATTCTAAGCCCACAAGGTCCTGCAGGAGTGGGTGTGTATTTCTCAGGAGTTGCCACCTGCACAACTACAGTGTTTCTGCAGATCTAGTCCAGTTTTTTTTACCCAATACAGCTACCTATTCAGGTCTCATGGGGTTTGAAATCTTAAGCCATCAGCTTTGTTATTTGAATGCCATAGAATTCCCATGCAATTTTTTTTTCCTTTAGCAAATTTTACAAGTATGGAAACAGCACATACACTATATTGCCAAAAGTATTGGGACACCCCTCTAAATCAATGGATCCAGGTGTTCCAATCACCTCCATGGCCACAGGTGTATTAAAATCAAGCATATAGGCATGCAGTCTGCTTCTACAAACATTTGTGAAAGAATGGGTCGCTCTCAGGAGCTCAGTGAATTCAAGTGTGTTACTGTGATAGGTTGTCACCTCTGCAATAAGTCCATCCAAGAAATTTCCTTGCTACTAAATATTCCACGGTCAACTGTTAGTGGTATTACAACAAAGTGGAAGCAGCTGGGAACAACAGCAACTCATCCACAAAGTAGAGGCAACGTAAAATTACAGAGCAGGGTCAGTGCATGCTGAAACGCACAGTCCGCAGAAGTCGCCAACTTGTTGCTCAACAGCTAAGGACCTCCAAACTTCATGTGGCTTTCAGATTAGCACAGCAACAGTGTGGAGAGAGCTTCATGGAATGGGCTTCCATGGCCGAGCAGCTGCATTTGGGTTGCCACTTCATCCCTTTAAAACCGAACACACATTAATTATGCAGGTACTGTGGTTGATTAAGGTGGTAATTAAACTCAATGTCTTATCTGCATTAAATTAGACTGTACCTGTGTAATATGTGTTTGGTTTTAGGCGGATGAGGTGGCAACCCTAAGGTGCTTCCAAGCCTTACATCATCAAGTGCAATACAAAGCTTTGGATGCAATGGTGTAAAGCATGATGCCACTGGACTATAGATCAGTGGAGATGTGTTCTCTGGAGGAATCCTGCTTGTCTGTTTGGAAATCCAATGGACGTGTCTGGGTTTGGTGGTTGCCAGGAGAACGGTACTTGCCTGACTGCATTGTGTCAAGTGTAAAGTTTGGTGGAGGGGGGATTATGGTGTTGGCTGTTGTTCAGGGGTTGGGCTTGGCCCCCTAGTTCCAGTGAAGGGAACTCCTAAAGGCGTCAGCATACCAAGTCATTTTGGACAATTTCATGCTCCCAACTTTGTGGGAACAGTTTGGGAATGGCCCCTTCCTTTTCCAACATGACTGCGCACCAGTGAACAAAACAAGCTTCATAAAGACATGGATGAGTACGTTTGGGATGGAGGAATTTGACTGAATGGCCTGCACAGAGTCCTGACGTCAACCCAATAGAACACCTTTGGGATGAATTAGAGCGGAGACTGTAAGCCAGGCCTTGTAGTCCGACATCAGTGCCTGACCTCACAAATGTGCTTCTGGAAGAATGGTCAAACATTCCCATAGACACACTCCTAAACCTTGTGGACAACCTTCCCAGAAGAGTTGAAGCTGTTATAGCTGCAAACGGTGAGCCAAGTCAATATTGAACCCTACAGATTAAGATTGGGATTCCATTAAAATTCATGTGCGTGTAAAGGCAGGTGTCCCAAAACTTTTAGCAATATAGTGTAAGTTAAGCAGGTATGTTTGAGATCTCTAATACAGAAAATAGGTGGATGTGGTTCTCAATGTCTACTACAGTGACCACTGCCGGTGCTCTGATTCTAGACCAGGGGTCTGCAACCTTTCTAAGCAAATGGCCGGATTACTGTCCTTCAGACTTTAGGGGAGTTGAACTGTGGCCTGTGGGAGTAGAAAATGCCCCAGCATTGGTGCCCCATCATTGGTTTTAATGGGGGTAATATTGCCCCATTGTTAATAGTAATGAGAAGAATAATATCCCATTATTGATGTCAGCAGAGAGAATGGTGCCCCATAGTTGGTGTCAGCCCCCCCCAAGGGCCAGATAAAGGCAAACCAAGGGCTACATCTGGCTCCCAGGCCACAGTTTGGAGTCCATTGCTTTAGACCAGTGATGTCAAACATGAGGTGTTACCAGCTCACACCTTTGGCAGGTAGAGGAAATCTATCATGGGCAATCTTTCCTTTTGTTTTGTTTGCATTTTTCCTGTTGGCTCTTCTGCAAGCCTTTGTATTGCAGAGGAGAAAAATAGAAGTCCAATGAATGAAAGCCAGCTAAAAAAGCGAGAGGGAGGTGTGTACTCTGCAGGCCAAGCATGGATGAAGGAGAGATGACTGCACTTGGATGTGAGTAAATCTGCTGCTGCTTTACAAAGTACCATCTCTTTCTCCAACCAGACATAGAAGACAAATTTACAGTTAGTGACAAGAGTGTGCTGTGCAGTGATTTTGAGTTAAAGAAGGCGCTGCATAATGAATTTGAGCATAAATCATTGCAGCTGTAAAGTTGAGTAAGTAAAAGTTTTAATTTAACCGTTTCTAGTTCCTATTATCAAAGCTTAACCATCCTTGGGCCTGCGTTTGACATGTGTTCTACATGTGTACCAGTGAAATAAAAAAGGTTTAGGCGACAAATTTTTTCATGATGATTTATCATTATTAAATGCACATTGGCCAAGGCTGGCCAATCAAAAAAGCCAAAAGTTTAACCTTTCAAAGTTTTTTGTTTTCTCTGTAAAGGTGCATTTGCCTTATTAGAATTTATCCACATATAAAGCATTTTGCTTTATATCAGTATACTGGAAATGTTGGTGCGGTATAAGTAAGTTGAAAAGAGTTTGCAAAATAGTAATTACAACTTCTGCTTCATCATTCTAAAAGCCAAATCAACTTGTGATAATACTCTTTGAGTTTAGGTCAGCAATTAAAGCTGATGAACAAGTGACAGGCCACTTCCAAAGATCTGTAAGACCATGCAGCCATCAGGAAATAAGTATTTATGCGTCCCTTCAGTTTTTCTTTCAGGGTGGGGGAGATGACGATAAATATTTCATGTATTCCTTGGGTATGCATTAAACTAAAGCACTGAATAGGATTGCTTTTTATGTCTTCCTGGAGCTCTTGTATCCAAGCTGAAGAGGAAGGTGCAAGAAAACGTGGGCCCAGCTCCATGGCTGTCTGCCTCCATCTCTTCCCTTTCAGATCGTAAATATAAAGCCATTAGCTTCGAAAAGCAAAGGGCATAAATCCGTCGGAATGCTTCCAGGATAGGTCGTAAAAAACAATGTCTATTAGCGGACATTTCAACTCTCCATCTAACCGCTGGGTGCTGGGATTTCAGATACTAAGATTCTTGTAATTGAAGGAAAAGGCACATTAACCGCGTGATGCAGTGGATGCTATCAGAAAAAGCTGGAGATTGCTACAAGCAAATTTTAAATTAGGTTCATCCTTCCAGCTCAGATTCGCCAGATGTCATTTGGTCTTCTTTTAGGACTTTCAAAATCAAAACAGGCCAAAAACCTCAGATACAATTATCTTGAAAAATAATTGCATCATCTTGTGTGCCTTCTATCCAACGGAATGGCAGTCTGTGACCTTTTGGGTTTTATTCCAAATTGTAGAAGGTCTTCCAAAATTAATATGTAGCAAAGTGTTTCCTCTATAAATCTTAGGATAAGGCAGAGCAATCGATATTTCAGAGTTAAGATGAATGCAAAGTCGACATCTGAGACCACAAAAATTCAACCACTCAATCTACGCAGGACCACCCAGGTCTACCCAAAGCTGATAGCTTGGTTTTGGGTGGATGAAGGGGGGGGGGGGGCAGATAATGAATAACTTACTGGTTTGCTAGACTGTCACTCTGCAGTTTGTATCTCACATCATGACTGAATATTGAGTGACAGGATTACAAATGGCCTGCTTGACTGACCATTGAAGTAAGTAGAAAATGCAACCGCAGATGCAAGACCATATTTCTGGCCATGTCTTCCAGACTGAGAAATGTTGGGTAGTAAGTGTATTTCTGTAATCGTTTTTCTAAACCTAGTATACGATAAATTAAAATTTTAATTTGATAACATTTCTAGGCTGCCATTACTGACCCACCTTGAAAAAATCTTGTTCCCTGACTGTCATGCAGATTGTTTGTTTTCAGTACTTTCTGGCCTGTTATCAAAAGAAAAAAAGCAAAACCAGAGCTCAGGTCTATAAGCATCCCAGGAACATGGTAACAGTCACTCGCTGAGGTGCAGCGTTCTAAAGATTGGGGAGTCTTGATTTTACTGGAAGAAAGCAAAAAAGGCGCACTCTCCTCGTGCATTACCGAGAGCTCTGAGGAAGGGAGTTCGTCTTCTGAAGCGCGTTAGCATACCCTGTCCAAGACCACTATTTGCTGGGACTGTTACATTGGTTCCTTGTTTCTTTACATGACTGTTTGTGAGTATATACTTTTGTCATTTTTCAATAAATTATTTTTTATCACGGTAATGCACGAGGAGAGTGCGCCCCTTTTTTGCTTTCTTCCAGTACCTACTGGCCTGTACAGATGAAAAAATTTTAATTTACTGCAAGCTTGTTTGTGCCACTTACTCGTGTTTTTTTGGAGTTCACGAATGGTAATTATAATAGCTAAAATATAGTTGAAAAAATGTTTGGTAGTTTATATGTATATAGAAAGTGAATTAAAATAAAACTCACACATATGCATGTGTGTGCTTATTTAGGTTATAAAATGTTAGCACATTTTTTTTTTTTTCTTAAATAGTTAATTCAGAAAGGTTTGATCACAGTGCAGTAGTTTGCCTTTGTAAGTTAATGGTTAAAGTGCATGTCCGTGTATAGTATGAGCAGAAATGCTTTCAGAGAGAAGAGTGATCACCTGCTGAATCTGGGGGGAGTTAACTCTGGGAAGGAGGTGAGACTATTGCTTTAATGTAAAGTAATTGTTCCGACATTCAGTGAAGGTGAATGATTTCAAACTGCTTTGGTTAGACACCGGGGAGCCCTTACAGTTAGGAAGAAAATATAAAAGTCAGACTCCAAGTTTTGTATTAGATTTTGAAAATGGCCAATGTATATGTGCTCAGTGGCCCATGTCTTGGCTGGATTAGCCGCAACACTCATAATACATTGTTACTCTATTTGGGTGAGTGTTTATATATGTAAAGACATACTAGAGGCATGCAGTTAAAAATGGTTATGAGCTGGCTGATTGAAAAACTATGTAAGACTCCTAAGCTCTTCTGAAAGGTAGTTTATTGCAAGCTATGGATGTACAATTTTCCAAGAATATAGGGGAAATCCCCATGTCTTCGCCCACGTAGGTTTGTGCTCCACTACATAAGCATGGCTCTTCTACTACATCCCTCCTAGTAATGAACACATTACTGTATAGCAAAGTGCTCACCAAGACTAATAATAGTATAGGCCATGACCATATTTTTTGCAAAAGGAGGTGGGAGGGCATTGAACTAACAAGCAGAGAGTCTTGGGTAGGTGTGTACCATGGAGGTGCAGAGGAGAGTAGTTGAAGCACAGTAATGACAGGAGGAAAAATGACTTATTTTCATGTATCAAGTTGTATCATATTTTATTTAATGTCTTGCATCACAAAAGTCACATATTTCTTAATGTATATACTATTTCAAGTTACAAAAATATTATTTTTAAGCTCAAATTTGTACCTCTTTGTTTTTACATTCTTTTTCTCCCTACAATTTTGCCATTCTACCAGAGAACGCAGTTTTGTTTCCATATTTAGAGTGTTTGGTGCCAGACCATTCATTTCAACAACAGTCTACCAAAAAGATCATCTTTCGATTTAATATATTTTATGTATATTATTTACCTGTAAAATCCTCTCATGTGTAGAAATTCCCATGCCGGAAGACTGCTGCTGGGCAATGCCATTTTGGATGAGATGTCAGCAGCCCCAGCAGAGCTGTCATGCTATAGTATTCTTGATCACTTTCCTCCAACTGTTCCATACATGCTTATGTAGGGAGGAGAGGGGTTGGAGGAGCTGGGCCAGCAAAAACAGTAATTCACTGCTCTCAGAAGAGGGCTATGATGTGCAAGGGGTGCAGGGGGCGGTGTTAGGGAATTGACTCTTCTAGAATTCTCTAATATTCTAGCAGGTTTAGAGGCACATGGCAAGTGAATAAAAATTAATTTATGGAAAGGAAAAATGCTGCAAGTAACCGTGTAAAATACTTGATTTTGATACTCTGTGCTTATTCATGCATTTTTTAATGTTAATAAGAGGAAATGTTTGTTCTAGATTCCCTGTCTAAGCACCTAAGACTAATCTGGATATCAACACAATCAGTTTGTGTAGAGTAGACTTAATCCAGAAATCTGTAGTAAAAAATATATGTTTGACCACACCAAGCAAGGCTCTACAGTTTGACTATTTACTCCATAATCATTTGCTAAAATAACCTTTGTCAGGTAGGACATAGCCAGGAAATCTCTAAATTAGATTAAGCTATGTTCTAATTGCTGTAGGAGCTTCAAAGAGAGAGTAATGGGCAAACTGGGAGGATCTCACTATTAATGGGGCTCTGATTTTTCGAGAAGGCCAATGTTTATAGTTCTATGTAATTACACACAGTGCTCATTTAACATCTGATATGAGAAGGAAGAAAGGCATCAAGGACAGGGCATCCAGCTCCTAGACACCTCATTAAGTTAACTGCAAATAGACTTGGGCTTTGAAAGCTCTGATGCAGAAGAGGAGGAAATGTGAAGGCCCATGTCAAGTTAGGGTGTGGTTCCTACCCATTTGGATTGAGAAGCTGTGGTTTATGGTGGGTAACAGTTCGTAGATCCAAGGCCACGCATAAATCAGTTTAAGAAGAAGCCAAAGCAGTTAAATGTTTCACTGCTTAAAAGGGTCACAACGTAATAGGCTCTTAATTGTGAAAGAGTAGACTATTCAGTGGTGTAATTTCCCTAAAGTGTACCTGCCAGCCATTTTAAACTTAAAATAAGCCACAAGTTCATGCTAATAGTTTTTTAAGCTGACTATGTACTAGTAAAATGTAGTAGTAGTTATTATTATTATTATTATTATAGAGGATTTATATAGCGCCAACAGTGTGTGCAGTGCTTTACAACATGAGGGCAAATAGTACAGTTAGAATACAAGTCAATACAGGAGGAATCAGAGGGTCCTGCTTGTTAGGGCTTACAATCTAAAAGGTAGTTTGAAACCTTTGGTTTTAAAAACTTTAATTTGATTTTCTAACCATTTGTGTTGTTAAATCGACAACCGTTTTTGACCACAGTAACGAGACAATTTGAAGAAACAGGAAAATTTTCTCAAACTAATACATTTCTAACAATGTATGGTTTTCATTAAGGAAACTATTTTCATTTCAAAATCAAATGTTGAAAGCAAACAAAAATATGAAGTACTATCAAATGACATTCGTCCTGAATGTAAAAATAATTTCTGTATGAATATATGTACAAACGTTTGTTTAAAGATCGACTAACGTATGGCCATCTTTAGTCAAACTGTGTATGCCATATTAAAACTGCTTTCACTTTATCACCAAGAGCTCAGTTTTTGTGACTACCATATTTCCTTTTCCTCTTCCCAATAAGAGTGCTTTAGTGGCTACCAGCTGTTCTCCATTGTTCTCAGTGGGAGGAAGCTGGAAAAGGAATTTGGCACAAGTTTGGCATATTTTTTTCCAGCTTTACGACATTCTCTGTTTGTCACCACTTCTTGCATATTCGCTATTAATATTTTTTTTGCACAGTACATAGTGTTACCCAATTATTCTTTCATCCTGTTATACACTGTTAGAATTACACTGGCAGTTAGAATTACATCAGGCAGATAAAAAAATGAACAATTACGAATATATTTATTGCTTAAAATGGCAAGAAATGCATTTTAAATTCAGCTTGTGTATGGTACGTGAATCTGTCTTTATAAAACCTTCCTGTTGTCCCCTGCACAGTAGGACTGGGACATGGGCCACACTGTAGGCCCTATTGCATTGGACAGAGGTTTTGTAGTAACTTTAAAAACTTGGGAGAAGAGCCCAGTAGATACCAACATCCTTTATTATCCAATCAGCAGGCTTGGAGGTAGCTCCGTGACAAAGCTGTGTCACTGAACCTGAATAGAAATAAAGTGAGGCTGCCAATCCAGGTTTGGATGCTACCTGTTAAGCCTAGTACATGAGAAAATTGGACAAAAATACCACTTTCGAAATGATCACCCGATAACACTGTTCAACAAATTTTTATTTTTTGCCAGTTTTGGAAACAAAAGGATCCATTTCTTAATGAATTTCACATTCTGAGTTCAAATATAACAATGAAATTTGTCAATTGGCTCTAGTTTTTCTGTAAACGGAAAGTTTTCTACTATAGGCGTAATGACTACATAATGCACAATAATTATATAGATAGATGTCTTTCCACAAATATAAAGCAAGTGATATTGACTACATAACAAAGCCTAAATGGCATAATATATTGCATAGGATTACCAAGAAAAATTATAGCCATAAGATAAGTTGAATCATTTTAATACTTAGGATTCTCACTAGTTTTGTCTTCAGTTTGTGTCGGTTTTGCTTCTCTTGGCTTTTCTCTTGTATTCGAGGAAAGGGCTATCTCTTACAACTGTCCAGCAATAGTCAGCAAGCATTGATGGGCTCCATTTACCTTGATATCTTCTTTCCATAGCTGCAATGTCTTGATGGAAGCGCTCTCCGTGTTCATCACTCACTGCTCCACAGTTTGGTGGGAAAAAATCCAGATGCGAATGTAGAAAATGAATTTTTAGAGACATGTTGCAACCCAGATTTCTGTAAGTCTGGATGAGTTTTTCTACCACTTTCTTGTAGTCTGGTGTTTTATTGTTTCCAAGAAAATTTGATGTCACTGATACAAATGCTGTCCAGGCAGCCTTTTCCTTTCCACGCAACAGAGAAAGAAACTCATCATCATGAATAAGTTTACGAATCTGTGGCCCAACAAAGACTCCTTCATTTATTATTATAATCTGAGCGTTAGTACACACCTTTCGAGATCCGATCACGATAGTTCATCCAAAATTTATCCCAAGGGAAAAGCACAAAAAATTTTCTCATTTGATACCAGAACGAAACAATTGAGTACTGACGTGATACTTTCTGTATTTGCACTAACATACAATTTTGAGGACAAGCTTTCGGGGTATGTCCCCTTCTTCAAGGTCCAGGCAGTACTACACAAAGTTTTAGCAGAATGTTAGAAGAGATGTGGGGGATGAAGAAAAAAAAAAAAACAGAAAGAAACACAAACAGATGTACACAGCAATGGTTATAAGACTAGGATTCGACTAGAGATAAGACACAGCAAAAGCAAAGACTGGGGGGGGGGGGACAACACAACAAGTGCACTAATATGACTACAATCACCTCAAGCTTACCAGAACAAATAATTTTTGTTTAATCAGTACAGTATTAAAAATCATGCAACCAAGAAAACACATGCTCAGAAACAAAAGAATACAATACATCACTTCCGAAGTTGTACTCTGTCGTAAGAGAAATTTCTTAACTTTAGTAACCTATTTTAATACAAGACTAGCATGCAAAAAAAAGACGATCATTCGGCCGATATCATGTGTATTAGGCTTTAGGGATTCCTTAATTGTAACAATGACTGAACAGAATTAATATCTATTGCTACGTGTGAAATGTAACTGTGTTTGTAGTCATGTGCCTAAAATGGTGCTTTGTACAATGTATGCAGTGGATTCCAGTTTTGAAACTGCCTTTGCAACAAAGTTTCAATCCATTTTAGACATTTTTCGGGCAATGTCTTGGAGTAACATATTGGCTTTGAGTGGAAATGCTGACACTTGCCTCTGTTTCTCTAAAAACATTCTGTGTGGCCTTTTTGTAGTGCATGCATGACCCAGGTGCACTTTTTGTGCCATTTCTGTCACAAGTCTTCATCTCTCTAGCTTCATGGATAAGAGTATTAACTGCAGGAGATGTGAGGGCTTTCTCCTGCGGAGCTTTAATCGTACCCTGCTGGAGTTGCTGTCACAAGATAGATCCCTTGCAGGCAAGTCATTTCTCTTCTGTTCTTTTTAACAGTAAAGTCTTACAACTCTTATGATCATGTTTTGTTTATTTTTTATTTTAAATATGTTTACTAAAAGAGCACTCCCCAAAGACTTTCTTTTTGAATGATCGACCAACTTTATATCTCACACGTCAAAGTATCTAATCTATATATGTTTCCTCTTGTACCAAATTGTATTGTAACTGTAATGTCTACCTTCATTTTGTAAAGTGCTGCGCAAACTGTTGGCGCTATATAAATCCTGTATAATAATAATATATTTACTACTGCACATTGCAAACAAATCTCCTTTTTCTTTCTTTGCAGCAGCCCTAGGGAAACTGACAGATTTTTTTTTTCCCTGTAAAGAAACTTTTGAATGAAGCTGGATTGCAGCATCCCTGTACAGTATGGATTCCAGTTTTGTCATTTTTGATTTGCTCGGTCACTCTATTGAACAAAATGGACAAGTTACAGTTTATCTAAACCAAAAGGCAGAAATTTAATAAGTTGCAGTTTGCCAGTCCTTAGATGTAGTGGCTGCATTAGTTTTCACTTTCCCCTTTATTTTCACCTGGTAACCCTGCCAGTAACACACATTAAGTCTGAGGAGGACAGCGCTCACTCACCCTCCTGTATCAGGGCAACAGAAACAAGGGAGGGCTAAAGCCAACCATACATGGATCGAAATTCAGTAGGTTCAGCAGGGACCAGCTAAATTTTGATCGATGTATGGGCAGGGTGGTTGTACAAAAATTGATCTACCGATGACACAACTGTCCTGTTTGATTTTTGCCGCTTGATCAGCGCTTCTGGCAGGCGGCACTGATTATTGTACTCTCCCCACTTTCAGAATAGAAAGGCACAGAGGGAGGATGCCCCCATCCACCTTGAATGTGTGGATAGGGGAATCTATTTTTTTTTTTCTTTCAACCCACTGGTTGAATGAAAAAAAAAAAAAGAATCTTCCAAGGGTTGCTTAAAGCAACCCATAGATTATGTGATTTTTCTCTGATTCCAGCACAGGTGGAAAGAAAAAAATAGCTCAATTTCCCCCATTACACAGTCAGAGCGACAGAGAGCCTTCCCAGCTGGCGGAACAGAATGATTACTGCTAGTGGCTATAGCTGCCGGCACTAATCGCATGTAATAAATCCAACAGGCTGGTTGTAGCCAAGTCGATCAATGGATTGACTTGGGTACAACCAGTCTGTCCATAAATGGATCAAAACTCATCCGGTATCAGCTGAACTAGCCAAGATTTGATCTGTCTACGGCCAGCTTAAATAACACTGGCCCTCTCTTATTCTACATAACATAGAGGGGTGTGGTTTTGTCATCCTCGGGGCTCAACGTAATTAATAACAGACAGCACAGGAAATTATCAGCTAACCATATTTACAGCAAGATTACTAGATATGTTATGGAACTTATCAAACAGATATAACAAAATTTTTCAAAGGTGTGTGTGTATATATATATATATCTATATCTGTGTGTGTATATATGTGTGTGTGTGTGTGTATGTATGTGTGTATATATATATATATATATATATATATATATATATATATATATATATATATGTATGTGTGTGTGTGTGTGTGTATGTATGTATGTATGTGTATATATATATATATATATATATCTATATCTGTGTGTATATATATATATGTGTGTGTGTGTGTGTGTGTGTATGTATGTATGTATGTATGTGTGTGTATATATGTATATATATATATATATATGTGTGTGTGTATGTATGTGTGTGTGTGTGTGTGTGTGTATATATATATATATATATATATATATATATATATATGTATATATGCAAAAGCGGCCAAATAAAAAAAAAATAATTGTGGAGATTGCATGTTTTTTTTTAGAATCTGGTGCTAAAATGCCCCCTCTTCTTCTTTTTTTTTCTTTTTTTTATTTTCATTTTTATAAAAAATATCTAACAGTCTGAATACAAGTATGGGCAAAGGTGAAGGAATGTAAATGTTTGCGGTCTTAACCACTCAAATGTCAGCTTTCATATTCAATCCAATTGAAATTATGTTAACTGCTATGGGATGGGCAACACCACAGTTGATCCTGCCTGTTGTATAGAATATCCCTGTTCAGTATTTGTTTTTTGACAATCTGTTTTGACCAAGCCGGCAGTCTCATGTGAAGATGTCCTCTTAGTTGGAAAGCTGCTAGCCTCTATTTTACTCACTTTGAAGATCGCTTTATTTACTGGGTGTTCTGGTATCATCTCCCCATTGGTAATCGGTTTCCTGCTCGATGACTGACTGAATAATTATTGTGGAATGAACCAGTGGATTTGTAGGCCACTGAGATAATGTCACCTTTCTTATATCCCTGCTGACCCCCTGGGCCGTGGAGGAATAGAATAGGATATGAATGCAGGAGCCTGTCTTCCACAGCTTTCTTTTGTTCCAGGAAAGAATGTTCAATTTAGTTTTTCTCTGTGCAGTTAGGGAGAAGTTGAAGTCCTTATTCTCTGAAGTTTGAATATCCCCATGGGGGGCTCTCAGAGATTAATCTACCGCCTTTAGAATTAAGAGAAGATTCAAATCACCTGTCAGCTCAGAAATCTGCTCCTGTGAATTAAGGTTTCAGGCGGAGGGTGGGGAAGTCAGCTTGGAAGTAGGGGAGCTGATAAATCGTCTTACAAACATTGTTGTGTGGGGAACTTCACAGTGACAACTCATACAATCTGGATACACTGCATTACGGCTATGGGTTTGCACTCCAATGTTCCCCTACAGAGCCATTTGTAATTAGTTTACGTGCTCTGTTCTCCGAAAGCTATATTACTCTAAGTACACCTTAGGGTAAAATTCCATCTCCAATGTATGAACTAATATCTTGTGAGAAGGAAAATAGTGGTGGGATGACTAGGAAACGAGAGAGAAACAAATGCATGCCTTCCACTTCCAAAAGAAATAAGCCTAGTGTGAAATATAATACTCGCTTGCATGGCTCTATTGTCCATCGAGTCACTCAACAGCCACAAGAGGAAACAAGCCATAATTGTTAATGAAAAATTATTTTATAACCACATTGTGGCCTTGATATTTTTCATAAACATTTTTTTAGCCTATTGTTTGTTTTCATCCCTTTGGCAACACATCTTCCATATTTAGGATTTATTCCCTTTGAAAGGCTTGTGCTGATTCATGTAGCAAGGTGGGGCTTAGAATAAGAATTATTCAACTTGTGGTTTGAAATGGGAGCCGCGATTATTTGTCATTTTCTGTTAGGACACCTGTGTGTCATTTGATCCCTCCCACATATCGTCATTTGTATGAGTTGCTTTGGATGGCCATGTTGTGTGAAAGTTCAGAAATATTTCAGTGCACACTTAGGTCAGCCTAGGAGATACAGGCAGTTTGAAGAAGCCAAGGGCATACAGGGCCAGATTTATATCTCAGGAGCCTATAGGCAGAGAATTCTGCAGTGACACCCCCCCCCCTTTTTTTTTATTCTTTATAAAATATTTTTATATGAATATTTTTAGATGTGTAAAGGGAAATGCTTCGAACTTTGATGTAAAGGGTAACTCAGATGTAAGGAGGTCTATGGTCACCCAAGCCCCCCCCCCCTTACACAAGAGTCCTCAGAGTTCTCCTTTACATCAGAATCTGCAGGGTTCCCCCTTACAGTACAAGGGAGACCTCTGTGGACCCTGATATAAAGGGGAACTCTGATGTAAGGGGCATTGTGTACCATGTGAAGGGGAACTCTGATGTAAGGTGGACTCTGGTCACCAAAGCCCGCCATCCCCCTTACATCACAGTCAGCAGCATTCCCCTTTTACTTCAGGGTCCTCAGTGTTCCCTTTTACATGAGAAGTCCCCTTTACATCAAAATTTGCAGAGGTCCCCTTGCACTGTGGGGAGAGAGCACTGGTGACCACAGCCCACCTTGCATCTGTGTGGAGGGGGTGATGTTGCATTGTGTACACAGTTACCTGTTCGGTGTGATCCATCCTCCCTCCCTGCAGGACAGCTGTGCAGAGACTCCTCCACTTTGATCACTGACAGGGACTCGCTGCCTGTGACCTCTCTCCGCTGCGCCTAGAGAGATCATGACTGTCCCCGGCCCAGACTCCTCAGGAAAAAAAAACGCCATGAAATGCAAAATGCAATGCAGAAACAGCTCAAACTCAACCTGCATAGGTGTAAACCTAGACTAATTTCCCTCTGGAAAAGATTCAGTGGTCAAAAAGAAATTTTCCTCTTTTTTTTTTTGTATTGATATCTTATGTAATATAAAAACTACAAGGGTAGGTAGAAAGACTATTGGAGCAGTTGGTTACCTGCAGTAGAGTTTTGGGGAGTCTGTATTGGTTTTTAAAGTGTTACTATACGCCGGACCCTGCATTCACTATATCTGGTCTCCTACAGTACACAGAACATGGAAGTGCAAATATTTTAGTAAATATAAACTGCTAAATACTTTATCTCATCAGCAGTTAGAGCAGTCTTGTGACTTCAGCTGAGCACTCATTAAAGCTTATAGGAGGAGTTTTCTCTAGGATGGAAAAGTGCTGGACAGTGCTGATTGGCCCTGTGCTGATCACATGCACTCTCCCAAGAGTACAATACACACCAAACTGAGCATGTGCAGAAGGGCATGGTTCAGTCTGTCTTATCAGTGTGGGCATTTGAACAAGAGGAGGGGCAGAGAAGACAGGATCAAATAGCTTTTTTACAGAATGCGGGGGATTAACCCCTTAGGTTCCACAGTGAGCATAGCAAGCATGCTTTACTGCAACTACACACTGATTTTACTCCTGTGGGTTAAGTAACACTAAGCTTTTATAGTTTTTTTTTTATAGACTTATATTTGTTATTTTATGAACATTTGGGTGTAAATTTCAGCTTGAGTTGTTGAACTCTGTAAACTGGATTACAACTGCAGTCAGCTTTTATTGCTTTTTTTATTACTCCAGTTGGGAGCCACAATAAATGACACAAGAATAAAGGGGACATAAGTCCATCAGAACTTAAAAAAAATGATCAATGATCAGTTATGCCTTAAAAACCCTTTCTTTGTGAGGATGTTAAAAATATATGTGGCAGACATACTTACGGATTACATTTGCAAACGACTGTGCTCCATTGCGCTTTTCTCTCAGTATATACTGTGTGTGTGTGTGTGTATATGTAAATATATATATTATTATTATACAGGATTTATATAGCGCCAACAGTTTGCGCAGCGCTTTACAGTATAAGGGAGACAGTACAATTACAATACATTTCAGTACAGAAGGAATAGGAGGGTCCTGCTCATGGCGCTTACAATCTAAAGGAGATATATGTGTGTGTGTGTGTGTGTGTGTGTGTGTGTGTGTAATATATGTATAAAAGTTTGGAAACTTTTTGAAGACCCTTTGTAAATATATCCATCCTTGTGCATATTGAGTATATGGGTATACTTTTCTAAAATAGCCCCTTCCCTTGATTACCTGTACTCCATCTGTGAGTGCCTGGAAGAAAAGGACTATTCCTGGTCTCTCTGGAAGAGATTGCAAACACAATCATTTTCAGCAGATGCAGAAGAGCTAAGATAATTGTTTCACATACTACTGTACAGTGGGCAAAGGCAATCAACAAATACTAAAGTCTTATGTAACTACATCTATGGCCTGTTAGGTTCAGGAGAGTAGAGTGTAAATATGGGGGAATCATAGGTGGTAATGTTGTAAGAAAACCGATTTATTCCCTAATACATAGATGGCCACTAAAATAAAACCTTTACAAACCTGTATATTGAAAAAAAGGAGCAATTTTAAAAAATAACATGATACAACGTTTTAAATCTTTTGGTTGTTGCCCTGATTGAGCCATAGGCATGAGCACAGGCCATCAGGGAATATTGCTATGTTGTCCCCAAGTAAACCACACTATAACGGTTTTCCTTGCTGTCACATTCTGAAAGGTCATCTATAAAGCCAGCACTCCTTGTCTCTTTTATTTTTGCTCTGACAGCACCATAAATTTTTTTGTGTACTTTTATTGGGCATTAAAATGATCATGAAGCCCTATTTTTCATAGCTGCTCATTAAGGCTACAGGTCAGAGGAGAACTAGACATAAAACTGAACCTTGCTGTTTCTGTTGCCTTTTGAAGTTCCTTCCGTTTTTTTATTGGTGAATCTCTGGCTTTACTTAGGCTGCTTTCAAGAGGATCACTTTTCTTCCTCAAGAGGCTTCCTTGTAATATATACCCGACTCTCAGCAGCAAGATGTTTTGACTGTTAAGTGCTCCCTCCTCTACACAGGAGCCAATACGTAGCACTAACATTTACTTCCATATGTACAGCATTAACAAGTGAACAGCCTAGAACCAGATGTTTGATGGTCTGAGAGGGAGTATAATAATTGGCTGGAGATACATTTAGATCCAGGTGATGTTTAATGGTGGGGATCAGATGGTACAGGTTTAGATCCCGGTGTCTTACAAGTACAAACTTTGCAATGCTAAGGTTAAAAAAAAAAAAAGCAGGCGTTAACGATGAATGTAAGTTATGGTACATTGGGTGTAAATGTAGATATGCTAAATCTCAGTAATGTTAAACATTTTTCACAGGTTCAGGAATCATACCATATGTTGTGTCAACTACATATTTATAGGCAAAAGAGCAATCTTCTTATAACAAAAACTCTGATTAAAGCTAAAGTCCAGGAATTCAGACACTTCGTAAAATTTGCTGGCATATTGTGAGTTAAATCCAATGAGGTGCATGACCCCTTTTGGATATATCTTTTATTTACATCTGACAGTTTTATGAAGCTTTGGGAGCACAGCTATCACTACACTCCAGGGGCTCTGACAGGAGAAATGTCTTTCTCTCTCAGAAAGCACCAGCTCTACCCACCCTTTCCTTCCACTGTCCATTCACTGATGCCTTTTGTAGTTTGTGATTGAGTTCACACAATACAAAGCGCTCTGTGACTGGGCAACAGAAAGGGAGGGACGGGCACAATGGTTGCATGCGACTTTGCGACTGCTGTAGCTGAAACCACAAGGTCCAGCTTCAGAGCGCAGATATATAGTGATCACTATGTTCTCTGTGCTCAGTAAAAGTACAAATTGTAAATAAAAAGATAAGTCCATGAGCTGGCATGTACCTCGTTGGACTTCACTACTAGAAATACAGCACATTATACAAAGTTGATGAATTTGAGTTCAGCTTTTAAAGAATAAGACTGTATTCATTTCAAGTGTAAGGTACAGACACAGGAAAAACTTCACTCCCTGAGTAAAAGCTAAAGAGGCTAATTCGTTTTGTGTTGGTATGAGGTAATAGGAGGAGGGAAGAATCTGAGATTTCAAAAGTACCAAAGTGTATGTGACATCGATCTTTTGTCAGGGACTCATGGAGGATAAGCATGTAGAGCTTGAGGTCTAAAGTCACAAATTGGGTGTGCTTCCGGGGTCTCCCCCCGGGTCTTGGAGTGTGGGGTATGGCAAACAAAACCATAGTGATGTGGTCCTTCCCTAAGGGAGGGGAGGGGTGTCATTATCATGGGTTAATACTCTACTGCAGGGCTTAAAATTTCAAGTCCTGAGCTACTACCCAGGCCTTAAGGGTTACTTGCCACCAACAAATACACACAGAGATACCTGTACACAGAAACATGTAAACACACACACAGAGACACATGTACATGCACACATACAGACACATGTATACACACACAGGCACGTACAGACACGCATACACACAGATACATGTACATACACAGAAATACACATACACAGACACATGTACACACAGACACATGGACATACACACACATGTACATGCACACACACATACATGTACATACACACAGGCACATGTACATGCATACACAGACACACACAAACACACACATGTGCACGCATGCTGTTAAGTGTTCTCTCCTCTTCCCTGAAGCCACCACTGGCTGACATAGAGGAACATGTGACCAGTGAGCTGAAATTAGGTAGACACAAACACACACACCCTATAAAAAGTTGCAGTACTTCGTTGTTCACTCACAGAGCCGGGTACTGCACTCTAGGGGGAGGCAGAGAGCACAGCACACACTCCTTCCTTTGCTTTCACTGCGCTCAGCTATTGAGCAATCTGACAGCTCCCAGTGCCAATGACAGATCCGGCCTGAGCTCCGAGCCTGCACAGCAAGTTCGCCCTGTGGGACACACTCGCCCCCACCATAATTTCCACTTGCCATTGGTGAGCAGGCGAGTGGAAATTTCAAGGACTTCTCTACTGTATGATTTTTTAATTCAAAGGGGAAATAAAATGGACTAAAAATTTGATTCACTAATGAAGGGTTAGGTGAAAGAAGAGAGAGAGGAGATGGAAGGAAGACAAAAAAATAGGGAGAGGGAAGGTGGGTGTACAGATGGGGAAGTCCTAGCTTGAACCTAGTGCTGAAGGGTTCAGGAAGTCAGGAGAAAATGGTCTAAAACAGTGTGAATACACCAGATAGCCATGTATGTAGAAAATGTATCATGATGTTGTGCCAAAAGCTCTTCAAGGCGTTGTATGCGAATGAGTTCAGCAAGTCACTCTGCTATTGTGGGGACAGCCACTAACTTCCAATGTCTGGCTAGTATGCTTTTGACAGCTATTAGAAAGAAGCGTAGTAAGCTCTTTTAGGCTGAGAAAATGGAGCCTGGTACTTGAGAGGAGGGCGATGGACGGAGACAGGAGGGGGTGTTGGTGACAGTCACAGATGCAGACATTGCATAATCAAAGATCATGTATTGTGGTACATGCCCACCAGAAGTTGAATGTGGAACCCTGCAAATGTCCACACCTCCAACAGTTCGGTGAGACAGATGCATAGATTCTGTGGAGTGCCACAGGACAGCGGTACCATTGTGTAAGATTTTTATAACTCTTCTCATGGATAGCTGCAGAGACACAGGACTTGTGCGTAAGAGTCAAAATTTTGTTGAGGTCATTGCTTCAAATTTAGTATTTAAGTTAAGCTTTTAGGCCTTGTCCATTTTAATCCGTGCACCATGCAGGGCAATGTTTTTTACCAGCATGGGGATGAACAGGTATTGTGTGCATCCCCATGCACTTTCATTGGAACTGTTAATTGTAGATACAGTGACTGCACAGCACACTATACAAATTAGAAGATTAAGCTTTTAGCAATTGAAGATGATATTTTAATGTACAGGTAAGTTGACAAGAAAGCCCTGGAGCAGAAGCCCTCTGCAAGTGGCAGATTTTAAGATCAGTTTACCAACTTTTGAGCTGACCATAGTCATTAAAATGTGGCCAGGAGTGCAAGCGTGATCTGATTGCTGGCAGCTTATTCCTGGGTGAAGTCATAAAGTCACCTGAACAAATCCAACATGTTGGGTGCCCTTTTCATCTGAGAGAAAATCTCATATCTAGGTTGAATCATGTTATATTATAGCAGAGCTGATGACATAATTAAACATTTTAATGTGACTGTTATGATGGAACTGATGCAATACTGTTAGAGGTGAAATTGTGTTTTCTCTTTTACAGTCGCTCCATATTTTTAATGAACGTTCATTTAATCATGGCTTCTTTATTGAAATTCATACATGTGCGAAGCATGGGAATTTATGTGCAATGAAAGAGGGCTTTCATAAAGCAGTTCTTTGTTCCTTGAAGTGCCCTAGCAAAATATAATAAGGTGTCTTTTCAGGATTATGTGTTTATTGATTGTACAGCTCTTGAGAGATTACATGGTTGCTGCTCATACAGCACCTGCTTTGTAGGTTAATCCCTTTTCTAACAGAGCCCATGTCAGCGACTAGAGTGCCGTGCAAGAGGTGCCCAGACAAGGTTAGGTCAATATGAATGGTGTTACCTAGAAACCATCTCTGAACCACAACAAGATATTTTTGACTGCAACTAGCATTTCTGCTCCATGTATAGATTTGTTTTCATCCAAAGAAAATGTTTTTTAAAAAAAAAAGTAATGTCCATTGTCCATTTCTGACTCCAGCGAGGGGTCCCTTGACAATGGATATCAATTATGAGCCTCTGTAAGCCACTTCCTTGGCACCATCCAAATTTTCTGTATGTCTTATAAAGAGAAATAAGACCGTTTTAAGCATTAAAAGAAACATCCTGCAGTTATGTGCAAGATGGAATAAAAACATGTTAAATTAATAAAGCAAGGGACAGTTTGCTGCCTCCGAAGGTTGAGACCAAGGTCTTTCCAAAAATCCCTATCTGCAGGGAGAAACATATGGAGCAACGTTTACTAGAATAATTTCACAATGATAGATCTTATTTTCACAGCAGATATAAATACTGTATATAAAAAAAACGGCTACCATATTGCCTTCTACGTAAAAACATTTACAATACAGACAGGTGGAGAACTTCTAAAGGTTTGAAGGGATATTTTATGGTGGCTTCTGTTGATTTCCATATCTAGTAGCATTTTAAACTCCTTTGTTTAAATGTCTATATCAAGAAATTTCCATGGTTGCCATAGCATTTGGTTTGTGCCTTTCCTTTTACCATCACAGCATGTGAGACTGTAAAGGAGACTCTGTTGGACACCACATGGGCCCCAGAGTTCGCCAGCTACCCATAGATATTTTATTGTTTTATGGGGCATTGTACTTGGTGGTTGTCAGCTAAATTATCTGAACTAGGTGACAGTCACTATGGTTATTGCCACTTTAATATCATTGCAGTTCTGAGATGGGTTTTTGTTGAGCAATTGATACTATTTTCCTGAGATGAAGATAGTGAAGGTTCCTGCTTGCTGCATAGATATTCACACTAGTGCAGTATGTGCTTTCATTTCTAGCAAAATAGATTTCACAGCAATGCTTATATGCAGGTTCTCTGTAATTACATTGCTGCTTGTTGGAAACAAATGTAAATGTGTCCATTCAAACTACAAAATGGGCTGCATATAGACTTCTCTAAGGCTTCTACAGTAAGCATAGGATTTGATAGGATAACGTTTCTCCAAGGAGTCACGTAGATTACCTATTTTGTTAGATTACTTTTCTGTTAGTTACCATAAATTAGATTTTTTAAAAATCTGTTTTGTTGCCGTCTGCCCATCATATGAAGCTACTGAGATACCTGCACCCTAGTTTATTTGCAACCACATACATCAGTGCATTCTAATGCGGCTTGAGTCATTGGATAGATTATGACATAATAGACCCTGTGCAGTTTTCGGTGGAAGGAGCCCATGAATGTTAAGTGTTTTCCTCTTGAGATAAGTGAATCCTTGTGTCAGCACATACATAATCTCTGGCTGGTGGAAAGGTATTTAAAGTTGTAATTAGTTAGAAAAACTCTGCCTTGTAGGCAGGATAAGCTTGTGCACACGGAAGAATACCTCTGAAAGGCAATTTATTGGCTTATTTATTTTCCATATCACTTGTAAGTTGAATTCTCTTTTTTTTGTGACCCAAAATACATTTCCAAAATCTATTCTGTACAGGGCACCAAATCGTCTAATATTGTTGTAGTAATTACAGTTGAATACTAATGAAAAATTAATTAGTGTCTTACAATTCATAAGATGCTTTATGTAAAAGTGGGTTATTTAGAATTTCTGGCACTCTATTGCGTTTGTATTTGGAGAATCTGAAAATGCATGAGTCAGACATAATGTTATATACTAAATATGTTGACAATATTGGCATAATAATGCTATTAGGCAAGCACCCTTGGATATTGACTGAATATTAGAAGAGCATTTCCTGGGTAGTTTCGTCCCAGCTGAGCAATAGATCACACAAGTGGGAGAGGCAAGTGATATCTAAATGTGTCAAAGTAAACATGCCTGTAGATGAACAGCAACTAAAGGGGTTGTTTAAATTCTGCTCTTCAACATTTTATTTGATTCTTAGAGATTGGTGCCAGTGGTTAAAACAACCCCTCTAGCCTCCATCACTTATATTGAATGTGAGCACCTTTCTGCTTTGATGTCACCACCGGCTGTGATGGTAGTTGCCACAGTTTTCAAAGTTTGTTCATATTTTGTACAAATGAGGGTCAGCAGAGTTTGGATGAGAATGCCTCCTTTAGTAACCTTGTTTGAAATCCCTGCCTCGGTGCTCCACAACCCATGCTGGTGCCAGCGCCCAGTAGAACTCATCCAGAATATGGTGTATAAAGAATGGAGAGAGGCCGCACACCAAGTAGCCAAATTGTATATAGGAATGAATAGCGGCCTCAACCCAGGCTCCTCCAAGGCCACCCCTCTGATGCGTTTCAACCCACCCTCGGGGCTTAGTCATAATGGTAGCAGGCACAGTTTTCAAAGTTTGTTCATATTTTTTTTTACAAATGAGGGTCAGCACTGAATGAATGAGAACACCTTCTTTAGTACCCCAGTGCATGATTGCTTTACCTAGCATTTTCTGCTGTTGGCAGTCTCATTGATATCACTCACTCCCATGCGGTATCTTTGCATACAGAACACTACAGCCCTCTTTGCTATCTCTCTGTTTAGTTTCATATAATTCTCTTATTGAAATCACGTGTCTTGTGCTGCTGTAACATAGGGTGTTCATCTTCTTTATCCTCTGGCTGTAAGTAGTCAGTCCACGATTTTTTGTTGGATGTGCTAAATAAAGTACCAGGGGGTCAGACTGACTGCTATGGGCAATATCTGTTTTAGGAGAGTGGGGAGGCTAGAACTTTTCGTGCGTGTTTTTTTTTTGTTTTCTTTTACCCTCATGGCCTGGTGTCATGAGATCGAAAAAGTGATGGGTAGTCTCCCCTGTGGAGTTACAGACAATAATTATAACCCAAGAAAAGCTTTAACCCTTCTCAATTCCTTTCAGAACTGAAACGAAAAAAACCTTTTTTTTTTTTTTTGTGGTTTTCTGTACCTGGACCCCACTTTACAGTTAGTCTTGTGGAAAGAATTATAGCAGAGTTTCTCAACTAGGGTTTCTCCATAGGTTTCTAGGGGTTCCTTGAGCAATTTCTGTCTCTTGGAGAAATTCCCACTTACAAGAATGATCTTTTTGGCTTCCCAATAACCACAGTTGTCACTTCCCAGTGACCATCACACTAATGCATCATGAGTTGAAGTTATAGTAATTTTTAGAAGGGGGTTCCTTGAGACTGGAAAGTTATTTTTGGGTTCCTCTGTGTTGAAAATGTTGAGGGAGGCTGGTTTACAGCAAGTTAATAAAAAAGTCAAACCATGTACTTATACTAGCAATGTTTAAAGCTGCATTTCTAGTACACAAAATCTTGTTCACTCTTTTATAGAGCTCCAGGTACCACTCCTATCCAACATTTTCATGTGTTTCTGATGCCCAGTCTACTACTTGAGGTTGTGGTTCCATCCGCTGACCCCTGCATCACTGCTGCATTTTGTAGTTATGTAACGGTTGGCAGAAGAAAATGTGGTTCCCAGAGGGAGACTTTCTTGACTGGTAGGTTTACAAGGGGGCAATTGCTGGAGATTTTGTATGCTAGAAACAGGAATACTTTTAATATCGGTGATGCATAACTAACTGCATTTATTACTGTTTATTTTGTATTATTTGCTTGGATTGCAGCTTTAAAGATTGCAGTGGTTGATAGTTGTTGGCAATTTTTCTTACTTTTTTTTTTATAAGCTTCTATGCTGATAACTTGGTAGAAGAAAAAAAAAAATAAGTTCCTTTTGGTGATTAAACTAGTAAATTTCCTAAGCAACTGGGGCCAAATTACTCAGCTCCCACATAATGGTGTGTATAATAAAATATTTTGATTTACGAGTTGCTGCTAAACAAAGGAAGATTATATTATTCCAAAGGGATCCGTAATAAAACCGAAATAAATTTTCAAGGAAGGTTTTCTTCTATGTAGATACATTGTATAAATATGAAGATTTGTTAAGTCGAAATATGTTTTATTTGTTTCTCAAGTAAGTTTATTATACCATCATTGCTATTTTGTTTTTCTAATTAGAATAAACTATAAAGAGCTATTTACTTCAATTCAATGTACTATTTGGATAAAAGAGTTATGGCAGTCCTCTTGATTATACACTTGTGTCAGATATGGAGCTTTGAAATACTTTGGAATGGTGTAAAAATGTGCCTTTTGTCTATGACTTTAAAAATAAGTGTCTGATGGCATAAAAGGCCCCATATGATTTAGCTGTAACCATAAGAAATACATAAATATATATTTAAATTGTATATTACTTTGTTTTTGTGTTGGCCTTATGTGTTTTTCTAAGTATCAGAATTTTAGTAGAAAGGGAAGGGTCAGAACTGCAATCCAATCAGATACTACTGCTTGCCTAGTGGTTGGAAGCTAGCTGATTGGAAGAGAGAGCATAGAGAGGAAGTCATTAGTGAGCTTCTGCTCCTTCACTAACCAATCATAGTCTTGACAAAACTATATTACTTTTGACAGCAGTGGAAAAAAGTAACTGGTTGGGACCTCTTATAATTTCAGGCAGGGGTGTCTGAGAGAACTGGCTGATCATAGTTCTATTTTTTTGGCTGGTATGGCAGCACATATATATTTCTTCAATGTGGAATGTAATGGGTTGTCTTCACTTACACTTTAAAATCCAGTCTTTAGCCACACCTGATATTTCAGATAAGGCTGACATTAGAAGTACATATGCTTGCTGTTGAAATGGAAAGAAGGGCCACAGTTGCAGTTATGGTTGAAGATTGAAATCTACAATCTCGCCTTTTTTTTCAGCAGAAAAAAATATCATAATTCATACCCTGAGTCTGAATAGCAGTCATTTTAAGCAACCTCAGTGTTCGGACATTCAATAGCATGTTTCAGCTGGCAGAGCCTAAATTCAGCATAGTGATATTTTCCGCCCCAAACTTCAGCTTTTTAGCAAGTTTATGTGCAGACACTGACTATTATAACCTAATAGGTATTTTCTTCTGACTTTCTGGGTGACTATTTTATTCTGCAGTTTTATTTGAAAGGGGTAGAGAGGGGAAGTGACAGGGATGCAAAGTATGTTACCAAAACATATTTTTTTCCCCGACAGAGAAGGGAATTGCAAAAACCTCTGTCAGGGTTTTTGTTTGCCATTTATGTCCCATGGGTTAGATTTCCCTTTTGTTTCCTGCCCTATAGATGCAACAGGAAGTGAAAGTAATTACGGTATCTCTAAAGTAAGTAAAATACCTTTGTAGACAGTTGTCACTAGAGATGAGCTTGGATGTCCACCAAACTCTTCTTTAACCCAAATGCTGAGTTTCCATTGTACTCACAGGAGTACAGAAAGAGGAGTTCAGAGCATGCCCAAAGTCATCTCTGGTTGTCACCAGTCCAAGAGGTCCCCTTGAAAGATTTACCTTCTGATACTGTTTTGGTGACAACTCAAAATTTTCAGTCTCCAATCACTTTCAGTCTTGATGACACTGGTCACCAGGACACATAGGAGGAGTGAATCTTTCCTAAGGGTATGCAGACAACAATTAAAACCTGACAAGAATTCAAACCCCTCCATACTCTAAAACTGAAATAATAGTTTAGGCTTTAAATAAACTTCAATTTCAAACATCTCCCACCCCTAAAGTTCACTGAGAGTGTAATTGTTTTTGAACTAACGATGTATGTCAAGCATTGGTGTGGTAAAAAGACCAAAGTGGAAGATCCCATTTAACTGTGCTGGAAATCTTACATCCTTGTATGGTCAACATCAAGTAGTGTTAGATGCCAGCTAAGCTGCAATACTTATATCATTCAAGGATATAGTTGGACACCAGTCTTGGCATTTTAAAAAATCACTTCTTAGCAACTCCGTTCTTAATTTTCCGAGTGTTAAGACTATGATCCAAAAATCTCAGCTAGTTATAATACTGAAAAAATATGCAGAAATAAGATAGGGAGGTAGTAGCTGTAGGTCACCCGCATTTCAAACCCATCGATGTTCGTTCAATGTTAATTAGTCTTGATGAAGCACTGGCTGGTTTCAAACAGACTTTTATCTCGTACTTCCCTATCTCACATTGGTAATTTTGGTACCCAGTGACTTGCTATTCTACTTTTGTGGAGCAGTGAGTGTGGCCTATGCTGTCAAGATACATAGACAGAATAACTAAAAAGAGCTAAAAAGAAGGAATTGGTGACAGCTATAATCCCCGTTGCTTCCCTACCTGAACATTTCCTTTTCTTTATGTATGTACATTTCTCATTTGATCATTCTTCGACGCCTTGCAGCCACTTTTTCATAATTGCTTGTTTAATAATTTAAATATTTAGGACAAAAGGACTTCATGTATCCATTAATTTACATTAGCAATTTATACATCAGGCTAAATGGACATGCAGTTATTGTAACAGCACCCCGTGGAATTGAGAAATCCACATAGGTATGACCTGTTCCTGGAATATTCCATTTTTGTTTTGTTTTACGAGTTGTATGTTGCAGATAATGTTTTACACTTCTAAATGTATTGATAGGCTTGCATCTTATTTAGCAGTTCACAATTTGTCCATAAATCTGACAGCTACCAACTGCTTGCGTGGTCAGTCCTCAGATGTTATCAATTAATGTTATTTTGCTTAGTACTACGCTTTCAAGTATGTGCGGAGTTAAGTAACCCTTCTTTTCCAAGACCAACCTAACGTAAGATCTGTAAGTAGTGCAGAAGCTTTCAGTTGTTTTCACACAACTTTCTGAAGAATCTTAAGCTCATCAGGAGCCTCTACTCCTGGGGTACCCTGATATGTTAATATTGACTTTTACCAAGAAAGTTGATGATTGTGCTCCCCCCCCCCCCCACACCTTTTTCCTCATCCCTATTAATCAACTAATTTTCAATTAATAACTGACCAGTGAGGGTTCCAATCACTTGTAATACCAATAAAAGCTTGCTGAAGTGACATGACTGCTCTTGATTTATGATATCAAAGCCCCTTAGAGGTGTAAGGTGGTACTTTGGAGCACCTTCATTCCATTATGGATGATACTTTACTTTGACGTGGCTGTGTTAAAATAAACCTTTCATGAGATAAACATGGAGGCTGCCATCACTGAACTAAAAATTCTTGTTGACATATTGGTATGGTAACCCAACTGTAGCTGTAGTAGACGTAAATAAACCAATGTTTACTGTTTGGAGTAAGTATGCATAGAATAGGAGTGTCTCCACACAGACGATTCCTACTCTGAAACAGTATGACTTCTGCCCTCACCCTGTTGCAATGAAGTACCAAGACCCAGCCTGTTCTTTAATGTGCCTAATGAGGGAATTTAGATCCTGTGATGCAAAAGACTTGCTCCTTTTTAGGCTGGTGCCTATTCTCTATGATCTGTGCACCATAACCATGCGAGGTGGTATCAAAGAGTTTCGAGACTACTTTCATTTTGTAACATGCCAACAGATGGCAGCACAGGGATGCAGCACAGTCACAGGGAGCGCCGACCTTCATCAGTCAGTGTGCCAAGAGACATTGTCCTGTATACACTGGGAGCTGTGCAACTGGTGCTATTCTGACCACGTGCATTACCTGCTATTTCATCATGGACAGCAAGTTGGAACAAAGCGCAAACGTGAAATTCTGCATGACACTGGGCAAATCTGCCACGGAGACGTTTGACATGATTTGGCAAGTTTACGTTGATGCTGCAACAAGTTGTACGAGGTGGTTTTGGTGGAACGCACGCTTCAAGAGTGGAAAAACATCACTGGAAGATGATGAGAGATCAGGAAGACCTTCAACAAGCTCAATCCCTGAAAATGCCCAAAGATGAAGATCCTGCTGAAAGGTTGCCGTTTTGACAACATTGCAGTGATCCAGCAATTTGCCCAGTTTCATGCAAAATTTCGCATTTGCCCTTTGCTCTAACTTGCTGTCCGTGATGAAATAGCAGACGTGGTAACGCAAATGGTTAGAATAGCACCAGTAGCACAGCTCCCGATGTACACATGTCAATGTCTTTTGGCACACTGACTTATGAAGGTTGGTGCTCCCTGTGACTGTGCCTGCAACCTTGTGCTGCCATCTGTTGGTATGTTGCAAACCTAGTCTTGAAGCTTATTGATACCACCTCATAGCTTTAAACCACTTAAAGGGCTGGAGTAAAGCACTACATGACTGATGGCTACCCATACTTGAATAGGACACCTCGTTTGCAGCAAATGAGCCATGCTTGGCCACTTTTTTTTTTTCTTTCTTTAAAGCACTTGACGTTCTGCTATCACACATAGTTATTTATATCTTGTTTGCTAGAAGCATCTTTTGGTTATTTATTTTATTCAGTATTTTGTGCAGATTAAAGTATACCTGTCTGTCCATCTAAAATGACATTGACTTTAAAGTATAAGTTAACCTATGCATCGTGCCGTAGCAATTCTACTAAATGACAAAAATGTTTATATGTATGAATTGAGGAGTTTATCTCGTGTCAGTAATACAAGCGCACCCATTAATATGGGCTCCAGCTCGCCTGTGGGAAGTCAAGAACTGATAATAACGCAAACAAAAATTGATTTTTAGAGATGCTTTGCTGTGTTTTCTGTCTTCCAGTACAGAAACTCTTTTATAATTCTCAGCACAGTATCTATTCATTTATCAACAGTATCAATGAACTGTATGAATTCTATTCACAGATCTGTCTTAATCTGTCAAAATAGCTATTTATAGCGGGTTGGGAGTCTGCTGAGTAGCAACAAATACTGTCTGGAGTTTAGTTGCTGTGAAAGAAGAAAGTTCTATGTATTGTCAGAAGCTTGCCTAAAAATATCATTTTTTTAGATTTAAAGCTGAACTGTTGGCACATATTTCAGTGTTAAAATTTTATTTGGGGGTGAAGTGTGTGTATATGTATGTACAGTATGTGTTTTTATATAATAAATAAATATATATATATATATTCATAAGCCCCTAAATGTCTTGTGGTATCGACTTCCAATGACAGTACCGTACTTGAAAGGAGAAGCTCCATCAAGATTCTATTGCTTTGCGTAGTGCCATCAGGCAACAGTTGGAATTTGGAGGAGGAAAGCAGAGTGATGATCTCATCAGTGTGCCTCTTCTCCTTCATTCATGTGTGGTGGTAGGTTGGTGACCATACTGTATCGATCAACTACATTACAGAAATGTCATTCACTTGCAAATCCTTAGGCAGGTGTACTGTACTGTTCAAAAAAAATTAAAGGAATACTTTTTAATCAGAGTATAGCATCAAGTCAATTAAACTCCTGGGATGTTGATGTGGTCAGTTAAGAAGCAGAGGGGGTTTTTAATCCGTTTCAGCTGCTTTAGTGTTACTGAAATTAACAGGTGCACTAGATGGGCAACAATGAGACGACCCCCAAAACAGGAATGGTTTTACAGGTGGAGACACCACTGACCTTTTTTTCCCTACTCATTTTTTCTGACTGTTTTTCACTAGTTTTGCATTTGGCTAAGGTCACCGTCCCTACTGGTAGCATGAGGCGATACCTGGACCCTACAGAGGCTGCACAGGCAGTCCAACTCCTCCAGGATGGCACATCAATACGTGCCATTGCCAGAAGGTTTGTTGTGTCTCCCAGCACAGTCTCAAGAGCATAGATTAGATTCCAGGAGACAGGAAGTTACTCTAGGAGAGCTGGACAGGGTCGTAGAAGGTCATTAACCCATCAGCAGGACCAGTATCTGCTCCTTTGTGCAAGGAGGAATAGGATGAGCACTGCCAAAGCCCTACAAAATGACCTCTGGCAGGCCACTGATGTGAATGTCTCTGTCCAAACAATCAGAAACCGATTTCATGAGGGTGGCCTGAGGGCCTGATGTCCTCTAGTGGGCCCTGTGCTCACTGCCCGGCACCATAGAGCTCGATTGGCATTTGCCATTGAACACAAGAATTGGTGGGTTCACCACTGTCCCTGTGCTTTTCACAGATGAGAGCAGGTTCACCCTGAGCACATGACAGATGTGAAAGGGTCTGGAGAAGCCGTGGAGAACATTATGCTGCCTGTAACATTGTTCAGCATGACTGTTTTGGTGGTGGGTCAGTGATGGTCTGGTGAGGCATATCCATGGAGGGACGCACAGCCCTCTACAGGCCAGACAATGGCACCCTGACTGCCATTAGTTATCAGGATGAAATCCTTGGACCCATTGTCAGACCCCACGCTGGTGCAGTGGGTCCTGGGTTCCTCCTGGTGCACGATAATGCCTGGCCTCATGTGGTGAAAGTATGCAGGCAGTGCCTGGACGATGAAGGGGATTGATACCAGTGAATGGCCCCCATGCTCGCCTCACCTAAATCCAATAGAACACCTCTGGGATATCATGTTTCAGTTCATCCGACGCCGCCAGGTTGCACTTCAGACTGTCCATGAGCTCAGTGATGCCCTGGTCCAGATCTGGGAGGAAATACCCCAGGACACCATCCATCGTCTCATTAGGAGCATGCCCCAATGTTGTCAGGCATGCATACAAGCACGTGGGGGCCATACAAACTACTGAGTACTATTTTGAGTTGCTGCAATGAAATTTCAGCAAAATGGACTAGCCTGCTGAATCATTTTTTCACTTTGATTTTCAAGGTGTCTTTGAATTCAGTCCTCTGTAGGTAGATAATTTTCATTTCCATCACACAATGGGGCAAACTTACATTCCTAACACATTACCCAGTCCATATCAGTATAGATATTCAGCATGATCTTTTCACCAATGAAAACACATCAGATCTCAAAGTGTTCCTTTAATTTTTTGAGCAGTGTATTTCATGCATGGATATTTCAGCTGTTTAGCCTCCTTTCCTGAAGTCCAATTTTACTCATATAACATTTTGTTTTGCAAAATGGTTTTCTGTATTTTAAGAGGTCAATGTGATAGCAATGTTCTTTCTTAGATTGCTCCTTTAGGAGATGAACATGGTAATAATAATGTAAACGTGAAGTGTCTAGCCTCAGGAGATACACAGGGGTGAAAAGAAAATCCTCCTACGTACGTTGTACCTGTTTATCATTCAAAATCCAGAATTTATCATTTAGAATTGTATAATTTATACAAAAAAAGAGGCAAAGAGCTGAAGTTACACTCTGCAGAGCTCAGTGAGGAGAGCTCTGACAGCTGATTGGAGGGAAGGGACACACCCCTCTTCACACTGTACATCGAAACAGAGCTTAGGCTGTCAATCTGTTGGAAATCCCTCCCTGTCACCTTTTTTCTCTTGGTGTCAGGAAAACATACAGATAGAAGAAGAAATAGGCAGCAGACAGAAATGACACTTAGTGCTCTTAATCGAGTACACACTATAGAGGGATATTCTTTGTTTATATTTCCTTTTTTCATGTCTTAGGTTTACACCCACTTTAAATCAAAGTAATTTCACAATACTGGATACTAGATCAAGATTAATATAGATGAAGTTGAACAGCATGGCATACTATTTTATGGCTCTTGTCTTACATTTCACTTATACCCCTTTATTTATACTATTGTAATTTGATATCCAATTATCTTATCAAGTACCTAGTATATGGAATTTGCTATACACATTTGCTGTTAATCTTCTAGTACAGGCAGTCCCTGGGTTACAAACAAGATAGGTTCTGTAGGTTTGTTCTTATGTGGAATTTGTATGTAAGCTGGTACAGGAAATTTTTTTTTTTTTTTTAAGTGTAAAAAAATAATTTTTACCTTTTTTTTGGATAGCATAGGAAAGGGCTAACACCCATGTAACGTTTGTTTTGCTGTCTGTGTCCCTGTTCAGAAGATTTCACCTCACTTTCTGTCTCTATGACAATTGGATTTTGGGTTGTCGTGAAAAAAAATCCTTTCTTAGGGGTAGATTTCCTCTCACTTCCTGTTGTCTCCCTCTGTTTGTAAGTATAAGTCGTATGCAAGGCTTTTTTTCTCAGAGAATAGGTGCAGAAACTTCCCCATTCTGAGCCCCCCATTGTCACCACCCCATACCTTCCTCTGAGCACCATCCCTTGGTTCTGTACTCTCTAAAAGGGGGAGTACTAGGAGGTGGGTAGGGGGTGGAACCAAGTATCATATTGTGGTGCTAAATAATTTGTATGGAATGTGTTAATAAGAACAAGAAAGCAGTAAAATAGATCCCCCTCAGCCAGCAACAATAGTTCCCCACATAACAATAGACTACCCCAGCAAAAATGGACCCCAACCCAGCAACAGTAGTTCTCAGCAAAAATAGACCCCACTCCAGCAACAATAGTTCTCCCCAGCAAAAATAGACCCCACTCCAGCAACAATAGATTCCCTGCAGTAACCATAGATCCCACCAAAGCAAGATAGATCCCCTCACACAGAAACAATGGACCACCGACAACAAAATACCATCCCAGCAACAAAAGATCCACCCCAGCAACATTAGACCTACAGCAGCAGCAACAGATCTCCCAATAGCCAGCATCAGTAGACCCTCCAGCAGCCAGCAACCACCCCCTCAACAGTAGATCCCTAACAGTAACATAAGACCTCTCAGCAGCAATAGATCACCACCAGCAACAATAGACCCTCACACAAAAACATCCATGCCAGTGACAATAGATCCCCCAGCAGCCAGCATCAGTAGACCCCCCAGCAGCCAGAAACCACCCCCTCAACAGTAGATCCCTAACAGCAACATGAGATCTCTCAGCAGCAAAAGATCCCCACCAGCAACAATAGACCCTCACACACAAACATCCCCACCAGTGACAATAGACCCCCCCCCCAGCAGCCAGCATCAGTAGACCATCCAGCACACAGCACACCCCTTGCCATTACATACATTCAGTGCTGGAGGTGCTGCATTCCCCCTGCATTTCCGCTGGTCGTATGTAAGTAACGTAATGTAAGAATGTAGTAGTGCTTGTGATGTTTTTTACCAGAGAAAAGGGAACACTTAGCTATTGATCACAGAAAGAAAAAGACTGCAAGAATTACTTATACTAAAGCATTATATGGCAAGTCGATGCTGAAATCAGCCACTTCACTTGCTTTCATTAAACCACTCCTAGCTAGCATTAGTCCAGAGCAGAGGGCCTGTGTTATGGAGAAAGACCTCCGACTACATTGGCATCCAGATTAGTGAAGCAATACAGACATCAGCAATTCCTATAAATATGCATGGCAAGGGTAGTGCAGCAGGCACATGATAATATTTGTGTGCGTTGTACCTATGACAGATATTTCTGTATTCCTAATGATCCACCACAGCTAAATGTATTGGTTACCTTTCATACCTAAACAATGTTCTGAGGATTTGAAAGCTTTTTTATGCCTTTTTATATGAGAAATGAGCACTTCTATTAATCAGTGCTGCTTTGGATACAAGGCTTACATGTACTTTTTATGGACGAACAGTATAATTTATTTTAATAATCTGAAGCCATCAGGATACATTGAAAAAAAGCATGCTGGGCCTGTGCTTATGCTGTGCATTAAAATGGGCATATTTTTCCTGATTAGGTCCTGATAGCAAAGGCATACCTTAAACAAAGTACTTAAAATTTACATTAATGACTTTGAAATATGACATACTGTGATGGCTGGACAGAGCTGCTCCAACGTCTAGTAAGAAGTGGATTTAATTTTACCCAAGGAACAGTAGAAAGAAATAATGTAGAGATGAATAGTTGGCCACACATCATTCAGCCAATGCTCACACATAGAACTCTTTGTCACACAGGTCTCTTCAGTTCTTCTCTGCCTGCTGTCTGTAGCTCTGCCAATCTTTCCCATCAGCTCCCCTCAAAGGAACTAAGCTACTTTTTGTAAAGTCGGACAGCTGTAATATTCTGTTTGCTCTTTCAATACCAGTTTTTATTGTGATACCAATTAGGAGTTAAAGGGAGCATGTGTAGTGGTTGTAGATTTATCTACCTTTTATGGATAAAAGAATTCCATGCATGGTATACGTCTACATAGTTGCATTGGTCCACTTTGGAGCAATGTAAGTATACACATCATATACCTGAGGGGTCGCATTGAAGTTGATAATCACTAGAGTACATTGAGGTACTATGGTAATAATCGTGATCATCCGGGTCCTATGCCAAGCAGCTTCCCCTCTGCACACTAACCACAAAGGGTTGTTCACTCAGCATTAACAGGACGCCTTGTATAATTGTCAATAAAAGCAAGGCACTCTCTGGTTGGATAAGGTGGAAATCATGATGTCACTTTCCCTTATTACCACCTCGCCTATTAAGAGAATGCCTTGCAACCCCTTATAAACAGTGGGCAGAGGGGAAGCCTGCTCGGCACAGAACCCGATAGATTCTGGCTATCGTTGTAATAAAGTGATTGTCAGCATCCACAGTAGGCCCTCAGGTATGCAATATGCATACTTATGCCTGGTACACACTAGAAGATTTTTGTTTTAACCCAGTGGGCTGAATGAAGGAAAACAACTGAGGGATTGCTGTACTAACACAAGCGATGTTAGTACAGCAATCTCCCCCACTGTGCTATTGTATCCTGACAGTTGGACCTCCCCCTCATCCCATCTGTCAGAACACACAGGTCAGCACTCGCAGCCATTGGCTGCTTGTATTGCAGCATGCCCATTCAACAGAAAACTGCACACACAGGTCAAAAGTCGGTTTATACTGTATCAGTTGATTATGGATGATATTCGGCCTGTAAGTACCCAACATTACATTGGTTCAAGCTTTGATTGATCCACAGTGTTCTGGAAATCCTTTATCACAGGTGCATTGTCTATGCCAGGGGTTTCCAAACTTTCGAAAAAAAGGCCCAGCTTACTGCCCTTCCAAACTTTAGGAGGCCGGACTATGGCCAGTGGGATTAGAAAATGCCCTGGTATCTGAGAAAGTGATGCCATAGTCCTGGTGGTCAGTGGGTGTAAAAAATGTACATCACTGGTGTCAGTGGGTGGAATCATGCCGTATTATTGTTGTCAGTGGAAGGAATACTGTCCCCTAATTGGTGTCAGTGCGAGAATTAGTTCCCCATCGCTGGTGTCAGTGGGAGAAACGGTACCCCCGTCTTTGGTTTCAGTGGAAGAAATAGTGTTCCATCTTTGGTGCCAGTGGAAGGAATAGTGACCCAAGGGCCAGATAAAGGCAAGCAAAGGATTACATTCAGCCTGGGAGCCGCAGATTTGAGACCTCTAGTCTATGCTATCAGGAGGCACATTCACTTTGTCCTGAATGGCCATCACAATAGTTTTTTTTAGACTTTGCACCAGAAAGAAACCTATGAAAAGAGAAATTTGGCGGCTGCTTACAATACTAGTTGCCTGACTATCATGCAGATTTAACTTCTTCAGTGCTTTTGAAGTCACCAACATGATAATCAGGAATTCTAACTTAATTTGATGTAAACGTGTTCTAGTTCAGTGACACAGAGTTGATTGCAGTCAAAGATCTAGCATGATAGAAAAGTAGCATTTTCAGAAGGCGGTTAACAGTTGCAGCCTCTGTAGTTCTCTGCGCACAAGTTTCCCCTAGAAAATGTTCATTTTCTTTCAATAGAGGAATGATTGATATTGCGTGGCACATAGCATGTGTCTGGCCTTCATTCACATTGCTAATTAATATACTGTATGTACTCCGTTGGGTTTCATGGTTGGGTAGTGATGGCTTGCACTTTACCAAGATTCACTTTTTATCTGTAACCTAAACATTCCGAGCACATTACTGTAATGCTCATAAAGTAAAGGATCATATATTCATAATGACATTATGGGACACTAAATAGTTGCCCAGTGAAGAAACGAGCCATAAGCTTGATTGCCTGGAACTGCTGAAAAGGGGGCCAGATCACAAATTTGATTTTATAATGGCACTTGAAATTCAGTTGTATTATTTTATAACATTGTTGCATTGAGAGATGTGACTTTAGTTTATTGTTTTCAAGCATGTGGACTCTTAAAATAAAAATTATTTTTTAAACAGAAAACCTAGTATAATTTCAGTGCATTCATTTTTTTATTCCAGTGTTTTCTTTCAAATAATTTGTGATAGTTTGTTACAAATGTACACACTTCCTCTTCTATATTTTATCTATTGTATTGACAGTAGGGATTTGTATATTAGCCACTAGCGGAAGCACTGTAATTCACTGCATTTATTCATTCATCATCCCTGTCTAACAATTTTTTTAGACAAGATACCATCACATATGGGCAAGTCTGTCACTGCCAAGTACATATGTACAATATTTACAAATTATACATTAGTACATTTCTTACCAATGTTAACATGCATTGTCTAGATCAGCATTTCTCAATGAGGTGCCTTGAGGTTTCTTCAGGGGTGCCTTGGCAAAATGTCTAAAAATTGCCCAAAACCTATACAAGCCAGTTGGTGGAACAAGCTTACACAAAGCCACATGTTTTCATTGTGCACCATTATGACCTTCTAGCTGCCAGTGTCCAGACAACCAATGACATCAGTTGATAAGGAGGATATCAGCTGCCTGCACAGCATCCTAGTTTTCCCCTCCCCTGCCCATCTCTGTCAGTGCTGGGGTCACATTAGCACAGTGATGGAGAAAAACTGAGGGAGAAGAGAAACATTGGAATACTACTCCAGTGTGAAAAAATGTATTTGCTTTGGAAGAATAAATCACCTCTAATGTTTGGTGTCCTACATGTGTGGATGTTGCTGCTTTATATAAAACTATTAGAATAGTTTTTCGCATTTTAGAATGGGGTGCCTCAAGACTGTCCATAATTTTAAAGGGTGTCTTGACTGAAAAAAGTTTGAGGAACACTGGTCTAGATCATTTACTTCAAGTTGATCTCCTTTACTTGTATGGCTAACAAGCACTGAAAGGAGTATATATTCCTTGTAACATTATCCTGTATGGAATAATAAAATTAAAGCACCAAGCTATAGGGATAGGTCCTTTTTATATGAATTTTTATTGTCACAATAAAAGGGTCTATAAAGAGTTGACGCGTTTCAGGGATTATACACAAATCCCTCTTCATCAGGGATTAGATTTAATATAGAAACGTAGAAGCGGGACAGCAGAAAAAGACTGAGTGGTCCATTTTGTGCAAGTGGATATTTATGCCTGGATTTAAATTCCGTGTAAACAGTGGTTAGAAGCTTGCTCAGTTGAGTTGTCTGAGTGCCAGAAAGTTTACTTGAGAGAGCTTCTAACCACTTGTCTAGCAGAATTCAAATCCAGGAATAACTACCAGTCCAGATCCCACTCAAACCATAAATCTAAGTTCTGATGTCAAGGCAGCAACATTGTTTTGCTGAGAAATAAATCCTTATATGCATGTGGAGTGAGAAATAGAAGCTGATATAGGTGAACATATGAAGTCCAGCAGACAGGGCTGACAACACTGTCTGCAATTTTACTTCAGCAAATGCAATATGTTGTCAGCTCAAAGTGGCAGTTAGGACTACACTGATTTGTTTTGAATATCAACAGTTATTTTTCTGTGCTTGCAGAAATGATTAGCCCTTTATATAGTGAAGATATGAGTGTGGGAGTGTTTCAGTAGCTTAACAAAGACACTGGGCAGGGCTGACACCATTTGGTGGACAAAAATGCTGTCAGCTCACAACAGGACTTAGAAGCTGAATGCATTGTTGGCAGATCCGCAGGCATTTTTGTGTACCTGTGTCACGCTTAACCCTAACACAGGTGTTCAAGCACTGCATTTGGCTTCTGTGTTTCTTCAACTATAGCAACCCCCTTTCCCATAAAGCAAACAGGCCTACCGGTACTTGATTGCCCCACAGGATTTATACACAATGCTATAGTGACTGGCCACCACTCCATGCCAGGCACAAACGGAGCACAGCAAACAGGCACTTGAGATTGGCAGTCAGGCGGAGTAGTTCAATGACAGTCCAGGTACAAGGCAGGTAAGGTTCAGAATAGTCGGGGTAAAATCCATAGTCAAAAGGCAGGCAGAGTTCACAGAATAGTCAATATTGGTTCCGAGGTTATAAACCGGGGAATCCAAACAGCAAAGCAGGAAAGACAGGCAGCTTGAGCACTTATTACACACGTCATCACAAGCATTAGACTGCAGGCTTGGCTGGCTTAAATCAGAGTTGGTCTCCATCCAGAGACTGGCCACATCTGTCACCTTGCAGGTGGACAGGCAGGGAGAATGTACCACAGCCAAAACTAGCATGCTGAAATGAGATCAACAGCTCTAATGGAGCAGGAGCTCCTGACAACCTGCAGGGTTTAAAGGGATAAAACAAGGAGGAATATACATGCATTGCAAACATGTACTAAATAAATACGTATGTTTTTTTTTTTTCGTTTTCTTTTTTTTTACTTCTGCTCTGACATGTACTTTAAGGACAGTTTTCTGATTCCACAGATCATTACTTTTAATTCTGCATTGAAATCCATTTCTTTTTTTAAACCATTTAGGTTGAAGCTGAACACCTTGTACATCTATATTACTAGCAGAGAAATAAGAATGTGATATACTCACCATTAAGCTGAATTCATTTAAGGAGAAGCTTGGGTTCCATCGAGGTGGTTTTATATCCATCCACACTCGTGATATTCATAGGCAGCATTGTATTTGTGCATTAAAGTGCAGCTGGTATAGGGGTCCTGATTCTGAAGTCTCTTTACTGGTAATTGTAGATATTACTGATCTGTCCCCAACCAGCTCTGAAATTTACTCTGAAAATAGACAACTCTACATCTGAGGCTATGATAGTTGGTAAAATAAGTGCTCATCAAATTAAAGGGGAAACTATGGTCTCTATGAAGGTGTTTGGGTACCTTGAGATTTTATTAAAAGAATAATGGGAAGATGAGCCCAAATTGGTTAACATATGAGCACCTCCTTAATGAGGTTCTCGGGCATGGCTTGATGTTTACTTATCAAAATATGTCCCTGTCACATTTGCTCATGAACTATAGGTTACAAAATCAAGCAATGTAGAATTAAATGAAAAGAATTCTGTGGGAACTCTTGAAATGGAGCCTCTGCTCCTCTAAACTGAGAGGTACCCAGTGCTTGGCACATTCTATATAGATTTCCTCCAGGAGGCTTTCCTGCAAATTTTACCAAGTGCATGTACCTAGGAAATACCTTAGGGTACACTTGACAATCTGCTGCAATTATATTTCACATCTGGCCTTGGAAAAGCTTTTATACTTCTTTCACATGGGCCTAGAGATGTGTCAAAATCAATAGGGTATTCCTCATTGTGATTTAATTTTTTTTTGTTCAGTTTTCTGTTCCCCTTCTTTCCTGCTGGTATCATCCTGGCAGTATGCCCCTTTCTGCATCACTTTCTTTGGAGGGCTGTCAATGCTGCAAAACTTCTCAGTTTGCAAAAACGTCGCCACCTTGCCCTGCAGCAGCTACTCATAGGTCATCTGAATGACGTAGTTTCTACAGTACTCCACATTTCCCGCAGTCCTGCAATAAGAACGAGGTCTTGCAGGGAGGAAGGGGCCTCCTCACAGTAATGTGTGCATCACAAATGCCCATCCACCAGCCCTGCGGAAAAAAATACTAGGCAAAGGCTAAGCAGTTATGTGGCTACAATAAAACAGAATAAAATGTATTCATCCTCTACATTTTTAATACGTGCATGGATAATGTTGTTGGCAATCCGTGCATATTCATGTTCTTGTGTTTATACCCGTCTATGGGTTTATTTCTGGATAAAGAGTAGTGTACACTGGTTTGTTTTCCCTACAAGATTAAGTAGTATAAAAACAGATTGTGTCCAAGAAGACAAGATGCATTCCTAGATATTGTTTCAGTTGGCCATTTTTATTTCTTTAAGTATAAATCATTCCAGTATTTTCAACAATTTACAGGAACTGAGCAGGCTTTGCTATCTATTGCGGTTTCGATGTTAAGCGACTTGCTGTCATATAGAGCTAACACTGGGATAACAGCCAGGTTACACTCACTACAAACTCAGCGCTGTCACTTCAGAGCGTCTCCTCATGATTTAATAGCGCTTTAATAGCTTTCCCATTAAGCGCTGGATCACTTTTTCTCATAAATAAGTACATTTTAAAGTGTTTTCCGTATTTGCTAGTGCCCCAGAGAACTAGGTGATGTAAATTTTTTTTTTTAATTTAAAGGGATGTCCCTCACAGATTAGCAAGTTTCCGCAACCTTCTAAGGGGCTTTTTTCTATAGAAAAGTCAACAATATTTTTATCATATGCACAAAATAAGAAGAAATCACTTGAATTAGAAAATATCCTGTAGGATTTGACTAAGCAGTGGCAGCATCAAAAATGGATAGGTCCTTTGTTGAGAATGGAGAGCTGGACAAATAGCAAATGTCGAGTAGCCAGTGTAGCTAACAAACTGAAGATGCCACTTAATGTTTGAGTCTTTTTTTTTTTTTTCCAAAAAAGTATTTATTGAAGTAAAAGGCATATCAGGTCATATACAGATACGGAGCACAGTCCGTGTATATACATCTGGCCTATTCTCCTGTAACGCAGACGGGTAGAGTCTTTTTAAATTTTTATTTCAAACTCCTGTATTCTATTTAAATTTGTGTACTGACACAATTTGTTCTTCCTTTTTTTGGAAAGCACAGTATTGAATGTGTGCAATATATAAGGACACGTGTCAGACACAAGGCCCGTGGGCCTAATCCAGCCCCTTAGGCCATTTCATGTGGCCCTTGCCCCTCTCCCACAACTGCAGCACCCCCTTCGTTTGCGTGCCCACACCTTGTCTCAGCATTCATCAGTAGAGCAGAGGACAAAACTTCTCTGCCAGATCCTGTGCAGCCGCCGAGAGGCTTGTCCCTGCTTCTTCCCCTCGTATTAGCAGTCGGCAGAAGATAGGAGGACAGAACTCCTCCTACAGATCCTGTCTCTCTCTATACAGCCTCCCTTGTCTCTGCCTCCACTGTTCTCAGCATTAAGCAAACTCTGGCAGCTGACTCGAGCCCTCCCCTGGTCCTCCTCCAGACCTTGCACCTTTTACTTCCAGCTCCACCCCCAGCAGCACAAGGTAAGGGGAGTGCACTGTGATGTAAGGGAGGGTGGGGGACTCTTGACTTCTGATGGTTGGGGGGGGGGGGTGGGCTCTTGACATCTGATGTAATGGGGGGGTGGGGTGCTCTGGACATCTGCTAATAATATACTGAGACTAATACAGTTCTACGCCATTTGAAAAGGAGGGATGCACACCGCTGGTATCATCCACAAGAAACTTTGTTGGAGACTGCTCAGACATGTGGGGGTTTATTTACTAAAGCTGTAGAGTCCAAAATCAGACTCCCTTCTGCATAGAAACCAATCAGCTTCTAACCTCAGCTTGTTCAATGAAGCATTGGCAATGAATCCTGGAAGCTGATTGGTTTCTATGCAGAAGGGAGTCTGATTTTGGACTCTCCAGCTTTAGTAAATAAATCCCGTGTTGTCTGAGCAGTCTCTAATAAAGTTTCTTATTAATGATATGATATGAGTGTGCGACCCTCCTTTTCAGGCTTTCATCATCTGCTACAAGAATGTAAGTGAGCCCTGTTCCAGCCTGCACCTTCCCTTTTACAGCTTAAGTCTTACATTATTACTAAAGCCAGTAATAATTGAATGCAGAGGCAATTATTTAAAAAAGAACTCTGGGATAGGAATAAAAAATCGCCCTTTAGTATCTCTTTCACAAAACACTAAACCGTTAATAAAATTTTTAAAAGCCTTACCATTTAGAAGAAAAGTCTAATTGAGTTTTCATGACCTCATCTTTGTAATTCAAAAGATAACAGCATCTGCTCTGCCAAGGTGGAGGTGTAACAGCAGGCATTACATTATATCCTCTCATCTCGCTCTCTGCAATAAAAGGAAACTACAGTTCCCATCAATCGCAGGGAATTGTACTGAATGAGGGCGCATACACTAGGCATGTACATGTTGAATTTGTCTGAGAGTCTCAATCTGCCCACCACTGCAAGTGGGGCTGCATTACATCACAGCTTCTTGGAGAAAGAACTAAAGAAGGGATGTGCCAAGACCAGTGGCTGGGGGAATAGGAGACCTAGCAGCCATTGGTCTTACAAACAGGAAACCAAAGAGAATTAATGGTTTGATTTGAAAATGAATAGGCTATTTCAGAGCAACTACTGACTGAACCGGAAGATAGATGACATATTCAGTGAAGGTTGGAAATCAACAAGGACATGTAAAGAACTTTTTGCCTGGAATTCTGCTTTAATATAATAAAGAGAAGATACATTTATATAGTCTTACAGAGACAACCGGCCCTTTTGAGGGCAGTCATAATGCTGACATGGCCCACAATAAAATTGAGTTTGACACCTCCTGTATTAGGGTATTCATAGATATAAAAACACATGCAAAACAGCCTGATCTCATGTCTTAGGTTATTCCCCAAGCTGAAAATCCATTCACTGTTGAACAGTGATGAAGTCAGTTGGGTTCTATCCTGGCTGATATCATTATCATCACCCAACTCTAACCACCTCCCCCCCTCCAGATATTTGTAAGCTTAGTCAAAAGCTAATAGAGTGCACTTGCAGACATGTCCTGAGGATGGCTGGCTCATGTCTGTACACCCAACTGTCCTTCTAATGCGTTTGCCACATTTAGAGTTATATTCACATCATCTGTAATGGTCAGCATCTTCAGTAATGTTTCTATATAAGTAGAGCAATGCTCTTGAAAACTGATAATTGCATTGTGTCGCAGGTCCCACCAGTGAAAGGGGTTCACTATTATAATTGGATTTTGAGACTCTGTTGCTGATCTAGTTCTCCAGATGCTTTTATGATTTGTTTGGGGTTTTCAAAGTCTCAGCTGCCATAGTTTTCTTATTTGCTTATGTCTCCGTTGATGTTACAGATAGATTAGAGAAGTAATCTCCATATTCAAATCTTCGTCAGCAAAGGCAAACAAACACAAATGGCTAACCTGGATTAGTGGTGGGGATTTGCTGCATGTGACAGCCTGTATGTGTTGTGTCAGTGAGAGCTTTCTGAGCATGTTGTCTGTTAACAAAGATGAGCATGTATTCAGAAAGACATTTATAGCATAAAGTGTTCCAGTTTTAGACTTTTGCTCTAGGCCTGTACATTCTGTACCAAGGCCTGACAATAGGCTGGTTTTTATCATTGACAAACAAAATGGATGTCTACTATGTCTGTGGCGGGGCATGCACAGCATTACATTCCCTTAAAGCACTTAATATAGAATGTATCTAAGTTGCATTCAGTGAACACCGTAATGTCAGCATGTATGGTAACAGTTGGCTTTAACAACTCATCAGGTTAAAAAAAACAAGATGCAACCAATGTGTTCTTGTCATAAAGTGATTCAAGTGGTATATGTTAGAGCTCCAATGAAAGCCTATTTTGGGTTCTTAAAAAAACACAGCTCCTAGAACCAAGGAATAGACACCAGTGATCCATTTGAGCTATGCAGCTTGCTGGCACAATAAGTTGGAATGTCCCACAAGAATACAACCTTTTCCCATCAGTTTTGGTGGCCATTTAATTTAATGTCTTTTAAAAACTCATCAAATATTTCGCTGTTAGTATACACCATTGAAAGCTTGAAAACTTCTCTATAGAAGTGGCTTTCCATGACCTTCATATTCATTTTTTACCCCTAATATATCAAAAAACCTCTTTTAAAGATTACTGATCAGGTAACAGACATTGTGTTTGTATATGATCCATTTCCTCAAATGGGGCTGATGGATTCAGCAGACAGCACGGGCAGTGATGGCTGTGTTCTCTTCTCATGCAACAAACATTTGATGATCTTTAACACTAATGCGTTTGACTTTAACACAAAGCTCCAGTTCTTTATGGCAGTATCTCTAATTTTAATACGTCATTGTTAGAACTCATTAGTATTGACTTGTTGCATTGTATTTCTGTTGGTGTTTTGAGGTTCTATTTTTGCTGATATGGATTTCCTTGCATATAACGTTGTATTAACCTTTCCTTTTTTTTTCTTTCTTGTAGGTAAGTGACCTTTCTCCTTTATTCCTTATGGCCGATTCATTGAAAATCAGACACTGAAAGCATGGAAGCTTGTCATGTGTGAAATGTTCTTCCTAGAGGCATTCAAAGGTAGAAATCATGATTCTGTCATGGATCAACAGTTCTTAGATGTATGTATAATCTGGATTCCTGCAAATTGTTTTCTTCTATAGTAACCCGCATCACTCTGTATTTGTGTTGTCTTCATTTGTTAGTATTCTGTAATAGACATATTTAAAGTGTATGTTAACACAAAATATATATATTTTTAGTATGCCTGGTATCGTGACTCATTATATATAGAGATTTCTTAGGAAAATCATTACTTATGACTTTTTTGCAAACTTTTCGTACGTGAAAATCCTGCCAGTAACAGCTCTTCTTGTTTCAGGCTGACAGTGCTAAGCCATTGCCTGCCAATTAGCAACGTTGTTGTCAGCCTGTCATTAGCACTCCTTCAGTTGGCCATTGAGATGCCTGTCATTTCTGTAGGAGGCAGGTCAACTAAAAAAGCTTGCATGGCTTTTACTGGCAGGATCATGGAGGTCAGTGGATGGATCAAGAGATTCACAAAAAACTGTTTTGCTTAAGAATACGCTGATGCCAAACATATTAAAATATAGATTGTGGGTTTACATACACTTTTTAAATTGCATACACTGTTTGCATACTAATTTATAGAAGCCCGATTCCATTCAGTAGATACTCCAGGGTTACCAAGGAGTACCAAACATTGGTTGATTTCTCATATAGAACAATGATCAGTCAACAGTTAATTTTATGTCAATGAAGACTCAAGCTTGAACTTTTTTCTTGTCTTTTCTTCATGTCCTAACACTTATCTGAGTATTGTGAGTATAACTAAACGCCAGCCATACCCAGCCCTTGTGCCTGAAGTATGACACTTCATTAGCTGTGGTCTGTGATCTTTAGTTGGCTCCCAAAGAAGGGTATGCACCAAATCAGTTCCTCACTCGTCCTTCTCTTCCTTTTTTTGTCTTTCTTGTCAGTCAATTCAAGCCTACCACCACAAATAGTAGAGAACTTGCCTGTATTGACCAGATTTTATGTTTGTCAAAAATTAAGCCTGATACACGCTATGAGAAAATCAGATGAACGATCGTCCGATATTCCACAAAGGTGTATATCATGATGTAACTGACAATAGTATTAACTTTTACACAAATTCACAACTGACAAAGGCAAACGTAGATACATTAATCTCTAAAAGTGTGTCCGTGCTCTGGTATAACAAAGCTGCGTGCAATAGGTGTAGATATACAAGAAAAATCAAATCAAATAAATGTATACATAGAAATGCAGCACTCTAATATAAATAAAAGTAATTACACCTGTGCAAATGATAAAATTGACTATCAAAAAGTCCAATAATAAAGTGATCCTCAGGATAACTTGTAGCCAGCCCTTCACTACATAGTGTTATCCACAGTGTCATGCCTCCACAGGCACGACCTCTCGCTCTGTCACCCCGTGGGCCATATTTCATGGATTCAATATTGGAGAGAGATGACTGGGCAGATTATATCGGGTATGGAGCGAATGGACTGCCACATTCCTAGAGGGAGCGACACTACAGCACTGATGGCATTTTGCTGTTCTATTTTTATAGACCGCAATGTGTTTTGGTGAGTGTGCATTTCTTCTTAAGGCGGAGGCACAACACTGTGGATAACACTATGTGGTGAAGGACTGGCTACAAGTTTTCTGGAGGATCACTTTATTATTGGACTTTTTCATAGTCACTGTATACGGACTCTTTGATAATTTGCAAGGGTGTATTTACTTTTATTTATATTGGACCGCTGAATTTCTATGTATAACCGTAGCTACATACTAGCATGGTCTTTCCATACAATAACTGTACACATTCAGTGAAAATTGGATGTTGTATTCACATACGATAAAAAAATCTTCGGTCTTTACATAGTTTGGCTGAAAAAAGACAAAAGTCCATCCTGTTCAACCATTAAAATAAAAAGTTATAACCCTATACCCACAGTTGATCCAGAGGAAGGCAAAAAAAACCCAGCAAAGTATGATCCAATTTGCTCCTGCTGGGAAATAAATTCCTTCCTGATCCCCTGAGAGGCAATCAGATATTCCCTGGATCACCTTTACCTATAAATGTTAGTATCCAGTTATATTCTGTGTATCTAGGAAAGAATCCATGCCTATTTTAAAGCAATCCACTGAGCTGGCCAGAACCAACTCTTGAGGGAGTCTATACCACATTTTCACAGCTTTCGCTGTAAAGAAATCTTTCCTTGTTTGGAGATTACATTTCTTTTCCTCCAGACGTAAAGAGTGCCCCCTTGTCCTCTGTGATGACCTCAGAGTGAATAGCTCTACACTGAGTTCACTATAGGAACCACTGATGTATTTATACATGTTGATAATATCCCCCCTTAATCTCCTCTTCTCAAGAGAGAATAAATTCAGTTCCTCTAATCTTTCCTCATAGCTGAGCTCCTCCATGCCTCTTATCAGTTTGGTTGCCCTTCTCTGTACTTTCTCCAGTTCCCCAATGTTCTTTTTGTGAATTGGTGCCCAAAACTGAACCGCATATTCTAGATGAGGTGTTACTAATGATTTGTACAGGGGTAATATGATATCTCTCTCTCTGGAGTCTATACCTCGTTTAATACAAGAGAGGATTTTGCTCGCTTTAGAAACCGCAGCTTGGCATTGCATGCCATTATTAAGCTTGTGATCTACCAGAACTCCCAAATCCTTCTCCACCATTGTTTCCCCCAGTTGTACTCCCCCTAGTATGTATGATGCATGCATATTCTTAGCCCCCAAGTGCATAACCTTACATTTATCAACATTTAACCTCATTTGCCACGTAGTTGCCCAATTAAACAGTGCATTGAGGTCGGCTGGTAAGTTAGAGACATCCTGTAAGGACGTTATTCCACTGCACAGCTTGGTGTCATCTGCAAAGACTGAAATGGTATTTTTAATCCCAGACCCTATATTTTTTATAAATATATTAAAAAGTAAGGGTCCCAACACTGAACGTTGAGGTACACCGACATCCCTAGACCATTCAGAGTATGAATGGTTTTTGTCTTTCGAAAAGTTGGAATTTGGCTGTCAAAAGCACTATATTAATGATCAGATAATTGACCGATCGTTCCTCGTATGGAAATTTTCATATGATCTTCTTGTGCATGGGCCATAAGACCTTTATTAGTTGCTACCTAAATGTTTTCCTTATTTATGAAAAGTTTGATCTCCCCAATTTCTAAAGGTTGGCTTCAAAGAGAAGCTTTCAAGACAAAATGAAAACGTGCAGGGAGCAATGTGCGATTGTTTTTTCTTGCTTCTAAGTAAACTGAACTTTAGTAATTATGAAGCAAAGAGACTGTTTATACTAACAACATATGTTTTTGTTTTGCGCTGGGTGGGACAGGGGCGATCAATTTAACTGTAGCTGCTTTTATACGTACAGCAGTGCTGACATTGCTACCAGCGTATGCACCGGTCCAGGGTCTGCACTCTCCATCAAATACTCAGCAAGCTTTAGAAATGTGAGATTTACGGTCCAGCCGTATTATTATCCTTACAGATGCTGATTATAAGTCTTCAAGGCGGGAGCTGCTGTGTGTATTTCTCATTCTGTCTCGCTCTCAAGAGTGCGATCCTCTACAAATATACACGTAGATCTGCCTGTGCCCTAGAGGCACATATGGTGCGCAAAAGTGTTTTTCCTTGCTGATGAAGAGGCAGCCTGGTAGGAGAATGGTCCCTGGTGCTTTGTCGTTCCATTCCAGTAAGGAACTCCACACGAGTGCTGCCTGAGCCATACTGCGGCCTACTAGACTGTGCTTTTTAACACTCCCCGCCATGCTATATGACAGACTAATGGTGCAGCCCCTCCTAGGAGAAAAATGAGCCGCTGACAGCACTATGTTTAAGCTGTTTTATCCATAGATAAAACCGCAGCATCTCTCCAAGGTAAAACAAATATATTAAGTGAAAGCTTAAGGTGTCTGTTATGGCAATAGTCATTACAATTGAATAACTGAGGGTTTCTGTTTTAAAGGTCGTGTATTTCAAGATGTGGAAGTTGAGTCTAGTCAGCTTCATGGGGATTGAGAGGAGATTATTGTATGTACAGCAAAGTGCACAAGCCCATGACACCCACTTACTGTTGACTAGTTTCTAGGAGCATATTAAAATATCACGCAATTGAAGGATAAGTTCACCTTTTCTCAAAAAATAATAAGTGCACATTTTTTCCAGGTAAAAAAAAAATGTACATTTATTATTTTTTGTTGCAGGAGCCTGGAAAGCATTGCATTAGTGATCAGCAGATAGCTGGTGCCATGCAGGTCTACTGCAGACCTGTCAGTATTTCTGCTGCCCGTATGAACAAGCCAATGCACTTTGATAGTAAGAATCAATATAGCACAGCGCCGTGAAAGTTCTTTGAGAACTAGAAGCTGACAGCTGGTAAGGCTACCGGGTCTTGTAGTTTTCTCATTCACAGAGGACTGTGAATGAGTGACATGGCCGGACAGGGAAGAGCCCTGCATGGCCACGTTTTAAAAAACAATTTGACAGCTAACTGGGAAGAAGATTCCCTGCTACCTGTCAAAACAGGGAGGAGTGAGGGGGGGTCCTTTCATAACATGTTACACCCTGAATATGGATGTAACATGTTATGAAAGGTGAACTTATCCTTTAAAGCTGCAGGCACACTGGACTTAAAAAAAAAAAAAACCGCCAGTTCCATTGCCAGAAAAAAAAACGTTCAAACAGAGCATTTTTATACAATGTTTTAGGCGTGTTTAGGGTTGTTTTTAGTATTATTTTATTTTTTACTGTCAGAAAACTCTAATCAAAAATGCAAACCAGGTTTTTTTTCCCTGCCTCTAAATACTGAGATTAAAATATGCCTCTAAACATCCAAATGTTCATGGACACATAGGATAATATTGAGCTGCTTCTACAGGCAAAACACTACACTGCTGTAGAAGCCAGTTTTTTTAAGCCAGTGTGCATGGAGTCTCTATGTTAGTTCTTCTCTTTGCTTCCTTTCATGGTTATGAAAATATAGTGCATTGTATTTTATATCTTCAGATTAAATTGTTATTAATATGATCAGATTTGTGCAACCTAATAAATACATTATGGAAAAATGGTAATGGCGTTCAAATTTTTTGAAAATTGTTACATTTTTATTCAAAATTATATTAAATCCTAATTTTTAGCACTTTCAGCAGCTGTTTTAATTAATTGCAGTTAATTTTTTTAACAAAAAAAAAAGAGCTGAATCCCCCAATCCACACATTCAGTGTGCATGGTGAAACGCACCTGCTGAGCTATGGTATTCTACTTGTCAGGGAGCCTTCCCTGCCAGCAGAATACAATGATCAGTGATGCCAGCTGTAGCTGACTGCAGTGATCAAAAAAAAAAACCACCAGGTTTGTTGTACGCTAGTCAATCGATAAATCGGCTTGTGTACAACCAGCTTGAACCAGCCAAATTTTGATCCGTATATGGCTGGCTTTACGGAGTATGTAGGGTCTTTATCTTTTTAACCCATGCCTATGTTGCTGAATAGGCTGGTGACAAGATGGCTGCTCCAGGTTTCCTGTTTCAGGGTGGCTCCTTGTCTTTCCCTACACACATACCGTATTTGCCGGCGTATAAGACGACTTTTTAACCCGTGAAAATCTTTTGAAAAGTCGGGGGTCGTCTTATACGCCGGTATACGGCGAGCCGGTGTCAGGGCGGCACTTTTTTGAGGGGCGGCGCCGCCCCCCCTCCTCCTCCAACGGACACTAAGTACAGGGGTGGGCAGAGGGGCTGCTGTACCTTACCTGGCTCCGGTCCCACGACGATCCGGTCCAGGAAACGCGGCTTCTCCTTCTTTCAGTTCGGCCGCTCGATGGTCCCGCCGCCCGCTCGGCTCCGCCTCCTCACCGGTGATTGGGCGCCAGCACTGGAAAGGCACACAGGCGACCAATCACCGGCGAGGAGGCGGAGCCGAACCGCCCCGTGAAAATCAAGCGGCCGAACTGAAAGAAGGAGCAGCCGCTCCTCTCCCCCACTGACACTAACGATGGGGCACTATTCCTCCTCCACACTGACACCAACGATGAGGTACTGTTCCTCCCCCACTGACACCAACGATGGGGCACTATTCCTCCTCCCCACTGACACCAATGATGGGGCACTATTCTCCCCACTGATACCAATGATGGGACACTTTTCTCCCCACTGATACCAATGATGGGGCACTATTCCTCACCCACTGACACCAATGATGGGGCACTATTCCTCCTCCCCACTGACACCAACGATGGGGCACTATTTCTCCCCCACTGACACCAATGATGGGGCACTATTCCTCTCCCACTGACACCAATGATGGGGCACTATTCCTCTCCCACTGACACCAATGATGGGGCACTTTTCTCCCCACTGATACCAATGATGGGGCACTATTCCTCCCCCACTGACACCAATGATGGGGCACTATTCCTCCCCCACTGACACCAACGATGGGGCAATATTCCTCCTCCCCACTGACACCAACGATGGGGCACTATTCCTCCTCCCCACTGACACCAATGATGGGGCACTATTCCTCCTCCCCACTGACACCAATGATGGGGCGTGTTGGAAGAGGGGTAGTCTTATACGGCGAGTATAGCTCAAACTCTATATTTTAACAGGAAAAGTAGGGGGTCGTCTTATACACCGGCAAATACGGTAGCTCCATTGCATAGTATGGCAAGGCACTCCCTTGCTCTGCCCCACAGGCACAGACAACATTTTAAAGCTTTCAGGGGTTCTAGTCTTCCCATACTCTGCAGACAAGAGTATTTGTATTGCAGTTTGTTTCCTTCTTTGAGATTTTCCCTACCTTTTAGCTCCCAGTGACACTAAAGTCGGCCATAGATGGATCGAACCTCAGCTAGTTCAGCAGGGACTGGCCAAGATTCATACAATCTATGGGCAGGCTGGTTGTACTGAAGTTGATTCATTGATTTGACTTCAGTACAACCAACCTGTCGGATTTTTTGCCTGTGATCATTGCTGGCGGACATATCCGCTTGCAGTGATCATTGTGTTCTGCCGGCAGGGAAGGTGGCAGAACACAATACTGCTGCAGGAGGCATTCCCTCATCAACACTGACTGTGTTGATGGGGGAATATAGACATTGTCTTTCCTTCCACCCCTGGTGGAACATTATGGTCACATGTTTAGACTTAAGAATTTTCTGATGAGACCTCTGCTAAAGGATCAGTAAATCTGAGTGCTGTTATTCCCCTCTAGAAGAGATGGCATGATGGACTGCACAGTTGAAGCATTGTACAAACACTAATCCAAACAGTAGGGTATTTTTTCCCAGTAGGGTATTTTAGTTCTTCCATTCTTTATCACATTTTGCCAATATCGGAGTATAGAGACAATTAAACGTGGCCGAACTGTGTTCCCTTTTAAAATTTTAAAGCAGTATTTGTATCTGGAAACTGTGCAGATTTATTTAGGGAACATATTTTAGTTATGAATAGCTTGAGATATAAACCACTACAATTCAGTCCTTACATTTGTATTTTATCCAGTACTTACATCAACATTGCAAGTGGAAGTGAAATAAAATTGCCAATTTCTTGTACATCTCGCATCACATAATCGCTGAACACCTGCTATTGCCCTGGAGACATGGTATCCCATATGTATTAAGTTAAAAATCTCCAGCTTGTTTTCTTTAGAAACTAAATTCCCTTCAGGTGTAATATTTTATCACTTTTTATCTGTGTTGCAATTTCAGAGACTTAAATGTATTTTAAACTGTTGTCAGCTGCTTATGAGTGATTGTCAGTTTTGTATACAACAGAGTTATGTGTTTTCAGAGACAAAGTAATGCAGTTAACATCATGAAGATTTGATGTTCGGTAAAATAGTCTGTATTAAATCATTCTTTTCAAGTAAATTTTAGAAAAGTAAAATGATTTTCCTGTTATTAAAAAAAAAAAAAAACGCTGCAAGAAACTTTGTAAGACTCTAACAATGGTTTAGTAGCATAATAGGTTTAAATGGTACTACTATTGTCTGGAGCTGTCAATAGCAGGATGTCTGAGTGGTCCATTGAATGGGACAGCAGGAAAGTACAGTTACAGGGTTCTTCCACATGTTTTATGGACCAACGGCAGCCAGTCCAGTGCCTAAATTCAGCAGAATTAGCAGTCAGAAGGTTGTTGAGATAAATTAATGTACGTTAAACTAGATGGACAGGAAAGGTGGGTCCTGGTTTGCTTGGTGTAACAGTTGTACTTTAAGGCTCCTTTCACACTTGTGCGACTTTGGACACATAAAGTCACATGGGAAGTCACGGCCCATTGTTTTCAATGGCACCCGTTTGGCTCTATGCAACTTCAAACTCACAGCGCCTTTGAAAAGTTTGCACTACTAAAGGCTGCACTACTTTGATGCAACTTAGTGCCAGACAGTGTAAAGTCCGTTCAAAGCTGCATCATAGACACACTGGAAATCGTGTGACATTGGAGTTGTAAAAGTGTGAATAGAGCCTAAAGCTTTTTGGTATCACAGAGCCCGGAGACGTGAAATGACAGCTGATCCTGTGTTGCTTAAAGCAATATTAAACCCAAAAGGAAACCATTTCTATAATAAAACTTACCAAGCGTTTCTTTTTTTTAGGCTTTCTTTATTTGTTTTTCACCTGGTGATCCGTCCAATAAGTCTGTTGGTTTTTCATCGAGACATGCTGTCCTGCAAATGGAGCAGTTAGAGGGTTGAGGCACCCCATTGACATAGGTGCTTAGGATCAGCTTTTATTTATTTATTTAAAACCTAAAAAAGAAAAAAAAATTGTTTGCTGTAACTGCTTATAAAAGTATTATATGGATTTTGGCTTCAGTTTGTTTCGTGTGTTTGTGTATTAGTGTATCAAAATCTGCTAGTCAATCTAACACTCTCCTCCCCCCAAATTTACAATGGAGCTGTCTAAAGGTGTGTCCATTGCTCCTTCATCCAGAGTGGGGGCACTCTTGATACAGGAGGTGTGTTACTGGCCAGATCACCAAGTGAAACAGAGGACAAAAACCCTATGAAAAGAAAACTAATACAGCTACCACATCTAATGATTGGTAAGCTGCAATATATGACATTTTTTGGTTTTGGGTTTAATACTGCTTTAATTCTGTCAAAGGCTAACATTGATATGATCATATGGATGCTGTATGGGGACACAAAGGACTAGCTTAAACTCTAAGGTGCTTTTTGGCAAAAATCCAAAAGCCAGAAAGTCCAGATTCTAGAATACAAAGAAGTTCTGTCTGTGACGGTAACCATGGTATAGCACCATGGCCTCCAGGTAATGGGTTTGTGTGCTGAAACCACCCTTGCACACTACTAAGGGGCAGTTTTTATAGATTGGAGATGACTGTTTGTTGGGCTGATTGGATAGCCCATCTCTTGGTTCTAAAGGCAGATGGGAGCTTCTGATGCTTTCTTCACATGTAATTATTCTGTTCAAAGGCTACACAAAACTGTTTGGAACCCACAGTTCTCAGTACAGCAGGCACTGATTCCTATTCCATTATTTCACATAAACCTGAAATAACAGAGCTATACGCTCACCTATACCTGAAGCATGATGCCAATCTTTCCAATCCACCTGTTTTTACTAGGAAATTTAGTGTTATTTATTTTTTTAATTTATTTCAGGTACTTATATAGTGCCGTCAATTTACGCAGTGCTTTACATACATACTGTACATTCACATCAGTCCCTAACCCTCAAGGGGCATACAATCTAAAGTCCCTAACGTACATTCATATACTAGGACCAATTTAGACAGGAGCCAATTAACCTACCAGCATGTCTTTAGGATGTGGGAGGAAACTAGAGTACCCGGAGGAAACCCACGCAGGCACAGTGAGAACATGCAAACTCCATGGTGGTGCCGTGGTTGGGATTTGAACCGATGACCCTAGTACTGCCATTTAGCCACTGTGCTGCCCAGTGTTCTCTGTCCTGATTTGAAGAAGTGCCATTAAGACTGCTTTTATGCTTTTGGCACATTATTATTATTACTATTATACAGGATTTATACAGCGCCAACAGTTTGCGCAGTGCTTTACAAAATGAAGGTAGACCTTACGGTTACAATACAATTTGGTACAAGAGGAAACCGAGGGTCCTGCTCTATAGAGCTTACAATCTAGGAGACATTTTGGTAGTCCTGTCTAGTTCTGGAATGTATTACAGTAAGGAGACCAGTTAGGCTCTGAATAATCCTTAGCCAACAGGAATCCTAGATGTAAATACTTGACTCTGTTGGCTAATTATATTCAGAATGTTCTGGAACTAGTTGCCTTTGTTTGGTAGGCTTTACTTAAATATGACCAGTTTTTTTGTCAAAAAATTGGAGAACCACAGCCTGTATTGCTGTATTGATGTGAATAAATATTTTCTTCATGATTTATCCTTGGAGTAGCTTGTAGGAATGTTGTAAAAGGTATAATATGTATGAGGTGCAACAATTTAATTCCCGGAATGGATTGTAAAAAAAAAAAAAATCAAACACCTCGAATTTTTCGAAACATCGAATACAATTTGAAGAAGACGTTCTTTTTGATCTTTTCAAAAATTCAAGACACCATCTTTGTGGAAAATCTATTGGAATCTGCTGCACTCTTTCCCTGTTCATGTTCAGTTCTTCTGCCATTATTCACACATTCAGTCTTCAAACTGAGTGTACGAGGATTCACACACTGTCCACATCAGAATCCGTCCTTTGTGTTTTTGGCTTCCCCACTTTTTTGTGTCTTCATGGACATCTTCCCTCCCATCCTTAAACTGCTGTGTCATTCGTGCAAATGGCTGTGACACTCCCCACCATAGTACTACTTCACGGCCATTCCAGGATTTAAATGGTCATACCTTGTATGACTGGGGTTTATACTGTAGATGGCTTTTCTTTGTCTATCTCAATGGGTTAAACTCCCTTTAGAACCAATATTGGGAGAGCTAAAAGCATATATATTTTTCAGCTTAGCAGACAGTAACAGTTTATTCATGTCCATGCATACTATTAATATATAATATAATTTACTATTTTTAACTAAAGCTTATAAAAGTACAAACAGCATGCAAAAAGCACAAAAATCATTGAGCTGTACTTCTTGATTGACATGGATGGGGATTTGTGTTAGAATAACTGGAGCTATAACATATCTCAAACAATAGTTTCCATTTTTATTTACTTTCTTAAATGAGTTGTTACTTTTATATCACCAAATGTACCTATCTGAAATTGTATCCTTGGAAGGATTGGATTTATGTAAATGTAAACCCCAAAATAAAAACAAAAGCCCTTTTTATTTATTTAGACTTGGCAATAAAGTAAAGGAAATGTATCTGGACAGTTGTAAGATATTCTTGAAATTTATGGACTGTGGGAATTGGATGGCTTTCCTGTATCAGTCTAATGAATTATTATTGTTAGCTTTATTTCCCCCTACTTCCTTTCCCATGCTGTATAAATAACTTCCCATTGCTTTGTTCTGTAGTGAGAAGTGTTGTGATTTCTTGCAAATATGAAAGGGAACTGGATGACATTGACAGCACCCGGTAGTGGAGGACATTGACAGCACCAGGTAGTGGGGGACATTGACAGCACCCTGTAGTGGGGGACATTGACAGCACCCTGTAGTGGGGGACATTGACAGCACCCTGTAGTGGGGGACATTGACAGCACCCTGTAGTGGAGGACATTGAAAGCACCCTGTAGTGGAGGACATTGACAGCACCTTGTAGTGGAGGACATTGACAGCACCCTGTAGTGGAGGGCATTGACAGCACCCTGTAGTGGAGGGCATTGACAGCACCCTGTAGTGGAGGGCATTGACAGCACCCTGTAGTGGAGGGCATTGACAGCACCCTGTAGTGGAGGGCATTGACAGCACCCTGTAGTGGAGGGCATTGACAGCACCCTGTAGTGGAGGGCATTGACAGCACCCTGTAGTGGAGGGCATTGACAGCACCCTGTAGTGGAGGGCATTGATAGCACCCTGTAGTGGAGGACATTGACAGCACCCTGTAGTGGAGGACATTGACAGCACCCTGTAGTGGAGGACATTGACAGCACCCTGTAGTGGAGGACATTGACAGCACCCTGTAGTGGAGGGCATTGACCGCACCCTGTAGTGGAGGGCATTGACCGCACCCTGTAGTGGAGGACAATGCTGGCACCCTGTAGTGGAGGACTATGATGGCACCCTGTAGTGGAGGACTATGATGGCACCCTGTAGTGGAGGACTATGATGGCACCCTGTAGTGGAGGACAATGATGGCACCCTGTAGTGGAGGTAGATTCCATACAGCCACTTCATAGTCTATTTTGAAGTCATTGCATGGCCTGGGTTGAGTTCCTGTTCTGTAAGTGTGTAGGCTGGTGCTGCCGGATTAATATGTATGGGTACTGAAGATTGCAAGATTCTAGACTTTAGCTAAAAGATTGGCTCCTCCATGCAAACAATTCATGGAAACTGCCGGAGGAAGCAGACAATAGGCAGTCGTTGTGAATTGTGAAATAGAAGGGAGAGTTTGAAACGAATACAAATAAAAGAGGGAAAGAGTGGATGGGTTACAATTAATGGAAAAGCAGTAAGAGACCAGCTATTCTATGCTTTGTTTTACTAGACTGCGTGGCTTGATTGTTATGCTTCCTTTGCCGACGTAGCTCCATATCCATATCTGTCCTCAGAATTCCCACACAAACAATATACAGGCAGGGAGCTGTCAACAGGTGTACTCGGTGAACAAGTTTCCCCGGCATACATAGATAGCAGAATGGAAGTGCCATCAGTTCCTGTTTGGTTTATTAGCTTGTATTTTCCTCAGCAGTACATCCTGATTTGTTGGATTCCGGTGTAACCCTCGTATGTATTTGTTGTTTTTCTCAATTGCTATGAATTTATTTGTAAACCCTAACAATGAACGTCTTTTACTGGCTTTTTTTTGGTCTGCTAATATACAGTATACACTTCCTGTCTTAGGGTGACAACGCTGCTCCTCCATAGATTTAGTGCAGTGTTGTCATCCTAGGACAGGAATTGTGTTAGTGGCAGGATCATCAGGGGACAATGAAGGCTGATTCACACTATGTGCGGTGACAGATGTTAGACTTGTTTCCTATTTGTCCCATTCACACTGCAATGCAGCATATGGCTGCACTGCAGCATGCTGCTAAAAAAATGCGCACCATGCCGAATCACATGTACAGCAGCTCAGCACATCACATTGCTGTATATTGTCATGAATATAATGTACATTTGGAACACTTCACATATAATTTGTAAAAAAAAAAAAGAGCCATGTAATACGCTAAATCGTTCACCATACTGCCCCCTACTGCAGCTGGCAAGTGAGACTAAATATGCCACATGAATCATCTGGCCTTACTCAAGATGGACATAGCTAGATGCGTTAGATACCTTCAAAGACATTTCTCAGCAAAATAATTACGGGTGGACGGAGACGGGGGGTTCGCTTTAAATGTTAAAAATGAAATCGCATTTATGGTTTGTGATGCTCAGGTGCAGTGTAGTTGCACTTTAACCCCTTCTTGCCCAGTGTCATTAGTATAGTGTCAGTGCTTTTTATTAGCACTGATCACTGTATTAATGTCATTGGGATGTCAGTGGCAGTTAGTCAGTTCCCACTCAGTTAGAATGCCTGCCGCAGTCCCCTTGTAAGTCATTGATCACCGCCATTACTAGTATTAAAAAAAAAAAAAAAAAATTAACAATTAAAATCCCAGTATCTATACCGCCATTTGTAGGCGCTATAACCTTCACGTAAACCAATTAATTTACACGTATTGGGATTTTTTTTAGCAAAGACACGTAGCAGAATACATTTTGGCCTAAATTTATGATGAAATTAGATTTCTTTCATTATTTTACTGGATATGTTTTATAGCAATATTCTAAAATATTGGTTTTTCAAAATTGTCAGACTTTTTATTTTATAGTGCAAAAAATAAAAAACGCGGAGATGATTAAATACCACTGAAAGAAAGCTCTATTTGTGGGAAAAAAAGGACAAAAATTTCATTTACGTACAGCGTTGCATGACCGTTGTCAGTTAAAGTAATGCAGCTCCCTATCGCAAAAAATGGCCTGGTCAGGAAGGGAGGTAAAGCCTCTGGAGAGCAAGTTGTTAAAGCGGTAGTAATCGCAGTTTGCAAAAAAAAAAAAAATCCCCTGCAAGATAATATCATATATACATAAAAGTGCAGCACTTAAAAAGTTACAAATAAACATAAGAAAACTGAAAAATGTGTAAAAAAAATAGTCCATCCAAAAAGAAAAGAAAAGTCCCAGAGGCTATGATGAAACAAAAGAAATACAAGGACAGTTGTTGTGTCACCAACCACTACTACAGAAGGCTTACCAGAAAGGCATGACCCCCTGTTAAGAGTGGTCAATCACGCTTTGTTAAACAATCCAGAAAGCCAGTCACTCCAATCCTCCTCCAGATCACCAAAACAGCAGATAAGGCTCTTCCAAACAATGGACCATAATTAGGGTAGCTAAACCATTCAGGATGAGGCTTGGACTCCTAGTGGAAAACATGCAAAGAGAGAACGCTCCACATAGTGTAAAACCATAATCACAACATTTATTTAAAGTATGGTTGCACTCACATGTAAGCAAACATCATTAGGCATTGATTGGCAAAAAAATCCAAATTTTCCAATTTCCAAAAAGGCCGCCGGCCGTTCACGCATGTGCAGTAGCATGTGTGCGTGGTTTCACCCTACACATTTCGTCACAGGTAACGCCATCAGGGGCACCATATAATACAATGTGCCAGTACGCATCGCATACTAGCACATTATGTAGGATTTATCTTAACACAAAGCCCTCCAGCTGTGTGCTGTCCCTGCTGCAGAGGCTTCCATCTTCACCCGGGAGTCTGAGGCCACGCCACAGTGCTCTGGATTAAGAACACAAGTATGCTGTTCCTTCAGAGCGCATACGCCTTCTGTCAAAAACCAGAATATCTCCTGAACGGTGCACGTTTAGGAGATATAAATTTTATCTACAGGTAAGCTTTATTATACACTTACCTGTAGGTAAAAGATACAAAAATTGGTTTACTTCCACTTTACACAAAGACACGCATGGCCTAGTTGATTTGCCCAGCTTGTTAAACTACACAATGCAGTGAATTGGTCAGCTTTAAAACAAACCTCTTAGTATGCAGTTAAATACACAGATGAGATACATATACACCGTTTTCCAAATTATTATGCAAATGATATTTTTCTCATTTACCTAAATAATTTATGTAAATAACAGTCAGCATAATTCTCATGTTATCAACTATTAAGAGTACAATTCAAATTTTATTGAACAAACCTCCTAATGATAACAGGATTTTTTTTAAACATAAAAAACGTACAATGCACTGTTCCAAATTATTACGCACATAAAGTTTCAAAACACTTTATAGGTTGTAAAGAACTGAAAATTGTCATTTGTTGTGTTTGCAGCATATTTACTGAAATCAAAAGCTATTTCAATCAAACTTTTAACAACATTTTAACTTTTTAAACATTTTAACAGGTCACGTTACATTTTAACATAGGACCCCTTATTTGATAGCAGCTTCACAAGTCTTGCATCCATTGAACTTGTGAGTTTTTGGACAGTTGCTGCTTGAATTTGTTTGCAAGATGTCAGAATAGCCTCCCAGAGCTGCTGTTTGAAGCATCCTCAAGCAAAAGATCTATGAGGGTGGGAGGAAGTTTACATCCAAAGGTTCTCAATAGGACTGAGGTCAGGGGAGGATGGAGGCCACACCATGACTTTCTCTCCTTTTATCCCCATAGAAGCCATTGATGCAAAGGTATTCTTTGCAGCATGAGATGGTGTATTGTTATGCATGAAGATGATTGTATTACGGAAAGCATAGTTCTTCCTTCTGTACCAGGGGAGAAAGTGGTCAGTCATAAACTCCACATACTTTGCAGAGGTCATCTTTACATCTTCGGGGCCCCCAAAGGGGCCGACCAGCTCTGTTCCCATGCTTCCAGCCAAAACACGACTCCACCACCGCCTTGCTGACGTCGCAGCCTTGTTGGAACAGGGTGGCCATCCACCAACCATCCACTACTCTATCCATCTGGACCATCCAGGGTTGCACGGCACTCATCAGTGAACAGGACTGTTTGAAAATTAGTCTTCATGTATTTTTCTGCCCAATGCAGCCATTTCTGCCTGTGAGCATTGGTTAGTGGTGGCCGAATAGAAGGTTTATGCACAGTTGTAAGACTCTGGAGGACTCTACACCTTGATGTCCGTGGGACTCCAGAGGCACCAGCAGCTTCAAATATCTGTTTGCTGCTATGTAATGGTATTTTAGCAGCTGCTCTCTTGATCCGATGCATGGATCTGGCAGAAATCTTCCTCAATGTGCCTTTTATCTGCACGAACCCGTCTGTGATCTGAATCAGCCACAAATCTCTTAACATACCTCGTCCAAGGCATTGAACTATTTCACTCTTTTCGGCAGCAGAGAGATCCTTTTTCTTCACCATATTGCTTGAAAATGGCGCTCTGCTTAATAATGTGGAACACCCTCCTTTAGTAGTTTTTCCTTAAATTAGGCTCACCGGCCAATCTAATTTTTACAGATGTCCGAGATTGTTTTCAGTGACCAAAAGAGCCCTGACACACAATGCCATCCATGAGTTAAACTGAAAAACAAAATATTTAATCTTTGTGACACTTAAATAGAATTTGCATAATAATTTGGAACACGGTGTATGGGGACTGTTTTAACTGCTGAAGGATTTGTATCTCTGTCCATCCAGTCCTGAGCTTTACACAGTTCTGCCACACAGCACATCCCTGTCTGGCAGAGCAGGAGAAGTGATTTTCTTTTCTGCTGCATTTACAGATTTTGTTACTCGACCAAATTGTGTGTAGATGTGAAGATAAAAAAAGAAGCTATAGATTGATGAGCTCAACCCCTTGTCACTTTGTCACATGCTCCTCCACCACAGCACAACTGAACATCTTCTTGTGCTGCGTCACCCATTCCCAATCTGATCTCTGCTGTACAGAGGTTGATGCCAAGTCAAACAAAGATATTTACACTGATTACATTTGAAAATATGTTTAAAGTGACACTAAACCCAAGACCCTGCATTCACTATATCTCATCTCCCACAGTACACAGAACATGGAAATGCAATTATTTTAGTAAATATAAACTGTTAAATACCTTTTCTCATCAAGTTAGAGCGGTTTTGTGACTTCTATCAGTGTCCAGCTGAGCACTGGTTAATCTTGTAGGAGGAGTTTTCTTTCTGCTCCAGGAGGATGCAAAACCCCTGACCTCTGTCTGGACAGTGCTGATTGGCCCTGTGCTGACCACATGCACTCTCCAAAGAAAAAAAAAAAAACCTCTCTAGCAATACACACTATCATTCATTCTCCTCTAACTGCCCTATGAGGCTACAAAACCCCTTTGTCTGGACAAAAAAAGACTCTTTGTCTGGACCGTGCTGATTGGCCCTGTGGTGATGCACTCCCCCTAAAAAGAAAAACCTCTCTAACAACACACACCAAACTGAGCATGTGCAGAGTGCCCACTAAGGCTCTGTACTATCAACAGATGGTTTGAGTACTGTGAAGGAGAGGAGGAGGATCAGAGAAGACAGGATCAAACAGCTTTTTTACACAATGCAGAAGGTTCTACAGTGAGTATAACAAGCATGCTTTACTGCATATACACACTGATTTTACTGTTGTGGGTTTAGTAACACTTTAATCCCAGGTTCACACCAATGCGGTGCGGGAAACGCTGCAAATCCTGTGCCAAGGGAAAAAAGCTTGAAAAAAATGAATGCAGCCACCACATCTAATGATTGGCATGTATATATTACATGCTTTTGTGGGGTTAATATCACTTTAAAGCTGGAGTCCAGAAGCCTTTATTAACCCATTTACAAGGGTCATGCATATGTTTCTTTGAATCTTGGAATGGTTTGTGTATCTGTTCCAGGTCTGGCCAGTAATCCAGTGTGAAATGTTGCCTCTGTGCTTCCTGCAGTAAAGACTGATCACTGCTGCTCTCTCTTTGTGCAGGGTGACTGGTCTTGTCTCCACCCCCTTCTGTATTGGGTGGGGCCTACTGGGTCCCTCCCACAGCTCTGCTGTCTGCACAGACTATATCCAGCACATTGATGATGTCACTCCTGCTCTTACAGTGTAATAAATAGGTTTGTAAAAGCACTTGGGCACTCAAAGAAGATTTCTATCATTTATGTCAGCTCTTGGGTCCCAGGCAGCAGGAAAGAGTCAGTAGCAGGGGCAGACTGACAACTCATGGGGCCCCCGGGCAATAGGGGATCATGGGGCCCCTTTGTCCTTGCCCAAACTCAAAAAAGCCTATGAAAAAGGTACCAGGGGCATCTCATGGGGCCCCCTACTGACCCCGGGCCCTCGGGCAGTGCCTGAGTTTCCAAATGGTCAGTCCGCCCCTGGTCAGTAGGAAATAAAACCCTGTCGCATTACACCTGAATCCGGAAGGGGTGGGGGTGGCAAAATTTTAAAGCGCATCTATAGGCATGCTCTTTGGATTGAATAGGGAATGGCTAGAGCCTTAGAAGATTTTTTTTGTGCTGGAGAATCAGCATTTATATTTGTCTTGATGACCGTTTAACAGTTGTCACCCAACCCAGGAAATAAAAGAAAATGTCCAATGGGCACACCTTCTCCGGTGACAACTTTAGAGAGATGACTTTTCGTTTTCTGTTGTGCAGAAAGGGAAGTACAATCTACCCATTGGCTGCTGGACTACAGAACACCTTCCCCATCCTCAGTTTTATAACATAAGAGAAAGCTATTCTCTAGTTTAAGGGAAGAGCAGCAGTGGCAGTGTGGTTGGCTCACTAAAGGACATAGAACTTTTCATTTGCTGTTGTGCAGAAAGGGAAGTACAGTCTACCCATTGGGACAGTGGCTGCTGGACTACAGAACACCTTCCCCATCCTCCGTTTTATAACATAAGAGAGAGTTATTCTATAGTTCAAGGGAAGAGCAGCCAGTAATCCAGTGCGAAACATTGCCTCTGCGTTTCCTGCAGTAAAGACTGATCACTGCTGCTCTTTCTTTGTGCAGGGTGACAGGTCTTGTCTCCACCCCCTTCTGTATTGGAAACACTGCAAATCCTGTGCTTTTCCATTGCAATCACATCACGTTCATGCGATCTGGTGTCAATGATAAATTAATGACAACCCGAAACAAATCGTGAAACACGATGCGATTTCTGGCATGGGTGAGAACACTCATGCGAAGCGATTCAGGTGCGGACTTAAAAAAAAAAAAAAAAAAAAAAAGGGTCCTGCACATTTTTGGTGAGGATGCAATTTGAGTCATACAAAATGTATGGCTGAAATCACAGCGCACAGACATTTGCATGTACTTCGCACAGGAATGTGGTGCGATTTCTATGCGAATTACATGTGGAGTCCTGGGCTAAGGGTGTATTATTGAAGGTAGAACTGCAATCACTTGTGTCTTGTTGATCTCTGCCTGAAGCTCCGTTTTGAGTCAACCTGATGAAATGGATGGATAATATGGCGTTTTATTCCTCCAGTAAACGAAGTTTTGTCTTTGCAGACTTCTGCTTTGTATAAAATTAGAAGTCTTTTAGACTGAAATTGAAGCTGGCAATAAAAGCTCTTAAGCTCGGCTGCCTCTTTAAGTAGTTCTCGTCTTTTTAGATATGCGATAAGCCAGTAACTGTCTGCTTTAAAGCATTCCAGAATCCGAGCAGAGCACAGTCTTGTAAACATGGCAGTTTGACTTTGAGATCATATCTGGAAAGTTCACTGTCAGTTCTAATATAAGAAAACCCCTGGGATCTCGCTGGAAAGGATTTAAAAGAGCCGCATGCTTTAGAAAAGGTCCACTTCCAAACCTGCGCTGGGCGGATGGACGCAAGCAAACGTTCCATTAACAAATTTAACTAGAGATGTTTGTGGTTTTACAGCGCAGAACAAATACCATCAAAAAAGAAAAAAAAAAGTGGCGTGGTGTCTTTTAACCATTGAGCTGCCGTGACCCTTAATTTGATGGATGAATGCTAATAGGTGTTGTATGTAGTAAGGAGGAAAAAAACTGACTTTATTAACATATATATTTAAAACCTTCAGAAAGTGAATATATTTATTAAAATGGAACTTCAAGAAAACATTTTTAGAATGGAGAAAAATTGTAGGATTAAAGCAATTTTGAAGTGTTACTAAACCCAAAACTGTAAAATCAGTCTGTATATGCAGTAAAGCATGCTTGTTATACTCACTGTGGAACCTAAGAGGTTAATTGTTTAAAAATGCTGTTTGATCCTGTCCTACTGTCCCCAATCCATCTATCATGATTAAAGCAGCAGTGGTAAGTCTAGCAATACACACCAAACTGAGCATGTGCAGAAATGTTTTTTTTTATTTTTTTGAGAGGGTGCATGTGATCAGCACAGGGCCAATCAACGCTGTCCAGACAGAGGGTCAGGGGTTATGCAGCCTCATAGGACAGTCAGAGGAGAATGAAAATTCTTCCTACAAGATTAACTAGTGCTCGACTGGACACTGATAGTCTCAAGATATGTACTTAGGTACATATAAAAGGTATTTAGCAGTTTCTATTTACTAAAATAATTGCATTACACATGTTCTGTGTACTGTGGGAGACTGGATATAGGAAATGCAAAGACATTTAAGCCCAAAAGCAAACATTTATTATATCACAGCTTACCATTTCTTAGATGTCATGGCTGCATTCGTTTTTTTTAAGCTGTTCTTCCTCTTTTATCTGGTGATCCCACCAGTAAGTCTGTTTTTTTCCAAAAGAACAAGCTCTCTTCCAGATATATAAGTTTACAGAGATGGAACAAACCATTTACCACTGATAGGGGGACTTACAATGGTCAGCTTTTACCAATTTATGTAAAACCTTTATCCGAAAAGGAAAACATCTGTTTACTGATTAGTTGGAGTTTGACTTCAAATTGTTAGTGTATTTAAATCTGTTAGTACACCTAACACTTCCCTTTCCCCCAGACTGACAATGCTGCCGTCCATAGGTGCCCCCCTGCTCCTTCATCCAGAGTGAGGGCACTCTAATACAGAAGGTGTGTTACTGGCCAGGTCACCGGATGAAAGATGAGGGAAAAAAGCCTGAAAAAAAACCGAATGCAGCCACCACATCTAATGATTGGCATGTATATATTACATGCTTTTGCGGGGTTTAATATCAATTTAAAGCTGGAGTCCAGAAGCCTTTATTAACCCATTTACAAGGGTCATGCATATGTTTCTTTGAATCTTGGAATGGTTTGTGTATCTCTTCCAGGTCTGGCCAGTAATCCATAGTGAAACATTGCCTCTGCGTTTCCTGCAGTAAAGACTGATCACTGCTGCTCTCTCTTTGTGCAGGGTGACTGGTCTTGTCTCCACCCCTTCTGTATTGGGTGGGGCCTACTGGGTCCCTCCCACAGCTCTGCTGTCTGCACAGGCTATATCCAGCACATTGATGATGTCACTGCTGCTCTTACAGTGTAATAAATAGGTTTGTAAAAGCACTTGGGCACTCAAAGAAGATTTCTATCATTTATGTCAGCTCTTGGGTCCCAGGCAGCAGGAAAGAATCAGTAGGAAATAAAACCCTGTCGCATTAGACCTGAATCAGGAAGGTGGCAAAATGTTAAAGCGCATCTATGCTCTTTGGATTGAATAGGGAATGGCTAGAGCCTTAGAAGATTTTTTTTGTGTGCTGGAGAATCAGCATTTATATTTCTATTGGTGACCATTTAACAGTTGTCACCCAACACAGGAAATAAAAGAAAATGTCCAATGGGCACACCTTTTCCGGTGACAACTTTAGAGAGATGACTTTTCGTTTTCTGTTGTGCAGAAAGGGAAGTACAATCTACCTATTGGCTGCTGGACTACAGAACACCTTCCCCATCCTCAGTTTTATAACATAAGAGTAAGCTATTCTGTAGTTCTAAGGAAGAGCAGCAGTGGCAGTGTGGTTGGCTCACTAAAGGAAGTTAGGCAGCCCATACATTAGTCTTTTTGGGGGGTTTTTTGTTGTTTTTGAAAAAAAAAAGACCTAATTCTCCCATCCACACACAATTTGCATGGGGGAATCATTCCTGCTGAGCTATTGTATTCTGGCAGTGGGGAGACTTCCCTGCTGACAGAATACACTGATCAATACTGCCGGCTATACCCAGCGGCACTGATCAGTCATGAAGAACCCAACAGGGGGGGTTGTACAGAAGTAGATTGACTTCTGTAAACCAGCCTGCCCATACACGGATCGCAGTTAGGCCGGTCTCTGCTGAGCCATCTAAATCTATGGCTGCCTTAAATCAAAAGCCGTGTTTGCATTGTAGTTGCATAGCGGTTTTGTTTTTTGTTTTTTTCGTTTTGTTCTTTTAATTTTCCAAATCTGAGCACAAATGCATTGTTATCTGAGGGATGTGCACAATGCGATAAAAAAAGAAAATGTTTTTAGCGCAAGTACGCACAAACTTGTACATACAAATTATAACACTGGCAGATAGAAATAAATAGCATATATATGCGCATGCCTGTTTACATGCCTATGCATGTGTATATACAAGGCCTCAATGGGACATAACTTGCGTTTTTTACTCTCTGCCAGCAAGACCCTGCATCATTAAATGATTACGGTCATATGCAAGAGGCATTAGATCTACAAGTAATTTATTACCTGCAGGTTTATTAATAGATGAAACTTGAAGCCTCGTACATGCAATGAGAATATCGGACAAATGATTTTTTTTTTTTTTTGCACGCTAGTTTCATATCAAAATTGAATACTAAAGTTATGAGACAGAATACAACTTCGGAAGTGATGTAACGTGTTGTATTTTATTGAAATGTATTCTTTAGTTTCTTGTTCAAATTTTTTTATTTCGTTCACAGGGGGGGGTAACATAGAACAATTAAAGTATACAGTATACATTACTCAAACACTGAATTTTCTTGGGAAGACAGTATTATCAGTAAACTTCAGAACGGTAACAGGTAACAACTGGTGAACAATATTAGGCGGGGAATGTGTGGGGGGGAGAAGACGGGAGAGGTGTGCGACTCCGCAAGTGAAGAGGAAAAGGAAAAAGAGGGGAGCATTAAGGGTAAAAGGGGAGGGTACCAACACAAATGGAAGTGCTGGTTATGGGGTGAGAAAAGATTCATCAAAGTTAGAAGGCAGAAAATGTTCTACCCATGGGTCCCAAATCATCCTAAATTTAGGGATAGTTTTCAAGATTGTGGCTTCTACTTTAGCGTGGATCATCGCCTGGGTTACCTTGTTTTGAACCGCGGTAATGTTAAGCGACGTAGATTTCCACGATTTGGCGATGACCTGTTTGGCAGCTGTGGTAACCTGTAATAGAAGCTTAAACTGTAGTTTCGTGACTTCGGGTGGTTGCAGGTTAAGTAACGCTGTTAGCGGGTTAGGATGGAGGTTTTTCGCACTTAATAAGGAAAGTATTTTGAATATTTCTGTCCAGAAAATCCTGACGGTTGGGCACTCCCACCATGTATGGAAGAAAGTGCCCGGGTCTGCACAACCTCTGAAGCATGCTGAAGGATAGTTAGGGGTATATTTAGCTATTCTCGCTGGTACTAAGTACCAACGGGTTAAGACTTTGTAGTTGGTCTCCAAAGCCACAATATTCTGCGACGACCCCTTGGTGGTAGACCAAATGCGGTCCCAATCCGAGGGTGTATTCTTTAGCTTCTAAGCAGACGTGGTCTTGGTCACTCAATTTTTTTTTTTTACAGACGAATACTGTACTGATTAAATGAAAATCGTTTGTTCTGATATCCTAGAAGAAAAATTTTCATGCTTGTCCCTTTTGGATAATTTTGCATGAACTTCATGATTGGCTCTTGATAGCTGTGTACTAATGCTCAGATTATTGGATGATTGCTTCGAAAGCGGTAAATTTCATCAAATTTTCTCATCATGTGCACTAGGCATTAGGATATGTGCAGGTATGTGTTTTTTTCCCAGACATACACTTAAAATGCAGTTTCCGTGCAGCAGTTTTTCATCAAACTAGTGGTGTGTGCAGGCACCTGGAGTGAAAATAAAAAGGCAAAGCCAGATAAATAACTTTTTCACTTTAGGTGGTACTGAGTTTTATAGGAAGACCTAAATATTACGTTAGGAGTTTTCCTTTAAGACATTTATAGCTCACCAGCGACATACAGCAATCCGTTTTTCTCTGTTGGAGACACATAGTCAGCCGTATTGGACACAGATTTACAGCGCCAAGCAATGTGCAGGTTGTTTAAACTCTCCCGTCACTCCAGATATTGAACATTCATTCTTTACTGATTGATTAGTTCAGAGTAAATAATGTCAAATGAACACTAAAGCCTTTCTTGACCCAGCGTGTAAGATGTGTCTTAAATCTGCAGAATGAATGGTGACCTAGACAGTACGGTGAAGATGGAGGCAGACTAACTGTATCTTGAAGAAAGCCAAGGCTGACGGCGTCCTTGCACAATACAATAACAGATAATGACTTGGGATTCTGAGGCAGAGAGCGAAAATCAAAGGGCAGCCATTGATCAAACCTGATCAATGTGTGCATTAATAGTTGTTGAATCAAATAGAAGATTCACTATTGTAAAGAAACTGTATATGCGGTCAGTCGGATCAAAGGTACATTCCAACCCGCCAACTTTGTATTGATATTGCTATAATGATATAGCATTTTATCATGCAACATGTTTGTTTTGTCTCATTAATATATGCCTATCAGTTAAGTCAGTAAACTACAAGGCTGTAAAGGAGAGTCATATTAGTATGATGTTTTAAAATTACAACACACAGTATTATGATTTTTTTTGGCCATTTTGAATTTTTTTTTTCTGTTTTTATCTGAAAAAATTATGTGCTCCGGTGTGCAAATACTATAGCACCAACTCCTTTCCAATCGGAGGTGTCTTCTAGGTTTTGCTGTTACTTAGGGTGTTCTTACACTAGGTACGGTTGGCTTGTACTGTACTTGAACAGGATTGTCCTCCTTTATAGGACTTACCTTGTGCTGGGCCTAAGCACACGTCCTGCAATCACATTGTGCCAGGCCAAAGTACTCTTCCTATGTTAACATTGTGCCAGGCCTGAGCACACTTACATAACCTTACTACCTATGTGGGTACAAATAGATCTAATCTGCTCCAGCATTCACATGTCTTTCTAGATCTTGAGCCCAACTGAACTGTGACCCTGGCTACCTCGTTCAAGCTGGGAGGGACACAGTATGCTGAACTGTACCTGAGCACTGTAAAGAATGATCACACTATTCAAACAAACTGGGCTTCGGAGAAGGGGGACACCATGGTGTTGACTTGACTATACCCTTGGACGTGATCGACATACTTCAGTAAATCGAATGGGTGCCTTAAAGTAATACTAATGTTAGCTTTTTTTTTTTTTTTATATATTAAACATATTTTACTTACCTGCTCTGTGTAATGTTTTTTCCTCCTGTTCTCGGGTTTTCCGCCAGTGCTCCTTACTCCTCCTCCCTGCTGATTTCCCCTTATAGCAGGACACTTGCTATGGGGGGAACTTGTGTATACTTGCTCCCAAGCACTGCTCTGTGTGTCCGTAGACACACAGAGCGTGGCTCAGCTTTGCCCCCCTCTATAATGGCTGACCCAGTGAGGATGGAAAGAGCTGGTAGAGCAACACAGCTGGATCAAGATCAGGTTGAAGGCATCAGGGATGGGACAGGGGGTGCAGCACATACGTTTTTAACCTTCAGCTGGTAGAACCACTTTGGGTGTATGCACACTAGGGTGTATGTACATGCCAGAGCACATTTTATCCCCAAATTCTGTTTTGTTTAATTAGCATGAGCACTCTGTACTGTGTTTACGCATAGTTCAGCTTACCGTGCCCTGACCCGTTTGAAAGAGGTGCTTGGGGGCACGGATCAGTTGGACGCAGGCACAGTATGCATTTGTGTGATCACTAACTGTGCCTAAGCATCGAACTGGAATGCTGGAGCAGATTAGATCGCTTTGTGCCAACAAGGGCATAGATGATGTAAGTGTGATTGGGCCCAGCACAATGTGAGCGCAGGCCAGCAGGGAAATTGGCAAGGGGGGGCAGTCCTATTCAGGCACGGTGCAAGGCAAACAAGCCTAGTGTGAGTAGACCCTAAGTAGTCCAGTGTTGACATTAATAGTTTGTTTTTGTTAAGATAAAACATTGACTGAGCATACCCACCTATGAAATCTCCTTGTCTATTTAAAAAAAACGCACCCTTGTGATTTTCTTTGCTAGTACAATCACAATCTAAATTGGATACTGTTGTAAGTGTAATCATTCATGTTGTTAGAAATCTTCAATTTCTCACAGCATCCCAGGTATGCAGACAGCGGCCATTGCAGCTGTGGGCATCAGAAGCCCACTTGTGGTGTTTCCGTGATTTGGTTCATCTGGTTACCCAGCATGTACCTCCTGATCTTGCACATGCGCAGTCAGGACACAGCTGTGTTGATTGCAGGTTGCCATAGCAATGGTGGTGTCTGCAGAAGTTCCTGCCCAGTTATTATGGCAACCTGTCAGTCAACACAACCCAGCGTTTCCAACGTTCAAAAATGGCACCTTACTCCACCTGGCTTTGCGTCATTTCTGGTTTTGTGAGAACGCAATGCCAGAAGTGGAAGATGCCCGTTGACTCTTGGGAATGATTATACAGATGTCCCAAGAGTCAGCGGAAGACTGGAGATGGCGTACATGGCCACGGTGATGAGGACCGGAAGTGGAGGGAATTCTACATAAAAAAGGTAACAAAAATTAAAAAACAATTCCCAAAGATAGGGTGGAATTCTGATTCAATTGTACAAACTTTTTTTCTTTTTCTTTTTCTTTTTTGTATTAGTAATGAAGTACAGTGATTACACACAAAATACCCAGCCAACACTGAGCAATCTCTCTGCTCATTTCCTGTTCTACTCTCACAGTGACAGAAGGTGGTGTAAAGTCACCCCATCAAGGTCTTAGGCAGCATAAACAAAACCAAAGGTTTTGGCTGGAGTAGAACTTTAAGATGTTACTTTGCCATTAATTCTGTCCTTTTGCTCTAATTTGCATGTTACTGCAATCCAATGATGTTTCTGTCACCAGGTCTCTGCGGGGAGACTTTAGCTGACATTTAACTTTTACAATGTATTTAATTAGAGAAAGTAATTAATACAAAGTTACAGAATCTCATCTTGATGGATTGGCATACACTTTCTTTGCAGAATTATGCAGCAGTACAGCACCACTGCTGTAAAGGAATTGTAAGTGGTATAACCTTTCAGGGAATGCTGTTGTAAATCAATTAGAAAGTGTGCTCGTAATCATGAAAATTATAGGACATGTTTGTCGTGATCCTTTTCTTTATCTGGCTTTGATTTGTTGTTGATTTGTGTTTGCAGACTTCTTTTCAGCGAGTTATGGGCTCCAAGTTGGCGTGTCCCTTATTTTCTAGTATAAAGTAACAGGTCAAAACAAAATGGATGTTGTTAACTTGATGTACATATTCGTATCTAGTGAATTGAGAAGGTACCTATAGATCAGTCATTCTCAAGTAGGATTCTGTGGAAACTCAGGGTTCCTCTAGAGGTTGCTAGGGGTTCCTTCCTCCTTCCTTAAGCTAAGGGATAATTAACCTTGCTTTGGATGGTTTCTTACATAGTTCTGGGGCCTATGCTTCTTGGTTGGGTCAACCAATTCTCATTTTTAGCTGTCTGTAAGGAGGCATTCTTCCCATTGGCCACCATTGTAACAGGCATTCTTTCCACTGGCCACCAATGTAACTGGCATTCTTCCCATTGGCCACCAATTTAACAGCATTATTTCCACTGACCATCAGTGTAAGTGACATTTTTCCCACTGGCCACCAATGCAACTGGCATTTTTTCCCACTGGCCACCAATGCAACTGGCATTTTTCCCACTGGCCACCAATGCAACTGGCATTCTTCCCACTGGCCACCAATGCAACTGGCATTCTTCCCACTGGCCACCAATGCAACTGGCATTCTTCCCACTGGCCACCAATGCAACTGGCATTCTTCCCACTGGCCACCAATGCAACTGGCATTCTTCCCACTGGCCACCAATGCAACTGGCATTCTTCCCACTGGCCACAAATGTAACGGGCATTAATCTCACTGGTCACCAATGTAACAGATATTCTTCCCAGTGGCCACCAGTGTAGTGTGCATTCTCCCCACTGGCCCCCAATGTAACAGGTATTTTTCCTATTGCCCACCAATGTATTGGGCATTCTTTTAACCGTCCATCAATGTAACGGGCATTCTGCCCTCTGACCCCCAACGTAATAGGTATTCTTCCCTCTGGCCACCAATGTAACAGGTATACTTCCCACTGGAAACCAGTGTAACAGGCATTTTCCCCACTGGCCACTAATGTTAGGTGCATTTTCCCACTGATACCAAATTAATTGGTTTTAGCAGGGGTTGCCTGAGACCTAGGAATAATTTCATGGGTTTCTCAGTGACAAAAATGTGGGATGAAAGTGTCCTAATATGTCCATTGCTACCAAAAAACAGGATACCCACTGTTCAACTTTAAAGTAGATGTAAAACATAACTGAATGACAATAAAATTTGCTAAAAAGCTATGTATTAAAACAATTGCCTTTTTTTAATAATACTTGTTGTCCCGTTTTTGTTTTCATCCTTTGTCACATCTCACTGTTGCTGTAGTCTTTTTGCAGCCTCTTTTACATGCATGTAATAATGTCTGCAAGGCATTTCTGCAGGACAACAGTGGACCATACCTTTGCAATGTGTGTTTTTGTGGCCCTTTGTAATGTCTTTTGGAAGCCCTTGCGGCAATGCAGGAGAGATGGGACAGAGCATTGTCACCCTAGAATAGGAAATGCCTGACCAAAAACATTCATGACAGATAAGCTGCAGATTTTAAAAGATTGAAAATTAATTTTTACATTATGTTAACATAAATCTTATGAAATTTCAGTGATTGGGTTAACTTTAAAGGAACATTATTTACTATCCCAGCTTTTTCGCAGTAAGCTATCGGTAATCATTTCCTGTTTTTGCACCCAGCATTTTCTTTTTTTTTAATTGGCAGAAGCATTGCTTGTGTTTATATTATAGGGAAAATGCACACAGACAAATATTAGTGTATCAGGGCTTCATTTTAAACACAGCTGGAAGTTGCTGCAAACAAGCATGAACGCAGCTTGCAATATGGCAAACCTAATGACGGGCTGTCACTGCGTCCCCCATGTTGTCAGCCCTTACATATACAAAACAAAACAAGAAATAAATACAGCAAACTTTTCTGATGAGAAATTCTGCCAATTTAAATAGCTATTACAGGGTGTCTGCTCTTGGACCTGAAATACAAAATATGTTGTCATTCTGAATTTCATGGTGATGGCCAAGGATTATGGGGGAATTCTCAGCTTCCTGAACGTACAGTCTGTGCATTGTTTTCTGGGAAAGCGTGGGACGTCTTTATGAATACTAAGAAAATAACAAGATGCCCATGGGCACCAACCCCTCCTGCCACTGTCTTTAATAGCACAGTGTTCTTCGGACCTTTTCATCTCAATGTGCCATCCGTTGGAGTCTCCCTCTTTAATAAGGTGTACGGTGCAGGAGGCCAACGTACAGCAGCCCTTTAATTTTGCTTGGAGAAGGCGCCTACATGTTTTAAAGTTTGTAATTACTTTCTGGCTTGCAGCACCCTCTCATTATCAGTGACTGGAAAGAATGCTGCATCTTCCAGAAGTATAATTACAGAGGGTGGGTATTTGTGGTGAGGTGAGACGGGAGGGAGAAGGATAGCTGTACGTTTTACAGACTTGCATATGTTTTCAGTTGTCACAAATGTGGTTTTGGGGCTTCACATTCCCATGCAATCATATAGGCTTTTTAGGCTGGAAAAGCTGGACTATAGAGGAACCCGCAACCATTAATGAGTGAGCTGTGGCAAGAAAATACTGTATAGGAATGCGGACGTGAGGCTGCCAGGATATATTTCTCATGTTTTTCTAGCCTAAGCAACGTTCAGGCTCTCAGGCAAGGGACTCTTTTACGGAATATATTAAACTAAGCTTTAGTAAGTCAGGCAAGTCATGTAGGTTCAGGTCTAGAATGGTGTGTATTAGCCTGCTTCCAATTCAGGGTACAGCATCTAGTCTCTTTCCCATAATGAGGACCAAAGTATTTATACTTAGCCTGTAGTATAAAGTCAGCCTACCATCCTTCAGGGAACGTTAATCCCACAAATGCCATGCATGCGATGCCACACCACAGCATCCTGGAGCATTAATAGAAGAATTGTTGGGCTTGTACTCATGAGTCTCTGAATGATGTGTTTAGTGTTCCTGGGCACCGCCTGTGGCCATGTCTAGAATAGAAACCATTTCTGTCTATGAATAGTGCAGTTTTTTCAGTAGTTACAGGAATTTCACTCCCTCTCTATTCTTTTTTACCCCTCTTACCTCTATAGTTAGGTTCCGCACAAAAAACATATGTGCTCAACGATCCAGTAGTGTTCTCTGGGGATCTGCCACTACACCCCTGGCCCAACCCCGCCATCTTCTAATGAGATCATTGGGGGGCAGCTCTATCTTCCAGGTTCTTGCAGCTGGCACAGTGAAGACGCTACAGCGTATCATCAGGGGGCTGGTAGCAAAACACATAGAAACGATTGACCCCCCCTGATGACACGGTGCATGTGCAATACCCCAAAGTCTCCTTAGATGTGTGATGTGGTTAGCTCAGGAGACTGCAGGAAACACATAATTTTTGCCTAGGTGAGAAACAAGGGAGCGCCAGGATGTTTTCCCTGAAAAAAGTATTAAAAAGTCAAACAAAGTAAATAAAAGTATCCCCTTGTGTGAGAGGGAAAGGGTTGGAGGGGGATAAGAGAAAGTGGGTGTGGAGGGTGCAGGTCTACTTAAATGGGAATATTAAATTAGTGAGTAGCTACATAACCCACCCAAAAATACAGCTTTACGCTGGTAACTATTGTCTTCAGCAGTGAAATGATAGCGGTATCCACAATTTTGAGTTGTCAGAACAGGAACATAAGGAAAATCTAGTGACATGTTCTGGTGACAACTGTCTAAGAGGGACTTCCCACTGTATCGATTTCCTCTTAAATTCAGGATAGGAAGTGAAGGTAAATTATCTTAATGGGACACAGATGGGATATAAAAAAAACAAAAACTGGATAGAGGTTTTACGTATTCTTTACTGTATTTCAAACTAAACGCAAATTGGTACATTTAAAAGCAGGAAAAACTAATGAAAAAGCTATTACGGAATGTAAAAAAAAAGGCATAAAAGAAAAAGTAAAGCAAGCCATGGATGATGCGAACACAGCAATGTGGATGGGGGAATCCCTCCTGTGGAGCTATTGTGTTCTCCTTGTGGGGAGCCTTCCCAACTGGCAGAATACGATTACTGGTAGAGGCTATAGCCACTGGCAGTAATTGTATGTAAAAAAATTTGACAGGCTGCCCATAGAGGGATCAAATCTTGGCAGGTCCCTGCTGAACCGGCCGAGATTTGAACTATATGGCCAGCTAAACAAATGTCTTCTCAATTTATTTATGCTAAGCCTATGCAGAGAGGAATGGGTTAAATATTTGTTGAGAATTAATATCCGCAGTATTTGGAATTAAGTGTTCTTGAAAAGTGATTATGTGGAGCAGGGATGAGTCTTTTGATGTAATTGTTACTTGAAAAGCTTATTATCGTGGTATTTTTCATTTGTGCACGCATGCCCATCCATGCTCATGTCTTATTTGAGCCTCACAGACTAAGCCCGAGAACGAGTTTTTCAGCACTGATTGACTTCTTGCCGGGGCCTCAGACGGTTTTTCTGGCTTTTAAAAGTTACAAATACTAATGGCTGCCTTTCCAGGTGACGATAGAGAGAAACATTTAAAATGATGGAGCATGTCGAATTTGTGTTGTGACACAGCTCTTTGCTAAACTGCCAGCTTATTTTTCCCCTGGGCGAGAAGTATGTCTGGTAACAAAAGTGCACTATAAATATTAAATGTTTATGATTTGACATGCTATAATGTGGAAGATAATAGTTCAGAAACATTGGGTTTTAGCCTATGAACATCAATGGTCTGCGTTGTTTGAAAGAAGTGTTATATACTGCTGTAGGGTTGGTTCTACTTAAAGGAAATTGTGAAATTTCAGGCAGCAGCTTGATTTTTAAGACCTGTGTGAATGTATTGAGGATCGCAAATGTATGTCCCATGAAGGATACTGACGTCCAATCTCTTCTTGACCCTTTTTCCACTGTCTACTCTTGAAAAGGAGCAAACCCCTCACTTCTTCCATAGTGGGCTTGCTACTATATTTGCAACATATTGGTGCAGGCCACCAGACCCCCAAAACACTAGGCAACTGTTGGGGGTCTTCCATAAATAGATTCAGCCAATGCCTAGGCATGTGGTAGTGTCTGGTGACATGGGGAGTCCAGAGATCTGAATGGCGATAGTCCTATTGCTTACATTGCTGTGAATGATTGCTAAGACACTGCACCTTGCTGAGCAGTCAATTGGCACATTACTGTTCAATTGCTATCATGCTGAAAAAATATTGACCAGTGGGTTTATCTGTTTAACCATTTACTGTCATTCATGTTTTCCACCAATTTCAACCCTGCAAAGGTTTACAATAATTAATCACACCTGTTATATCTACAAGCTGACACTTCTGCCCAGGGGTGGACTGACCATTTGGAAACTCGGGCACTGCCCAAGGGCCCAGGGTCAGTAAGGGGCCCCATGAGATTCCCCTGGTACTTTTTTCATAGGCTTTTTTGAGTTTGGGCAAGGACACGGGCTCCATGATCCCCTATTGCCCAGGGGCCCCATGAGTTGTCAGTCCACCCCTGCTTCTGCCTATTACCTAATTGTCCCAAATTGTGCACAACATTCATTTTTAAAGATAGGAGGTGAAGATGTATGCAGTATTGAGACGTGTATGGTGTTGCATAGTGTTGTATAGTCCTGTCTGTCTAACACAGTGAACATATTTACAGGAGGAGGGGCCAAAGGGATGATATCATCAATGGGTTCATTGTCCAGTCACCAGCTGAAGCAGGTCCTTGCTCACACTGCATTGATTAATGTGAACCTGAAATGTGTTACTAATAAGCAAAGGAACACGTTTTCTGCAAAGCAGCCACCACAAGCTGGCCAAAGCTACCCTACTTCTACTCCCCAATCCATTTCTGCTATGCAAATGTTTACTAGCACTGATCTACGAAACAAGTACCCATGAAGAAGGGACATGCGTGAGAATATTCTTATAATGTATCTGGAAAAACTTCAGCAAAATACTTCAGTACAGTTCCTATGGGAAATGATATGCACTTATGTAGACAAAGTATGAAAGCACACTGAAACTGGTGATTGATTGTAAGCTTTAATTCATCTTAACCCCTGTTGAAGGCTTTTAGCTTGAATTACGTAGTCAAATAATGGCACACAGAGGTTAACTCCTGTACAAAACCTGCTCGCAAGACAGATTGACATTGAACTTGGCTGAACGATCTATTACAGACTTAACGTGACTATTATACACAATGCATCCTCCTTTCAGAAACACACGACAGTCTGCTTTATTATTCCATTGTGTGCATTGTTGTAAATTTGGGTTGTGAAATGCATATGGGAAACCCAATCCTTCCTGTATCCACACGGCACCGCTCCAGTTGTATTGTGGTGAGGCCGTGGAAGTGAGAAAGGAGCTCATTTTACTTGCTAATTCATTCTGTAGTCCTACTGAGCTTGCCAGCTGGCTGGGTGAATAGTGCTGGAACTTGTCACATCTGCTAGGGGCTATGATGTCATGAAAGCTACTACTACTTTTATTTAAGGATTACCGTTTGCTTGCTTCAATGGTATCTAAAGTCAAGTTCTTGGGATTTCTTTGATTCTTCTTCCAGATAGCACCTACTTCTAGCTTTTTCTGCATTTGTCTTCTACTTAGCATGCTTGGATTCTTTAGGTGATGCAAGCTCAGATGATATTATAAAGCAGGTTGATCTCAATAGCTTTCTTCTTACAGGTGGTCCATTTAATTAGAATGTATATCCTTTTTTTTTATTCAAAAATGTGTATTGCATACTGTAATCAGTGTAGTAATAAAGCACCAGATCAACCTTTACCTATCTAATAAAAAGGATGACAAATTGTACCTATCATATGTTTAAGCTATTAAAGTAAGGTAAATAGGGGAGTTACATTGCTGGTCATCAGGAAACCATAGTTTTCTTGGATGTAATGCTGACCCCAAAAAATATGTATGTCAGAAGACCTAATTTATTATAGGTATTTATATAGGATCTATAATTCACGCAGCATTTTACATATATTGTAGATTCGCATCAGGATCTTAAAATCTGAGGTCCCCAAATCACATTCATACATACACGTACTAGGGCCATTTTAGACAAGAGCCAATTACCCAACAGTATGTCTCTGGAGTGCCAGAGAAAACCCATGCAAAGCACAGTAAGAACATGTAAACTCTACACAGGTTGTGTCATGGTTGTAATTTGAACCACTGACCTGCCAGGCAGAAGTGCTAACCATTAAAGTTGTTGTAAACCTCTGACATGAAAAGAACAAAGCATATCATCTTATAGTATGTAATTGTCTCAATTCAGAGCACTAAGTTTAATTTCTCTCTGCTGCTCCATTCCTCTGCTATCTTCATGAGTCACTTATGACAAATTTTCTTGACACCAAGAGAAAAAATGGTGACAGTGGAGGGACCTCCATCAGATTGACAGCCTCAGCTGTCTTTCTGCGTGCTGCGTGGAGGGGGGGGGGTGTCCCTTCCCTCCAATCAGCTCTCAAAGCTATCTATGGATGTTACTCTCTGCCCCCTTCTTTTCAGAGCTGAGAGGTCCTGTGTAAATTCTGCACTTTGAATTGATGTAGGGGAAAGACAGAAGTGGATAAACATGTACAACTTATGTAGGAGGATTTGTTTCATCTCTATATATCTCCTGAGACCCGTCACTTCACTGTTTATACGTAAGGGTTTACAACCACTTTAAGCCAGTTTCTGGATTAGTAATGCAAAGTTATTTTACAACTCTGGCATGCTGGCAAGGAGTGCAAACATTTTTAAGCAGTCACAACTTGTATGTGTGATAATAATTTAAAGTATTGAAGCCTGAGAGCCAAGAGACGATCATTTTCACCTGGTAATATCCATGTTTCTCCCAGGAAAGGTTCCCTTTAAGAACCAAAACTGGGCAGCGTTGAAGTATGAAATGCAGTCATAGAAGTTAGTCCAAGCTGTGAACTTGGGCTTCCTGTAGCACCATAACCTTGCAACTTCTAAATTCCCTATTAACTGTACAAGTTATATTTAAGTGCATCTAAAACCAGAAACATTATTAGCCTTCACCAGAACAGGTGTCCCCACTGGAAGGTTTCACCTCATGTCCTGGTAAGAGCTGTAAAATGTTTAATTTCCCTTCACCTTCTGTCATGGTAATGATGGTCACCAGGACATCTAGAGAGGGTGAAGCTCTCCAAAAGGGACAGAGACCGCAATAAGAATCTGAAAGATGTTCTAGGCTTTCCCTACTCAACCCAAAATTGAAGAAGGGGCCCCTGACCAGCTAGTACTTCTCCGCCATTGCTTTGTTGCTGTCAGCATTAAAATCACCAGTGTCTGTTGGTTTTGAACCTTAGAGTACAAGGTTACGTCTTTTTCTGTGTCGTGAGACAGAGCTTGGGACTAGATATTGGTTGCTAGACCTAAGCAATGTTACATCTCGATGTGTCAAATGTCTCTAATAAGGTGTATGGTGCAGGTACAACAGCCCTTTAATTTTGCTCAGAGAAGGCGCCTACATGTTTTAAAGTTTGTAATTACTTTCTGGCTTCGCATGCTCTTCTATAATTGGGAGTACTGGCTATGGTTTTGTTTGTGATGGTGGGGGGGCTTTGCATAGACATAGTCACTTTGCCATGAACAGGCAAGGTGACAGCAGACCTTTCATTTGTTTTGTAGACCGATCTAAACACTTTTCTCCCAACTCATTCATGTCCATTTTATCTCCCATATCATTCAAAAGAACTCTCTTAATTTAATTTGTGCTTGATGTTGAAAGATGCAAATATCAGTTTTAAAGGTTTTCAGTTGCTGTGATTGTTCAGATAATGGAAATCTTTCTCAGAGGACTGTGTTGTGGAAGAACGAAATGTTCCCGAGGCCAGCAGCAGCCTAGCACAGCCAATAATAAGAGGGGCCCAGGTGGGTTCAAGCACATACTGCAAAGCATCATTTGTAGTCTTGTTAAGGCAGCAATAGCGAGGGAATTAACAGAGTTGTCACCGATGATTTATCCAAAGTTGAAATGGGTACAGTATGTGCTTCCAGTATACATGGATGGAGGACAAGCTGCAATATTAGTTCTCTTATTGGAGCTGCTTATATGGAGGGCCTTGGAAACGCACACTTGTGGATTCGCAAAAAGCGACATCCTGTTTTTGTCATTCGCAATCGGATAGACGTCTCTTTTTATCATTTATAGCATAGGACCTTTTTCTAAGCCTCTCTGATTCGCTTTTTGCTAAACTGGACTTCCGGAAATTCACATTTCAGTGGGGAATTATAATTTTCAGGTACATAGTGCCTCTTTCTTGCTCACTGTTAAAGGTGAATGTGAATATATAGACCCTGTCTGGTAGACTTGTAGTATGATCAGCCAAGCAAGATCCATTTAAAAAACATTTTTTTTTTAGCTTGCTTAAAAAAGTTACAAACTTTTTACTGTCAAGGCCAGGGGTCTCCAAACTTTCTAAAGAAACGGCCAGTTTTCTCTCCTTCAGATTTTAGGGAGAGAGGACTGTGCCCAGTGGGAGTAAACAATGCCCGATCTTTGGTAGTAGTTGGTGTCAGTGGAAGGAATAGTGCCCCGTTTTTTGTTGTCAGTGGACGGAATTATGCCCCATCGTAGGTGTCAGCAGAAGGAGTAGTGCCTCATTGTTTGTGTCAGTGGCAAGAATTATGCTCCTTGGTTGGTGTCAGTGTCAGGAGTAATGCCTCAAGGGCCAGAAAAAGGCAAGCGAAGGGCCACAGTTTGGAGACCACTGGTCTAGGCCATTTCATCTATTGGTGAAAACACAGTATATGTTTTAATCCTTGTGTATTAATTTGGTGCTCATTAGCATACACAATTGCAGATGAATTCAGCAGCACCAGTGTTTAGAAAGGAACGCACATAGTGTTTGTTAAAGCTGAACTCTGGGACAATCAGATATTGTCTAAATACAAGAGACATATATTCCTATTTGAATCTTGGTAAGCCTAATGTATTTCTGCCAGATCTGTGCAATAATCCAGTATGGCACTTTGCCTATGTGTAGGAGCTTCCTGTAATAAAGACCAGTCACTGCTGCTTTCTGTCCTTGAGCAGGGTGACTGGTCTTGTCTCCACCCCCTCCTGTAGTTTTCTGCAGGCAGCCTATAGTAGGTGGAGCCTGCTGGGCCTTTCCCACAGCTGTGCTTTCTGGCTGTGTACAGCACAGTGATGAATTCACCGCTACTTTTACAAGGTAACACCTGGGTTTCAAAGCCATTTGGTGCACACAAAGTGAATTTATATCCTCTATGCATATAAAAATACAGTATATTTAAATAGGAATATTTTTAAATAGATTTTGTACTCAAAGTTCTGCTTTAAATACATACCTGTGTAGACTTAGGTAAGGGAACACATCTGTTAATCTGGCCATGCATTATGCAATTTTCTTGTTCAATTTCCGTTAGATTTACCTTCAATTATGCCTGATTGCATACAAATTTAAAGTGTTTAGGTTTGACTTCATATTATATGGTTTTGGTAAATCTAAAGAAAAATTGCAAATCAAAACTGTACTACAGATTTCTTACCTGCTCCTGTTATGTACAGTTGCAAGAAAAAGTATGTGAACCCCTTGGGATTAGGTGGAGTTTTGCATGAATTGGGCATAAAATGTGCTCTGAACGTCATCTAAGTCACAACAATAGAAGAACAGTCTGCTGAACATAATACTACACAAACATTAGATGTTGCCATGGTTTAATTGCACATAACATGTAAACATTCACAGTGCAGGGAGGAAAAAGTATGTGAGGCCCTAGCTTAATGACTTCTCCCAGAGCTAATTGGAGCCAGGAGTGAGCCAACCTTGGCTCCAATCAGTGTGATGATATTGGATGTGTTGCTGACAGCTGTCCTGCCCTCAAAAAACACACACCTGTTTTGGGTTTACTGGTTTCAAGAAGCACTGTCTGATGTGAACCATGCCTCGCAGAAAAGAGCCCTCAGAAGACCTACGATCAAGAATTGTTGACTTGCATGAAGCTGGAAAGGGTTACAAAAGTATCTCCAAAGCCTTGATGTTCATGTGTCCACGGTAAGACAGACTGTCTACAAATGGAGAAAGTTTAGCACTGTTGCTACTCTCCCTAGGCGTGGTCGTCCTGTAAAAATGACTGCAAGAGCACAGCGCAGAATGCTGCATGAGGTAAAGAAGAATCCCAGAGTGTCAGCTAAAGACCTACAGAAATCTCTGGCACATGCTAACATTTTTGTTGACACATCTACAATAAGGAAAACATTAAACAAGAATGGAGTACATGGGAGGACACCACGGAGGAAGACATTGCTGTCCAAAAAGAATATTGCAGCACGTTTGAAGTTTGCAAAAGAGCACCTGGATGTTCCACAGCACTACTGGCAAAATATACTGTGGACAGATGAAACCAAGATTGAGTTGTTTGGGAAGAACACACAACACTATGTGTGGAGAAAAAAAGGCAGAGCACACCAACATCAAAACCTCATCCCCACTGTAAAACATAGTTTGGGGCTGCTTTGCTGCCTCAGGGCCTGGACGGATTGTTGTCATTGATGGGAAAATGAATTCCAGAGTTTATCAAGACATTTTGCAGGAAAACGTACGACCATCTGTCCGCCAACTGAAGCTCCGCAGAGGATGGGTGATGCAACAGGACAATGACCCAAAGCATACAAGTAATTCAACAAAACAATGGCTGCAAGAGCACAGAATACGCCTTCTGGAGTGGCCCAGTCAGAGTCCTGACCTCATCCCGATTGAAATGCTGTGGCATGACCTTAAGAGAGCGATTCACACCAGACATCCCAAGAATATTGCTACATTGAAACAGTTTTGTGAAGAGGAGTGGTCCAAAATGACTCCAGATCGTTGTGCAGGTCTGATCTGCAACTACAGGAAACGTTTGGTTGTGGTTATTGCTGCCAAAGGAGGGTCAGCCAGTTATTAAGTCCAAAGGTTCACATACTTTTTCCTCCCTGCACTGTGAATGTTTACATGTTATGTGCAATTAAACCATGGCAACATCTAATGTTTGTGTAGTATTATGTTCAGCAGACTGTGTTCTTCTATTGTTGTGACTTAGATGATGTTCAGAGCACATTTTATGCCCAATTCATGCAAAACTCCACCTAATCCCAAGGGGTTCACATACTTTTTCTTGCAACTGTAGATATTGAGGTAGACCAAGTCAGAATAAATGCCAACAAAAAATTTCTGCCTTTATCAGGGTTTGTGTTGCAGTAAGGAACAGGGCACTCTAGCATCTTTTGGGATGTGCAGTACTCTCTGCAGGTATCTCATGAATGATGACCATTCCAGTACAGTACATCTGGGGACAATATAAAGAATACCGTAATAATTTAATAGCTCAGTGACACTTTTACAGCGGCTGTTTTTGGCTTTTGATGTTTTTTTTCTACAGCCAGTAAACCCCCCAGCATGTTATCCTATGTGTCCGTAGACTGTAATCAACGTTTTTTGGCTGGAAAAAAACTCCAGGACTAGTGGGTTTCTAGAGGAGTTTTTAGCTGTAAAAATGCTCTAACCCTGAAAAACGTTTTTGGAAGTTTTTTTGACCAAAAAAAAAATATATATATGCTAATACGGGGAAACGCTGCTAAACGTGGCAAAATGCCGCTAAACACTAATGCAAAAACGCTAAGAAAAGCTTAAAAACTCACATTTTTAACGTGACTTTACACAGCTAGTGTTACCAGCGTTCTCAAAATGTTCCGTGTGCATGAGGGCTTAGAGTCATTAAGCCAGTTATAGGATTGGGGGATGTGGGGTTTGGGCAGGGGCAGACTGACCATTTGGAAACTGGGGCACTGCCCGAGGGCCCGGGGTCAGTAGGGGGCCCCATGAGATGCCCCTGGTACCTTTTTCATAGCCTTTTTTTGAGTTTGGGCAAAGACGCAGGGGCCCCATGATCTCCTACTGCCCGGGTCCCCATGAGTTGTCAGTCCGCCCCTGGGTCTGGGAATCCTTTTTCAATATTCCATCCTTGGCTGCAAGGTAGAGCGATTTGAATTTTGTTACATACATCATGGCTGGTCGCCTGTTGATTTGGTCATCTTTACAAAATTATTTTTATCATATTAAAATGTAAACTTATTTATGTTACCATAAAACCTTTTTTCATTCATGTTTAAAATGTGATTTTAACCAAAGCTGCTTTCAAATGCCTAGTAAAAAAAAGGTTTTTTTCTTCATTTTTACTTTTTTGTGTGTGTATGTTGTTTTTTTTTTTTTTCTTTTAATAAGTCTTTTGTTTTAACCCGTAGTTGGGAGTGCCCTTTTACCTGATTAGGAGTACGGGTGGTATGCAGCAATTCAAAGGGCCATCTTTTCTCTTTGTAGTAGATTGCCATTATCGGTCATGTGGGTAGAACTGCTTATACACAGTCTTGTTAAGGATTTTTGCTCTGCTTCTATGATAAATGTTAATGCATCCACTGATTTAATGAGGTTTATTCGTTACATCAGCAGCCTGAAATCTGTCTGCTGTAGGAAGCCATCACTCTCTGGGGAAGCCAATGACAAGTAAAGCTTGCTCCCATAATCTCCATTGCTCTATTTCACTGGCTCTTTCCAGCTTGCATCAGCCTTTTCTTTGCACCTTCGTGTCATCAGCGGGCCAAAGGCTCCTCTGTCCTACAACAAACTTCTCCAGTACAGAAATCTACTTGTCAGAATTTCATCAGGACCTGCAAGATACCTGGGATCTTCTCTACCAGCAATAAAGTCAGTGTTAACAGGGAAATTCTTTTCAGCAAGTCTGTCTAAAGTTGCTATGTAATACAAGATTCACTCTGGATGTAGCAATATTACATAATGATCTGCAGCAGCACATAGCTGAGTTCAGAGCTGCCTCTATGCAGCTTTCTGCAAAGGTTTTTATGATTTAAATAAAGATAACTGCAGGTTTTCCACTGCTGATTTCTCAGCAGCAACAACATGAATTTGTAAAGCAAAAGCGAATTCATTATATTTTCTTTACATGTGCTATATTTCTATATGCTCTGCAACTGACTGTGGTGTGAATGGGCCCCCTTAAGTGTATTTACATTTTTTAAAAATACGTTTTATTCAATTGAAAGTGTTTGGTTATATCTATTTGATATTCAAAGTGCAAAAATTGCTGTTCATCCAGCCAGACAACTTTTGAGCTGATCACTTCTGTTCTCTCTTATTGAGGACTGTTATTAGCATTGTTCCGGTTATCTCCATGGACTACAAAACACCTTTTCATGTTACAGACAAAAGAAGGAGTTGTTATGTATTCTTAATCCATTCCCTGTCCTATGGTGACAACTCTGCTCAGTATAGTTGTCACCCTAGGACAGGAAGTGAGTTAACTGCAGGATCAACAGGTGAAACATTAATGAAAAATACAACCATCACATCTAAGGACTACTAAACTGCAGTACTTTTTTTTTTTTTTATGCTTCAAAGAGGGTTTTTATTGTTCAAGAGGAACTTCAATATACTCGTCCTCCCCATCCCTTTTTTAAATCTATCCCCTCTTTATTTTTGAAAGGTTCTCTTTAAAAAGAATACTTGCCCTCCTAGCAAATCCAGAGTGATCCACAACACATTCCAGCCCCATGCCGCCATTTTCCCTTCCTATGTCATTGTGAGCTGCTTGTCTCTTTCAGGTACTTAGAGTTAGCCCCCAATGACGTGGCACCAGGTCCACCTTCCAGCCTCTGTTTGTCCCTAATCCTGCAGCCTCCTGGAAAATGTGCCAGGGATATCCCAGGAGGCTGACGGAGCAGGGACAACGTCATCCTCATTTAGACAAGAATGGAGAAAGGGGGCATCCAGAGCAAATATTTTTTTTAAAAATGGTTTGCCATGGGGAAAAGTTTGTTTAAAGATTACCCCGCCCTTTTCAATCTGATTGTACAATCTCCTTTAGATCTGTAAAGTAAGTCCTGGCCTTTTGAATCCAAATTGATTTGATAGTTTAGATAGATTCTACATATATTCATTAGAGTTAAAGTTGATTTTACAGAGATTGGTCAGATTGTAACGTGTATGGTGAGCCTTAGGAATGAAGGTCTGCTTTCAGTTCATGAATTTTGAAAACCACAAATTGACTTGTCTTCAGAAGAGGAGATTGTCTCTAGAAGTTAGGGCTGGAGCCATCTGTGTCGAGGTTTAGTTCCTCAGGTCTCCGCTGCGCTCTTTATGAAAAGCTTTGTAACATATGTTCACAGCTTCCTCTTCTCCATCAGACTAGTTCAATAGACTTCCAAACCCCTGACTTTCTTTTTCCCATTAGCTGTAGTCCCCAGGGGGGGTGTATGACAGTGCTTGCTGGTGTTGTAACATTTTCATAATAATAGTACAATGTAACCAGTGAAGAGTAACATGTATGTTTATGTATGGATCGTATATATCTTGTTCACCTAACATGATTTGTAGGTTCTCCTCTGTGACTAGACGGGAAGCCGAGAACTGTTTAACCTCTGGCCTCACTTCCTGGAGAGAAGTACCGTAATTAGCTGTTTCTTGGCTCATTTTTACCTCTGGCACAATGGGCTAAATTTTTACAATACATATTACTTAAATGTAAATGGTCTTTTAGAATAAAAAGCAATCAGAACTTTCCGAGGTGCCTACTCAAGGTGCTTTACCCGTTTCACTAACCTAGTTGACTAAATTGACATTTTCTATAGACAAGTGACAGTTTTTAAACACAAATAGCCATTAGTGAACACAGCTGTAGAACTAGGGCTGTTGTAGGACATTGCTTATATTTACTGACTTATTTGATGAAGAGTGATAATAAAGGAAACCTGTCACATTACAAACATGGAGGCTGCCATTCCTGTGCTCTCCATCTGCAATTGCTAGTTACCTGGCTGTCGATTCTTTGAGTCCCTGACCTGGAGGAAGCATAAAGATAAGGCCACCTGAATGTTCTCTGATATTGTTGAGGTTGTCTTTGGCAGTGACTTATGAAAGTCGGTGAATCAGGATTACAGCCAGGAAAGTAGCAATTGCAGAAGCAGGTCAGCAATGACAACCCCCTTCATTCTTTCTTGATTGGTTTATTTTATGTGCCTTATCCCATAGCATTATCCCATCATCCATTGACCTGACTTTGGCAATATTCTGATTTAATGAAAAACAACTCTTTTGCTCAGTAAAGCAACAAGTTCACTTTATTAACAGCCCAAACAGCAGCACTGATGGCTCGCTCACACCAGCCACGCCACTGCATTGCAACACAGTGGCTGTGTGCGGTGTGGTCTAGCCAGCTCAGCATCGTGTTGATGCACATCATAACAACGGCTACATGGCTCTAAAAATCCAGTCGTAATGGGCTGACCACTGATTTTTGTGTTGGTCCCTTAGGTAACAGTAAATGGTATAATATGATAATGACATTTATTTTTTTATATAATGCATAGAAATGGTGTACCGTGACCCCTAAGAACATTTTATGTCCAACATAAGCTATTAAAATCCAGTCGTAATGGGCTAACCACTGATTTTCATGTTGCTCCCTTAGGTAAATGGCAGAATGTCTACTGCAGTGCCACTTTCCTTGTATTTCTTTCGTCTTGTCTCTGTTCAAGTGCTGCAGGACAAGAGGGCTATCTACATGGCAATCGTTCTGCCCACTCTACTGGGCACATTTGAGATTGAGAAATACATTTTTATTCTGAACCTCAGTATAGATGACCCCTTGTTTCCAGAGACAAGCTCCATTTTTAAAGTTGTGTCTATATTTATGGGTTTATTATGGTATGTTGTATATTATGAGTTTTGAAAATAATGGATTCATTAAAAGTCGTCATTTATTTTTACAGATACAGTAACTAGCACAAGCACCTAAATCTGTCATGGCATTACCCTTCTGTAATCCCCTGCACAGGAGCACTCACACTTTTAGAGGGAGGAAAACCACTGCAAGCTCATCAGGTTCTGCTGCATTAAGAGAGGTTCCTAAACTGGTTAATAGAATTTAGTTAGGTTTTGTTTTAAGAAGGTTTGTTTGATTTTCTAATCATTGGTTGGGTCAACTCAACATTCGTTTTCGACCGCAGTGAAGAGACATTTTGAAGAAGCATGATGGAAATGTTTTTCTCCAAAGAAACTAATAGTGTATGTGGTTTTCATTTGGTCCATTTGTCCCAAAACTAAATGTGAAAAGCAAACAAATTTCTGGAGTATTTTCAAACAACATGGTCAAGCTGTTGAATGTACCGAGAATTTTTGTACAAATTTTCGTGCGAATGTTTGTTCAAAAATCAACCAGTGTATAGCCAGCTTTAGCGCAGAAGAAAACCGAGTGCAGGTATGTATGTGCAGATGCAGGGGTCGCCATTAAATATAACCTGGTTATTTGACCCATTTGCTTAAAGCACAGGTTGTTAAAGGTGAACTCTATGTGGATTTAATTGACACAAAAATAAGGCAGCTCTATAATAATTAAAGTGGAATCAAACTCCCCAGTATACTCACCTTCACCTTCCAGTGATGTGGCAGTTACATCCCACATTGGCCACAATCATCTTCTCCCCGAGTTATGGATTTTCGGCCTCTTGATTGGCCAGCATGGGGTGATGTCATCCCATGTATGCGTATGGGAATCAGTCATTTTGGCACAGCCAAAGCGTACATTCAATAGAAAACTGCAAGCAGGCAGGAAAGATTGTATTGCTGCAGAAGAGACTTAGTCTGTCTCTTCTGCAACAAAAAGCTGCCTGCTTGCAATTTTTTTTAAAGTTGGGTTTAGTTCCACTTGAATACATAATTAAATGTTTGTTTTTTAAATACAAGCAGTGTAAGTACCTGAATTTGACTTGGCACGTGTTTCTGGCACTCCCTGTACAGCAGGTCTGGAATGTGGGAGGAAGAAGCAGAACAAAGAGCCAATAAGCTCATGTGCTGAAAAGAAGCATGCTGATAGGAGGTGAAAGCAGAGTGACAGAGAGATGAGCTCATCATTGTTGTACTTCTTTTTTCGTTGCCCAGTAACAAGCTAGGATGGGTCCAGGGTGACTGGGGCTCAGAGCAAATGTGTTAAATAAGGTTGGTCAATAAACTGAGGACATATATTGGCAGAAGAAAGTACTGCAGGATAAATCTCTGGATTGAAGCTGAATATTGCATGAAAAGCTGGTTTTGTTATCTTATCTTTTAATGGGCTATTCATTTTTATTGTGTTATCCTTGGTTTGAGTTTAGTTTCAAGAAATAGCCCTTTTTATTGAATAATGCCATTTGTAACTGTTGTTGTAACATTATTGTCTTATACTGTTAAGAAAGTAATTGCTTCATATGCTTCTTTTTAGCATTTCTTCCACTTTTTCTGTTGACAAAGTGTATTTTATTCTGCTGTGCTGATAGTGTTGATATAAAAATATCTTCCAGTGTTTGAAAATGACAAGTTTCCTGGTGTATTTGTCAGACCCTCTTCTGAAGGCATTTTGCTGTTGCTCTCAGCTGGGGCTCAAAGGTCTGCTCGCATTATACCCCAAGGGTCTGTTTTTTGTATCTTAACATTTTCCTTTACATCTTTCCTTCTGTTAATCTGTGACAGGCAACATCTGTTGTCACATCACTGTCTCCGATACCAGCCAGTGACAGAGGGGATCAGCATCAATGACTGAGAAACCCTACACCACATATTTTATTCAAGAGGCGTAAGGAGCATTGCACCTGGTGGATAATGGCAGTGCCACGTATCGGTGGCAGCTTGAAAAAAGGGACATCTTGATTTATTAATAGTAATGATAAAAGGACATGTAGACTAAGAATCAATACTAAGGGACATATTTATCTTAATTCATTAATAAATGATCTTTGCCGCTTAAAAAAAAATACATTACTGTTGGTCAAGAGATTTTTGTGATTGTGTAAGTATGGTAAGGTAATATATAAATATATATATATATATATATATATATATATATATATATTTGAGAACCATTCCTATTGTTAAGTGATTTGCAATTCTTTTTAACCCTACATGTGATCCTTTGCCCCTGCCAAACACAGCCAGGTCTTTTGTTCCCTGTGTCATCCCTGCAGACTACACTGTAGTTCAGGAGTACGACTTGGTCTAAAGATGCCCATAGACTATTTTTTTTTTCCATTCAGCAAGTAGTTCAAACAGGAAAAACAAGTGAGGTATATTAAGGTATCCTCCTTTCTGTGCCAGTGGCACATGTGGCAGAACCATTCCGCCTGGGCTTCCTCATGCGGAGCGATGTGTCTCAGCCAGTGGTCCCCTTTTCTGGCAATTCTTCCAGTGCTCTGCCAAGGCGGGTATTAGAGCCCAAAGACAATCCTTCCCCGATATCCCAAACCACGAGTCGGAGCTTCGTGTAGGGTGAATGAATGAATCTTTATTGAACACAGCTCAGTATATACAGCACATGCTGGCAGTAATCCCTGCCCCTTTCAACCCCACCCTCACCAGACAGTCTGGCACCTGGTTTTTCCCACCCACAACAAAACTCAACAACACAACAGCAATCAGCACAGTATGAAATCTAGAGAAGTGAAAGACTACAAGTTCATATTACCCTAAACAAACAGCGTAGAATGTCTGTCTACATAACAGCTGCTAAACATATATAGCTTTAAAAAGGGTAGAACGGGAAGACCACTTAACAAGGGGATAATACTGGAACAGAAAGGGCAAAAAGTTATCACGAAGGGACGGTTCTTCCCAGCACACCTCCACTGTCAGACTACACTGATCAGTGCCTGCAGGTGATTGGCTGCAGCCACTGATCAACAGTACTTTTCCAACACTCCCATTTGACAGAACTCAATCGTTAGATTGACTTCTGTCGACCAGCAGTGGCCATAGATTGATCGAAAATTGAGCCGGTCCCACTGAACCAGTTGAATTTCAATCCATCTAAAGCCAGCTTAAAGCGCAGTTCCTGCTGAAAAAAAAAGCAGATACAAAAACTGTAGCTGCTGACTTTTAAAATACAGCCACTTTACCTGTCCCTCGGTCCAGCGGTGTCCTCACACCGCTGGTTTCACCGGCCGTCTTCTCTCCCTGGCGCTGGAATCTTCAGTGTGGGCACCCAGCTGTGACAACTTAAGGCTTTACAGCCGGGTGCCCACTGCGCATGCGCGAGAAGTGCTGCGCTTTGTGAATGGCCCCGTAGTCTTCTGGGACCTGCCTAGGCGATCACAGCAGAAGTGGGAGCAGGTACCTGTCGAATTCGGGTACCCGCTCCCCAAAGGTGCAAATCCTTAATGGGGAGTGGGGGACAAAGCATTAAAGCGGAACTTCCCCTTTTGGGTGGAACTTCGCTTTACGTCTGCAGCTGGACAATGAAGAAACCACAGTACGCTGTCAAGTCATCACTCTGTTTTCTTCTGCGCTAAAGCTGGCTATACACGGGTTGATTTTTGAACAAACATTAGTACAAAAATTTATACAAAAATTCTCAGTACATTCAACAGCTTGACCTTGTTTGAAAATACTCCAGAAATTTGTTTGCTTTTCACATTTAGTTTGGGAACTAATGGACTTTACCGAATGAAAACCACATACACTGTTAAAAACTGCTTCTTTGGAGAAAAACATTTCCATCCTGCTCCTTCAAAATTTCTCTTCACTACTGTCAAAAACTAATGTTGATTTGACCCAACCAATGATTAGAAAACAAAATTCTACTAGCCAGTTTCGGAACCTCTCTTAATGCAGCAGAACTTGATGGGCTTGCAGTGGTTTTCCTCCCACTAAAAGTGCTCCTGTACAGGGGATTACAGAAGGGTAATGCCATGAAAGATTTAGGTACTTGTGCTAGTTACTGTATCTGTAAAAATAAATATGACTTTTAATGAATCCATTATTTTCAGAACTCATAATATATAACATACCTTAATAAACCCATAATATAGACACATCTTTAAAATTGCAGCTTGTCTCTGGAAACAAGGGATCATCCATACTGAGGTTCAGAATAAAAATGTATTTCTCAATCTCAAATGTGCCCAGTAGAGAGGGCAGAACGATTGCCATGTAGCTAGCCCTCTTGTCCTGCAGCACTTGAACAGAGACAAGACAAAAGAAATACAAGGAAAGTGGCACTGCAAGTAGACATTCTGCCATTTACCTAAGGGAGCAACATGAAAATCAGTGGTTAGCCCATTACGACTGGATTTTAATAGCTTATGTTGGACATAAAATGTTGCTAGGGGTCAGGGTACACCATTTCTATGCATTATATAAAGAACTAAATGTCATTATCATGATCAATTATGAATCTCCATTGACCACAGTGGCTTTACCATATTTCTGTGTTTTTATAGCACTAGCATTATGTAATGCTTCTCCGGATACCTCTAGGCTGGGGTTACATCTCCGTGGTGTGATAATGTTCTATGCGTCATGCACTGCATAATGTTACTAAAGGCATTGCTTTTCTAAAAAAGGGCAGTTTTTGCCACACTGAGTCACCTTGACAGCCAATTCAATATGGGCTTTGACAACATCTCTTTTCTTTGTCAGAGTGAGCATTATTACTGAGGCAGAAAGAAATTTTGAGTTGTCACCAGAGCAAGAAGTAAAACAAAACCTTGCAATGGGGACATGCTCCTTTAGCAACTCTCTTCGATAAGACTTAGAACAGTGATGGCAGAAAAAAAGTCTGCTACATTTTCTTTTTAAATTAAAAAAAAATATAATATTTAAAAAAACCTTCTTTGTCTCAGCATAGATCTATGTTTTTATCAATTTGTGATAAAAATTCGGTATCTATAAAAAACTGACAAAATAAACACCCTGTATATTGACACTTGAAAGTCCCACTTCCACCCTTGAAAATCCAAAATTATAAATAATAAACCTTTTTTAGTGTCCATGAAAATATAAAAAAAAACCCCAAAAGTTATTCATCCAAGTTTTGATCCATAATCACCGTGTATCTCCACGTACACAGCATTCTTGGAGATACACGGTGATTATGGATCAAAACTTGGATGAATAATTTTTTTTTTTTATATATATTTTCATTGACACTAAAAAGGTTTATTATTTATATGTTTTTATCAGGTATGGTTGAGCCCACTTACTGTTGACCGGCTCACTACCACTGCTGCAAGTCTATTCCAAGCATCAACTACTATTTCAGTAAAAAAATACTTTCTAAGAATAATTTTGCTAGTTTGCAGTTAACATTCTTAGATTCTTTTTGAGCAGTTTTTATCTAATTTCCTCTCTCTTCAAGACGGGAAGTGAAATGAAATCTTTCCATTGAAACACAAGCAGAAAAAAAAAACCTGATAGGGATTTTAATCTTTCCCTAATTTATCTAAAACTAAAGTGTGAGCTTTATGTACACTTTAGCTATTCACGTCAGTCTGTACCATGGGAGGAGATTACGTACTATGGACTTATTGGTCAGGCATCATTTAATACATCATCTTTTTTTTGGTTGTGTGAGGGAAACCATGGATGCAGAGGAAACCCAGGCAAACACAAGAACATATACAGCTAGTTTATTTTAAATTAGTCATTCTTTTCCGACCTGTATTTTGTAATTGCAACACAGATGCTTAAAAAGAAAACCAAGCCATTAACGCACTCAGACAGAAATATGATATTTCCCTGTATGGCATCTGTCCTCCTGGTTTCCTTTTGTTGACGTTTCCCAGTTCACAATCTGACAGACCTAAGAGGGTAGATGGAGAGAACAATGGCTCTCTGTGCCACAGAGATGAAAATATCTGTCTGAAAAATGGACCTAGGTGAATGCAATGTTTTCGTTGACGAGGAGGCGTGCGGTCTCTTGACAGTTCTTTTGTACAGGAATTGGCTGTTTCCAAAACTTCTGTTCATGTTCTATTTTTTATATCAATGACATGGCCACTATCGCCTGATAATAGGACTGGAATAAGCCCGGCCGAAAGTGATCATTCTGTTAATGGAAAGATACGATCTCCCTTTGTGGGCTCCGGAATGCCTGAAATCATAGCCACATCACCCATCATCATAGCTACATCTACCTAAAGCAGTAGCTTTGCTTGGATTTATAATAAATATGCTGGTCCCACAGCTTCTGGTCAATTCTCCATTTAGCTGAGTTGGTTAATAAAATATATAAAAATGGAATAAAATTTAATAAAATTTTAATTTTTGGGTGAGATACAGGGCATGTATGTGGTGGAAGGTCTTCTTCCCAGAAACCTTAAAACATGGAACTCGGTGAAGACAACATACCAATCTGCTTTAGGTGGACTTCTACCTGACAGACTGGTCACAAACCTGAACCTGGCTGTACAAAGAAAGAAAGGAGTTGTTATCTTCAGTGAAAAACATTAAAGTATGACTAAAGGCAAATTTTTAAAAAGGTTTTGGAGTGTAGAGAGATTAGGACACCTGTCAGGTTTCTATTGCTGTCTGTGTTCCCATTAGGGAGATTCCTTCCCTGTTATTCCTGTTTCTGTTATCACTGAAAGTGAAAGAAAATCCCAAATTTTGAGTGTAAGAGGGTAATGGAGTGTAATCTCACCAGGCCTGGGGACCCTGGTAACTACAGGGATTTCCCTCACTTTGGGGGGATTTCCTCTCACTTTCTGTTGTCCTTTAAAAAAATTATAGGAAATTTTAAAGAGTTAAGGACAAATCTAATGGGGACACTTATTCCAAAGACAGCGGTCTATGAGGAAAACTCCACTCACTTAGAGATTTCCCCTTCCTGTTGGGTTTTTGGGACAGGAAGTGAAGGGAAATCTCCCCAATGCGATACAGATGGCAAAATAACATCTTCTTTACTCTCCCAGGGGTTTCCAAACCTTCTAAACAAAGGGCCAGTTTACTGTCCCTCAGACTGTATAGGCCTGTTGCCATTGGGAGTAGAATATCTCCTGGCATTTGTGGAAGTAAACAATGCCCCATCTGTGGTGTCAGTGAGAGGAATTGTGCCTTGTTTTTGTCATTGGGAATCATCATGCCCCATCATTGGTGCCATTGGGCCCCATTGTTGGTGTCATTATGAGAAACTGTTCCCCATCATTGGTGTCATTGGAAAGAATTGTGCCCTTTGTTGTTGTTAGTGGGGCAAGTATGCCCCATTGTTGGTGTTAGTGGATGAAATATTGCCCCAAGGGCCTTTTAAAGGCTAGTAAATGGCCACATTTGGCTTCTGGTACTCAATTTGAAGATCAATGCTCTATCCAAATGACAAATTGTGACCAATGTGTTAAACTAAAAAATGCTGCGGGGTTTAATACAACTTACTGGAAGCTCCATTGATTTAGTATATATCTCCTCATCCACCCCCAACCCTGCTATTCTAAGCTGGTCATAGACTGTATGAAATTTGGCTGATTCAGCAAGGACTGGCTCAATTTCAATCAGACTATGGCCATCTCTGCTTGACAGAAGTTGAAAACTTGATTGCCTCCTGTTGAAGGGACATGCTGGAAAACCTTTGTTAATCATTGGTGAGCCCTGCTGTCAGATTAAATTGTGCTGCCAGAGGGGGGTTCTTCTGTCCTCTTCGTGTGGATGGAGGAAGCCCACTGGCTGAACACAATTTAAAAAAAAAAAAAAAAAAAAGAACTGCCTGTCTATGGCCAGCTTTATAGAAGCTTCTACAGGCATTTGGCAGAATGCATTATTTCCCTTTTGATAAGCATTGCACAAGGGGCACCAAATTCTGCGCCCAACCAGCAATATTGTGCGTACAGTTACAAATTGAACTGTTATGTTTTAAAGTATTCTGAACTTTGTTTATATAGGTGGAAGAACGCCAATGAAATGTTCAGCATTTACCAACCGCTGATGTTTGATAGCAAAAAAATGAAAGAAACCTAGTGGGGTAAGATCAGCTAGCCAGTTTATTGAACTAAGCCAATTGATTGTAATCATCCTCTGACTGAATGCGACAAGCTGTGTTGATCTGTGGGTAAGCAAAAACCTGCATCGTCAATAAACACAGGAGCCGAAACCTTATTTAATTACCTGGAAATGTTTACAGAGGTGGGGAGGGGGGTGCTGATAAGTACTGTAACTTGCCAGTACTGGCTCTCTAAGGAGCATCTCTGAAATGAGTTGCAAAAGTTTTAATAAAACTATTCCAGAAGCGGAACAAAGCCATAAACTTGATGATCTGTAACCTTGCATCCCTATAATGTGCTTGCTTCTTGTTTGTAAAAAAGAGGTATTCCCAGTAGCAGACCCTGAACTTCATAGTTTGCTGGCAGAGCTAAAGGAACTTTTAACTGCTGTGAAAGAATGGACAAGGCATTTTCACTGTTTGTGCTGCTCAGACTGGGCTGTATTCATTGTGGGAGAGTGCTGATTGGTCTGGTGACACATGGTCCTCCATACCCTGAAGTACCTAGTATTTCCTTTGGCTTCTGGTGCTGAACAGAAAAGCAGGAGAGCCAAAGGAAAAGTAATTATATGATGCTGGGGAGCAGAAATTCTCAGGTATCATTTATTCTCTTGATTCGGTATATTCCTGTATATGTTACATATGCGTCATATATTTATTTTTTATTATTTTATTCATTTTATCCAGTTATATAATTTTCACTCCTTTTTAATTGCGCTGTATTATGAGCCTACTTGCCTTCAGTACCTGTTACCCGAGTCACGGCAACAAGTGGGAGGAGTTCCACCACCCCTCCCCTAGCAAAGAGGTATAATTGACTCCAAGATGGCTCCCCTACGGCCTGACGAGGGAGCACGAATGCTTCGAATGCGCGCCAACCACCGCTCCCACGTGGCCACAAGTGACATCCTCTCCGTTCAGAGGGAATTTCGGAACCTGGAGGATAATCTGGAAGCCACCAGCATCACCGACGCACACTGGATCTCCCCAAACGCTCAGAGGCTCGAGCTCCTTTACATAGCAAATTATTACTTATACCACCGTTCACAAGCGCATTCCACCATACTTTTCTCAGTGGCCTGTATTACTCATTTTTGACCATATTAAAGAGCTTTTATGCTGCACTTAGAGGGCGCCGCCTCTTTCCTGATTTCCTACAGGGTTTCTCTAGCTCGTTACTGGCTGGCTACCTCCTATTTTAGCGGTGTATTAGGACTCTCATAAGGACTATCCATTATAAGGACTCTATATATATATATATTGTGTGTGTGTGTGTATACATTTTATGTCTTATGTCAACCCTTAGTTTTCATCTTTAGTACTTGCCATATGTACCACTTTCAGCCCTTCTTGGAGTGCGCCAAATACCCATTCCAAATTTGGAGCCAGCATTAAAGCAAACCCGTTGCTTCGCCTTTAAGGAGCAAACCGCTGGCTTCCCTGAGGCCTAAAGCAGAACTGCACTGCCTATGAGAACCACAAACCAAAAATGCTATTTGATTAATTTTTTATATTCAAAGCAAACTCCCCCATCCACTCATGTCTCCATGCTTTATTTTGCTGAGAAATTACTTTATAGTGGAGTTCCTACTAAAAGTGGAAGATCTGCTTGTTTAGCTCCTCCCCCCTCCACTATCATATTTGGCACCTTTTGGGGGGGTGGGGAGTGGGTACCTGGTTTCGACAGGTTCCCACTTCTGGCTCAGTTCACCACCGCGACATGAGCCAGAAGTTCGGCCCCTCCTGCAGTCTCCCGGGTACTTTCACAGGTCCCAGAAGACTGCCGGACCAATCAGGAGGCACAGTGGCCTCTGGAGGCAATCTGTCACAGTCTGGTACCCACAGTTGAGATGCTGGCGCCGTGGAGGAGAGAAGGGACGGTGCGGGTGAGTACATTGCTGTACTCTGGTACAGGTAAGTGTGTGTTTATTAAAAGTCAGCAGCTACAATTTTTGTAGCTGCTGACTTTTAATAAACACAAAAACGGCTGGAACTCCGCTTTAAAAAAACACCCCTAGCTTTTCTGGCTATGGCCATATTGAGTAAGGGAAAGTGATTTATGTAGCGTTTACTTTCTGGAATCCATCTGCCCTTAGCTCAGGCATACAGGCAGAAGGATGTGCTTGGCTGATAAAAACTGTTCCTCCCCTCCTGGGTTGTATGACATAGTTTGCCTAGGCATGGAAACCAAGAAGTAATTGAAAAAAATGTTTAAAACAAGTAAATATGATAAGCGTTCCTATCTATTTACTAATGCTGCTGGCATTTGAAGGTAAAATAGTAAGATTGAGAGGGTGAAGTTCCATTTTAATTTACGCTTGTGGGGGTAAGGGGGGATGTTGAAGTAAAAACACCATATTTTTGCCACTCCCAACTGCTTCCCTTAGGCTGCAGAGGTAGCCATGCGGGGGTTTTACACATGCCAGTGCAAAAATAATCCCTACTGTTGTGTTTGGTGGGCAGTTCCACCTGCTGAACATGACCTATTCAAGTTAATAGGGACACATCACAACTTCATGCAGTTTTGGGCCGCACCGGGAAGGTTTAAAGCCTTAATAGAAGTTTAGCTGGATCTTGCTTTTCTCCTTCCATTGCACTTTGAAAACCTCTCCATTGGATTGTTGGAGCCTTTTTATAACCACTTGTCCGATCTAAAGAGATTACACTTACTAGCTGCCTGTGTTGGTTTGTTTGGGTCCCGAGAACAGAAGTGCTGGTACTAAGAAAAGGACGTACGCATACCTGTAATTGGGTGCAGAAGATTCCCCAGCCTGGGAAAGTAAAACTTAAAGAGCAAATACACTTTTGTTTAGAAAAAAAAATTCCCCTGTGGGTGATCTATGTACATTTTAACAAACTTTATTGCACATTCCTTGCTGTGGTGCTCCGAAGAAATAGCTGTTTATGTCAATGTGCAAAATGAATCTGAATGGGAGTGATTTTTTTCATTATCAATCAGCTGATGCACTTGCAGTGGTCTAATTTGGAAAGTTGTAGGGTCTGCGTCCCTTTAGAAGTAATTAATCCTTTGCGAGTACCTCACCAAAAATGACATTTTAGTTAAAGAGGGTGCCTAAAATCTGACTTTAGTGCAGACTTCTGGGAAAATCAGTAGAATCACGGAAGCAGAAAATTACATTTCTGGGGGAGTACTGTATACCGCCTCCAGGGTGCCATGTTACATTGAATTTTACAGAGAATTACAGGGTTTTTTAAATCAATTACAGGCGTACCTCGGTTTAAGAACACCTCGGTTAACGTAATTTATGGTTTACGAATGAAAATCCATTGAAAATAATGCCTCAGTTTACAATTTTTTGCTGCAATACGAAGCATTTATAGCGCCAGCCCCATGCCTTTAAAGTGCACTTCACATAGAGTTTTGAACAGATAAGACTTTTTAAAAAAAATTTCTGATTTTCTGACCTCCGGAACAAATTAATTGGTTTTCAGTGCATTTACGAATGTTTTATTTAATCATGTCCCTGTACAGTATTTATGTCTTTAAAGTGCACTTTATAAAGCATTTTGAACAGATAAAGACATTTTTTCTGACCTCTGGAACGGATTAATTGGTTTTCAATGCATTTCCAAATCAATTTTTAATCATGTCCCTGTATAGTATTTATGCCTTTAAAGTGCACTTTATAAAGAGTTTTGAACAGATAAAAAGACATTTTTCTTTACTTTTTTTCTGACCTCTGGAACGGATTAATTTGTTTTCAATGCATTTACGAAATAATTTTTAATCATGTCCCTGTACAGTATTTATGCCTTTAAAGTGCACTTTATAAAGAGTTTTGAACAGATAAGACATTTTTCTTTACTTTTTTCTGACCTCTGGAACGGATTAATTTGTTTTCAATGCATTTACGAATTAATTTTTAATCATGTCCCTGTATAGTATTTATGCCTTTAAAGTGCACTTTATAAAGAGTTTTGAACAGATAAAAGCCTTTTTTTTTTTCTTTTACTTTTTTCTGATCTCCGGAATGGATTAATTGGTTTTCAGTGCATTCCTATGACAAACCACATTTCGCTTTACAAATTTTTCTCAGTACGAAACGTCCCGCAGAACGCATTAAATTTGTAAACCGAGGTACGTCTGTACAATATGTCACAATCATATATTTTTTTTTTTAATTGATATTTTTGTTTCCCAGTGAAAGTGGAGTTTCCCTTTAGGTTCATGCTGACTTTTTACATATGCAGTCAATCATTGTACTAAGAACTAGTGACAATCTACAGTGTTCTTGTTAGATCCAAGCAAGCTGATAGGCTGGCTATTCATTCTAAATAGGTTACTCGCTGTGTGCCCTCCTGAGTCTACTAATTCTACTTGTTTATTATTTTGGGGAGAGCAGAACATCAGAAGTGAGAGGCAAACACCTACAGATAATGCAGGCCATCGAGTTAGCGATGCCAGTCACATGACCTGCGTTCTTCATGTTTCATCGCAGTCCTGACATAAACAGGAAGTTGTTAATGACAGAATGGTTTTGTTTGGAACGTGTGATGAGGTTTCAGCTGCGCACAAAATGTCTGGTTTCTCTGGATCTGTCAGGATGAGTCAACGGATGTTCAGCCTCTTTTGTCTGCGCATTCAAATGTTCAGCACAATTGTTAATTATTCCTTATGCCAAGACATGATGCACAAATTGGCCTGACAGTTTTTTTTCTGTAATTGCTCAGCTACAATATGTTAAATTTCATGTGTCTCCATCTACATGATGTGCTTGTTCTCGCAGTTCTGATCTTTCTAGCCGTGTTGCTGTCTGCCGATCGCTCCCCTGGAGATGTGCTCAGATGGGTGGAGATCCTTCAAGCCTGAGAGCAGAGATACCTCGCTGCGCCACAGTGAAATCCTGCATTCCCCTGAGTGTCACACAAACAAATAAGGTCCTCTGTGCTGCTCCTCGCAAGTCGAAGTATTTGCTCTGCCTTGCTCCATGCTTTCAATTTAAAGGAGAATGTCACTTTTATATAAAAACTCTTAACGTAGAATTGCTGCACAGACTTTTGATCATTTAACGCGTGTATGTTCTTATTTAAATCTTGGTGTGCTTTGTGTGTTTCTTCCAGATATGTGTGCAGTAATCCAGTGTGAACTACTGACTCTGTGTAGGAGCTTCCTGTTATAAAGACCAGTTACTGCTGCTCACTCTCTTTGTGCAGGGTGACTGGTCTTGTCTCCGCCCCTTCCTGTAGATTTCTGCAGACAGCCTGTAGCGGGTGGAGCCACCTGGTTCCCTCCCACAGCTCTGCTCTTTGCATATTCTTTGGACAGGACTGTGGTTATGTCTCTTAGATTGTAAGCTCCATGGAGCAGGGCCCTCCTTTCCCTCTTGCATTGAACTATATTGTTGCTGTATTGTCTCCCTTTATTTTGTAAAGTGCTGAGCAAACCGTTGGCGCTGTATAAATTCTGTATTATAATAATAATAATGTCACTGCTACTTTTTACAAGGTAATATCTGAATTTGCAAAGGCAATTAGCGCACACAAAGTGGATTTACACCCCAGTCGCACCGATCCCGACTGTATAATAATAATAATAATAATAATAATAATAATAATAATAATGCCACTGCTACTTTTACAAGGTAATATCTGAATTTGCAAAGGTAATTAGTGCACACAAAGTGGATTTACACCCCGGTCACACACCGATCCCGACTGTATAATAATAATAATAATGTCACTGCTACATTTACAAGGTAATATCTGAATTTGCAAAGGCAATTAGCGCACACAAAGTGGATTTACACCCCAGTCACACCGATCCCGACTGTATAATAATAATAATAATGTCACTGCTACTTTTACAAGGTAATATCTCAATTTGCAAAGGTAATTAGCGCACACAAAGTGGATTTACACCCCGGTCATACCGATCCCGACTGTAAAATAATAATAATGTCACTGCTACTTTTACAAGATAATACCTGAATTTGCAAAGGCAATTTGCGCACACAAAGTGGATTTACACCCCAGTCACACTGATCCCGACTGTATAATAATAATGTCACTGCTACATTTACAAAGTAATATTTGAATTTGCAAAGGCAATTAGCACACACAAAGTGGATTTACACCCCGGTCACACCGATCCCGTCTTAAAGTAATTTGACTTTGAAATCGTTCGACTTACAGTGAAGTCGCATGAGTTCAAAGTCCGATGACATGCCGATTTGAGGTGTGATTTGCATGACATCTGACACAGATGTCTATGCAAATCGCACCAAAAGTATTGCATGTACTACTTTACACATTGGATCCACACCAATATGACCACTGGAATTGCGGGCAATAGGGTGTGACTTGCCTAGCAATTAGCAAGTCGTATGGCGTGTAGATCGCATGCTAAGTCGCACCCAGTGTGACCCGGGACTATCATTTGTGGCTATTGAGGAATATATCATTTTGTAGTATTAACCCCTTTCTGTCTGTAGTCGGTTATGATTCTCTTCTTTGCAACCATGAAAGCAATACTTTGTTTAGGACTTTGAAGGGTTTTTGCTCTCATACACGTATGACTGGTTTCCAAGAACTGGGCACAGAACCGAAGTCAATATATAGGCATCCCCTGAAGTAGGATTTTCATTCTTTGTCCATCAATGTCCATCAAAGGAGATTAAGAGCTGCAGCAGGTCCTAATCCAACACTGACACTGTGCATGTGCACACAGTATGCAGACCTTTCCACTTAGCATTTCATTTGAGAAAAGATACTGTAGCCTGCCTAGATATTTGCAGAACAGAAGCAGGTAAAGCTGTGAAGAAAAGCTATCTAAAGCACTTGCAATGTATACAGGGGACATACACTGCTGGGAGGGAGTTTGTTTTTTTGGCAACAAAATCAAGGTTGCACTTTAACCCCTTCATGCCAAAGGGTAAAACAAATCTTAAAGCCTAAGCACAATTTTGCAACTTTGACATGTGTTAGTAAAACCGTACATATCATCACAACTACTTTGTACACCCAGGTGAATTCTACCTTGTTTTTTTCAGGACAAATTGGGCTTTCATTTGGTGGTAAATGGTAATGGATATCATCTTTTTTTTTTTTTATTAACAAATGAAAACTGGCCCAAAATAGTAAAAAAAAAATTTTTTTTTTTTAATTTAGCTGTGTATTTCTAGTTACTACCATAACCTAACACCAAAGAACAACCCAAAATAAATTTTCCAGCTCTTGGCAATTGCAGCGATACCATATATGTGTATGTTATTTGTTGTTTGTACCCGTAGTACAGCCCAGAAGCAAAAGTGCACTTTTTTGTTTTTTTACCTAAAACACACTGACACTAACTGACACTGATACCGAATTAAAAAAAAATCCTGACCTTTGACTCTGACCTTTTGACCTTGACCTTTGACCCTGACCTTGACCCAAACACCCTGGCACTGAAATAGATCAAACCTTGTTCTAGGTATTTTTTCTTTATTTTTCTTTCTTTTCTTTTTTAATATTTATTTAACAAACATTTTTTTCCCTCTATGTCAGGAGTTAGAGAGATACATTGTATCTCTCTCCTTCATTCATAGAGAGAAAAAAGAAAACAAGGGGGCCGGGCTGTACAGTGACTTATCACTGTGATGGCCAATCAGAGGCTATCACAGCAGTCATGTGACCCGGAATCAGGAGTCTTGGGTCCCGATCGTTAGAACGGGACCTGGGGCTCTCAGTGACACCCTGGTCTTTGTGCTGGGAGCTCGCTGTGCAGCACGCTCCCAGCACAAACACAGGTATGCAAATATGTAGCCGCTCGGAAAAAAAGCCCAGTTCTGTGAGGCCGCTTTATATGTGTGACATCGGTGTGAAGGGGTTAACAGTACAATGTTCCTACTACTAATATGCACCATAATAAATTAGGATTTTTACACTGTAGTATATTAGATCGCTTTATTTTTTCTTTTAAATATGCGCTGCCTTTTAACAGCACTAAGGTGTTTATTTAAGGGGGGACGCCTGGTATTATCTGTTTTTTTATATATACAGTGCATAAAGAAGGGACCAGTTCAATGTAGATACGCCTATATGAATAGTTTGTGTTTGTCTTTAACATAAAAAATATATATTCAGTACTTCTGTGTCCTAACATGCACATTGCCCATGTTTTATTGCTATACAATAATTCTGCAAGTGTAGAAAAATACTTGCTGATCTATAAAAAAAAAGTTCAATGTGCTGTTAAAGAGGCACTCCACCCAAAAGAGGGTGTTCCACTTTAAGGCCTTCTTCCCCCTGCTCTTTATGAAATGGCACTTTTTTGGGCTGGGGGTCGGGGGCAGGTACTTGCTTTTGACAGGTACCCGTTCCTACTTCTGCTCGGATCGCCTAGGTGATTGGAGCAGAAGTTCTCCTCCCCACTCCCTCTCTTCGGTGTTCTGGAACACATCACAGGTCCCAGAAGACTTCGGGACTATTCACACTGCATGGCTAGTGCATGCGCAGCGGGCATCCGGTCCGGAAGCTGTAAGCTGTCACAGCCGGGCACCCACAGTTGAGATATGTTTGCCGGAGACAGAAAGGAATGGCTCTGGTGAGCACATCTCTGGATCCTCGGACCGGTGAGTGTCTGTTCATTAAAAGTCAGTAGATACAGTTTTTGTTGCGGCTGAGTTTTCATAAATACAAATATGACTGGAGCTCCTCTTTAAGTTGACAGCAAAGCGCCCTTGTGTCCATAACACAAACACTTCGATCACCACTCCAAGCTTCAATCCTGGGATGCCCCACTGATGTGTTTTGCCCTGCCCACAGGGCCTATCAAGTGTTCTTGCTAGACAAATTCTAAGCAGTGTTGTCAGGCCTGCCTACTGGACTATGGAACTCCACCTAGCTCCCCCACTCTCCTTCATTGTCCCACTCCACCTGCATACATTGATTTCTTTCAAATGAAAATTATGCTGCGGCCTTGACTTCCAAGAGCTTGCCCAAAAACTCTGTGTAGGGAAAGGACTCTTGGGAGACATGGCTCTGGGGGTCGTGCCTATGTCAATAAGAACTGAGCTCTCAGCAGCAGCTCCTTTATTAATTTTACAAGACTGATGATGTCATAGGGAGTAATAAAGAAATATATAATCATGGGACATGCTTTATATGTAGGGGGAACTTGTGTAAATGCCTAAACATACATAAAGTCCCTTAGAAAAAATGATTTCCACTTTTCTAGTAGTAAATCAATCTACATTTAGTATTGCAATGAAAATGTGCAAGACCAAGCAAAGTAAAAGTATAAAAGTCAGTCCTGGTATGAATTTCAGATATGGCAATTTTACATAGTTACATTGGTCCATCTTGTACCCATGTAAGTGTGTGTCATACCTGTGGGATCCCCATTGAAGCCAATAAAAGTGCTTCTACAGTGATCTCCCCTGGCTTCCAGGTCCTGCTGCCCTGCTGCATTGTGAACACATAGGTGCCATTCGAGGAACCTTCGCATTTTCTCATTGAATGCAAAACATTTTCTGAATGGATGTGAGAATTTGGGGGAACACAGTTGCACCTCCAGCACTGAATGTATGTAATGGCAAGGGGTGTTCGGGGTGTGCTGGAGAGTCTATTGGTGCTGACTGCTGGGAGATCTATCGGAACTGGAGGGGATCTATTGTTTGGGGTGGAGAGTTCAACTGTTGATAGGGAGATCTGTTGGTGGTGGAGTCAAATGTTGTTAGGGGGTCTTTTGTTGCTAGCTATGAGTTTATTGTTGTGGGTGTAGATCTATTGTTGCTAGGGGGGTCTATTACTGCTGTCTGCAGGGGATCTTTTTGACTACTTTTCTTGTTATCATTAACAAATTCCATACATGTTACTTGGTGTCATAAAATGATACTTGTTTCTGTATTCTTTAAAAGGGGCAGTTGTGGGTAGGGAGTGGAAGCAAGGGACGGTGCTTGGAGGTGGGTAGGGGGCAGAGACAGGGGGTGACTTCTAAGGGAGGGGGGAGTGCCAGCACCTGTTCTCTGAGATAAAAGCCCTGGGCAGAGCCAATGAATCATCACAATCCATATATTCTTCACCATTCAGAGAACACTTTGCATTCATTGAGAAAATGGAAAGTTCAAATCCACACCAAGCAGGCGACCTCCTGTGTTCAGTAAGCAGCAGTGCATGCTGAGTGTGGAAGCTAGCGGCAATCAGTATAGTAATGGCGCCTAATACAGCGATTTCCAAAATCTCACATGTATGGCACATACTTACGTTGGTCCAAGCTGAACCCGTGTAAAACTTGCCATACCTGGAATGTAGCCTAACATTACTTTAGCCCTGGTTCACACTGATGCAGTGCGGAAATTGCAGTGTTTTCAGTGCGGATTCCGCACCGCATCAGAATCGCACCCCTTCATGCGAACCGCTGCAGGTGTGTATGTTAAGTTAATAACACCCTGAAAGTAGTCCACAAAATGCAGTGCGATGTGCAGAATTGGATCACATAGGTGTGAATACCCATGGGATCCGATTCTAGTGCGGACTCAAAAAAGGGTCCTGCACGTTTTTGGTGCAGGTGCGGTGCGATTAGAGCCATACAAAATGCGTTTCCTGTGCGAATCACATGCGATATTCCACACCACATGTATGTGAACCCAGGCCTAATGTAAAATGTATAACTCAAAGTATGCAACTGAAAATGTTTCTCTTTAATTCCAAATAAATAGCTTCCTGTGACTGTCGTGCCATAGAGCTGTTATTTTAATAGGTGTTTCTTTATGGGTGTTGTGTTGGATGATCTAGGGAAAGTCTTCACTTGTTAAGGGCGTGTAAACATTTGCTTGTCTACACTATGAAACAATTGTACACATTAAATATGATTTCATATCCATTTTGTTTACTCAGAGGCTCTCATCAAAGCACTCTATTTACAGAGGTACAGCAATCCCTGGTTCAGATCCCTCCATATGTCACTCTCTGTGATAATGCCTGGACAATCCTGACATTCCATTTTCAGATTTATGTCTTTTTCAGTTAAATTACATGAAAGGGAATTTATACCCTTTTAGAGTAAAAGCATTTTTTGGAACTTTTGTCTTTTTTTTTTTTTTATTGCTGTCGGCGTCCTTGTTGGAGGGACTTTCCTATACTTGCTGTGAGGCCACCAGATCATAAACTGGGGAAACTTGCCTAGTCGGGACATAGAGCGCAATAATAACCCAGCATGGGACAATGAACCTTCCCACTAGGTAAAACTGGGTTTTAATTGTGTTTCCATAGGATGACTAAAAATTTCCTTTATGTAATAATACAAAAAAAGAGGTTTTATTGTTTGTGCCTCTACTGGCTGGTCAATCGGGACTCCTGGTAGGATGGGAGATCTGTTTAAAGCTGCGGAAGACGTCCCCCCTCCCGCTACTTGTGATCGCAATTCATCGGCTCTAAAAAAAAAAAAAAAAAAAGTACCAGGATGATGCCTGCAGTTTCAGGTATCATCCCGGGACAACCACTTGAAGTTCAGTAATGTCCCAGGTACGTGACTGGTTGACAAGTGGTTACCACTGACCCCAGCTGCAGATCACAAGTGCAGTAGGTTTTGAAGGCAGTGCAGGAAATGCACAAATAACGTGGCTTTCCTATACTGCATTCACGTGCAAACTGGCGTTTTGAAAACTCAAAAAAATAAATGTGTGTGTATATGTATGTATGTGTGTGTGTATATATATATATATATATATATATATATATATATCATGCATCTTAGGTTTAAGGGTACTTGCATACTCCTGGCAGAAACAAAATGCAGGATGGGCTGTATAGCACTTGCACATATTTGTGTGTAAGTGTACACATGCATAAAACATTTTTTCAGCTTTATTTTAAACAAGGGAGTGTGGCACATGCGCTTACTGACCAGCAACGTAGACTCCTTTTTTTTTTTTTTGCTGATGTATACTCGTATACTCTGCACATAGTGTGTACAAGCACATTCAAAACAATGGTTTACATTTCCATTAAAGTGTTACTAAACCCACAACAGTAAAATCCGTCTGTATATGCAGTATAGCATGCTTGTTATGGAACCTAAGGAGTTTCTGCATTGTGTAAAAAAGCTGTTTGATCCTCTCTTCTCTGATCCTCCCCTTCCATTGTCCCCTAAAATTTCTCCTGATAGAACATAGATTTGAAGACACTCTGCACATGCTCAGTTTGGTGTGAGTTTGGTTTTTGTTACTTGAGAGAGTGCATGTGATCAGCACAGGGCCAATCAGCACTGTCCAGACAGAGGGTCAGGGGTCCTGCATCCTCCTAGAGGAGAATGAAAACTCCTACAAGCTTTAACCAGTGCTCTGTTGAACACTGATAGAAGTCACAAGACTGCTGTAACTGCTGATGAGAAAGGGTATTTAGCAGTTTATAGTTACTAAAATAATTGCACTTCCATGTTCTGTGTACCTTGGCAGACCAGATATGGTGAATGCAGGGTCCTGGGTTTAGTAACACAAAAAAAAAAAAAAGCCTAAGCATCAGATGCAGTGGTGTAAAGCATGCTGGCAGTGGATTCTAGAGCAATGGAGATGTGTTCTCTGGAGTGACGAATCAGGCTTCTCTGTCTGGCATTCTGATGGATGTGTCTGGGCTTGGTGGTTGCCAGGAGAACGGTAATTGCCTGACTGCATTCTGCCAAGTGTAAAGTTTGGTGGAGGGGGGATTATGGTGTGGGGTTGTTTTAGTGAAGGGAATGCTTAACGCATCAGTGTACCAAGACATTTTGGACAATTTCATGCTCCCAACTTTGTGGGAACACTTTGGGGATGGCCCCTTCCTGTTCCAATATGACTGCACACCGGTGTACAAAGCAAGGCCCATAAAGACATAGATGAGCGAGTTTGGGGTGGAGGAACTTGATTGCCCTGCACACAGTCCTGACCTCAAGCCGATGGAACACCTTTGGGATGAACTAGAGTGGAGACTGCAAGCCAGGCCTTCTCATCCAACATCAGTGCCTGACCTCACAAATGCACTTCTGGAAGAATGGTCAAACATTCCCATAGACACACTCCTAAACCTTGTGGACAGCCTTCCCAGAAGAGTTGAAGCTGTTACATCTGCAAAGGGTGGGCCAACTCAATATTGAACCCTACAGACCAAGACTGGGATGCCATTTAAGTTCATGCTCATGTAAAGGCAGGCGTCCCAATACTTTTGGAAATACAGTGTGTGTGTGTGTGTGTGTGTATACATATATAATTTTCTAGAATGTGTTTCTGTTTTCTTCTGCAAGGAGTGTCATTAGACATTTCTGACATACTGTTAATGCTTGAAGGGGATTGCACTCATGGGCTATTTTTCTCAATCACTTTCAGCCACTTTACACAGGTAATTATCACTGAAAGAATCATTAAGGGATCATTATTCTGAGGTTGTCTATCTTGATGTGTTTTGCTGGCTGCAAACATCTGCGGAGGGGCTACTGGAGAGCAGATGTTCCCCATAATCTGGAATCAGACACAGCAGATTACAGCGTGTACTTCTTACGCTGCATTTGGAGGGACACGGTATTAATTCCAGCATCTTTTAGCACTGACGCAGATTTGAAGGATAACTGTTCTTTTTAGAGAAAGTAGTTATCCATTATGCTTACCGCTCCTGACCTAAAGTTACCCTAGATACATAACTACATTTCTTATAACCTTGGTGCGTTATGACAATGTATCCTATTGGGTGTGGATCATTGATATTTTTATTTCAGATTTTATACAACCCCTTATTGGTATGTGTTTCGTGATAGAGTCCTTTTAATTGCTTTTCTAATCAATATTTTATGAGGATAAGCAGAATTTGGCCATATCCAGAAATGATTGGGAGGTCTATGGACACTTTGCAGCTCCAGTAAATACTGTTGGAAGTTTGCTTATCCAGCCTATCATGAGAGAAGTATGATCTCTGCCATTGTTGCCTTGCTTGTGAAAATGCTAGCTGCTTGGCTGTGTCTCTAGGGTGACAACATGTTGTAAAACATTGTCAGAACTCCGCATCTGTGCTTTTTCCAAATGTTTCATGACAGCAAGAGAACCAACATTTTGAAAAGGCAAGGTCTGCAGTGGCAGTTTATACTATTCTCTGACCAGTGTACTTTAAAGTGGTTGTAATCTTCAGACATGAAATATGAACAAAACATATAGTTTTGTTATATAGTGTGTTCTTGTCTCAACTAAGAGCAGTAAGTGTCATTCCTGTCTTCTTCCTCGTTCCTCTACTATCAGCTCAATCACTTCTTACAAATTTTCCTGACACCAACAGAAAAATGGTGACCTCCAGCAGATTTACAGCCTCAGCTCTGTTCCTGGGAGCTGTGTGAAGGGGTGTGTGTCTTTCCTCCAATCAGCTCTCAAAGCTCTCCCCACTGAGCTCTGTAGTGTGTAATTTCAGCTCGCTGTTTTCTTTTTTTCTGAACTCTCAGACAAGCTTTATGAATTTTGCACTTTGAATGGATGTAGTGCAGAGAATACTGCAGATAGACAGGTACAACATATGTAGGAGGATTTGTTTCATCTCTGTATCACCTGAGGTCATTCACTTCACTGGGTATATGTTAGGATTTACAACCACTTTAAAGGCAAAGTTATAGATTCTTGAATATTTGCCCTATTCCTAGGATGTTGCTGGTGGTGTCTGCTCAGAACATACATTTGTACTTTATCATTACACTATATGAAATCAATGGCTGGGTTAAGGGTGCCTTGTAGACATGAGATGTAAAAATGAAAAACAGTAAAGCTTTTTGTCCCAAGATGTTTTATCACACGTAACAGGAAGATTGGAATTTATTTCAGGGGCCAAAAATACCCCGTCATCAAGTCCTGGGCAATGTAGCAAAATGTGTCTATTGGACTCAAAGAAAAAGCTCCTTGATATAAATGTCTGAAAGGAGAAAGGAATTAATACACCTGCCTCTGCGGCCCAACGATGAGGCTTCCCAGGAGCTTTTGCTTTGAGTTCAGTAGAGACCTTTTTACTGCATTGTCCAAGCCTCCATGAAGGGGTATTTTTGTCCTTCCAAAAAGTGTTTTTTTTCTTGTGTGAGGATAACCATAAAGGATCTTGAGACTTTTAAGACAGTCAGTTGGCGCTCTCTCTTTTTTTTTGTTTTCATGTGGACTTCTTAATTTGGATGACCCCTGTTTTTTGGAGCCCCCACTTTGTGGAGAGCTCCCAAACTAAGCCTTTAGACAAAGCTGATGATTCCTTGTTATGGGTAAAGGATTTTTGTCTAGCGCCTCGCCTACATCTTTCTTTGTAGACATGAGATTGCCATCTCCCAGTCATGCTGGATCAAGTGACAATCAAATGACTTTGAGCTATGCACAGACACTGGCAGTTAAGGCGGGACTAGCATTAGAACAGATTACTCAATGTTTTCTAATCAATGATGATTGCCTGTGAAATACTGGTCATGAAGGTACTGTCATAGAACTAAACACCTAAAGTAAATTATCTTGTTTAGGGTTGCATGGGAAGACAGATGCTTGAGAAATGCTACTTTATCTGTAAATGTCCGGCTGCACTCTAGTATCTGTAGATTTTTTTTTTTTACAATAGACGTGCCGTGTGTTTGCAGTCCTGGATCAGCTATAATAACAATTGCACTAAGTACCTGCTGTAGGGGTTTGCTATTAAACTTTTATGGTGGTTCTGAAATGTGTCTTCTACAAACAAAGACATATAATTGCATAAGTGGTTGAAGCTCGTTTGATTGGGGAATGGCTTAATCAATTTTTTGTTGGCAACACAATCTGCCCACATTTATAGGAATTGCTGAGCAACTAAAACCGTCATAAGTTTTACCCTTATTTACATCATGTTGTCATATTCACGGTAAAGATTTTTTAAATCTTTTCTAAGGGAACAGAAAAGAATCAATCAAGGTTTTTTTCAGTATGCTGAACAATTTCTGCAGTTGACTGCTTTCTATCTCTTGGTACTTGGTTAACCAATACCCAGCTGTCCCTAACCATGATAGTCTGACATGAAACCACAAATCCAGCTGTTGGGAAAGGAACATGTCCAATCAATCTTTATTTATTGGATGGGCTGGCCAAATCCAGCTGTTGGGAAAGGCTCATGTCCAATCAATCTACGGGCAGACCAAGAGTGTGTTCTGTGGCTAGAAACCTGAGCAGGTCACCTGTTCTGGCCCAAATCAGCTGGATTGGTTGACTGTCTTCTCATGTCTGAGAGTTGGGAGCTGTAGTTGTGCTTTTACAGGACAGGAGCCAAGGCTCTGAGAAATGGTATGCACTGGGCCATAAGCTACAACACTATCCTGGTACATCAACTACTAAGGAAAACCTGGAATTGAGCAGGATTTGGTTGTCTCCATAGAGACAGAATCATGGCCAGTTATGAAACTGCCACAGTCAGGCTCAGTCAAAGTGTATGTAAAGCCAAAATATTATTTATTTTAGATTTGGATAGAGTGGTGAGGGCTTAGAACTCCAGTCAGGTTTTAATTGATGTCTCTGTCTCTGAGAGATGCACTCTCTCGATTTGTCCTGTTAACCACTGCCACTAAGGCTGAAAGTGAGAAAGAAATCAAAATTTAGAGTTGCCATCAGAACATAAATAGAGGAAAAACTTCCAATGGGTCACTTGTTACAATGGCAGCACTGCTCTTCCATAGAAATAGTAGTGTAAGTGAGCATTGTCCCCCTAAGACAGGAAGTGTGTTACTGGTGGGATCATCAGCTGAAAATGAACAAAACAAATTAAACAATAGAACAGCTCTTACATTATGGAGAAGGGAGGGTGAGGTGTTCTGTAGTTCGTACACCAGCCTATCTCAACTATTATTCTTCCAGAGATTGCCAGGGGTTCTATGAAGCCTGGAATTGAGCAGGATTTGGTGGTCTCAATATAGACATAATCATGGCCAGTTCTGAAATTGCCCCAGTCAGGCTCAGTCAAAGTGTATGTAAAGTCAAAACATTTATTTTAGATTTGGATAGAGTGGTGAGGGCTTAGAACTCCAGTCAGGTTTTTATTGATGGCTCTGTCTCTGAGAGATGCACTCTCTTGATTTGTCCTGTTAATCACTGCCACTGGGGCTAAAAGTGAGGAAGAAACCAAAATTTAGAGTTGCCATCAGAAAAGGAATAGAGAAAAATCTTCCAATGGAGCACTTGTTACAATGGCAGCACTGCTCTTCCATAGAAATAGTAGGGTAAGTGAGCATTGTCCTCCTAGGACAGGAAGTGTGTTACTGGTGGGATCATCAGTTGAAAATGAACAAAAAGAAAAATAAACAATAGAACAGTTCCTACCTTATGGAGAAGAGAGGGTGAGGTGTTCTGTAGTTTGTACACAAGCCTTTCTCAACTAGGGTTCTTCCAGAGGTGCCAGGGGTTCTATGAACAGTGGATAAGTCCTGGCTCTCCACTGGTAACCACTGGCAATCACTGAAACCAAGGATCTCTTTATATATCTGTAAGGGGAATGGGGGGTTATTCAAAGTGAACAAAAAATGTAAGGAGCATTTTTCCTAGTGACTGACACACTAATGTACTGTGAGCTGCAGATATACTTATTAATTATTTGTAATGGTTACTTGAGCCTGGAAAGTTATTTCCAGGTTTCCTCCATGATAAAAAGGTTGCTCACACTTCTGTCCAGGGTGACAATGCTGCTCTTCCATTGAAGCAGTAGGGTAAATAAGTGTTGTAAAGCTAGGACAGTAGGTCTGTCACTGTCAGGATCACCGGGTGAAAATAGAGAAAAAGCCTGGAAAAAAAAAGAAATGCAGCCACCACATCTAAGAACTGGTAAGCTGCAATATATAACATTTTCATTCTTAGATTTAGATTACACTTTAACTGAAAAGGTTCAGTTGCTTGCTTCAGCAAGGAAGTGAAAATTATGCAATCATATTTAGAGCAATAGAAAACTGATAGTCTAACTTAACCCTCAATTTAAGAAGGAAAGGAGTGAAACAAGTTTAGAAAGTCAATTGAAATATCCAGAGAAATGCACAACCACAGCATTTTCAGTATCCATGAAAAAAGGTCTTGTACATGAATAGGTTTGGTGCAGCCTCCAGTCTCTCAGCATCAGCAACTGTAAATTGTTTGAAGGCTTCAGTTCAGCACTATTGTCAGATCAGACAGGAGAATTGCCGTGCAGCCCCTACAGCAAAATTGGGTTTAAAGGAGTTTCCTCTATTTTACAGCTTATACATGACTCTCCGAGTAGATTATCAGGATCTGCCCTGCTTTAGCTCCTTTTTTACACCTTCGTTTTCAATGCCACTAATTGTATAGCTATGGGGAAGGGGTTATAAAAGAACAGCTCTATAATTGGGAGCGTCCCTTTTTAATGATGGATTATGTTTAAATTTGCAATAAGACACTGCTGCTAAGAGAAGGTTGTTTTCATATTAATGTTCTCATTTAAGGCTGCGCTGTGCTGGGAATACAATTTGCTGCTTTATAGAAAAGCAGAATAATAATGAACTGCTTGTTTTTCTGTATAAGTACAGGGTCAGAAGAAATATATGTAATGCACTTATAATTGTGCAGAGATTTTTTAACCTGGTCCCAGAAGCTCAATGGCTATTTATTTTAAAGGGAATTCATATTTTTTAATTTACATGCACATATATATATAGTATGTATGTATGTATATGTATATATGTATATGTGTATATATATATATATATATATATATATATATATATATATATATATAAACTATGTAGAAGAAAAGGAAGGCACCAGGTCAGGAGGAGTAAATTCAGTGAAAAACTGTAAAACAGAAGACTTACATCTGGGATTCCTTCAGTCGGCATGTGGACCATGCATGATCCCACTTATGTCAACGATCCATCCACCTGACTGCATCACGATCCCGCTCCTTTGCTGGTCCTTCCACTCCACATGCCGACTGAAGGAATCCCAGATGTAAGTCTTCTGTTTTACATTTTTTGACTGAATTTACTCCTCCTGACCTGGCGCCTTCCTATTCTTCTGCTTATCTTCGAGGGATTCCCCACATCCTTGACAAGGAGCTGCCGGTCACTTCCCAGGCGGTTGCTTTCTGGTCCATCCCTTCTTGCATCATCAGCCTCAGGATGCACCACCTGTGTTCACACTGCCACCACTTTGGTCACATAGGATCTTCACCATCCCTGACTATGCTTGCCGGCCCCTAACCAGGTGCCCTGGTTCCTTGGTCTGCCTTCTCCTCCTATTGCCTATCCTATGGACCAATCCACCCAGTGACTCTTCTCCATCACATTCTGTGTTCAGTCAGTTCCCTTTTTTCCTTCCACTATACCCTATGTCACCATCCCATTCTATATCATGTGAGCGCTGAATTTTTGTTCATTATTTAAAGATCATTGCATGTACCACTATTTAGAAATAAAACTATAACTATGTGGTTCATTAATCAAGCTGGAAAATGCAAAATCAGGCTCACTCCTGCACAGAAACCAATCAGCTTCCAGGTTTTATTGCCAAACAATTCGGTGTTAGAAGCTGATTGGTTTCTATGTAGAAGTGAGTCTAATTTTGCACTCTCCAGCTTTAGTAAATAAACCCCTATATGTCTGTCTGTAGATGTAGCTACATTTACATTATATAACTTCCAAAACTGTGTATTATAATACCTTGGCTCTTCTACTCTTGTTATTGAAAATTTATAGTCAATTCAAATGCTACATTTATTGAAATGGAGAGATTCAAAGCAGACTTTTGTTTCCAGTGGCATACACTTTGGAATGAAATACTATATATGCATATTGCATGGCCTATAACTGTATTATATACCACAGAGGTCTCCAAACTATGGCCTGCGTGTCAAATCCAGCCCACTGCAAGATTATATCCAGCTCAGAGCTAGGATCACTGACCTCTCACACTGGTCTTCAAGTCAGCTTATGTTCTCTGTTTCCTCCCCCCAATATCTCCAACCACCCCTCTCCAGCACAAGTTTTCCAGGGGGCACTCTGATGGGGACTAAAGCCGGCCATAAATGGATCAAAATTTGGCCAGTTCGGTAAAAACCTCTTGCATTTCAATCCATTTATGGGCAGACTGGTTGTTCTGAAGTCAATCAGTACAACCATCCTGTCAGGTTTTTTTTCTCGAAAGCTGCCAGCAGCTATAGCCGCCAGAAGTGGTCATTGTATTCTGCTGATGGGGAAGGCTCTCTGTGCGGGTTAACACAACAGCACTGTGGGAGGGATTCCCCCATCAACGCTGGCTATGTTGACAGGGGAGTCAAGCAGTTTTTCTCCTTTCAACCTGCAGTTGATGGAAAGAAAATTGCATAATGTATGGCCTGCCTTAGATGTAAGGGGGGACTCAATGAGGACCCTAATGTAAGGGGGAACTCTGAAGTGGACCCTGATGTAAGAGGTGACTCTGATACAGACACTGATGTAAAGGGGTACTCTAATGTAACTGTGGATTTTGATAGGGACACTGATGGACTCAAGATTATTTGGAATATCTTTGGTTATTTTCACTGTTGTTCTAAATCATATCATATGCTAAAATAAAAGTTACATTTGTATCAATCACTTTTTGGCCCATAAAAGTTTATAACATATATGATGTGGCTCTTGTACTGAAAAGTTTGGAAACCCCTGATTTTACAGATCCCCAACAAAGAAGTTGATTGCTATGTCTGCCTGAAGGTGGCAGTAAACATTGCAATTTGATAGAGCGATTGAATTTTCCATTTCCACTTCATAACCAACCAAATTCTTGGAGTCAATTAAAATAGCTGGTGGAATATTGCTTAGTTCCTAGCTGTTACTGATGATCATTGGCTGAAAAGTGATTAAAATTGACAGCGTATGGCCAGGAGTATAGCCAGCTTTACAATTCACCTCTATAGGGTAGACCACCTTATGTTTTTTAGGAAATAAACGAGGGTACAACAAGCTTGAAAACAATTTAAAAAAACACACTAAGCGTTCTGTGCTGGTAAATGTCTCATTAAGCAAGCATAAAGAAACAATACAGTTTGAAATGGGTTATATTTTAAAATAAACTATTCCTGAAAAAATAATTGAAGGGTTGTACCATTGCTGACCTCATTCTAAAAATGGTTGTTTGACTGTCTTCACAACCTTTTGACATAAAAAAAGTAAGAAAAAGTCTTCTATGTAGGTTTGGGATGTGTTGCCCATATTGACCATTGACATTTAGCTGCAATTTTCCTAGTAAGGTGAGTAAATAAACACAAAATCAGTCATTTAATAAGGCTGAGATCAATGTGCATAATATAATAGTACTTAACAAGCAATCAGTAATAATTACTGTTATCACCACCCTTTAGTAATGAAAGGTGAAATATGGGTGTTGTGGATTATAGAAACGTGCACATTGGTGTTGCTGTTTGTGATGCCTTATTAAATACATTATAAGTTAAATGTTGTAGAAGTGGAGCTGGTCATCCAATTTTAAGCCTTCTGCTAATGGTAAAATGTTAGGCTGCATCATTTGTATGAAGATATGCCACTCCACAAGTATTCATGTAACTTCTATAAAAACAAGCTTCTGTTTAAATTCATCAACCTGGCATTATTTAAACACCAGCCCCATCAATCCTGCTGATCCCAATGAATTTCGGCATAAAAGGAGAGGTCTTCCTTTAAATGGATTTTTCCTTTCTCCCCACTGTGAATATCAGCTGAGAAGAGACAATATAAGTTAGTTCCCATGCGGTGGGTGGGCCTGTCTGGCATGGATTTGGAAAGTGTTGGGCTCTGTATGAAAGGATGTTTTGATTGCTTATGATAAATGTGCCCAGCATGGTAGCCAGCCCCGGCTATCTGTAAGCCATTGCTTCTGCTTACCCAAAAACCTCTACTTATACAACATACACTGTATTCGTTACTGGAGCAGGAAGATGAGAAAAGCAGCTGTGGGAATCCTTTTCTTGTGTGTATTTTTTCATTACTTTTTTTACTCTCCGCTTTTATTAGCAGTTCAAGAAAGACCTTTATGCAACTTTGGACATCATTTTGGACATATGTTTTCCAATGATATCCATTCATATATATCTTAAAGTCATTCATGCACTACTTTGGTCTGACTTTCATGCAAATTGAGGGCCATAGGCTTCAATGTTATCCCTCGAAAGTTGCATGAACGTTGTACCTGAATTTTTTATATGCAACAGTGGGTCTGATTTTTCAGAGGAATAACAAGTTACATCTGAATCGCACCCATCCACAGTTGTGTCAAAGGTGCACTCCAAAGTTGCACGACTTTGGAATCCTACAAGTGTGAATGCAGACTAATCTGTAAAGGCTCTCATCGCAACACTCAGGTGATGAGCAAAGAGAAGACACATGGGCAGCTGGAGTAGCAGTATAAACAGGAAGTTGAGTTGTGGTTTTACAGCCCCCCCCCCTCCATCCACCCACCTAAAGCCTACCATACATCCAAAGGGGGCTGTTCACTTGCCATGGCCACAATGCTCTGCATTGCAGGCACAGCAAATTGGTATGTCGAGTTGACAGTTGCACCACCTATCAAACTTGCCCATTTAACCAAAACACTTGGCTTGTGGTTGCTACACACTGGCCCCATAGCATTATGGTTGGGGCCATTTTATCTCTCAGTTTCAGGATTAGCTGCCAATTCTATAACCAATCTTAGCTGTCCACTGTTCTAAAATGAGAAATGATACTCTTATTAGGATATGTAATGGAATGAATAGTATGATTAATTTATTTGCTTGGAGGGCTTTATTATCCCATTAGTCCTGGGGTCAGCAACCCGTTGATAGCTGTCTACCTGTCGATCGCAGCCATCTGATAGGTAGATCGTGACCCGACATGCCGCCAGCTCCTGATTCAGCCTGCCTCCTGTCAAATCAGTGTGTCAGTCTACAAAAACAGCCGAGCCTCTTCCCAGATCAGTTCACACATGCAGTTCTAGTTTCTTGTTTCTAGTCCCGGCCTCTGATTTACTGTCATTCAGAGGCCAGGGGGCGGGAGAGGAAGAAAGAGCGGCGCCGGCACCATGAGGGAGAGGGAATGCAAGTAACTACTGATGCATTAGTGCCCAGTGTGTCAGTTTCTTAACTCCTTTGTGCTGCATTAGTGGCACCAATGTCAGTGTTAATTAACCCCTTTACGCTCCAGCATGAAGGGTTTATTAAATACTGCCACTGGCCACTAATACAGTATGAAGGGGTAATTAACACTGACACTGGTGCCACTAATGCAGCACAAAGAGGTTAATTAACTGCCCACTAATAGGGAGGGTAGTTTGATACATTTGAGAGGCACGGGTGGGTGGTGGTGTTGGGGCACCCTTTCATCACCTGTAAAAGCAATCCAGCGGCGTATTAGTCGATAAGATTGCTTTTACAAGAAAACCTCATCACATGCCTGAAAAAACAATACTGAGATGCTGAAATGATGTTGATCATCCCGGTATACCACTGAAAAGTGGAAATGTAAATTTATGTTCGCCGATCTTAAAGTGGTTAAAATAGTATTTCAGCTTAAACCTAACTAGCCTTAAAAATGCCCCTCCCCCCTCCTGACACCTATGCTGACTAGCCTAATTACAGGCCACTGCAAACTGGACATGTTATGTCACCTGTATGAGCCAGCGGCTTATGTAGGGGAAAGGAGGGAGCACCAGCATTGACTGGGACATGGGAACCCATGGGTGATGTCACCACTCAAGTTTTACCAGCCGTTGTTAAGTGCTCTCTCCTCTGGCTCATACAGGGAAGATCACATAGCCAGACTAGGCCAGGCTGAAAATAGGCAAGTATATACATCTTTTTTTTTTTTTTTTTTTTTTTTTTTTTACGGTGATGCGTGGTTATTTATATTTTATACGTTTTATTCATCCCATCTTTTTTATTGGGACCTTGCCAAAAAAAAATAGAATACCAATAGAATGGAGTAGTGGCCATTTTTTGTATCTTTTGATCTCTTCCATGATGCTCAGTTAGATGTTCGACTCTCAAATGTTGCCTACCCTACACTGCTTTAGTTTTCTCACCATGCCCTTTAAGATGATAATTAACACCAGGGGCGGACTGACCATTTGGAAACTCGGGCACTGCCCGAGGGCCCAGGGTCTGTAGGGGGCCCCATGAGATGCCCCTGGTACCTTTTTCATAGGCTTTTTTGAGTTTGGGCAAGGACACAGGGGCCCCATGATCCCCTATTGCCCGGGGGCCCCATGTCCGCCCCTGATTAACACCAATATTGTTATGCTGCTGTATATATACCTTGCAGGTCTTTATTCAACTCTGGATTTCAGTAGCACACCAGGTTAAAGCAGTCTGTCACAGACCTGTGGGTTACAGAGATTACTAGTGGTCTCCAGACACAGTGTTATGGTAATCCATGTAGAAGTTTCCCATACAGCTGATTATGCTGGACGTAACACTTCCACTAAAGAAATATCTGACTTTTAGTCTTAATCATAGAAATTATCTTTGATAAATGGAGCAAAAACCTTCTTAAACATATTAGATCATTTCACCAAGACATTCATGCATTAGGTGATTTCATTAGAGGCAATCTACAATGGTTTTTGGTCAATTTTATTTACTTTTTTATTGAATGATTACAGCTTCATAAGCAGATCGTTCATGTCAGTTTTTGGCTCCTTGCAAAAAAATCTTTATTTTAGAAATAAACATTTAACAAGAGTGTTTTTGTGACACTGGAGTCGATTTGCTAAAGGCAAATAGACTGTTCGCTTTGCATGGGAAGTTCCCCCAGAGTTTAGGGAATTAAGTTTTTTCCATCTTGCAATCATGTGCAAGTAAAAATGCCTTTTTTCTCCCTGCACATGATTGGGTATTCCTTGTAAAGTGAAATTTCACCACATTCACTAAGCTCTGGAGAAAATTCAATTGCAAATCACAACTTTTCTTGCAAAATGAATAGTCTATTTGTCTTTCGTAAATCAGCCCCTCCATGTTGGTACACACGTTCTTGAAGAAATACTGTCACTTTTGCCCAAACGTTTGTACATTTGCCACTGTAAATTCAAGACTTTATCGTGAATGAACAAGGTGATAGTGGAGGTTATTTACTAAAAGTGGAGAGTGCAAAATCTGGTGCAGCTCTGTGTAGACACCAATCAGCTACCAGGTTTTATTGTCAAAGTTTAATTGAACAAGCTGAAGTTAGAAGCCGATTGGCTACCATGTACAGCTGCATCAGATTCTGAGTGCTCCAGTTTTAGTAAATCTCCCCCAAAGGTAACCTAAACTCATTAAGTTTGGTGGCTGCATTGCTGACCTCCCTTTCTGGAAATTCTAGTTTGCTGGTATCATCCTAGTCCAATGCCTTCAGTACTTGGAGTACTTATGCAGTTGCTAGCCCAGGACTTGCAGACAGATTTCATGCATGGTAGGTTTTATAGATAGTGCCAGCTTATCTACTGCAGAAGTACATTTTAGTTTCTGCCAGCATTATCTACAAAGGCTCCAGCAATCATTGAGCATCCTCCAAGATCTTAAAGTGATAGTAAACCCTCAATTTTCTGTAATACTTTCAGCAAGTGGTTTACTCACTTTTTGAGTATGACACTTCCTCCTCTTTTTGTCCATACCTATGTTCCAGCTAGACTGGTGCTATGACCATTGCCCCAGGTCTCCTGTTTTCAGGGTGTCTCTTTTCTCTTGCAGCATCCTATGGAGCCACCCTTGCTTTCAGAGACTAGGGTTAATCTCTCTCTACACTGTGTGTATCAATAGAAATACACAACTCCATATCCTAGGATGGCAAAGTGCTCCCCTGATCCTCCCCTCCTTTTCTCTAGCAAACAGACTGGCTGCAGACTGCACTGTCCACTGTTAACTCTGTCCTCTGAAGACCAGAAGTTCGGGGACCCAGCAACATCGAACATTCTAAACTGGGCGCTAGAATAGGAATTTGAACAAATAGTTCACTGGGGAATATTTATTATATTGTGCTCAAAGTGTTAAACTAAAAACACTGAGGATTTAATACGACTTTAAGTCCTACAAGTCAGGTTGTTGCCTGTGTGCATTGGATGTCTTTGCTTCTTGCATCAGTTTTACTTGGCGTGTAGCTTGTACAGCCTCTCGTACAAAATGTTTCTTTTGGTTACTTTTAGCTTTGGCAATATTGATTCCCAAACTGTCGTCTTGTTTTTGAGAGTTGTCATTTATTTGTTTTGTAATGAGACGTAGGGGATGGAGAAGCTTTGTGCCTGCCATAGGCCAAGACTGAGCCTGAATGGATTTACAGCTGTGAAAGTCCGAGAGCATAGGTTAATGGTGCTCATTTATTCCTCCAGCAGCCGGAGGGACATACAAGTTTCTGACTGTGATGCTAACAAAGATTGCTAGCTGTTATTGCTTATTCTTCCTGTTCCCCTTCCTAAACACCATTGTGAGATAAGAATGGATCTTCAATTAAGCAGCAATATCGGTCTATATTAGGCAAAATTTTGGACATTTTCTGAAAACACACCAAAAATACGGCATACAGGACTTTTGGTTCACCTTCAGAAAGGGCACCAAAAATACACGACCTAATAAAAGTCTATGGGACCATGGATTAAAACCAATGTAAACTGCTCAAACACCCGCTGTGTGGCCGAAACGCAGCACAATGGTGTGAACCCAGTTTTAGCTTCTGTTTTCCCAAAGTTATTGTTTTAGGAAGACTTCTTAATGCTGAACTTTAAATGGTTTTAAAAGGCACAAATAATGCAGCTCTGCAATCATCAATTCATTATTAAATGCATTTTTTTTTTAAATGCAAGCAGTGTGAGTACCTAAATTTAACCTGTGATCAGCCTTGCTGTCCTTGTATAGCAGAGCTCAAGTGTGAGAGGAAGAATTAGCAGAAGAAGCCAATAAGTTCATGTGCTGACATAGGAGCATGCTGATAGCTCATCTCTTTACCCTCTTCTTGTATTGGAGGCCAGCAGAGGAAATGGGTTGAATGATACTTGACATATAGCAGCAGAAAAAAATACTGAGGGTTGGTGGGGGAGAGCTGTGGATTGAGGGCCAGTTCACACCACAAAAACCTCCTCCAGATCCATTCTGGAAACATTTCTGAATGCACTTTTTTAAAGCTTTTTGATGCATTCCAATGCTTTTTTGATGCGTTTACGGATGTATTCCAGATGTTTTTTTTCTTCTCCTGTTTTGGGTCATTTCAATTGCAAAATCATTAATTTCTTCAAGACAATGCTTTTCCTTTACTTCATTTTCCTGTTTTTTTTTTCATTGTACTGGTGTCCGGTGCTTTTTTAATGCTTTTTACTGTGTTCTAGTACAGTTCTGTGCAGGAAAAAAGCAACATGTTGTACTTTTTTTTTCTAGTACTGAAAAGTATTGGAACACACTACACTGGTGTGAACTATGCCATGGAAACCCATATAACCTACTTTTCATACTGCAGAAAAAAAGCACTGTTCTGCATGTAGTGTGAACAGGCCCTGTGTGAATAAGGCCTCAAAGCTGATTTTTAGTTTATTTTTGAATGGGCTATTAACTTACACTGTATCTTTTTTTTTTTTTTTTTTTGGATGTAGTTCTGCTTTAAGATCCAATGGGACACTATTCCTCCCACTAATACCAATGTTGGGGCATTGTTTACTCCCACTGGCCACAGTTTGGGTCCCCTAATGTCTGAAAGACCGTAAACTGGCTCTTTGCTTGAATAGTTTGGAGACCCTTGGTCTAGATGTTTGAGACTCCATAACAATAGGGAAATACATTATGGAAATGTAGTCATGATGTGATACTTTGCATGGTGATTTTTTTTTTGTCATGATCAAAGATCTCTATTAAACATACACTCCTTAACAGAGGTTCTCAAACCTGTTTTCAGACCTCGCCAGACATGCTTTATTATATTGTTCTAGACTTGTGAAATCCATTTATAAAAATATAATGAGATGTTTACCAAAATCTCGTGGGAAGTGTTATGACATATGGCCAATTTTTCTACATAGATTCATTAATTTTTGTAGTGCTGCAAAATGTCATCAGCCTTTGCCCCAAAGAAACGTATAGTCTAATGTTTCTATTATAGTTGTACAGATGCATAGCCATATGTGCATAAATACATACATTAGGGTAATTCAAGTAAACCAACAATATTTTTTGGAAATTAAACTGATATTCACTAAAAGTAAACATGTTATGGCAGGAATATACAGTAGCATCAACTATTGATGGACTCCTTATAAAAGTGATTGCTCTCTGGTCTCAGTTATTCAAGTTACTGACTAAAACATATTTGCAGATTGGTAAGGTCTGAAAGGTGTCAAACCTTCCCTGATTATTTGTGTCAGCTCAGTGACTCAAAGTATTGAAGTAAGTAGTTCAGCTTGACAGCCAGGCAACTAGCACTTTCAGAAACCGAGATCAGCAATTGTAGCCCTCACCTTTTCTCACAACAATTTTCTTTTAACTGCAGATAGTATCCCTGGACCTGTGGCTGCAAGACCATGTAACTAAGCACTTGGCCTCCTAAATAATCCATGTGTAATTAAGAATCCAATTTTTTATACTTATGTTTTTTTACATGGCCACATAGTGATATAGGTTGCCAAATAAATTGGCCTTCTCTAATACCTCATGGACTTTGAAGACCTGCATTACCATATTGAGCTTTTCTAAACCAGCTTTCTGTATGGTCATCCACAGGCATGAAATCATCTAGCACTATAACAGAAGATAACTGAATTTGATGACCATTAGCGTATGCCTGTGGAGGTTCTAAAGCAGCCTTTCTCAGCCAGGGTGCCCAGGCACCCATGGGTGCCTTGAGGTTTATTTGGGGGTACCTTGGCACATTAGCTGAGTAATTGAGAAGAGAAACGCTGGAATACTACTCAGTACCAGTGTGCAAAAGTGTATTTGCTTTGGAAGAATAAATCACCTCTAATATTGGGTGTCCTACATGTGTGGATGTTGCTTCATTATATAAAACTATTAGAATAGTTTTTCACTGTCCATAATTTTAAAGGGTGCCTCAGAACTGCCCATAATTTTAAAGGGTGCCTTTACTGAAAAAAGGTTGAGAGACGCTGTTCTAAAGGTAGCCTTAGATCTCGCAGCTTGATGGCTATTTAAGCCACTTTTGATTGACCAAGATTCAAGCATACCATTGAAAGTTGTATCCTGAAGCCAAGACATGTAAAACCCATGAATTCGATTAACCAAGCTATAATTTGCCAGCTTTAATACAGGACATTGGTAAAAAAAAATAACCAACATTAGTAAAAACAATGGCAATTTTGTCAAAAGTGATTGGATTTTTCCCCCAGCTTTAAATGAGGCAGTGTGAATCCTTGTGGTCATTAAAAAACGCTAATTTCTTGTTCAAATGATCAAAATTTCAATTCCAGCTCTTTTGAAAGTGGCTGAAATTGCTGAAAAGTTGCCAAGTGTATGAGCAGCTTAAGTGGACCTGTTGTTAATGATGACATGGCAGTGTTTTACAGGGTAGTGTACTGTATACAAATAATAAACTGCAGCCAACAGGGAATAGGGCAGTGCCCACTGATGTGTGCCGCAGGACTTATGCTCAGCTGAAAAAGCACCATTTAAGCAAAGAAGGTCCGTACGGTTGGTCACATCCAAACTTTTGAGGGTTTTGTTAGAACCAACAGGCATATATCAGCTATCAGCAGTTTTCTACAGAATGCCTTGACGCCTTTCACACAAAAGAACCTTATTGATTCTATTAAAACTTCTTAAAAAATGCTTGAATGTGATTGCTTAAAACTTTCCTTGTTGGATTAGCATTTCTAAGTGCTCTTTTTCACCTCTGTAACTTCTTGGAGGAATTTTAAAGATGGGCACTCTCTATGCTTACTAAATTTCTCTAGAAGTTTTGGCACTGCAGAGAAGTTTCTTTCCCAACAGTTTTGGATTGCATATCCAGAGAGGCTTTGGTAGAAACAGGCCTCAATAGCTTTTTCTAAATGAGGTCAGAAGTGCAGAGCTTAGTAACTGTTGTAGAACCCTCCAGCTAAACATGGATTACAAAAATAATTATTGTAAAAAAATATATGATTGCACAGGAAAGAGAAGTTTGAAAACTCACCTCGGGTGAATGTTGTGACAAGCTTCAACACAGCAAAAGATCTTTATCTATACCAGTATATGTAATCATTAGATAGTTTAGTCACCTCTAGGGGAATGGAGCACAAGACATGATGGTACAGTCTGATAGTTTTATCCATTTTGTTGTTCCATATTTACAGTCTTTTTTGAAGAGAAAAAACAACTGTGTGGGATTTCTATTCGGTTGTCTGTTTTATTTAATATTGGTCAGATTACAAAAATAGGGGTCAGGAAGGTTGGAAATTTTCTGAGCACACCTGATTGTATTCTAAAGTGTGTGCTGGATGAGTTAAATTTGGAGTTTCTACCCTGTTATGTTTGGGACATTTCACCTCTTTAGGGAAAAGTATTAGTCTGAACGTGAAAGGAGAAATTAAGGTCGTTTTTTCTATTTGGTGCAATGGGCTTTAAATTATTTTTGAAGGGTATAGAAGGTACTTTCAGCTATCCAGGTCACATCTTTTTTTTTTTTCTTTTCTTTATTTCTTGTCTTTATTTCGAAAGAAGAAAGCATAGGCAATGAAAAAAAGTTTTAAAAAACTAGAACATTTAAAGCGATTCTAAAGGTTAATTTTTTTTTGGGGGGGAGGGGGATAAACATGCTATTCTTACCTGCTGTGTGCAGTGGTTTTCCAGAGAGAATCCTGGATCCTCCTCTTCTCAGGTCCCACACAGGCTCTCCTGTCCCCTCCTTGCTGTCAGGTGCCCCCACAGCAAGACAGAGAGCCACGGCTTGGCCCTGTCCCCTCTCTCTCCTCATTGACTGACTGGCTATGATTGACATCAGCATGAGCCAATGGCTGCCAGTTGTTGTCTCAGCCAATGAGGAGGCTGAGACTCGGGACAGTCAAGGCTGTCGTTCACATTGCTGGATTGTGATGAGGCTCAGGTAAGTATTGAGGGGGCTGGGGGCACTGCTGTACACAGAAGGTTTTTTTACCTTCATGGATAGAATGCACAAAGGTAAGAAACCTTGAGTCTTTACTAAACTGCTCCTATATACAAGTAACGAAAAAAAGAGCAGAATATTATTTTCAACCAAGGCTCTGCGGGGGCAAAAGTTTGCGGCAAAAACTGTTTCCCCCACAATCATGCTGCTCCTCCCTAGTGGTGTTAAGATTTTTTTTTTTTTTATCTTATTGGTGAAAACCGTATATAGGTTATCCTTGGAGTCCCATGCACATAAATTTCAATTTTGGTCTCCCTGTGTGGCTACTGTTAAGGCATCATGGGATTTTTCTAATGTTGCCCCTTTGACAGAGTGCTGCTGTATCTTGGCCCCATATAGTGAAGGCATGCACATAGATAGTTTAAAAATGTGGGTTATGGTTATTAGAGAGCTTTTTCAATTCCATGTAGCATGCTCTTCCACTGGAAGTCAAGTGCTGATAGGTTGTGTTTAAGGGCTTCTCAGTTTAAAATGTAATTGCTTTGTAATTAGAGTTTTCCTTTACCATAGTGGAAGAGGGGAGAGGGATGTAGTTTTTCTTAGCGTGGGCAAGGTATGGCAGAACACTCAGCACTAACATGAGTTGGCTGTGTTTCCAGACACCCGGTAATTAGTGGGAAATTCTTGAGTCTATGAGAAAAATTGTAATACTTATCATGTACGGTAATGACTAAATGACTAATGAAAACACTATAATTACTTTGCTGCAGTATGAATAAAAAGAAAATAACCGTTTTGTGAAGAGATCTTGTCTCAACACATAATTTACTACCTCAGACATTTATCTAGCATGGCCCTGCTATTTGCTTTGTAAATGGTTCACGCAACCTACCTCAATGAACTAGAATTTACTACGACTCTGTACCTGCCAATTGCCCTGTTAACTGGCAGCCAAGAAAATATGCGCATTTAGGTTTTGTATTTTCGCAAGGTGGCTTCAGCTGTCCATTTATTAGGTCTGTCTAGTATGGCAGCTAAGGTTTTCACCTCTTCTAAGACAAAAATGCCAGCCTTATGATCTAAAGCAGACTTTCAACCCGAAAAAAAAAAAAAAAAAAAGGATTTTGGCACCTGGCTCCAGTTCCTTCTCTCTCCCACAATTAGATATTATATATTTTTTTATCTTTTAGTGTTTTTGAATTTTTTGCTTAGACTTAACCTAGAAGAGAATGACATTCTACTCCTGGTGCTTCATGGGGAATTCACCAAATGTAAAGATATGCAAAATGGCTCTGCCCAGCCTTCAGGACCTGGCAAAGACCATCGGCACAGCTACGTAATCACAAGGGGTTTTCCATGCATGCACAAAGACACCAAAGTTATGGAGGTCCTGGATCTCAGGTTGTCTGTCCATGTGTGGGAAAACTTGACACAATTGAAAATGTGCCACAGGTCTCTGTCATTTCCTAAGGCAGGGCAGAAACCTTTGGCACATCTGTGAACACAACAGTTTTTCACAGATAGCGGTGCTGGTGTTGGGGATGGGGCCAGCATTACAGGGACTGAAGGACTTTTTTAATAAAGTTTTCAACAAATTCTATTATCAACTAGGTGGCAACCCATATCAACCTCATCTCTTAAAGTGTAGTAAACCTGTGTTTCCCTCAAACATCAATTCATGTGATATAAAAAGATTCTTTTTGAGAGTGTTGATCTGTGGGTCCTCTGGTACGCTGATTGGTCACATTGAGGTTGGCGGGAGAATTTCTGCGTGAAGAGGACACTCACTCAACAGTGGACACACTTGGAAATGTCAGTTTCTGTAGGTTTCAGGGTATAGTTTCTCTTCATCTGAGCAGCATTCAACAGCATGAGCAGCGAGAAATGAAAGTCACTTGAAAGTATGTCAAGACAAAGAAAAAAACCATATGCAAAGAATTGATGCAATGAATGTACATTTCCTTGTGCTTTGTCCCTACAAAGGCCCTGTAGTTATAGGAGAATACCTGTTTATCTACCAAAAATGCTCTTGTCCTGTTGGCTGACAACACACAGCTTTTTTGTGGACTAGGTGGTATCAGCCTTGCCCAGTATCTTTTTGCTAATGTACCCAAAAATTCCCACTCTCATTTGTTCATAATATAGAGGCTAATCGTTTGTAGCCCAAGGTAAAAACTGGGAGGTCTTTTTGGGAAAACATCTCTGAAATTCTGACAAGATTTGCATTTTTTTTTGCACTTATCAAATAGAACCAACAAAATTCTTCCAATGGTATAAGGTAGCGAATAATCAAAGTTTATTGTTGTTCACATATACTTTGCATTGAACCTTACTTCACACAGTTAATCACGACTAGGACTGACAGCAGGGGCGGACTGACAACTCATGGGGCCCCCGGGCAACAGGGGATCATGGGACCCCTGTGTCCTTGCCCAAACTCAAAAAAGCCTATGAAAAAGGTACCAGGGGCATCTCATGGGGCCCCCTACAGACCCCGGGCCCTCGGGCAGTGCCCGAGTTTCCAAATGGTCAGTCCGCCCCTGACTGACAGTATGTCTTACCAATGTATGGCCGCTATAAAACTTCAAATCTACTTGTTGTGGTTTACTACCATTTTAAACATTACTTTTTTCATTTCCATATTAATTAAGCCCAATTGGCCAATATTTTTTAAAAGGGTTTTAAAAAAGTGTAATACATCTCAGCTGTGATTCATCAAGCTGCAATGGCACTAAAGACATGCTAAAATGACATAGTTAAAAGTGACTTAAGTGCACTTTAAGGTAGTTAAGTGTTTGAGGTTGTATGAATCTGAGCTGAGTGTCATGCCTCCTAGGCTTTGTTAATATGATATCTTGCTGTTGATGTTGTCTTGCAAATTCTCTCTCTCTATATCTATATATATCTATATATATATATATATATATATATATATTTAAACTTCGAGAACCAATGTATCCCAAAGGACAACGTCTGTTACTAGTTTTACCCTAACATATGGAAGAGATCTCTGCAGCTGTGACACCTGAAGGTGTCACAAAATAAAATATGGTGTTAATTTTTGTAAAAACTATGTGTTTGTATGTGTTTATAGGCCTGCAGCATTGCTTCCAAAATAATTCAGTATGGCTATGATAGACTGCAAGAGCTTTATATCTAGATGCTATAGTTTTCTGTACATTAATTATGGTTGTTCTTTCATTCTCTAACCAATGGCACAGCAGTTATTATCAAGAGTATCCCCACTGCTCTGCTAATCTAAGTATGCCAGCCCGCAGTATCCTTTCTGTTTTCTTGGATGATGAGCAGAGAAGACAATTCGACATTTTGGCGCTATGACAAAGCAGCCATTTGTTTTATCCAAAATACAACCCTGTTTTACGTTCAATTTTTGTTTGTTATGATATAACCAATTGTACTGAATCATACAGCAGTAAGTGGGTAATATATTCGGAATAGCCAATGCTGCTAGAAGTAGTTGAATGACTATGCACTGTAAGCTAAAGAATATCATATACAATCTGTGGACAGCATGCCAGAAAGGCTATTTTTCCATCCAGTAATGGAGCTAATGCTTAACCCTGTGGTTGCCAAAGAGGAGCGACTTGGGAAAAGCTTGTCAGCCATTTAGGTTAGTAAAGCTAAATCTGTATTTTCTAAAAGCTTGGCATGACAGTAGAAGCTTTTCATGTAAAAGCCGCTTTACTCTTTTTCACATAGATAAATAGAATTCACATTGTCTAGGAATTTTATGGGATGGGACATAAATATGTTAAAAATGCATGATTGTCTGTCAGTTCTTGTTATACTGATAATGACATACTGCAGAGGCCCTGGAATGTTTCAAGGAGTATCCGGGGATGGGAAAAAATGATGGGTTTGAATCGCCATTGTCTGTTAAGCCACAGTGCTAAATTATGGCTTAGTGAAGAAGTATGCTAGGTAACCTGTCGCACCAACTAAATGCTTGGAACTGAATGTCACAGTAAGTGAAGAGTTGCATGTCTAAAGCTGGAGAGATGTTTTCTAAGAACAAGGTATGGTGAGATATCTTTTGATGCTTTTTTGGAACAACAGTGATTTTCTTCCCAGCTCAGCCTGTCTATAAAGTGCATGTGCAATAATAGTCTTTGTTTTTTTTCTCCATGGATAACAGAAATCTCAAAATTTTGTGACACCAAAATATTAAAGTGTTTTGGAAAGTCTGTGTACACTAACAAGCCATTCTGATGCTTGTAAATACTTATTACCCTTCAGCTAACCTTAAAGTGGAACTTAACACCCCCACATTTTTTTACCCTTTGCCTATATTGTGCTGGATCATCTTCAAAACAATTACTCGCAAAGTGAATCTGGTGTTGTGTTTCTTTGATCCACTATATGGCTGACATAGCCCAGGTCCCATGCCACCATATTGGTCCTCATCAGCTGGCTGTCTCTTTCAGGCTCAGGCAGCTAACTCCCGATGATGCGCTGGGCCCACCCTCCAAACGCTCTGTGTGCCTAGTCCTGCAGCCTCCTGAGAATCTGGCATGAATATTGAAGGATGTTGCAGGACCAGTGATACATCATTCAAGCCTAGGCCAAATAACAGTGAGGAGGAGAAGGCACATAGTAAATAAAAATAAAATATGCAAATATCCAAAAAATGCAAAAACAAATAAAAATTCCCCCAGCTGCTATACCAAAAATGTTCAGGCCCCCTTGAAACATTAATGCAGTAGTGAATAAATAGAATAGAAAACTGAACATTATGTCCATCGAAAAACTAAAATAGCTCATACGATTGTGCCATCATTTGTTTTATTCCTTCTAAGTAAAAAAAAAAAAAAAACTAGATCAGGCACTTTCAGTTGCTGCATGAAATTGTGTATCGCAGCTGGCACACTAATGATGTGAAAAACAGACAATTTGACAATTGTCACAAATTTGTGTTCAGTTAAGAAGTACTGCAGAGCTATATTAAAAAACTACATTAATATTACCACCAACTGCAAAATAACCTCTAAATGTTCCAATATAAATAAATCGAATGGCATTGTCCAAAATGATAAAATATCTTTGTGATGTAGTGGAAATAAAAATTTAATCCATTTTCTTGAAATCTCTACCACTCGCCACCAACAACTAGAAGGGCACTCTCCAAATCTTTACCTATCTTCTTATGGAAATGTAAAAGCGTTCAATATACTACGTGTGGCAACTTCTACTGGGGAAGCTTTCTCCTCTGACAACACCTCCTCACAAATCAGGAACCGAATGCTAAGTACAAAATAGAATCCAAAAATAAACTGCATACAGTGTAAAACCATAAACTTTATTCATGAAACAGGATAGGCAGAAATAAACTCAAATTTAATAAAAGATCAAGCACCAAAGTGACTTTCCTACACTGACCTACTTGCCTGTATGTATAACCACCCTTTAACAGATTTAGCCAGCCTTACTGCTTCCTCAGGAGATTTTAGAGCCCATTCAGACTTGGGGCAAAATTAAAAGTGAACAGCAATGCATGTAACATTTAACACACAACACACCAAGGCAACACACAAGGCTTGCAGCATGTGGAAATGCACCATAGTGTGTTGTGTTACACATTTTTCTGGCACATCCAGCCCATTGATTTCCATATTCCCAGCTAGACTGAAAATTCTACCCAGAAGAACACTCCTTGTTTTCTGCTATGTTCCATTATTTTGAAAAGCAATATTTCTACATTTTAAACTGTTAGGTATAAAGCGAAGGCAACTTGATATTCTTGTATATACCTACAGCAGCATGTAAGCACCACCATTATCCCCAAATGCTGTGCTTTTCTCAAGGGCACAACACTCTCCAACACATTGACCCATCACAGCAATAATCTGCCTCAATGGCTAAAAAATTGTGTGGCAGGTGGCAAGCAAATTCCAACACTAATGGGAAGTACCAAAGCTTTGTCCAATAGAAACCCCCAGCATTCACCAAAATGGCAGTTGTAGATACGTGCATGCACCTCTTTTTATGCTAGCGGCAGAGCTGTTTTAAATCACATTATACTCTAAAGTTGTGTTCCACAGTGTGGTTTCTGTTTTGCCTTTTTAATTGGGGGTTAGGAAAAATCTTCTGTTTAAATGTGCTCTGCATTTTGTCATATAACAGACATGGCTTCATTGGTTCCCTACACACAGGAATTGCTGCAGCCGGCTCACCTTGACACCAATTTTGTGAAACATTCGTCCTCAGCCCAGTTTCTAGGGAAAATCATCAAGCTTTTCTAACTAGGCTGCTCTGTCATTTTCTGCAGAAGTGGAATAAAAATCCATACTGAAAAAATAGCAACTCTCACACTATTTTATCTAAACAGTTCTTTATTGCCGAGCAAAGTTAGGTGTAATTCAAGGAGGTCGATTTTTCACTGCTTATTTTTATTTATAAAGAGCAGGAGATGAAAAATGGCTCATTTCTGTAGACAGCAGGGCTTATTTATCAAGTTCTTAAAGCGAAGCAGTGTTGAGGGAATCATTTTCTGCAGAACGCTGTAACATTTTAGGAAGTGGTAGTGCCCCATTTAGCATGTAGATTTCCTTTTTTTAAACTAATGGTCTCATTATCTTATTATAGTATGCTTCTAGTTTTATTGGTATACTTTAGGCATATCATATGTTGGCCTTTTGTGCTGCAGTTTGATTCAAGGTAGGACAAATCCCAATAGACAGATAGTCAGTGTACTTGCACAGTTAACGTTGGCCCCTGCTTTTTAGAAATTTTCGGTTTTTAATTTAAATACCTGCTGATCACTGAAATAGATATTCAAATAGACATTGTACTCGCAGGTTCCACTTCTGTAGGCTTACCTCAACAATCGAGATACAGCAGTGCCCATACCGCCCAGCTTTCTGAAATGGGAAAGAGAGACACTCCTTAGTACAAAGTGTGTAGTCAAAGGACACATCCCTGCCATGTCCCTATGTGGACCATAAATAATTAATAAGCAAAATATAATTAGCTAAACCCCCATTTTTTTTTTTTTTCATCACTGGTTTCTTTACACTAGCTTTTTAAAGCAATAATGTGATAAGAAGGTCTGTGTAAAAAGTTTAGTGTAGTGTAACATTTCTGATAGTTAAAGCAGAACTAAAGGCACTAAACTTACTGCCTAAAGCAGGCCATAGACATGGAGAAAACCGGCCGTTTTTTTTAGAAAATCCTAAAATCGGTCGTTCAGTCGGCCGACGTTACTTCCATTGTAAAAAAAAGTCGGCTGGTTTTCGTCCCGTCTACGGCCAGCAATTAATATAATAGCGGTGTCCATGCATAGAGCCCCGCTATTATATTTGACAGGAGAAATAGATTATGCAGAAGAAGAAGAAGAAACAACATTGTATCTATTTGTACTTGAATAGAAACGTGTATCCGAAATGGATACAAATAAATACAGTGTTGCAATTTTTTCTTCTTCTTCTCCTGCAAAATCTAGATCTTCCTCTTCTGCAAAATCTATTTCTTCTTCTCCTGCAAAATCTATTTCTTCTTCTCCTGCAAAATCTATTTCTTCTTCTTCTTGATATTCTATGTCTTCTTTTTCTTCATATTCAATTTATTTAAAAATCTTCAAAAAGAACGGCCGATTTGACCATAATTACCGCGAAAATCGGCTGAACGACCAAATCGCCCGACGATTTTCCAGCAGGGCCGATTTTCTAAATGTCTTAAAATTACGAAAAATGGCCGACCGATTTCCCCACTAACGATCCGAATATCGGCCAATTTTGTTTTTATCGGCCGATAATTCGGCAACTTTATCGGAAGTCTATGGCCTGCTTAATGGTCCAGGCCCCTCACCTGCATCTTCGGGTATCTCCATTGGTCTATACGGGATGATGTCAGTCATCCCAGCACAAAGCAACCATGCTAGCAATGTAAGCTGTGTAGAAAAGGGGGTAACCGGGGCATTGCCAACTATGGACTATAGTGAGAATACCTAGGAAAAAGGGGGGTCAAAAATTATATAATAAACCAAATAGTGGCCCCTATATATAGAGAGAATATGCCGACTCACATGGAAATAGCCATGTGGTGTCCTCAGGACCCAAACATAACTGAGAGAAAAAGAAGGGAAAACAATGACAGAGGCACAAGATGCCCAAGTCAAGCGGGTCCAAAAAAGGTCAAACTGCGGCTTGTAATAAGAAAAATCTATAAATCTTTCATTGCAATAAAAACATGAATCAATACACATGATAAAACAAAAACAATAAAAGGAGAGAGCCTCACCACTACCAAAGAGAAAAATAGAAGAGAATGTGATGGTTGTCCGGGGTGATGCCACACATGCTTTAGTCCAAGCACCAAGGAAGGGTTATTGAAAATCCCACATCTTACACCCATTTCGTCACCCCGGAAAACCATCACATTCTCTTCTATTTTTCTCTTTGGTAGTGGTGAGGCTCTCTCCTTTTATTGTTTTTGTTTTATCATGTGTATTGATTCGTGTTTTTACTGCAATTAAAGATTTATACATTTTTCTTATTTCAAGCCGCAGTTTGATCTTTTTTTGGACCTGCTTGACTTAGGCATCTTGATCCTCTGTCATTGTTTTCCCTTCTTTTTCCCTTAGCAATGTAAGCTGTGCTGCACATGCTCAGGTCAGTTTGCATTCCGCAGAAGACTACAAGGCAGGTAAGTATATTTTATTGCAGAAGAGACCACTTCTTTGGTTAAATGCTTTCAGCTCTGCTTTAAGTATTGCATTTGTTATAGAGGCCTGCACATCTGTCCATAAAGGGGGACAGCCTAGAAAGAAAGATGTACAGAAGGATTCGGTCCCAAAACAGGGACAGTCCTTACAAATGAGGGAACTTTGGGAGGTATGGCAGTGCAAAGTGTCTAAATGTCCACATTTAGTGCAAACTAGTACATGTTGCAGTCTTGGAGAGGGTTTGTGTATGCTGTGTGAGCTCCATACAGAGTGATCAGGGGTTCTAATTCTTTCTTACCCTATCCAAAATGGGGAAAAACGTTTTGGCTGTACAAAACTATTAAGTGTAATTTTACAGGACATTCAGATATTGAACTTGGTGGTGGTCATGGATATATTTTCTTAGTAGAAACTCAGGCTTTTTAAAGTATTAAAGCTGAAGTTTAAAAAAAAGAACATTTTCTCTCTACAGCTTTAGTTACACTATTATTTTAAAGTATGTTTCATATTCTGCAGCCTGATGGATTCTGAAATCTTCACTGCAGAGCAGCCCTGTCCTCTTCCAGCTACTGAACTTCCAGCTCTGGGAGTTAACAGCTTCTGGTCTCCGGCCTCAGCTGCTCTAAGGTTGATCCAACAGAGACACTGGGTGTTCTGCCCATGCCTCAACTGAGAAAAGTTTTTTTTTACTGATCGCACTGCATAAAACACATTCTATGAATGGAGGAGAGTCTGACCAGTCTCACAGTTCTCTCCTGCATTTACAGATCATGTTACAGGCAGTGTAATCAGTGAAGGAACTTTTTTCCCAGTGGACGAGTGTGTGTCCCCATAGTGCAGCTGAGCCTAGATCCGTACCAATCACTGACCTATCACTGTTCATTCATAACCAAGGCACAATAAACTGTGTTTACTATGCTTCAGTTTATGAATGGATAGGAAGCTGTGTACAGATCTGTTCCTGTCCATTCATTCTGTGCAGCTGAGTCTGCAGAGATGGAGATTGAGGTTTTTGTCCTCAATCTCCTTTCTCTGTCTCAAAGTTGGAACATCAGAGGTCTGTTTAGACCTCTGATATTTCACCAAAGGCCCCCAATGGGGCTCCTAAAAAAACGTGTAAAAAATATTGTAAAAATAAAAATTAAAAAATAATAATAAAATAACAAAAATAAACTACTGACACCAGTGGCGGAACTACCAGGGCCACAAAGGTCACACTTGCGACTGGGCCCTGGTGTTCTGCCACTTGGTTTAGGGGGAAGGGGGGCCCTTCATAGTTTCTTGCACTGGTGCCCTGAAGGTTTTATTTACACCATTGTTACAATATAAGGCAGTAATGCTGACTACTACAGAGATGTCAGTGGGGATGTTACACCTAGTAAACAGTAGATTCCAGATTTCAATTTTTCTTTTACAGATTTGCACTTGTTTTCAACAGGATTTCTCTTATCCTCCACTTTTATGGAATATCACCAAAATAGTAAATGCTTAGGAATAGATTTAGCTTAGCCCTATAACATTGTAAATAAAAGGATAAAAAAGATTTATACTTGAAGTGGAAAGGGACAGAATCGTTGCCAGTTTGGATTTTATTCAGAGTAGAAGCATTGTTTTTCCTGTCGAGCGGCCTGTAAGCAAATTTATTGCCTGAGATCTTTTCAAGTGCAGATAAGCAATTTTTTTCCTTACTTTTATTATAAAGATTTCGTAAATTTGCATTCTTGTGACTCTCAAGTTTTTCTAACAGATGGAATTAATTAAAGTGAAATAGAAAGAAAAAACAGATAAAACACTGTGCTTGATGACCCTGCAAGAGCTGTTTTACTATGGGATTTGTGCTTGTTTTTCAGCGAGGTACCAGCAAGAGCTCCGTTTTATCTAGAGTTTGATGAGCCTCCTACTTTAATGTCACAGGGAGTGCAGATTTCTCACTCATCTTTGTTTGTGTTTCTCTTTTTATCAAGTCTGATACTGAGTCCCTCTTCAAGTTATCCTATTTGCACTTTGTTTGTCTCCTTGCTGCCAGCCCTAATTAATCTGTCAGACTGTGGACAGCCAGGCGATGAGTGCATTCAAGTTCAGCTCAGCCAGTTGCCAACAATCCATCAGTGGTGGGACTACTGCCATACTAGCCCACTCAGTGTTCATATGGTCCAGGGCTAAGGAGTGCTTAGAACAGAGCAACAAACACTGGTATGCTCAATGCATTAAAAGCCCTCACCTTGCCCACATGAAGGGTTCGCCATGACTTGGTTCAGGCAGTCAATGTAGTGTACCAATGGTACTGCTACCTGCTACTGATCTGTGATGAGAAATGTAGTCTCTGATGGAAAAAGGTGTCATATACGGACTTTTGCTGTGTAATGTAGGTGTTCCATGAATGGGAGGAAGTTTTACATTGTGCATCTCTTGTAGAAGGCATTTTTCTGTTGGGTGGGCACCAATGTCCTTTCGTACCTTAGCTTCAATTTATGCAGCTCTTGGATGTCTCCAGCTCGCCTGTAATTATACATATGTATGAATTTGTGTTAAAAAGTATTCTTTCATGTGGAAGTGTTTGTAAAGTCAAAACTTTCTTTTTAGTTTTGAATAAAATGTAGAAGGGTTAGGCCTTCTATCTGCTTTTTATTGCTGTCTTTGCCCCACTGGATATATTAACCCTCACTATTGGTCCTGATGGCCATTGTCCTGGGTAAAAAAATTGAGGGGAAATTCGAAACTATGGGGTTGTCAGAAGAAGAGGACATGAGGGGAGATATATTCTCACTTTGGAGAATCACTGTTCCAAGTTGTAATTTGTTTATTTTACTTGCTATAGCAGGGTGTTATTGAAACAAGTGTAACCCACTTGTTCATGATGGGGGAGGTTGGTCCAGTCATTCATTATATAGCATAAAATTTGATTGAAGTTGTCTAATAAGCATTTACTGAGATTGACCAATAACAATACCTATATATTGACCAGTCAGCAGATAGTAAAGAATGTTTATCAAACTAATATGACTAGACCTAGGTTTATCACATCTTGTGAGAAATCTTGAGACACACAAGCAGAGAATGGGGTCCATCTTAAGGTTTAAACAACATCTTATGTGGGGGTGCATCCCTGTTTGTTTTTTGATCGAGAAAATCATATATATAGTGTCAAAATGGTATAACATAAGGGTTCAGGTACATGGCCTCAAGGGGTCGTGTAGTGTGCATGTGTGTCCAGAACCTCCGTAAAAACTTCTCCAGAACTTACAGCTGCTACAAACAGCATGCATACATAGACAACAATTACAACATGCAACTGTGCACAGGTATACACTGGTACTTTCATAGAAACAGGTGTATGTCCTGAACACAAACTGTTCTCATGCAAATATGGGTGCATAAAGCCACATATTGTAATTTTTGTCTATGGGTACATTACAGCTGTGGGTCCCGGGGAAGTTTTTATGGAAGCTCTGGATGCTCATACATGCTGAAGCCCCCTTATAGCTGTGTGCATAAGCCTTTATAGAGAAATTCAAATAAGAATTGATAAATTAAAAAAAATCCTCCTTAGGTTGTTAAGGAAAATCTTACAGATGGGAAATGCGGCAAAAAATACATTAACCATTACCACCTCTGTCGTAAACCTAAGACCCGGTCACACTGGATGCGAATTGGCATGCGACTTGCAAATTGCATGCCAAATTGCAGCCTATTGTCCGCAATTGGAGCAGTCATATTGGTGCGGTTCTGACTTGGTCGGAGTCGCACCGATTTCTAAAGTAGTACATGCACTACTTTTGGTGCGATTTGCATAGACATCTGTATCAGATGTCTTGCAAATCGCAGCTGGAATCGGCATGTCATCCGACTTCGTAATCCTGCGACTTCACTGTAAGTTGCATGATTTCAAAGTAGGGTTTGATGTGACTGGGGTGTTTGAAATTAAGTTTAGGTTTATTTGGCAGAAATCATAAAAGATCCAGATGTTATCAAAATGATATCAAAGGATTTCCTTTGTAATAAGGAGCTTATTGATTCAGCTTCTGAACTTAGTGCTTACAGCTGGCAGTTCAGCTTTAAAACGCCACTGCAGCAAACTATTGTAGTTACAACACTGATTAAAATTGCACCTTGGATTCGCATGGTTAACACTAAAAGTTACATTTAAAGCAAGCCTGTCTTTTAAAAGAATTTTTAAGCTGAGAGCAAAACTTCGCAGGTACAAACTAAGTACCTAAACTCCGCTTAGTCTGTCTGAACACCCTGAGAGTCTCAAAACCCAGGGCGCTTCCCTTTTGAAGATGACACATCTTCCTCTTTATTCATTAAAACAATTGCAGTAATCCTCACCATCCAGCACTGTGGACAGGGTGTGCCGGAACGCCTATTTATTAGCTGGAAGTCAGCAGCAGCATATTGAGTGCCATGCGTTATGGGACTTCAGGGGCATGCAGGAAGATAAATTTATGCGCAGTCGGCTCCAGTGCTTGTTTTTAGTTAGCTTAAATAGTATTTTTTTTTTTCAAAGTACAGGTTTGCTTTAAAATATGTATCCTCACTTATAGTTCTTAAAATGAAAAACGATATCTATACATATCTGTCTCTATTGATTTATCCATTAACTTACTGGAGTGTATGCCATTTTCATTAGCACTAATTAAAGACCTACAATTACGATCTAATAGTTTTGACAGTGTTTTGCATGGTGACTACAAAAGCAATGTTTAAATAAACCCCACAGTGTCTCGAAGGCAATGCAGCCCCTTCACAGGGCCTAAGTAGGTTTTCATATGCATTGCTACCATCTGTTTAGGAGTCCCTGGGTGCTTAAATCAAGGAAACAAATTAACTGCGTATGCGAGGGAAAAACATACTTAAATGTCCATTGGCTAACAACTGTTTATTCTCGGTGTATTCCTTTAGGCTAAATAGGAGAACCACAGGTACTGGTAGCAAAAACAGAGCTTACAGAAGTCGAATTCTCATTTTGGATAACATCAAGCATCAGTGGTAAATCCAAGTTAAACAATGAGACAGGATCTAGTTTATGTTTAGGAGGCTTGATGATCTCAGAGCTTATACCTTGCCGTAGACCATTTGATTTTTTTCTTTATCAGGTTTATAAAGCTGTCTGTCATTATAGTGCTGCTCTCTGCCATGGTGTGAGAAGGGTTAGGTGGCACCAAGAGTAGACACACAGGCTTACTGGGGTGCTTGCCATATATGGAGGAGATTGGATTGCTTGTTTTCTCCAGGATCAGTAAGTCACAGTGGGTCCTAGAGCCTGGAGGGCTTTGTAGAATGTTGAATGGGATGAGGTCTCCAACCCTGGATCCACATTTTGCCCAAAACCAACGTTATGGTGGTGCAGGTGTGCAGAGCCCTTTCCCCAACCCCCAAGGATTCTTTGTGGCTGCAAGCAAGCAGCAAGTGTGTGAGTTGTATGGGTCTGTGTATTGGCCAGGCCGATGTCTAAGCTTTCGTCCACGTGAAAACAGACACATGACCTGGGTGGACTTAAACAGCCAGGAGGCAGTTTCTGTTGTTTGGTGTGATGCTGAAACCCCTGCAGCAGAAACCCTGATGATTAGGGAGTTTTTATCTTTGATAAAGTGGGCGGAAAACCCTTAAACATAGCTGGTAACTGGACAAATTCCTTGAATGTGCTATCCTTGAGCTTATGACTGCTGAGGAGCATAGGCTTAAAGCCAGAAAAAAAACAATAACCAATATTGACCAATAACCTTACCCAATAAATGACACTAAAATAGGTTAAGTTGGAAAGTGCATGACCACAGCTTTATTTAAATTTACAACATAAACAATTTACACATTAACATTTAACCAGTGCCAGTTACAGTTGTAATGTGAGAGCTCTTGAAATCCTAACTTGAACTAGTCTAAAAGGCCTGTTGTTACCATGAGTTCCAGATGAACATTAGACTGATCGAACTTGCACTCAAGGGCATAGCCCAACAAAGGAAACATTTAATGCTGGCAAGGTAAAAAAACGCCACGGAAGCTGTGACAACCAACCTGAAAAAAAAAAGAACAGGGTGGGTAGGTGGAGTGCTCTTCGTTACTACTCTTCCATCGGTGAGTGAGGATTTTACCTAGCCAATCATCTTAAACCGCTTGGATTCATACTTCAAGTCCACGCCCTTGTCACTAAGACGTGCTTCCTGCAGTCAAGGCTCCCTTTCCCTGTGGGATCAAGGGGCCTTCAAACCTCACATTGTCAGGCAAATTATCAAAATTTGTTGAGCTAGTGTCCTAGGGACAAGGAGTGAGGTTATATCTTCCTAATGTTGTTACAGACAGCAGTAACAACTCATCAGAGGTCCTAATCCTTTCCCGCTCTATCCAAAACAAAGAGAAGGTTTGGCTGGAGTTTGACTTGAAACCTTGAAAATAGTATTATTTTCATTTATTGTATAATGGTCTCTAATTTAGTATTTAACTTTGAAAAGAATAGAGTCATTTTTGAAACCAGAATTGGAAAGGAAATACAGAATTTTGTTATAATCACAGTTTACAGTACTTCCCAAGTGAAGTAATTCATTTGTTACAATTTCATTGCCAGGTATTGAGAAAAGCATGGCATATTTGTCATTTACATTTTCAGAAATGGGTAGCTGTGTTGAACCTACCTTGAATAAAATATCCCGCTGTGGGTAACCTTCTATTCCAGACTCGCCCACGTACATGTCAGGGCAGTGGGATACTCTGCGCTCACTCTTTACATTAGGATTGCGTACAATTGGAAGGATGCTGGGAAAATTACAGTCTTAAAATGAAGTCAGGTTGAATATTCTCTGGCAGTCAATGGTAGGGTGATATGGTGACAACAAGTGAAAGAAAGACATAGATAGATGAAGAAATTAGCCTGGAGTTTAATTCATCATTTCCAAAAGAGCAGTTAATGGATTATGACAAATGTCCTGCCGCTTTCTCTTAGTGCCGTGTTAAAACTGGAAATGAAAAGTCAATTTTCCCTAAATGGATTTTAAACGAGCCAGAAAGCATCTCTGCTCTCATCCTTCTTGATTCTTTAAAGTAAAATTTGTCCTTTTTTTGTTCTTTGTAAACAGGAACAAACAATGCACAAGTACCATTATTATTTTCCATTTTACGTGATTTGGATGCTGTAATGTTGCCTCAATTTTCTCCCTCAATGCAACAAAAAGAAAAATATCCTTTATTTATGAGAATGGTGTTTGATTTCAACTGTATTTTTAGTGGAACGGAGTTTATTTTATTACTATATTTTCTGCAGTAAGTGACCGGACATGAACTAAAATACAATCAAATAATTTTATAAAGGGTGGAGGGTAATGGGGTGCGACTAAATGGAAATAAAAAATGGCAACAGCTTAAATCAATTTATTATCGGCTTTTAGAATGTTTGTTTTTCTTGCTGGATTTGGTGCAGAGACACACTGGAGATCTTTCTCTGCCATTGTGCTGTGTAAGCTGTTGGGTCTGCACCTTTTAAAGGCTCTAGGGAAGGAAAAAGTCCCCACCTTCCAGGGTTAGATGTTCATTTAGATATAGGTTACAAGAAAAAGCAATTTTGTTTACCAGATTCCTGAGTTTCCAAGCAATATCCTCTTCTCCCCTATACTCTGGCAAAGGTTTGTCCTCCATCGTCCTGTACATTGCACAGCTATGGGATCTGAATTGTACTTTATTACAGCAGAGGACTTACAACCACTAGAGCATATAGTATAAGAAGCTGTGGTACCCTGTAATCAAATGTCCATTAACCCTTGCATAGTTGCCGATATTTCCAAAAAACTTTTTAAGGACACTTTTTTTTTTCTGTATGTCCAGAAAGGTGGAGTATCATTTAAATTGGGGGCGGGGCATTCTATTGTGGTTGTAGCTCAACATCAAAAATGTGACGCGCTAAGTGGAGCCTTAGTGATGGCATCAGCAAGCACTGACTGTGAGAAATTGAGTTTAAAACTACACTGTCCAATTTCTCACAGTCAGAACAATGCTACACCGACGCCGCGCTACAACACCCGCAGACGCCGGCCTACTGCACCCACAGACTGCAACCAGCCAGCCGCGGCCCCAGCCGCCCACCACTCCCACGAATGGACACTGATGAACTCCAACATGGCCTAACAGACTCTCCCCATCCTCACGTCCTGACTGAAACCTCCCTCCTCTCCGACCCGATCAGCATTCTGCCCACCCTAGCATGCCACCTGCACTCCTCCACCTCGTTCTCCTCTCCTCCATCCCCAAACTTGCCTCTTCTACCCCCCTACTCCCCCAAAACAGCTCTACATCGCACCCTCACTTCTTCCTTCCCCCCTCTATGGCTCTCACCACCTCCTCCTGATACTCCACTCCCCCGCCGACCCACATGCCACCACCAACAGACCCACGTGCTCCTGCACCTCCCGTTCCCATGCCACCTTCCTCACCCTCCTCCTAACCACTGGTGACATCTCCCCGAACCCTGGCCCCCCATCTCCCCACTCCCCCTCCCGACACCCCCCTACTCATGCCAACCACCGCAACCCCCTCAATCTCATATCTGTCCCCCTCCTCCCCACATCCACCCCTCCCCTCTCGGTTGTACTCCTGAACGCCCGTTCGGTTTGCAACAAGCTCACCGCCATCCTTGACCTCTTTGTCTCCCACTCCCTCAACCTCCTAGCGGTCACCGAAACCTGGATCCAAGCCACTGACTCCACCTCCCCTGCTGCCCTTTCCTATGGAGGCCTCGTCTGGACCCATACACCCAGACCGAGTGGGCGCAGAGGCAGAGGGGTCAGTATGCTCCTACCACTGCTGAGCACCTTCCAGGTCCTCCCTTACTCCCCCTCCCTATCCTTCTCCTTTGAGGCCCACTGCATCCGGCTCTTCTCTCCCACCCCCCTAAGGATTGCGGTAATCTATCGTCCTCCTGGTTCCGCATCCCCCTTCCTAGACGACTTCGCCGCCTGGCTTCCCTTCTTCCTCTCCTCCGAGCTACCGACCATCATCCTAGGCGACTTCAATATCCCGATCAACGCCAACAGCCCGGCTACTTCCCAACTCCTCCTTCTAACCTCCTCCTTCGCGCTCACACAGCACACTCAGTCCTCCACCCACTCCAATGGAAACACCCTGGACCTCGTTTTCTCCCACCTCTTCACCCCCCACGACTTCACTAACACCCCCTTCCCCCTCTCTGACCACCACCTCCTCACACTCTCCATCTCCCCCTCCCTCAACTTCTCCCCCGAAGCATCTAACCATCACCCGCAACCTCCGCAATCTGAATCCGACCCATCTCCACCCGGCAGCTGCCCTTGACTCCCTGGCACTCCTAACCACATGTAGCATTAGACCCCGACCGCTTCAACCCTGGCAAAACGACCACACAAAATGCCTCAAACAATGCAGTCCCTCCCTGCCCAGCAGCTTAAGCAATCCACTGTGACCGGTAACTTCCCAGCCTCTTCTACATTGCTCGGGCGATTGATACAAAAGTGGCCAGGAGTTTAGCTTATTAATAATAAGCAGCGGCACTGCAGATTACTCCGCCACTCCTGAAAATGGTAAAATAGTCCCCAGTGTGCTGCGGTCCCTTTTTCCCACTGAGCAAATGGGACCAGGAAAGTTTTAAATTTTTTAACTGCTATACTAGGCTCTTGCAGAAGCACTATCTGCTGCTGCCCCGCACCCTGATCTCAGTTTTCCGGGACATTGGCCGGGACTGAGTGATGGCGGGACTTCATTCAAATATTCATGACCGTCATGGGCAATCCATGACAGTTGGCAAGTATGGCCATGCGATGCAAGAACAGCCCCAGTGCAAGGGAGGATTCCCCCCCCCCCCCCAAAAAACAGCTTTATATATATATATATATAAAACTTCAATTTATTTAAATTTGAGTTGTAAGTACAAAACATAGCCTTGGGGCATCATTTCCCAGATCATAGGTACAATGCACCACTTATTAAAACTTAACATCTTCTCAGTACAAATCTACTGCTCAGGCCTACGCCACAGCACCGGAATATGCATACAGCACAGAAATCCAGATTGTATTACCCCCATCATATATAGAGAGTTTAGGGACAAAGTTTCAGTTCAAAAACATGCAAACCCTACTGAATATTCCAAAGGACATAAGAGGTGTGTCTAAAAAGTTCGGTGAATGTTATCAGAAAACAAACAAAACAGAAGATACAAAGACATTACTTTTATTGGCCTTCAAAGTAATCGCCATGCTGCACAACACGTTTTTGGCAAGGTTCATATAGCTTCTGGGAACTGTCAGCAAAGGCTTCTTTAGTAACTGATTGTCACACATTCTTGGATTGCTACTATGACCTCAAAATGTGCGCCCTTCATAATGCTCTTCAAGCGGGGAAACAGAAAGTCTGCTTGCGCCAAATCAGGGGAGTGGATGATCAAGAACAAGTACACCGCAGTGGGAAGAATTGGCGCACACGGATCGCACAGTGCTCAGACGCATTAACATGCAGCAGTATCCATTGTCCAGTCCCGTGCAACTCTGGCTGAACACGGCTGATGCAGCATACCAACCGTTTCAAAACTTCCTCGTAGAATGCGGCCAACATTGTCTTGACCTTGTACTTTTCCAGGCGACTCTTTTTGGGCCAGGAAGATGGTGAACGCCATTCCTTCGATTGCCGCTTGGATTTTGAATCAAACTGGTAGCACCAGGTCTCATCCCCTGTGATGATGGTTCACAGAAGGGATGGATCCTAGTCACACATGGTAATGAAACCTCAAGAGGTTTCCATCCATTTTGCTTTCTGTTCGTCTGTCATCTCGTGCGGTACAAACCGGGAACAGATCTTCCACTTACCTACATATTCGTTAGTGCGCGCCTTGTCCTTGCTAATGCCCAATTCTTCCGGCATCATTTGTAGAGTCAGTGCCAGCATTTGTCGTACTCTCTCGATCATGTCTGCTTGTCGACGAGCAATCCGAACATGGCACATCCTCAGTTGTTTACTTCCAGTTGCGAAAGTGTTTGAACCAGTCGTAAACACATTTTTTGCTCGCAGCTTCCATCCGTTACACTTGCGCCAACATTTCATGCGTCTCCGTTTTCCCCAATTTGTAGCAGAACTTGATGTTCACTCCTTGCTCCATTGCACTGTGACCCTACCTCTCATACTGACTACGCTTGACTGCCCACAGCGGCTTTACCCTGATGGTCACCTGTACTCCACACTAAGTGGCACTTCTCGACGTGTCTCTGGATAGCCATATGTATGTGCGCAAACCTGGCCCATGTTGCTATTGAGATATCTGACCATTTACCAAAAGTAGTACATAACTATCTGGAAATCAGCTTTAAGGAGAAATGGTCTACCTCCAGGTATACCTGTCCTCAATTTATTAATTTCTATACAGTATGTCCCTAGTTGGGAGCTCTCTGTCAGAATAGAGTTAGGGACCATGTTTCACAGACGGGCCTTGACAAATCTGCATGGTTACTACGTATATTTGTAAATGTACTAACCATTTTAATGTAAATTGTTGACATTTTTGTATTGTATTTTTCTGTGCAACTATATGTAGCCTATGTTGTTTAGGCCTCATTTATGCTGGCACGAGTTTACCCACTCGTCTGTGATCCATAGTGGAGATTGTTGAGCACCCTAGGGCATTTTATCAATGGCTGAGCTATACTAGATCCAGGAATGTAAAGTTGGCTATACGTGGTTCAGTTTTTTTCATTTAATCAGCAGGATGAATGAAAAAAAAACTGACCCAATTTCCTCATCCACACATTAGATGTGGATGGAGGAATCCTCCCTGCTGTGTCCTTGTATTTTGACAGCGGAGAGACTCCCCCACCATCAGAAAACACTGATCAGTCTATTGCCTGCAGCACTGAACAAGTAAGGATGGTTGAAAAGAAGTGAATTGGTTGGTCGACTTTTGTTTAGTCACAGTGGCCACACATGGATCGAAGTTTGGCCGGTCCCTGCTGAACCAGAAGAATTTGAATTCATGTATGGCCTGCTTAAGTTTCATCGCTGTAAGGTCAGAACTTTCAGTGGTATATGTGAATTATGACTGTAAGAATTTTACAAAAGCAGCCAGATATGGGAAACAGAGGTATTTTCCTACAAAGTAACCTCTTGGAGTTCTTCTTTAAACTCCTTAAAAGCTAACCTAGAATTTTGTCGTAGGGTTGAAGCTGCCTGTAGGCTTCAGATGGTGGTCAGCCATGTGAACATGATGCCTTTGCTCTCAAGCCAGACCACTGCAGAAAATTCTATAGAGCTGATATTTTAAGTTTGCAGGAAAGCCAGATAGTGGTCATCTGGCAAGGTCTTGGGCCACCCCTAGACATGAGATTGTCATCTGATCAACTCAAATCTATAGATAGTTTAAAATTACTTTTGTAAACTGATTTCTGATTGGCTGCTCTGGGTTATTGCACATTGTTTTGCTTTTATTAAATGTTGCATGAGACCCGTATCAACTGGGTATTGTATCCGAATGCTTGAACTAGTGATATTATCAGATTTTTGCAGTGGATGATTATGATATGATTTTGGTCAGTGATAGGCACAGAATCGGAAATTTCCATGGTCACAAATAATATTGGAGAGAGCCCTCATCCACTATCATGATGTTTTGATGGACCTTGTTTCAAACTGGTAGTGAAAAATCGTAAATAGTATTTCCTTACTGTAACATTAATGTGGCGTGCTGTGAAATTCCTAAGAATCTCCTTCCCACACTGTTTGCATTGGTTACGTTTGTAAAGGAATCTGTTATGTCCAGTAAAACTAATTATTATGATATACACAGAGCAAAGTTAGCACTATTTATCACCTCACTGGCATCCATTATTGGACCCTGCTAGTAGTTTGTAGTAGTAATGGCAATAGTAAATTTTGACATTTCATATTTTGTATTTTTTTTCTTTTGCAGGAGTGGAGTACAGTGATGTCCTACCAGATTCCTTCCCTTCAGCTCCAGCAGAATCTCTACCACATTTCCTCTTGGAACCAGAAGATGCCTACATTGTAAAGAACAAGCCAGTGGAGCTTGTGTGTAAAGCTAATCCAGCCATACAGATCTACTTTAAATGCAATGGGGAATGGGTCAATCAGAATGATCACATTACTAAGGAGAGGGTGGATGATCTAACAGGTGAGTACTGTGTGTTTTCCCAAGTAAACATTTATGCACATTCTGAATAGCCGGTAAAAAGTGGAATTGTTAGTCAATTTGCACCCAATTCCCCACTCACCTGGTTGATACGTTGGCTACTACCACTTAATGTACATTCCTCAGCCTCACTACTGCAACAAATATATTTATAATAATTTAGACTCTGTCACACTCATAGTGATCTATTTATGAAACATTCATTAGACAAATGTCACACCTTCCTGCAGGCTGGATGAATTTCCCCATATTGTCTGTAATAGATGAATTTCTAAGATCAGCAGCTCCATCCAGTTGCCGAAATCCAGTCTATTTTCTCAGCGAGGTATTTCCAAAAACAATACCACATTTTGGACTATAATAGAAATTTAAGTGGTTGTAAAGGCTCAAGGTTTTTCACCTTTATGCTTTCTATGCATGAAGGTAAAAAACCTTCTGTGTGCGGCAGGCCCCCCCCCTTCATTACCAGTCCCCCCACAGCATACCTGAGCCCCATCGCGATCCAGCAATGTGCACAAGAGCCTCAGCTCTCTGGGGACTCTCCCTCCTCATTGGCTAAGACAGTAGCGGGAGCCAATGGCTCCCACTGCTGTCAATCACAGCCATTGAGCCAATGAGGAGAGAGCTGCAGCTCTGTGTGTAAATGGACACGCAGTGCAACGGCTTGGGAGCAAGCCTGCTTGTGTGTTCCCAAAGCAAGCTGCTTGCTCTGGTGGCATTGACAGGAGGGAGGGGCCAGGAGCACCGGCGGGGGACCAGAGAAGAGGAGGATCGGAGCTGCTGTGTGCAAAACCACTGCACACAACAGGTAAATATGACACGTTTGTGTTGTTTTTTTTTTATTGCTGTTCATATCACTTTAATTTAATACAAAAATATGGGGAATATTAATGTAATGTGTGACACTTCCATCTAACAAATTGTTGTAACTTCATTTGGATATAAATGTGCTTCTGTTATTGTACGCTACCTTTGAAAAGGAAAAAAAGCAGAATTGTTGCCCAAAGGAACAAGCAAAGAGTTAATATAGTCTAACAGGCGTGCAGTGGGATTAACTGGAACATCCACAGCAACAAAAGTCCATGTCAGGAAACAAGTCTCCAAGGTATCTACATGTTTCAAGGGAATAGTTGCACATGGCTTTAATTAATGTGGCTAAACGTTTAGTAAAAATGCAGTTGTTGTGAAGAAAAAAGCTGCTAAAGCAGTGCTAACTGGAGGTATGGCATATAGTCCCTCCTGTGACTGCTATGTCTGGTGAGTTTTGTTTCTACCCAGAAGGTCAAGTGTAACTAAAATGTTCACCACTTAGAGTTGGTTTCTCCTTTTTCCCATGATCAACATGTTAATGAAACTTTTACACAAAGTCATAATTTAGACCCCATAATTACACCTGACATCAACCTTAGATAACAAAGGGTTTTTCACTTTGAGACAAAATGTAGAAATTCCATTGACCTACCTACCGATGATGATTGGTGGAGGTTCATCTGCTCACAACTGCTGAAGCCACTACCTTAGCAGTCCAGCCTTGGAAAGCAGAGCTGCATTGTGCTGGAGAAAGCCAAGCTGCTCAGGGCCCTATGTCTGATACGCACGATCAGAAAATTGTACAAATGATCGTTTGGGGTTTTCTGCATGCTAGTCTCATCGAATACGAGAGTGCTATTATGGGTACGAAAATTCTCGTGCGATCCAGTACAACTTTCCGTGTGCGTAGCTACGTACCAGCGTGGAATCAAAAGTGATGTCAACATTACAATAAAAAATATTTACAGGGGATATATCTTTATGAGCTCTGCAGATTATAACTAAAATTGTGTAGCAATAAGATTATCATTCCATTATTGCAATTACCGTATTTTCTGGCGTATAAGACACCTTTTTTATACTTAAAAACATACCCCAAAAATTGAGGGTCGTCTTAGACACGGGGTATACATTGTGAACCTTTTAGATCGTTTGGGCCAAGCTGCCTCAAAACGAACATCCTTAATCTGTCAGCCCGCTGGATGTGTGGTAATACTGTATGTACGGTCATTTCGGCTACATACAGTATACCGCACTGCGCCAATCACGGCGGGCGATGTATTATTGAATACAAAGCCTGCTCATATTGGCTGATGATGTGATATCATCAGCCCACCTCTCTGACTCTCCGAGCAGGCTTTGTATTCATTAATAGAATACATTGCTTGCCGTGATTGACTCAGCGCGGTATACTGTATGTAGCCGAAGCGACCATACATACAGTATTACCGCACATCCAGCGGGCTGACAGATTACCGTAGGGATGTTAATTTTGAGCCAGCTTGGTATACTGTATAACTGTATACTGTATGTAGCTGAAGCAACTGTACATACAGTATTACCGCATATCCAGCGGGCTGACAGATTACCATAGGGACGTTAGCTTTGAGCCAGCTTGGTATACTGTATATACACTGTATGTAGCCGAAGCTACCGTACATACAGTATTACCGCACATCCGGGTGGCTGACAGATTACCGTAGGGACTATAGTTTTGAGCCAGCTTGGTATACTGTATAATGTATGTAGCTGAAGCGACCGTACGTACAGTATTACCGCACACCCGGCGGGCTGACCGATTACCGTAGGGATGTTAGTTTTGAGCCAGCTTGGTATACTGTATGTACCCGAAGTGACCATACATACAGTATTACTGCACATCCAGCGGGCTGACAGATTAGGGACATTCATTTTGAGCCAGCTTGGCTCAGCGTGGTATACTGTATATATACTGTATGCAGCCGAAGCTACCGTACATACAGTATTACCGCTCATCCGCCGGGCTGACAGATTACCGTAGGGACGGTAGTTTTGAGCCAGCTTGGTATACTGTATAACTGTTTACTGTATGTAACCGAAGCCACTGTACATACAGTATTACCGCACATCCAGCGGGCTTATAGATTAATGGGTGTATATTTAATCAAATCTGATGTTTTTAAATGGTGTTGCCTCGGAAGGGGGGTAGTGTTATACGGTAAGTATAGCCCAAAACGTATGTTTTATCTGGAAAATTAGGGGGTCATCTTCTACACCCAGTCGCCTTATACGCCAGCAAATACAGTAAACATATTTCATCCTGAAAGCAATGGGTTTTTTTGTGTTTAAGAACATTTTCATTGTATTTGAAGATTGTTTTTGTTGCCATTTTTACCTTCCGGGTTGTTCTTTTGTTTCTGAACAGCAGCGGTCTTGGTCACTCGATTTGTTTATGGATGAATACTATACTGATTAAACGAATATTGTTCGTGCTTGTCCCTTTGGATTTTTCTGCATGAACTGTCGTGATCGGCTCTCGAAAGCTGTGTACTAGTGAACAGATTATCGAATGATCGCTCCAAATGCAGGGTTTTTTTTTTTTTTTCAAATTTTCTCATCATGGGTACCAGGCATTAGTATTGATGCACTTCAGTAGTGATGTTCTCTGGTTATAAGCAGGGAGACCCTCACTACTCAACAACAGGGAGCATGTTGTGTTTTTTTTTTTTCTTTCTTGATAGTAGAAAGCCAATCTAAAGAAAGATGTCTTCATTTTCTGCACCGCAGTGGATGGCATCACAGCACAGCAGTACAACACACTGTGCTGCTGTGCGGTGACATGAATGAAGTGTCACTGTTTGACACTTCAAATAAAGTTGAGGAAAAAAAGCAAGCTGAAACGTTCATCACACTGTTCCCTGCCAGAACTGACACCGCTCTAGCCTGCATGGTAAAATGCTGGTTAGTGTGAATGTCGCCTAAATGTTGAAGTACAAGTCCATTTTAGGTTTGGATAGAATGAGGAAGGGTTAGAACCTCTGTCAGGTTATTAAATGTTATCTGTGTCCCCACTAAGTAGATTTTTCCCTTTTTTGTTCTGTCTGACATAAATAACCAAACCTAACTTTGAGTTGCAGCACTTACTTTTGGGTACCTGATGATACCGTTTACAGAACTCTGCCTTTTCTAATGAATGCTGCCCATGAAATACACCATTTTTCATTACCCTTTAAAATTGAGTTCGCTATAAAGCAGATGTTTTTATATTTACTATATGTCAGCCCATATATCACGGTGTCATTTCTTGCCATTTGACGTAATGTCGCATGAATGGTGTTTTTTTGTCTGCTCATTAAGAAGCCATTTGAGTGTTAACATTTTAGATCTTCTTCCAGGTCTCGTGGTTCGGGAGGTCCAAATCGAAGTGTCCAGGCAGCAGGTGGAAGAGCTGTTTGGTTTGGAGGATTACTGGTGTCAGTGCGTGGCATGGAGCTCAGCCGGTACCACCAAGAGCCGTCGAGCCTATGTCAGAATAGCCTGTAAGTTTAGTCCATGTATAGTTCTACTAGACCAGCCTTTGTCAACCAGGGTGCCTTGAGGTTTCTTCAGGGGTTCCTTGGCAAAATGTCTAAAAATTGCCCAAAACTTGTATACAAGTCTGCCTGCCTTTTAGTTACACAAAGTCACGTGTTTTCATTGTGCACCATTACGATCTTTCAGCCGCCAGCATCCTGGCAACCAATGACATCATCAGTTGATAAGAAGGATGTCATCTGCCTGCACAGCATCCTAGTTTTCCCCTCCCCTGCCCTCTCTCTGTCAGTGCTGGGGTCACATTAGTTCAGGGATGGAGAAAAACTGAGGGAGAAGAGAAACACTGGAATACTACTCAGTACCAGTGTGCAAGAGTGTTTGCTTTGGAAGAAAAAATCACCTCTAATGTTGGGTGCCCTACATGTGTGGATGTTGCTGCATTATATAAAACTATTAGAATTTTTTTTACATTTTAGAAGGAGGTGCCTCAAGACTCTCCATAATTTTACAGGGTGCCCCGGGACAGTCCATAATTTTACAGGGTTCCCCCGGGACTGCTCATAATTTTACAGGGTGCCCCGGGACTGCTCATAATTTTACAGGGTGCCCCGGGACTGCTCATAATTTTACAGGGTGCCCAGGGACTGCTCATCATTTTACAGGGTGCCCCGGGACTGCTCATCATTTTACAGGGTGCCCCGGGACTGCTCATCATTTTACAGGGTGCCCCGGGACTGCTCATCATTTTACAGGGTGCCCCGGGACTGCTCATCATTTTACAGGGTGCCCCGGGACTGCTCATCATTTTACAGGGTGCCCCGGGACTGCTCATCATTTTACAGGGTGCCCCGGGACTGCTCATCATTTTACAGGGTGCCCCGGGACTGCTCATCATTTTACAGGGTGCCCCGGGACTGCTCATCATTTTACAGGGTGCCCCGGGACTGCTCATCATTTTACAGGGCGCCCCGGGACTGCTCATCATTTTACAGGGCGCCCCGGGACTGCTCATCATTTTACAGGGCGCCCCGGGACTGCTCATCATTTTACAGGGCGCCCCGGGACTGCTCATCATTTTACAGGGTGCCCCGGGACTGCTCATCATTTTACAGGGCGCCCCGGGACTGCTCATCATTTTACAGGGTGCCCCGGGACCGCTCATCATTTTACAGGGCGCCCCGGGACTGCTCATAATTTTACAGGGTGCCCTGGGACCGCTCATAATTTTACAGGGCGCCCCGGGCCCGCTCATAATTTTACAGGGTGCCCCGGGACTGCTCATAATTTTACAGGGCGCCCCGGGACTGCTCATAATTTTACAGGGCGCCCCGGGACTGCTCATAATTTTACAGGGCGCCCCGGGACTGCTCATAATTTTACAGGGTGCCCTGGGATGGCTCATAATTTTACAGGGCGCCCCGGGACTGCTCATAATTTTACAGGGCGCCCCGGGACTGCTCATAATTTTACAGGGTGCCCTGGGACGGCTCATAATTTTACAGGGCGCCCCGGGACTGCTCATAATTTTACAGGGTGCCCCGGGACTGCTCATAATTTTACAGGGTGCCCTGGGACTGCTCATAATTTTACAGGGTGCCTTGACTGAATAAAGGTTGAGAAACTTTGTACTAGAGAATGGTTTGTCTAGGAATTCACTGTTCAGGTAATGCCAGTTGCCAGCTGTGTTGACAACATTGCCATCTTGTGGTTATATTTGCAAACTTCATCCTTTCAACTAAATCAGTAGTGAAGCTATAAATTTAAGAGTTCTGATAACAAAGGATAGCAATAATTTCTTGTCAAGAAACCTAGAAAAGTGGCGGCAGAGTGGTCCATTGAGTCTGCCTGTGTTTTTTTTTTGGGGGGGTGGGGGGTTATGTTTTTTGGGGGAGAGGGGTGTTTGTTTTTTGTTTTTTTTTATTTGGGTTTTTTTTTTGTTAACTTTTTTGTCTGAGTATAGATCTATGCTTGTCCCAAGCATGTTTGAAGTTATTTACTGTTGACTGGCTCACTACCTCTGCTGGAAGTTTATTCCAAGCATCAACTACTCTTTTAGTAAATTACTACTTTCTGAGATTAGTTTTGAACTTTCCTCCAGTTAGTTTAAGGTCATGTCCCCGTGTTCTTGATTTTGGATTTGTGTTTAAAATACTGCCCCTCCTGAACCTTGTTTACCCCCTTAATGTATTTAAAGGTTTCAGTCATGTCTCCACTTTCCTTTCTTTCCTCAAGACTGTACATGTTAAGTTCCTGAACTTTATCCCCCAGACCTTTCACCATTTTTGTTACCCTTCTCTGGACTCGTTCTATCTTATCAGTATCATTTTGTAAGTGAGGTCTCCAGAACTGGACACAGTATTCTAAAGGAGGTCTAACTAAAGATCTATAGTTGGGAATCAGGACCTCCTTCCTCCTGTTGGTGACCCCTCTAGTGATGAGTCCTAAAATCCTATTTGCTTTCCCCACTGCCTGGTCACACTGTTTGCTCATTTTGCAATCATCTGAAATAAGTACTCCCAGTTCCTTTTCCTCTGAAGTGCTGGCCAACAATGTACCCCCAAATGCTATCTCTTACGGGATTCTTTTTTTCGCTAGGTGCATAATTTTACATTTAGAAACATTTGAGCTGCAATTTCCACTTTTTTGACCAATCTTCCAGCAATGTCAAATCACGTTCGATGTTACAGACACCTCCAGCGATATCAACCCTATTACACACCTTTTGTATCCTCAGCAAAAAGACATTCCTTACCCAACAAACCTTTAGTTATATCACTTACATATAGATTAAATAGAACAGGACCTAGTACAGAGTCTAGTGGCACATAACTAGTGACTGGTCTCTGTTCTGAATGAACCCGATTTACAACCACACTCTGGTATCTATCCTTTAGCCAACTGCCTATTTACACAACGTTTGCATATTATTTAAATATATAATGACCTTTACCTTTTGTACCACTAGCCCCTCCCTCTTAGATTGTAAGCTCCCAGGATCAGTCCCTCCTAACCCTTTTGTATTGAACTGCATTGTTGCTGTATTGTCTCCCGTTATATTATAAAGCGCTGAGTAAACTGTTGGCGCTATATAAATCCTGTATGATAATAATAATAATGACAGCTCATTTGTGCAGGTTAATTAAAGAAAATATTTGTTTTTATCACAAGTATTTCACTCTTGTTTTATATAGCAGGTAGTATTTCTTATAAGTTTATTTATGTATTTTTTTCATATTCACAGATCTGAGAAAGAACTTTGACCAGGAACCACTGGGTAAAGAAGTACCTCTTGAACAAGAAGTATTACTGCAATGTCGTCCACCGGAAGGCATTCCACCTGCTGAGGTTTTAATGTGTTTTTACATTTAATTCGCTGTCATATATCAATGGTTTGCTATGTTTGTGGACTTCTTCCCTGCCAACCTCCCAGCAGTCTCAATGGGGGAGATTTACTAAAACTGGAGCACACAGAATCTAGTGCAGCTCTGTGTAGTAAGCAATCAGCTTCTAACTTCAGCTTGTTCAGTTTAGCTTTGGCAATAAAACCTGGAAGCTCATTTTTTGTGCACCTGATTTTGCACTCTCTGGTCTTAGTAAATCTGCCCCAATATGTTTTGTGATTATAATTGCTGACCTTTCCAATTCTAAAAAGGAGCTAGTTTGTCAGAATGCAATATAGCTTTGCAGTCTCCTATTTTGCTTTGATTTACATTATAGAATTGTTATAAGTCTTATCACATTTTATAAGAAAGCTGTGATGGTCCCGTATTTAGGAAGGTTTTGAACATATCAAATTTGAGCATATAGCTAGTTGGATATGAAAATAATTGGCTGCATTTTTGGCAACCGTTGCTTCTCAAATGGGAAAGATTAGCTGTTATATTAAAAGCAGGTAGCCCAGAAATGATGAAAATAATGTTGCTATCCTACAGAAGCTACCACCTGCAAAGCTGTGATAGATAAATAACCATAAAGATAAGAGAGATAAATGAGCCATATCCTAGTAAGCAGCTACTTTAGTTTTGATGAATCAATTCACAATGCTGGCCCATTTTGTTACTGCTCAGTAGCATTATATGTATGCAGTCACTAATGAGTTATTCTATTGTCTAACTGCACTGCTGCTTTTCACAGCTATTCATTTACTAAGGGTTTGACAGAACAAGTGTCTCCTGTGTTTAAAAAAAAACAACCGTTTTGCTGCCAATTTGCCTTTAAAGTAACCCTGTAATTGGAGCGTACACAGGGCCTAGGGCTCTCTCTCCACCAATTGCCAAGCGCAAGTGCTGTCACCCAAGAGAAAGGGTTACATGCCCCTCGCCCACCCCAATAACTACAGGAAAAAAAATAATGATTTTGCCCTGGATGTGCAACAGAGTGGCAGGACTGCTAAGGGAAGATGGATAAAGAAAAGCTGTCATGAGAGAATAAGGGGCATTGCAATTACTGAGCTTTTCTTTACATAATGCTAGTTTCCTTGCTGACATGATGCTTTCAATGCTGTCTGAGTCACCGACCTGAAACACATATTGAGATAAAGAGTGCAGCATGCTTGTTACAGGTCTGTGACTTCAAATGACTTAAGTCATACAGAAAACGAGCATTTTTAGAAGCTCAAAGATAATTCAACTGGAATTTCTATGAATCATTTTCTAGGAAAATATGGCATTGTCTCAAACAGCCATCCAAGTCTGGTGAAATTATTATTATACAGGATTTATATAGCGCCAACAGTTTGCACAGTGCTTTACAATATAAGGGAGACAGTACAATTACAATACATTTCAGTACAGAAGGAATAGGAGGGCCCTGCTCGTGGAGCTTACAATCTAAAGGAAGGGGGAGGTGATACAAAAGGTGATAGCTGCGGGGGATGATCTGGTGGAGATGATTCAAGTACAGTTCTTAGGTGGAGGTGGGGTAGGTTTCCCTGAATAAGTGGGTTTTCAATGATCGCCTAAAGGCAGACAAGGTGGGTGCTGACCGGACATGCTGTGGTAGGGAGTTCCAGAGGATGGGAGAGGCTCTGGAGAAGTCCTGGAGGCGAGCGTGGGAGGAGGTGATGAGGGAGCTAGAGAGGAGGATATCATGGGAGGAGCGGAGTGGGCGATTTGGGCAGTATCTGTGGATGAGGTTGGTGATGTAGCTAGGGGCAGTGTTGTGGATGGCTTTGTAAGCTGTGGTTAGTATTTTGAATTTTATATGTTGGGTTAGTGGAAGCCAGTGAAGGGATTGGCAGAAAAGGGTTGGTAAGGTGTATGAGTCTAGCAGCAGCATTCATAATAGACTGAAGGGGGGATAGCCTGTGTAACGGTAGACCAGTGAGGAGGGAGTTGCAGTAATCGAGGCGGGATATAACCAAGGCGTGGATAAGTTGTTTTGTGGTGTCATTGGTCAAGAAAGGGCGGATTTTGGAAATGTTCCAGAGGTTGAGGCGGCAGGATTTAACCAGTGAGTGGATGTGGGGCCCAAAGGAGAGGTCAGAATCTAGGATTACGCCTAGCACCCTGACATGAGGGGAAGGACCAATGGTTGTGCTGTTGATCTTAATGATAAAGTCATGGGTAGGGGATTGGGGAGGAGGAAATATTACAAGCTCAGTTTTTGAAAGATTGAGTTTAATGTAGTGATGTGACATCCATGCTGATATGTCGCTTAGTAGATTTGTGATACGTGAGATTGAGGGGGTGAGCTGGGGAGTGGAGAGATAGATCTGGGTGTCATCTTCCATAGTGATTGTTTTAAGTTACCATGACATAAATTGATGTACTCTTGAGGGACAACTTGCAGGCCCAAAAAAGACACAACGCTTATGTATTTGAATATACTGTATATATTAGCTTTCTATGTAGACTTGTCTGTTGCTAAAGTGGGCAGCTACATTTCTTGAATGATGGTTATCATATTCTGCCTGAAAAAAAAGCTAATTGCATAGTGATCATGTAGCTGCCCTTACATGTGGATATAATATGTTTTTTTCTTTTATTACGTATTAAATCCAGGTATATGTCTTGCCCAGCTGGATCATTAAAGTGGTTGTAAACGCTTACATATACCCAGTGAAGTGCCTGGCCTCAGGTGATACACAGAGATGGAACAAATCCTCATACATAAGTTGTACCTGTCTATCTGCAGTCTTCTCTTCTCTACATCCGTTCAAAGTGCTGAATTTATACAGCTTGTCTGAGAGTTAAAACAAAAAAAGGTGACAGGGAGATGAAATTACACTTTTCAGAGCTCAGTGAGCTGATTGAAGGGAAGGGACACATTCCCCTTCACACAGCACACAGAAAGACAGCTGAGGCTGTCAGTCACAGGCTGCATGCTGGAGCTCACTCCGCTGTTACCATTTTTCTCTTCATGTCAGGAAAACTTGTGAGAAGTGACTCATGCTGATAGCAGGGGAACAAAGCAGCAGAGAGAAATGAGTGCTCTGGACTGAGACAAGTACACACTATAGAGGGATATGCTTTGCTCATATTTCATGTTTGAAGTTTACAACCACTTTAAGGCTTGCTGAGATTAGAGTATGGCCAAGACTAACAGATATCCCTCCCTACACCATCAGGGGAATAGATCTTCTGGTGTATGGCCTTTTTAGATTGGCATGGAGTAGTAAAGATAAAGATTACATGCCTGTGACAGTGAAAAATGCCTGTAAACTGTTGCACCTCCCAAAAGTCCTTATTAATGTAAGATTGCACTATCCTAAAAACAGGTGTGAGGCTTGCCTTGATTTAAGGATTCTCTCCTCCCAAAAATGACAGTTCACTTAGTAGTTGCTGGTTGGATGCATCACCTTCTACTGACCCTTGTAGTCAAATCTTTTTTTTTTTTTTAAAGTTTCCATGCCATCCAAATCGGGGATCTCCAAACATTTTAAACAAAGGGCCAGTTTTTTGTACTTCAGACTTTAGGGGGGCCAGATGTTGGTGTCAGTGGGAGGAATAGTACCCAATCATTAATAGTGGAAGGAATAGTGCCCCATCATTGGTGTCAGTAGGAAGAATAGTATCCCATCATTGGTGTTAGTGGGAGTAATAGTGCCCCATCTTTAGTTTCAGTGGGAAGAATAGTACCCAATCATTAATATTGGAAGGAATAGTGCCCCATCATTGATGTCAGTAGGAAGAATATTACCCCATCATTAATATTGGAAGGAATAGTGCCCCATCATTGATGTCAGTAGGAAGAATATTACCCCATTATTGGTGTTAGTGGAAGTAATAGTGCCCCATCATTGATGTCAGTAGGAAGAATATTACCCCATCATTGGTGTTAGTAGGAAGAATAGTACCCCATCATTGGTGTTAGTGGAAGTAATAGTGCCCCATCATTGATGTCAGTAGGAAGAATATTACCCCATCATTGGTGTTAGTAGGAAGAATAGTACCCCATCATTAATATTGGAACGAATAGTGCCCCATCAGTGATGTTAGTAGGAAGAATAGTACCCCATCATTGGTGTTAGAAGGAAGAATAGTGTCTCGTATCAGTGAGAGGAACAGTGTCCCAAGTGCACAATAAATAGAATAGATAGGATGGATAAATATTATACATAGATGGATACATAAGATATATAGGATAAACACTATTGATAGAATAGATATAATTGATAGACTAGATACAGTATGATGGATAGATAGATAGATATATACCTACGATAGATAGGATAAATACAGTGAGATAGATACAGTATGATGGATAGATAGAATAGATAAAGCATGATGGATAGATACAATAGATATATAAGATGGATAGATCCATACATACCTACGATAGATAGGATAAATACAGTGAGATAGGTACAGTATGATGGATAGATGGATACAATTGATAGAATAGATACAGTATGATGGATAGATGGATAAATGAGGTATGATGGAAAGATAAGTTTGAAATGATAGAAAGATACATAAATAGATAAGACATATACAGTAGATACATTGATTAGTTAAATACAGTGGATAGAAAGCTGCCTTTCTGATAACCTTGACTCTCCCTTCACTTCCAGTCCAGATGGTCTTTATAGAAAATGGAAGACTGTGTCAATGATCCAGGCAATCCACCAGGATATAATACAACGCATAATTAGTGTATCATTAGGAAAAGGTCCACTTTGCAGCAGTCCTAGAAGAAAGGAGTCTCCAGATTTATGCAATGGGAAGGGTACCAGCACCCACCCAACCCACATATAGTATAATAGTGGAAGGAATAGTGCCCCATCATTGGTGTCAGTAGAAAGAATAGTATCCCATCATTAGTGTCCAAAGAAAGAATAGTGTCTCGTATCAGTGAAAGGAACCCTAGGTCCTCTAGGGTTGTTTTGAAGCTGGACAGTCTGCACAAATGGTAGGTCCACCCCGCATGGAGTCTCACTCCTATCACTGCATTTTTTTTAAGTAAACGGAGGCAAAAATTCAACAGGAAGAAGAATTAGACCACTTAGAAAATGGAACTTCAGTTGGGAAGACCTTGAAATCCAGGTTTTTATGACCTTGCCACTGAAGTCCCAAAGTCATTCAAGAAGGTAGTTTCTGATTTAGTCCACTTGATTCACATAACTAAAATAAGAGTTTTAAGTGAACCATTTTTCTTCCTTCCTCTGGCCTGTCTTTTGATGATGGTGTATTTCTCTTTTCATGTTAAGCTCCAGAGCTGCTTGAGAGATTCCAAACCCTGTGTGTAACTCTTTATCTTGAATTAGAGAAGCCATTAGTTTCCTATTTTAAGGGTTATTGCACACAATATATGCATATTTGTCTTCTGTATTGAAAGCTGCTCTTAATGGAAAATTAATGTGGATTGCTTTGCGACATGTTTAACCTTTTCAATCATTTGCAATAATCCCCAAGCTTCTGCAGTTCAAAGATGACTAATTGTTGTTGATATTTCAGCCAGTGATGTGTTCTCGTTTTAATTATTTGTCATTTAAACGTCCGTCTCTTTTCTTCCCCTCCTTACTCAATAGGTGGAATGGTTAAAAAATGAAGACATCATTGACCCCACACAAGACACCAATTACCTCATAACAATTGACCACAATCTCATCATTAAGCAGGCTCGGCTGTCAGACACAGCCAACTACACCTGCGTTGCTAAGAATATTGTTGCTAGGCGCAGAAGTACAACAGCGACGGTTATAGTTTATGGTGAGTTTTTATTTCTGTGGGATGTTCATATAAAAGGCTACCTGCAAGACATTATTGTTTTATTATCATTACTATGTTTATTACTAATTTAACTTTGGCTCTTATTTTTGCTGCTGTTATACATGTTTTATATGTCATTTGCAGTATATGAAACAGAACTGAGATAAATAAGAACAAATAAAGTGCAGCGCTCAATGTATAGATGAAGTAGAGAAAATCTTGTGAGGTGAGTTATTCAGTAGAGTCCACAAGTTTGTACTGATCAAAGTTCTTATGAAGTAATTATCCCAACATAACTGAGGCTAGAATAACAGAAGTGTGCACTCACCAGAAGCGCATGGACAATGCGCATGTAGCAATATTAATCCTGGATGGTATTCTGTAAAGTGCTTGTGCACGAAACATGTCAGGAAGACTGCCTCATTGACACAGTATGCTTGGTACACTTTCTTATGGACATCAGACTACCAGATTGTTACTATTTGGACATCATTTATCCATTGACGGAATCTTATACCATCCAGTATCCAGAGGAGGGAGCCCTGTATGCAGATTGAGCGCCCATCCACCCTTAAAGAGGACCTCTAGACCTAGGAATATCCCATACCTAATCCAGGCTGAGTGAACAGACCTCAGAAGGATGCCCACCACCTGTTGACTACAGAATACCATCCAGGATTAATATTCCGGCATGCGCATTATCCATGCACTTCTGGTGAGTGCGCACTTCTGTTTTTCTAGCCTCAATTCCGTTGGGATAATTACTTCATAAGAACTTTGATCAGTACAAACTGCTGGACTCTATTGAATAACTCACCTCACAAGATTTTTTCTACTTCATCTATACATTGAGCGCTGCACTTTATTTGTTCTTAGTTATTACAGAGGTCACTGTGGTTACCTTAAGTGTTTCAGCTGCTGCCTACTTAAGAGCGCTCACTATATCTTGCATTACAGAACTGAGATAAATGCTTTCTCATTTTGCAGATAGTTTCTGGAGGCATTTCTATTTACCCAAACTGTTTCACTATACAGTTTAGTGAACGGGTTGATTATATACAGTTTGCTGTATTCAGTATGGCAGTGCAAATCCCAGTAACCCATAAATACCAGTCTGATTTAATGAAAAATGACTTCAGATTCTTTGCTTTGGGCTGCAATGATCCTTGACTTATCAAATAAATGTAAAGATGTGTATATCTGTTTAATAACATTTCCAAAACACAATCCTTCAGCGGTAGTCACCCTTTTATATTATTATTTACATTGTTATTCAAATGGTCTAAATTAGAAAATAAACAATTGCCAACAGTTAGGATCTTTAATGCAGAAGAGACAAGGAGTGTGCAAATAAAGCAAATGTGTAAACCTGGTATACATTCCCTTAAATATTAATGGCATTTCATTGCAGTGTAAGTGAACCATCTGCCGGTAAAGGTGAGTTGGTTTGATTTAGGTGTATGAAGACAATGGGCGATAGTTGAGGAATGTCCTTCAGCTTCTACATGCGAAGTCTTCAGAGGGAGACAGTCACATTTAGGCAACCAATTTCTCATAAACATGATGGCCCCACGTCTGTGTCTTGGGAAATAACTGTGAATGTCTAGCACAGAAATATTTCTTGTCTGTAATCTCAAACCCGTACCTGTCATGTATAAAACCTGCAGTCAGTTTCATTCTGTGTTGCAATTACCCAAAACAAGCTGCCATAGCAGTTCTATTTCTCTAAAATAAGCTTTCCTGGGTATTGAGCTAAAAATACATAATATCTGCACTGGGAACTTTTATTACTGTGTGATAGTATAACTTTGGAAACATTTGAGGTCGGCTTTTAGGATTATGACTTTCTGAATGCTTATCTGTTTTAATAATTAGACACGATCACCTAACAATCACCATTAAATACATTATAATAAAAATTTAATTCAGGAATATTAATTTAATTGAAAGTGATGTCCAATGACAAAGGATTGCAGCAAAATGTGTTTTGTTTTACCTTATTTTGAATTAGGTTAACACATTATTATTATTATTATACAGTATTTATAAAGCGCCAATAGTTCGCTCAGTGCTGTACATTACAAAGGGGGACAGAACATGTGACAGAACAATACCAATACAATGCAAAACATGAGGGGATTGAGGGCCCTGCTCTTTCGAGCTTACAATCTGGGAGGGAGGGGATAGTGGTACAGGAGGAGATAGCTGTGGGGGATGGAGTGGTAGGAAGAGTGGAGGAGGTCGGCAAGTTAGCAGGGGGTGGGGTAGGCTTCCCTGAAGAGATGGGTTTTCAGGGTGTGCCTAAATGAGAGGAGAGTAGGTGATAATCTGATGGGTTGGGGCAGGGAGTTCCAGAGGATGGGTGACACCCTGGAGAAGTCCTGGAGGCGGGCATGGGAGGAGGAGACCAGGGAACTAGAGAGAAGGAGGTCTCTATCTAATCCATAACTGCTTAAACACACAATATTTAGGTAATGTCATACCTATTTTCTCATTCAATATTTTTATTGAGTAAGTAAAGTGATGAAAAAAACATATTTAGTCCTCATGCACACTTGATGTTTTTACAGCGGCTGTTTTTGGCTTTTGACGGTTTTTTTTCTACAGCCAGTCAACCCCCCAACATGTTATCCCATGTGTCCATGCACACAGACTGTAATCAACATTTCTTGGCTGGGATGTTTTTTGGCTGGAAAAAAAGCCCAGGACTAGTGGGTTTCTAGAGGAGTTTTTTAGCTGTAAAAACTCTCTAATGCTGAAAAATGCAGCAAAACGTGGTAAAACGCTTCAAACCAATGTTTTTTGACAGAAAAAAAAATTTTTGGTAAAAAAAAAAACCTCTAAAAAACACAAACGCAGGAAAACACCGCTAATTGCGGCTAAAAGCTAATGCAAAAACACTAAAAAAAAAAGCTGAAAAACTCACATTTTTAATGTGACTTTACATAGCTAACGTTACCAGTGTTATCAAAACGTCCAGTGTGCATGAGGGTTAAACATGAAGTTTACAATAACACGTGGGTGTCACATCCACAGGAAATACTAACAAATCAACAAGGCAAATAAAGCAATGCAGAAGTGCCTGCTAGTGGAAACAGACTACTGTATTGCTCTAAAATTGGTTAAAGGAGCTCTCAGCCCCCTAAAGATATACTTGGCACATGATGGAAAATATAGACATCCTGAACCTAAAGCCAAGCATAGGCAATTAGGGTTCACCTTATAGCTAAAGCCTGTAATGAGAAACTCTCAGGAGTAGGGGAAAAAAAATAAAAGAATAAAGAAAAGATAAGGAGGAAAACAGGAGGGACGAGAGGTCAGCTGCCCAAGATCAGTCAGGGCTGTTTATATTACGTTAGGTAGAAGACTAGAAGGTCAGGGGTTCAGAAGGGAGGTGTCAAAACCAAGTGGCAAAAAGTTGACCTTGAGGTGTTTATGGATCATATCAGATAAGGTAGCTTCAATTTTATTGAGGATCATGGCCTACATAACTCTAAGCTTCATCTCCAGGACACAAAGGGACAGAGTCTTCAAAGCCTGAGCTATTGTTTGCTTGGAGGCTGTCAGGATTGGGCACTTGATATATCGAGGGTGCAGTGATTTAGTAAGGCAAGGGTGGGATCAGGTTTTATGGTGGTTTTGGTGAAAGTGGATAAAATTCTAATATTCTTGGGCCAAAAGTGCTACACAACCAGACAAGTCCACCATGTGTGGGAGTGTGTTCCACATTCTCTGCAACCTCGGAAACATACAGGGGGATATTTTGAAAGAAATTTAGAGATTCTTGCCGGGACCAGGTACCACTGCATCATAACTTTATAATTGATTTCAGCTACAAGAATGTTGTGCGAAGAGGATTTAGTGGTTGCCCAAATTCCATCCCAATCTTCCTGCTCCAACTGTACCCCCAGGTCAGAGACCCATTTAGTGGCATAGGAGGGCAAGGTGGGCAACAGTCATACCTATTTTCATCAAGCACCAAATCTGAGAACATTTTGGCAAAAGAATAGTTATATTTACTTAACCAAGAAGTGAACAGCATGAAGAGACTGTTGTACAGCGTTCCTGAGATGTGATTGTTCTGAAACAAAACAGCAAAAAGTAAACGCAGGAACTCCAGCATAATCTAGTTATGTCATGTTAGAGCTATCTGATAATAAGAGAAGAAGACATATTTTTTACTGGCAGGTACGTATTGGAAAACTCTGTGAGTCATATAGACAGGTTCAGTAAGGTAGTGCAAAAAGCAACGGTGATGTATAAAGCGCAAGAAATCAATAGCAGTGAAACACATTTCTGTTTTAGGCATTTTAAGTTTGGCATGACTGGCTACTGTTGCTTATTGCACTTAATTGTTGCCCTTCACACCTACCTTTTTAATAAGATTAATAGTACCCCTTCAGCACTAGAGCAAAGAAATTATAATAACAGTCATCTTGTATATTAAAGGGCATGTGAGTTTGGCTAACAATTCTGTTCCTTCAATTTGCATTTTCCTTCCAAATGTTTAATTCTTCTGTTGACCAATTGCTCCCTGTTGATTAGCCGTGACACTTGACAGCTAGTTTGGAACAAAAACCCGCTTAAAAGTCAATATATCTGGGGTAAGTTATTACCAGTCATAGAGCCAAAGTAATTACAGTACATTGACTGATGAGGTTTAATGTTTTTCTGCACAGCAAAGCTTGCAATTCAAGTAGCAGATGTCTGGAAAATAAAACTAAGTACCGCTTAGCAACTCTCAACATACTAAATTAATTACATCTGCTTATAATAACCATAGCACCTGTTAATGGGGTTTGTGTGCCAACTTTACCCAGCCGACAGTGGGTGGCATAGATATTTCCAGGCTGGACAGTGGCTTACCAGATGGTTATAAATATTTTCAAGTCATTAGTTAAGACAATTGTTATTTTTCTCTTCTGATTTTTCTTCTCTGCGTGCTATTAGCTCCGATATGTTTCATAAGTCATTAGTCCATGCCGCATCCATTTTTTCCTAATGAAACTGGAAGACAAAATGGCCTCTTTGTTATGTTAAATTGGTAAATTGCATTTTCATTTTCTATTGTAGTCAATGGAGGGTGGTCTTCTTGGTCAGAATGGTCATCATGTAACAACCCCTGTGGTCGGGGTATTCAAAAGAGGACACGAATGTGTACTAATCCAACGCCACTCAATGGTGGGGCCTTTTGTGATGGTCAACCACTTCAGAAACTTGCTTGCACAACCATGTGTCCAGGTATGTGTTTTCGAGGTTGTCATCTTCTAATAATACTCTCAGCTCTTAATTTATGTTGTAAAAATACAATATTCTGAACTGTGCCATGTAAGAGATTTTGTTTGCCTCGCGTTGTTCTGGGCAGTACAAAAGCACGATAGTTTCTGCTCAATCTATTAATTTACTAACCTGTCATTTGTAATGTATAATTTTCTTGAAGCGTTGTCTTTGTAAGTCATTTGCAAATGATCTTACAGTAATTAAAATAGATCCAGATAAGCTAACATCACAGATAAACTTTAATATGTAATTGCAAAAGTTATTTTCACTCCTTTTAAATCTACAGCTTTCATTAAAATAATAATTGATAATCTTGTCATAAAAGTCTGTGTCAGGCAGCTCCTATTATTGGAATGGCCACTCTGTATCTGTCTCCCACTTTTTCTCCTGCGTTTTCACCCTGACACATGCATTTTTGGTAAGTACAAGGGGCTTTGTCAATGCTCATTGCACAGGCTTTTGACGCCATTATCATGGTGAAGAGCTCACCTGAGCAATGACTTGCAGCTGCCACTGGAACCAGTGAATGTAGACAGTAAGTGGCTAAAAGAGACTGTAGAAGATCAGCAGCACTGAGATGTAAAATAAAAGCCTCAAATAGGTGAAAAGTATAATAGTAAAAAAAAATGGTAATTATTATATGAAACTCAGTGCCTTAGCATACTAAATGTCATCCAGTTAGAGTTCAGGTCTACTTTAATGGGCTTTGTCAGTAGCTCATTTTAATTTTTTATTTTTTTTTCATTTTTTGTGTTATGTTTTATCCTTCATACCTACAACACTGCATCCTTTAGTGACAAGAATTAAATCATTGGGTCCCTTTTGTTAAAACATCTGAAATAATAGCTGTTTGTGTTGACCAATACCAGCTAATCAAATTAAGACTTGCACTGAAAACGACAATGGGAATCTCTCTTTGAATTATGGGGTAATGCATACAATTTTCACTGTTAAATGAAGCTTACTCTCTGTGTTGCCGCTTAAGAGCCCAGTCATATTTCAGCTGTCATTTTCCACTACAGGCCTAACATTTGCAAGTTCAAATGGTAGTTATGAGGCAGTGTACACAGTTTTTGTCATTTGCTTTGTTAAAGACCATTTTCTTAGGAGCCTTCTTCAGTTAGCTTTATCGTATTAATCTTCTGCTTTGCTATATTTTTGGATTTAGTTGACGGTGGATGGACTGAGTGGAGCAAGTGGTCAGCTTGCAGCACTGAATGCACGCATTGGCGGAGCAGGGAATGTAACGCACCCACTCCTAAAAATGGTGGGAAAGATTGCAGTGGCGTGCCCTTAGATTCCAAAAACTGCACGGATGGCTTGTGTATGCAGAGTAAGTGTTGGCTATTTCAGGAGTTGAAAGAAATTTTAATCTATAAAGAATATTTAAGATATTGGTGTTTAACATTAGCCTTAGGGCTGCCTACCGCAATTGTACCCTTTTATAATTTTATAATTCGGACAAACGACAATAAAATCTTTCCTTGGTGCCATTAAAGAACATCTGTATTTCTAAACTTTTACTAAGCCACCCTTAAATTTTTGCTAAACCACCCCCTCCCCAATCTAAACTACACTAACCTCCCTTTCCCACATGCAGATGCTTGCTTAGTTTCCAGAGCAGCGGACTCCTTGATTGCTTACAGCCTGTTCGGAGAAAATCTCTTCAGCTGTGTTCGTGTCTGCTCACTTTTGATTGACTTAAGTTGAATGGTCCTTATATCAAGACTTGATATATGGCTCCATTAAAGCCTATTGGAACTTAGTGGGTAGGTAGGTGCTGAAGAGATTTTTGTTAATCGGGCTGTAAACAATGGTGGCGGCCACAGCTCTTGGACTATGGTAAGTAAGCAGCAACGGAGTAGAGATAAGCCTGCCATAGTCGGACTGAAATTCGGCTGGTTAAGCAGGAACCAGCCAAATATTAATTTGTCTATGGGCAGGCTGGTTGTACTAAAGTTGATAACATCAGTCGACTTCAGTACAAGCAGACTGTCAAGATTTTTCTGCCTGATCACTGCCAACTGCAGTAGCACTGCGGGAGGGTTCCCCATCAACACTAACTGTGAGGAAGGGGGAATTGAGCAATTTTGCATAGTGTATGTCCTGCCTTAGTGTAATTTAGCTTGGGAGGCAAAGTTTAGATAAAGAAACACCTGTACTTTAAAGTTCCACATTCAGTATATACAACAATACAAAACAGTAATAATATATAATTATAATTATAGTAATTATAATTGGCAGCACAGTAATATACAATTGTTAACAGACCACTTTAAATAAAACAAGCTGCCATGTCTTAAGTTGTAGTAATGTATGCAAAAGCTTCCATTTCTCGAATACAGCATATTGACTTAAATTACCAGTCATTTCAACCAAGCAGGTGCTGTCACTAGTGTGTTTCAGGAGGATTGATAGGGTAGACGGGAAAGAAATGTCATTATTTTATATGTGTCAGAAGCCTCTTAAAATAGACCTACTTAGTTTTTGGATTTATTAGCTCTGACAAATTTGCTTTTATATTGGGATTAAGGATTAATCTTGATAATTCCTTTTGTGATTGTAGCTTTTTTGTTGATCTTTCTCAAGTCACACTGAGAAGTGAAGCCTTGATGTGCTTTCAGGGAACACAGTATGCTCGCTACAGGCTTCTAATTATCATTCGGGCATTGTAGTTGTGCACCAGTCCACCCAGTTGGTTGACCTGGGAACACCTAATTTGAATGCAGAAGAGATTTCCAAACACACCTATTTATAAGAAATTTTATATTATCTCCAATTAGGTTTTCATTTTAAGAGATGTTTAAATCAGGTAGCGTTTCACAGTAAAAATGCAGGAAGGGGACCCACACACCCGACATGTTAAATATGATTTCAGTGGTAAATCCAGCAGACTATTAGAGTTTGCAAGAATTTGAAAGAGCGTTTACAGTTCTTGGATTGGTTTCACTTGTTCTGTGAATTTTGGCTGATATGACATTATTATTATGTTATTCCTAACATAGATTTTTGCACGTAAATTACAGTCATATTTTCATTTGCAAGCTGATGAGATGTCGGCAAAATGCAAAGTTAATATTATGAATGATGCCAGAGAGTAGATTTTTGGTTACATTTTTATAGAGAATGCCAGCTGAAAGATTTTCACGGTTTCATTCCATGACAGTTTCAATCACAATCCATTACCATGTAATCAATGCTTTTGTTTTGTTTTTCTTTTCATTGTCACCCATTGTATTGACTCCATTTTTTGCCAGGGTAACTAATTTCATTTTGGTTTTTGTTTCTAACAGACAAGAGAGTTTTAGGTGAACCAAAAAGTCATTGTAAGTTTCATTTCATCACTTTCATTTTAATTCATCTTTTGAGTTCTGTTATCCTATTTTGCATGACCGCTGATCTGTGACCTGCCCTAGTGTCATTGTGAAGGTTACCATATTATAATCTGTAAAAACATGGAAGTCTATACTAGCAGCTACTGCACTGGTTTTTGTAATAAAAAACAGTTATTTGCTTGGACACCTGTTATCAGCAGTATTATAAATATAAATCAATGTAGGCCTAATTACTGACATATTAAAAGACAAGCAGAATGATCAATATGGGCATTTTGTTTATTTAGCCCTTTCCCATATATGCAAGGTTCTTATTTTCTTCTTAAGCAAAATGGGCCAATCAGTGTGTTAGTTTTCATTGCTAATGTCCCTGGTGTTGGAGTTTTTATGTAAAAAAATAATAAAACAACTTTTTCTAAGTATCTCTAGCCTCTAACTTATTCATTGCCTCTAAGCAAACTCTAGCACATAATTCTACCGCTACTCAAACCCTAACACTTAACTCTTTCTTTACCTAAGACCTAACACTTAACTCTCCCTTTACTCAAACCCTAACAATTAACCCTCCCTCCACCCCAACCCTAGTATTACCCATCCCACTTCTCAAAGCCTAACACTTAACTGCTCTCAAACCCTAACCACTCTTGCTCCACCCCAACCCTATTTATTAACCATACCACTTCTTAAACCCTAACACTTAACTGCTCTCAAGTCCTAACAATTAACAACCCTAACAATTAACCCTCCCTCTACTTAAACCCTAAGGGCTCATGTGCAGTTGGCTATAGAAGTTAATAGCTGGATGCGCATGTACTTGTGTAAATGCTAGTGCTTTTCTTCATTAGTGTTTACCCATGCATGTGGGTATGACATATTCCCCCAAATGCAAAACTTCAACGAGAGGTACAGGTGGGTACAGCCATTCATTTCTACGCCACATGCAACTTCCTAGGCTCAGGAAAATAATGAGAAGCTTTGTGTTTAGGGAATACAGCCAGGGCTTTTTTTCAGTGGGAACGCAGTTCTGGCACCTCCAGCACTGAAAGTGTGTAATGGCAAGGAGTGATGGGGTGTGCTGGAAAGTCTATAGATGCTGGCTGCTGGGGGATCTATTGTTGCTGGGGGGATCTCTTGATGAGGAAGGGTCTATTGTTGCTCGGCAGGATCCACTGTTTAGGAAGGGGTCTGCTGTTGCTTGCTGCTGAGAGATCTATTGTTGCTGGAGGGGTTCTGTTGTTGCTGGGGGTGATTTTGTTGCTGGCAGCAGGGGATCTTATTTACTGCATTTTATATTTTCTTTAGTAAATTGCATACAAATTACTTCACACCACAAAATGATACGGTTCTGTGTTCACTAAAAGGGGTGGTACTGGTAGGTGGGTAGACATTGGAACCAAAGGATGGTGCTTGTAGGTGGGTAGGGGGCAGAGACAAGGGGTGACTCAGAAGGAAGAGTTTCTGCACCTATTCCCTGAGGACAAAAAGCCCTGAATACGTCATACCCACATGTGTGGGTAAACCACTAGAGGACATTTGTGCCTGCAAATCTCTGTGTGCATGATCCTTAACACTTACTACTTATGCTGGCTGATCCTAAGAGTAAACCTTTTTCATAACCTGTACCTTAATTTCTGATGTTAACAGAAAATGAACCTCTGCTATAGGATACTTACCTTATTGGACATCTGCAGCTTCAGTGTCACATTTTGATTGGTCCTGCAGTAAAATATCTGTGCTAAAAAACATTGATCACTGGACAGAGCTATGCATATCAGTTATACCACAGTATCAACCACACATCTGGATTCATGACTTTATAAAAAAGATACAGTTTAACATCTTTGATACAACTTTATGGTATTCACTAGTGCAAGTTATGTAATCTGTCTTCTGTGGAGTAGGATTTGGAAAATAAAGAGAATAACTAGACATTTAATTTGTACCTGTAGAACACATCTGGGGAAATGGAATAATGTACTGCATACTGTTGATTTTTTAAAACTTATATAGCATAACCTTACAACTTTCTAGGCTGCTTACTTATTTTAAGTGTGGGTGAAATAGGGTGAATATGACAACATGGGAGCCTGTAGGTTTTAAAATACTCACCGGCTACTTTATTATGTTCAGCTTGCTAGTGCTAAGAAAATCTCCCCCAGAACATTACACAACCAGCCTGAACTGTTCATACAAGGCAGGATGGATCCATGCTTTCATGTTGTTTATGCCAAATTCTGACTCTACCATCTGAATGTCACAGCAACCAGTTTGCCCATTCTCCTCTAACATCAACAAGGCATTTTTACACACAACTGCCACTTACTGGATATTTTCTCTTTTTCTGACCATTCTCTGTAAACCCTAGAGATGGTTGTGTGTGAAAATCCCAGTAGATCAGCAGTTTTTTAAATACTCAGACCAGCCCATCTGGCACCAACAACCATGCCACGTTCAAAGTCACTTAAATACCCTTTCTTCCCCATTCTGATGTTTGTTTTGAACTTGAGCAAGTCGCCTTCACCATATCTAGATGCCTAAATGCATTGAGTTGCTGCCATGTGATTGGCTGATTAGCAGTTTGTGTTAACAAGCAATTGAACAGGTGTACCTAATAGAGAGTGCCATAGCAGCTCCTATATTTAAATTTCATATCATTCTGTGGAAGACAAGCTATGCCCTATAGCATTACAAAAAAAAGGATCAGCAAGGATTCTGGTCACTTCCATATAACAAAAAACAGTATATAGTTACTTATTATGATTAAGATAAACATGAATAAAATTGTACACAGAATAAATCCATGCCTCATTTGCTGTGGGAACAATTGTCCCTGAAGCTTTTTCTAGAAAGGGAAGTAGCCATATGTTGATCAAGCAGATGCTTTTGCTAAGTTTTTGAACCTGACCATAGGGAATCCTATAGACACAGGATTCAAGGCAGTACAGTAAGGAAGAATGATTTGTAAATAATGGAGATGTGGGAATTTTGTGTTTGTAGAATATGAGAATTGTACACCAATAAAATGGGTCATTTATATGGAAACAAATTAAGCAAACACCCATTACATAATGTCAGAACAGAGTCTTTCAATATATTGCTGATCTTTGTAATCTACATTTATGTACAGTATTTAGTCTATAGAAGATTTGCATTGAAGTCCTGGTTTTGATAAATGCAGTGATTGGTGTCAGTATAATAGTTTTCCTTTAGTTTTCTATGCAGAAAGAATCCAATTTGATTGTTCTAATGTTGGCACTGTTGTGTTGATCCAGTTATTTTTTTACATGATGTCTACAATATTGGCATATTTTGTTTTGGCCAGTGTTAAATTTTTTTTTGTGCATGTGCTTTGTTGTTTAACAATAAACGCTGCCTAGTGTTCTTTTTTATGCAGCTGCTTTTTAATCGGTATTGGTCCAAGGAAATGACTGTTACCTTATGGTAATCAGGTGGGAGCCTAACCACAGCTAGGACAGTGACTGCTGAAATGTAATTGTATACAAAGGGCAACACCTTTGTTGGTTATCAACTTGAGCTGATCAGATAGCATAATGATCCAATGCTTATGGCAAACTGTTTACACTGTTGGCCAATAAGTCATTAGGAAATTAGTGACGGGGCTGTTTGGAAAAGCTTGTCTGATAGCTTGCTCTGGTGTAGGCCTGTGCCAGATGTGCCTGCATGTTTCTTTGCCTGTTGTCCCCATATCATAAACCTGAATGCTTAGATGACCCATACTTAGCTCTGTTAGCTGGCAGGATGATAAGATTTTGTCCGCATGTCCAATTGCCCTTCAAATTATTTTTATTGACAAGCGTTTCTAGTTGATGATCAGTTGATTGTTCAGTAATGTCTTGTTTTCTCTTTATTAGTGTTGGACTCAACAGGGGACATTGCTCTCTATGCCGGACTGGTTGTTGCCATTTTCATCTTCATTGTTATACTCATGGCTGTCGGCATAGTCGTGTACAGACGCAACTGCCGAGATTTTGACACTGACATCACAGATTCCTCGGCAGCCCTTACAGGAGGCTTTCATCCGGTGAACTTCAAGACTTCCAGGCACGGTATGGCTAATGTGCTTGACACCCTCACCTATGCATTACTGTGCACGCTTATTAGCTGCCGTCGAGTGAGGTGCTGCCAGATGGTCACAATAACAAAACAGATGAGGCTTATAACGACAGTATTCCATTTGGGGAGTTGTAATTACACCTTTTATATTTTTGTAATTACAGTATACAGATCTGTGACATACATGTAAAAGAAAGAAAAAACTTAATGTTAGGATATATATTCTCGGTCTATAGAAGAAAGTGGATAAACTCACGAATTATATTGTTTTGTAACCCAGGCCAAATGCAAGAATCATCTGAATGTTTTTATAGCATGTTCAGTGCTGTATATTACTACTGACAGAACATTATGATCTTTTTAGTTCTAGACATGCTCATTTTGTAATTATTGTTACCTCTATTTATACATTATTCAATAAAAACACCAAAAACAAGGATCACTCCTCTTTAGGAAATGTTTGTGCAAACCTCATACTTTAATGGAAATTAATCAAAACATTACTTTTTTTTCCAGACAATTCTCATTTACTACACCCATCGATGCAGCCAGATCTTACAGCCAATGCTGGGATATATCGAGGGCACATGTATGCCTTGCAAGACTCCGCTGACAAAATCCCCATGACCAACTCTCCATTGCTGGATCCCCTTCCAAACCTAAAGATTAAAGTCTACAATTCATCTCCAGTGGGATCATCTCCTGGAATACAAGACGACCTGCTTGGTCCAAAGTCTGTAGTATCATATCCATCAGACACTAACCTCATTAATGCAAGGAATAAAACCATGAGTAGCCAACACTTGTTGACTTTACCCCGCGACTCCAGTAACAGTGTGACGGGTACATTCGGAGCTTTGGGTGGAAGACTAACATTCCCAAACACAGGTGATTTTATCATTTTTAACTTGCTTATTAAACTCTGTATTTGAAGTAGTGCCATATGGTTAAAGGTGAAGATTTCTTATTGCTGTCTTTGTTTTCAATAAGGAGTGTTCCTCCCTTTTTCTGTACAAACATAGCAAGAAGTAAAATGAAATATCCCCAAAACGAGAGGATCTTGATATTTGGCAGTCAGCAATAACACTCATCCCCAGTGGGAGATATTCCCTCTATTCGGGTTTGGGTGACATCTGTCATTTTCTAGCCTTGATGAACAGCCTAATAGCCTTTAGTACACCAACCCCACTGGATTTTTAACTAAATGCTACAAATAATAAGCTTTACCTGGACCCAATATCTTTTTTCTCTTTATATTTCGGAATATGTTGATACAAGGGTCTAGCTAATGCTATTGTATACCAGAGAGCAGCCTTCCAAAAGCTTCAACAACAGAAGGCTTATCCAACTGGCCACCTACCTACACCAGGGAACTCAGCACTCCACCACCTTGCTTGTTTCTCAAGCAATAAAAACCTGACTGAAGCTATAACACTTTCCCATTCTATCCAGACTGGCTAGACAAAAAGGTTTTGACTGAAGTTAAAATTTAATCAGTGTTATACAGCAAATCACTTATTATGATGCAGGCAGCCACTGAAAAATTGCAGAATAGGCAAAAATCTTTTCTCTGTTACCTAAGCTTACAGTTTCTAGGTTACATCACTGTCTAATTAAAGTTATTATTTTAAACAAACATTGTAATTACTGTTGTGCTCTTTGCCTTGTTGTATAGCTAGAGAGCGGATGTTTCTGATTCCCAGACAAAAGCCTTTCAAATAAATTTTATTCATATCTAAAAAATGACTTGGGTACATATTTGTGCATGAAATTATATTAAAAGCTGTAGCAATGTTGTTGATTTGATATTACGCACTTCAACACCATTAGGACTGAAAATAACTTACATTAACTAAAAACTGCAATTATGGCTCCTGATAACCTAGAATGTTGCTTAATTGCAAGCAGTCGTAATTTTAGTCTTCTCTTGCACATTTTGAGTTCAACAGCTTCGTGTGGTGATGCAGTAACTGCTGGTAAATTATACCATTACACTTAGCCACCACCACAAAAATAAACTATTCTAATGATAGTGGTCAAACATTACGGCAAAATTATATTCTACTACATTATTTCACAAGAAAGCTTTCATGAATGTGTTATATTATGTGAGCTATGCACTTCCCTTCCACCCCATTTGCCAACCCAAACCCTTTAAAATACTAAATACTTCCAGGTGGGGTAGAGAGGAGGGGGAGCAATGTGTATTTCCTGCCACTATGCAATGCACAACGTCTAAGTGGCCAATCGGCACTAGCCAATAAGCTCAGATTTGAGGCTTGCACAGGACTTTCTACATGTAGCTACAGTGAACAGGGTAGCTGTGAAGCACAGCGAAGGTGAGTGTTAGTAGAGGAGGAGGCAGTCAATATAGATCCTGGTATTGCACAGAACAGCCCTGGTCCTCTTCTTCTTGGGTTCCCCACTGGCACTCCTGTTTCTTCACCCATTCTGAGTGCACCGATAGCAAGTCACTTACTATGAGGGCACTAGTGCTGGCTTGAGCTGGAGCTGGGCTCTGTGTGTCTTTTGCCACACACAGTGCAGCTCAGTCCCACCCCCGGTCTCTCCTCACAGTCTGCTATTGACTGCAATAGGAGCCAACAGCTCCTGCTGCTGCCTCCATGTCCAGTGAGGAGAGAGGAGGGTAGTTACACTCTCATGCACAGCGCTGGATTGAGATCAGACTCATGAGAGGTAAGTATTTAGGAGGGACTGGGGACAAGAGGTAAGCTGAACACAGAAGGTTTTTTTTTTTTTTTTTAACCTTATACCAGAGCATGCATTAGCGTAAAAACCTTCCGCCTTTACAACCACTTTAATGCAAATCTTGACTTTAACTATAATGGTTTAATTTGGTCCCACCTCCTGAGCCTCCTAAATGATCAGAGAGGCTTCATCTTATTAAACAACCAATAGTGAGGTAGGAGGAGAGAGATCATACCTGTATCTCTGGATCCTCTCATATAGTTTTCATGAAGGAAAATCTATGATTGTACATTTTTTTTGTTTGCTTAGTTTGAATCATTATATTTATGAGATTTTTAATTTCAGTTTTGAAATCTTAAATTACATGATCATCTGAAAAGTCTTTAAGTGTTATACAGTTCAAAATGTCTGTAATGTTACATGCTTGAAACTTGATACTGATATATTTAATTTTCCAGGGGTGAGTTTGCTGATACCGCATGGAGCCATTCCACAGGGAAAATACTATGAAATGTATTTGATGATCAACAAAAGAGAAAACACTGTGTAAGTAAATGATCTCTCCTGTGGACTAACAGTGGCTTAGCAGTATTAACTTAGTGACATTTGTAGACATGTTTTTCACTTTTTTTTCTGCTGTGTCCGTGTTTTCAAGCATTATTCAGACAAATATTTGTGTATGACCTGTATTCAGTTGATTGTGTGTTTGCTTTGAATAGGATACTCTGAACAAATTGCCGTTACAGGTCTCTTGTTCTTTTAGCTGCTAAAGCCAAGTATCCAGCAGCTATATTGTAAACATAGTTAGCCATGATTAGCCAAAGATTCAAATGTTCAGGATTCAAGCTGCATGCTAAGATTAGTTTGTGGAAATTGGCCATATGATGGTTGTGCCCACACTGACTAATGCAGGACTCCATCATGTTTCCATGTCTTTACTTGCTGATTTATGCCAAATGTTTAGGTAGTAGTGGTAGATTGGTTCTAAAATGGCTTTACCTGCTATAATGAGCCAGTGATTGTACATCTAATGGTTATAAACTGGAATTATGCCTTATCAGACATCAAAGTAACATTCCTGTGACTTCTTTTTGTAGACTACCTTCAGAAGGTACACAGACAATTTTAAGTCCCATTGTAACTTGTGGCCCTACTGGACTTCTGTTGTGTCGACCAGTCATTCTGACTATTCCTCATTGTGCTGATATCACCACATCCGACTGGATTTTACAGTTGAAGACTCAGTCTCATCAAGGAAGCTGGGAGGTAAAATAATACCAAAAAATGATCAGTTGTAACTTTCCTGCTACTCTTGGAGTGCAGAACACCTTGATTATTATTACTCTTAAAAACTTTTTTTTTTTTATTTAACTGGAAAATAATAACTTACTAACGTTACTTTCAAACACCAGGTTTTCTTTAGTACAAAATCTAAAGGCATTGGTTGCTTCAAATGTTTTCTAGTACATGAACCCCCCCCCCGCCCTTCCTGGTAAAATGATAAAACTATGTATTATAACACAAAACGTTTGTCACTATAAAAAAAAAACAGTATACTATATACAGCAACAGTATACTATATACATCTCCAAGAGGCGCTGGAACTTCCAACACTTATTCATTCCAACATTTTGAGAGACCAAAATCATTCAAGTCCATTTGCTGCAGCTGTTTACGCTGGTACACTAGCAGAATTTTGGCAACCTTTTATTACTGATGCATTGTACTTCGTTGAATTGTTTTGAAGCAACCAACTACAGATCTATTTGTAATCCCTTTTTATTGAGTCTATTCAAACACTATCAACGTTATCAAGCAGGGGGAGTGTGTTTGGGCCCCGAACCATGTTGGTTGTTTTTGATCATTTTATTTACAGTTAAAGTGATTTTGAACGCTTTCGTTATTTGTAATCCACCATCCAAATTAAGGGGTGGCACACCAAAGACATTCAGCTCCAGCTAAGGTTTAATTCAGTGACAGCACACTCCTCAATCCCGCCCATGGTCATACCCCAACATGTTTTTCACACAACAGGACTTAATCAGGATTAAGCTCTGTTGTGGGTGAGCTGGAGCTGAATACATTTGGTGTATGGCCTGTTATTTGGATGGTGGATGGTGGATAGTGGAGCAAGAGCGGACTGCAGGGCCTTGGCACCTGGCTGATTGCAGGGAATTGAGGAGTAAACAGGCTTGTTTGTTAGCAGGGAAAGGGCTTGGGTTCATCATAAGCCATTTGTTTTGGTGTTTGTAGTGTATGTACGTTCATAAATGTGGTAAGTGAGATGGTTTTTTGCAGTGAGAGGGTGTCTGTGTCTCCAGAGCAGATCGTTCAGAGAAAGGTGGTTTTGTGTCACAAAGGAAAGAGAATGCAATCAGTTGGTGCTTCTGTGAGTGACCAGTGTTGCTCAGGCAGTGAATGAAGTGGATATGCTGTGGGTGGGTGTCCAGGCCAAAGCCGTTGCACCCAGGCCAAGACTGTGGTATCAGCTCCTGCTGCGGCAGCACCACAAGATGGACAAGAGGGGCTTGTCAGTAGGGCACAGAGGATGTGTGTGTCCAGGTCTGCTGGCCTAGACAGAGTCACCCCGGTGCAGTTGTATGTGGAACCTGAAAGAGATGGAAAAACTTATCAGAACCAGAGGCAGAATGTGGTTTTGTTGCTGAATGAAGTTAGAAGAAACTTCAAAGCGTTGTATGTTTTGCTACACTGTATTATGAATAACAAAGCACAGGAAGCCCTAAAACACTCTGGTGTGTGGACTGGTAAGCCCTCAATTTAATTGTAAATCTCATAGTATGTACTGTAATTCAATATATGTAAATATCAGTTTGTTAAACTACTGTTTGTTTTACTGTTTTTCAGGAAGTTGTGACATTAAATGAAGAAACTCTTAACACACCATGTTATTGTCAGCTGGAAAGTCAGACCTGTCATATTTTACTTGACCAGCTGGGTACCTATGCCTTCGTAGGGGAGTCGTACTCCAGATCTGCTATAAAGCGGCTCCAGCTGGCAATATTTGCACCTATTCTTTGCACTTCGCTGGAATACAACCTCAAAGTTTACTGCTTAGAGGATACACCAGATGCATTAAAGGTAGAAAGATAAAAAATCTGTGTGTTTTTGGCTTTTCTGTGTTTAAAATTTGCTCACCTTAACAACATCACAAGGCACATTTTTATGTAAGGAGCTAGGTTCAAGTGTACCAGTCAATAAAATTTCAACGTCATACAAATCAGTAGAGAGTTTGAGCTTAACCAAGTCATATTACTATTCTCAGCAAAAAGATACAATGTACTGCTTTATATTGACCTGATCAGCTTAGTTTCATAGCAATTTATGGTGGGGCCTGGAATCTATAGAGGAATTGTAGATATCTCCCCAGGTACAATTTTTGAAGGGATATCTCATCCATGACTAGTTCAACTATAGTTAACCCTGAAGGAGCCTTTCTTATTCCTAGTAATGTCTGGTAAAGCTGTGTTTAATTTGGTAGCATTTTCCAAATGTTTTTCTATGCTAGCTGCCACCCCTTCCCTAGTTTAAACGTTGTTAACAACAAGGCAGCTCGAGAGGGAAAAATATCTAGAGGGAGCATAACGTGAGATTAAGTCTGAACTTTAAGCAAATATGAAATACACAAATGAATGCGGTGCTATAATCATCAATACATCATGAAATTTAATTTGTAATTTCAAGCATGATAGTTACTTAAATTTAACTTAATATACAGTAAGCCTTTGCAGTCCCTGTACAGCAGGGCCTGGAGTGTAAGAGGATGAAGCAGTTGAAAGATCCAGTATGTTCATGCTAATAGGGAGAGAAAGAAGAGTTTCAGATAGATAAACTCATCACTGTACTGCTTCTTCTTTCACTGCCCAGTCACAAGCTGGGTTAGGTTCTGGACAACCTTAGTTTAGAGGAAGTGAGCAGAATGATGCTAGCCATTGAAATGAGGGGCTTTTCATTTTTGTCTTGTTATTTTTGGGTAGAGTTCTATTTTAAGCAAAATGTCAAACCACTTTTTAATGTAGACTTATTCTTTACAAACTAAAATTTTATAATGTTTGTTGATGATGAACCTCACACATTTGGCAAATTGCATCAGCTTGAGATGATTTTGTGGCACTTCTGGTTAATAAAATAAAGGTGTTTATTCCAGCTGTTAGCCTAAACCGGTGTAACCTAGAAATCTAGCTATTAACTGGATAAATCAGTCACAAAATTAGGTTTATTCTGGAACATTAATTAGCAGACCTTTTTTTAATGCAGAAGCTGAAACAGTCTTTCAGTCTTAAAAAGAGCAAGCTAATTAAAAGTAGAAAACTGTTTCCTATTTTACCGTTTTAAATATTCAAATGACTCACATTAAGGCAACATATACTTGTCTAACCTTATAGCTCTCAGGTAATTAATGTACTCTGAGAACTTCCTCAGTGTTTAAAGGGCAAAATAAAGTAATTATTTTTACTATTTCTCAGTTTTGCACGCAAGTGAGCGCATGTCTTCCTAATAACCTCATTATCTCAACAGATAATTTCAGAAAACAAACTAACTGGGACGTTACATAATAATTAAATAAAAAATCAGGCCGTGTCTTTAGCTTCCTGTACTTCAGATGCTCTAGAACCTCTCAACAGAGCCATCTCCTTTCTAAGTATTTCCAATTAACAATATTATTAATAGTCCAATCTAGTATAATTGTACTATAAAAGTTTATCTTATGCAAACTGATAACTGTTTTGTTAAGTTTATATTGACTTATTTGATAAGCAAAGTGCATTGGGCCCTGTGGGGGTTTTTTTGTTTGTTTTTTTGGTTGACAGAACATCTTTCCTTCTCGTGATTAAATGGGCTCTGCTGAATAGACAGTAGAGACAATCAATTCCAATTCTGTAAGGACAAGGGGGAAAGTTTACACTTAGTGTGGAGCTGGTAGTCAAGATTTCGACTGGTTTTAGTAACCTTGAAATGCTTTAAAGATACCTAAAAAAAAAAATGGTATTGATAAAAATACGTTTTCATCAAGCTATAAAACCATGTAAACAGATATACAAGGTAACAAGTCCTTTTAACATTGAAGACATAGCTAAATCTTGCTTGCTTTGTCTTGTATGCAGGAAGTTCTGGAACTGGAGAAGACCTTAGGAGGCTATCTCATAGAAGAACCAAAGCCACTGATGTTTAAAGACAGCTATCACAACCTGCGCCTATCTATCCATGATATTCCTCATTCACTGTGGAGGAGCAAATTACTGGCCAAATTTCAGGTCAGTGGGTTTAATCTGACAAAACAGGAAGTGATGGGAAATCTCAAATTATTCTGGTTTTAGAGGCAGTAATCTGGTGAGAGTAAGACCTGTTTAACCAGTTGCCCTCCAGGACCCCCTTTCCTGAGCAGGCCATTTTTTGCAATACATACATATATATACACGTTACTTTAACTGACAATTGCGTGGTCATGCAACGCTGCACCCAAATGAAATGTATGTCCTTTTTTTCCCCCCATAAATGGAGCTTTCTTTTGGTGGTACTTGATCACCTGTGCTTTTTTTTTTTTTTTGAGCTATAAACAAAAATACTGACAATTTCGAAAAAAAGAAACTATATGTTTCACTTTTTGCTATAAAACATTTCCAGTAAAAAAAATGTAAAAAATCAAACTTCGTCAGAAATTTAGGCCAAAATGTATTCTGCTACATGTCTTTGCAAAAAAAAAAAATCCCAATAAGTGTAAATTAATTGGTTTTCGTGAAAGTCATAGCGTTTAGAAATGGCAGTATATATACTGGGATTTTTTTTTTTTTATACTAGAAATGGTGGCGATCAGTGACTTATATAGGGACTGCGGCAGGCATTCTGATACTGGGGGGAACTGACTTCCCCAGTGATAGTAATACAGTGATCAGTGCTAATAAAGAGCAGGAAGGTGTTAACATCTGGGGCGATCAAAGGGTTAACAGTGTGCTGTGTGTGCTTTACTGTGTGCTGTGTTTTACTGTGTAAGCATGCTGCTTTGTATTGCTCTGCTACATAGAGCAATACAAAGTAGCATGCTGGAGCTGACAGGGGAGAGATCTGTATTGTTTACATACAAACCTCTCCTCTGTTCCTCGGCGATCGCCGGGTGCCAGCGGGGAATCTCCGCCTGGGACCTGGTGATCGACAGCTGTAGCCACCAATGGTGGAGCAGGTAGAGCGCACGTGCGCCTCCTACCCAGGACTACAAAATCATGTATATATACACGTGATTTTGCGCAGCCCTGCCACCCTGTAGCAGTAGTTCTGGAAGCAGTTAAAGTGATTGTAAAGGATTTTTAAAAAATAACAAACATCCTTATACTTACCTGCTCTGTGCAATGGAATTGCACAGAGTGGCCCTGAACCTCCTCTACTCGGGTCGCCCGCTAGCACTCCTGGCTCTGCCTCTGTCCAGTGCCCCTATTGGAAGCTGTTTCCCATGGGGACACTTGTGCCCCCTTGTTCCCCAGCCACGCTGCTGCATCCATTGACACAGACAGCGGAACTCGGCCCCACTCCCCGCTCCCTCATCACTGGCTTTGATTGACAGCAGCGGGAGCCAATGGCTCCCAGTGCCCCAGCAGAGCAAGTGAGGGAAGAGATGAGCTGCAGATGCGCACAGTGTGGATTTAAAAGAGGGGGGGGGGGTGAGGGGCCAAAACTAATACCTAAACATTTTTTTTACCTTAATGCGAGGAATGCATTGAAGGTAAAAAATGTTTAGGCTTTAGAAGCACTTTAATATTTCTCTTCCCTTTAGGCAGACTTCCACTGTCATTTCCTATCATGTTGACTGGCGTTTTAAAATCCAACCCCAACCAAAACCTTTTAGTTAGTCTTGGGTTTAGTAGGGGAGGGTCAGAGCCCCTCTATCAGGGTATCATTGCCATCTGTTTCCTTTTACTTCCTATCAGGACAGGAAGTGATAGTAAATCTCTCCAATGGAGACACAAGCAGAAGCCAATTGTTTGTGGAGTGAGGAAAGCATAGAACTGCTAATGCTGTTTTTTATTGCTGGCTGTGCCTTCCTGTCCCTGTGTCACCCGTGCATCCCGTTTTTTGAGAATGTACCACAGGGACAGGAAGTAAGGAACAATCTTCCCTGTTGGGATACAGATAACAATGATATCTTCTGACTCTTACCCCCTCTAGGGAAAACATGTTTTGGCTGTATGCAAACATGTTTAACCCCTTCACACCTAAGGGCAAAATAAATATTAACGCCTAAACACAATTTTGCAACTTTGACATGTGCTAGTTAAACCATACATATCATCACAACTACTGTGCATCCAGGTGAATTATACCTTGTTTTTTTCAGGACAAATTGGGCTTTTGTTTGATGGTAAATAGTAATCTATGTCTCCTGATTTTTTTTTTTTTTTATTATTATCAAAGGAAAACTGGCCCAAAATAGTAAAAAATATTTTTTTTTCAATTCAGCTGTGTGTTTCTTGTTACTACCATAACCTACCACCAAAGAACAACCCAAAATAAATTTTCCAGCTCTTGACGATCGCAGTGAAACCATATATGTGTATGTTATTTGTTGTTTGTACCCACAGTACAGCTTAGAAACAATAGTGCGCATTATTTTATTTTTTTTACCTATAACACACTGACACGGATACCAATTAAAAAAAAAAAAAAAAAAAATCCTGACCTTTGACCCTGACCTTGACCCTAACACTAACCCTGGCATTAAACTAGATCAAACCTTGATGTAGGTATTTTTTCTGTATTTTTTATTTTATTTTTTTATATTTATTTAACAAACAGTTGGGGCTTTTTTTCTCTATGCAAGGAGAGAGAGAAAAAAAAAAGAAAAAAGAGGGGTGGGCTCTACAGTGACTGATCACTGTGATAGCCAATCAGAGGCTATCACAGCAATCATGTGACCTGGAATCAGGAGTCCCCGGGCCTGATCATTAGAACGGGACCTGGGGCTCTCAGTGACACCTCGGTCTTTCTGCTGGGAGTGCGCTGTGCTGCGCGCTCCCAGCACAAAGACAGGTATATGCAGCCCCACGGAAAAAAGCCTAACTCTGTGAGGCTGCATATTTGTGTGACATCAACATGAAGGGGTTAAACTGCTATTTCTGACATGGTTGAGCACTGCTGTGTGCCACTTGCTGCTAGGGGGACTTTTTAATACTGTCTGAAAGTGTGTACGTTGTGCCTTTCAGGAGATTCCTTTTTATCACATCTGGAGTGGAAGCCAGAGAGCGCTGCACTGTACATTCACTCTGGAGAGGTACAGTCTGGCTTCAACAGAGCTAACATGCAAAATCTGCGTGAGGCAGGTGGAAGGTGAAGGACAGATTTTCCAGTTGCACACAATGCTGGAAGAGGTATGGAGTCACTATTAAGGACTAAAATGTGTCTCAACCCAATTCAAGCTTACATCAACATGTTATTGAATGAATAATGAAAGATACATTCTGATGAGTTGGTACAAGTTATTGTTCTTTGAAAACCTATTTGCCATCTTAAATATACTAGAAATCTCTTTTTCAAGCCAGGGCTTAATTATATATTACTTGCACGCTGCAAAATGTTTCCTTGTGTTTTTCTCTAGTGTATGTTTTTGCATTGTTATATTTATATTATATTTCTGTACCATATGATTTAAAGATTGTAATTCAGCAACATTCAATTTACGGTTTATTTTCAAATGTATTTTTATTTAAAAAAAAATAGAAAGAAAAGTCAGAGAATGGTATTTTAAATTCTTAATGGTGTATGTAAATCAAAGAAACTTTCTTATCATAAAATTCCCTATATGGACATTCTGTTGTAAAGATTTTAAAGCAGATTAACTTTATTATATTTTGATAGAGTTTTAGTGTTTGATGTTTCTTTAATGACAGTTTTATCTATAGATGTTTAATGATTTTTGGATGGAGTAATGAGCAGAAAATATTAATTCAGGATTTGCCTAGCTGTGGAAATATTTCACTGATTGGCCATTATTTAGCATTATTTATGCCTATTATGAAATAGTAAGCATTGCGGAAGAACAAAACAGTGGCATGTTTAAAACAAACCTCTAAAAAAAAAAATGTAAATTGTGCATTCTCTCATTGTGCTTTGAAACATTTACTCCTTCTTTTAATATAAAAAAAAAATAGGAATGTGTGAATGTGCTATTACTGATCCCCCATATTTCCCATAACAGTCAACCAGTTGTAGCCAGCATAGCATGCAGGAACTGATTTAACCACTTGCCCTCCAAAAGATTTACCCCCCTTCCTGACCAGGCCATTTTTTGCGCTACGGCACTGCGTTACTTTGACAATTGCGCGGTCATGCAACACTGCACCCAAATGAAATTTTTATCTTTTTTTTTCCCCATGAATAGAGCTTTCTATCGGTGGTATTTGATCACCTGTGCGTTTATTTTTTGCGCTATAAAATAAAAATCTATTTTGAGAGAAAATCTATATTTTTGACTTTTTGCTATTAAACATGTCCAGTAAAGAAATTTAAAAAATCTAATTTAGTCATGAATTTAGGCCAAAATGTATTCTGCTACATGTCTTTGCTTAAAAAAATCCCAATACGTGTAAATGAATTGGTTTACGTGAACGGTATGGCGTTTAAAAATGGCGGTATATATACTGGGTTTTATTTTTTATTTGTACTAGTAATGGCGGCGATCTGCAACTTATGGCAGGACTGTGGTGGGCATTCTGACACTGGGGGAGAACTGACTTGGTGTCACTAACATCCCCCGTGACACCGATACAGTGAAACAGTGAGCCCACTGAACGTTTGAGATATATATATATATATATATACAGTCAGGTCCATAAATATTGGGACAACGACACAATTCTAACATTTTTGGCTCTATACACCACCACAATGGATTTGAAATGAAACGAACAAGATGTGCTTTAACTGCAGACTGTCAGCTTTAATTTGAGGGTATTTACATCCAAATCAGGTGTAGGAATTGCAACAGTTTGCATATGTGCCTCCCACTTGTTAAGGGACCAAAAATAATGGGACAGAATAATAATCATAAATCAAACTTTCACTTTTTAATACTTGGTTGCAAATCCTTTGCAGTCAATTACAGCCTGAAGTCTGGAACGCATAGACATCACCAGACGCTGGGTTTCATCCCTGGTGATGCTCTGCCAGGCCTCTACTGCAACTGTCCTGCTTGTTCTTGGGGCATTTTCCTTTCAGTTTTGTCTTCAGCAAGTGAAATGCATGCTCAATCGGAGTCAGCTCAGGTGATTGACTTAGCCATTGCATAACATTCCACTTCTTTCCCTTAAAAAACTCTTTGGTTGCTTTTGCAGTATGCTTTGGGTCATTGTCCATCTGCACTGTGAAGCAGCGTCCAATGAGTTCTGAAGCATTTGGCTGAATATGAGCAGATAATATTGCCCAAAACACTTCAGAATTCATCCTGCTGCTTTTGTCAGCAGTCACATCATCAATAAATACAAGAGAACCAGTTCCATTGGCAGCCATACATGCCCACGCCATGACACTATCACCACCATGCTTCACTCATAAGGTGGTATGCTTAGGATCATGAGCAGTTCCTTTCCTTCTCCATACTCTTCTCTTCCCATCACTCTGGTACAAGTTGATGTCGGTCTCATCTGTCCATAGGATGTTGTTCCAGAACTGTGAAGGCTTTTTTTAGATGCCGTTTGGCAAACTCTAATCTGGCCTTCCTGTTTTTGAGGCTCACCAATGGTTTACATCTTGTGGTGAACCCTCTGTATTCACCCTGGTGAAGTCTTCTCTTGATTGTTGACTTTGACACATACACCTACCTCCTGGAGAGTGTTCTTGATCTGGCCAACTGTTGTGAAGGGTGTTTTCTTCACCAGGGAAAGAATTCTTTGGTCATCCACCACAGTTGTTTTCCGTGGTCTTCCGGGTCTTTTGGTGTTTCTGAGCTCACCGGTGCGTTCCTTCTTTTTAAGAATGTTCCAAACAGTTGTTTTGACCACGCCTAATGTTTTTGCTATCTCTCTGATGGGTTTGTTTTGTTTTTTCAGCCTAATGATGGCTTGCTTCACTGATAGTGACAACTCTTTGGATCTCATCTTGAGAGTTGACAGCAACAGATTCCAAATGCAAATAGCACACTTGAAATGAACTCTGGACCTTTTATCTGCTCATTGTAATTGGGATAATGAGGGAATAACACACACCTGGCCATGGAACAGCTGAGAAGCCAATTGTTCCATTACTTTTGGTCCCTTAACAAGTGGGAGGCATATATGCAAACTGTTGTAATTCCTACACCATTCACCTGATTTGGATGTAAATACCCTCAAATTAAAGCTGACAGTCTGCAGTTAAAGCACATCTTGTTTGTTTCATTTCAAATCCATTGTGGTGGTGTATAGAGCCAAAAATGTTAGAATTGTGTCGATGTCCCAATATTTATGGACCTGACTGTATACTACCATGGTAAAATACTATTAACAAAAGTAGAGGACATCTGTTGTTATATGTTCATTACTCCAAATGTAGATACTCTGTCAATGTGCATTAATGAACACTCCATGCTATGCCAGAAACATGGAAAAAAAGGGGTTGATATACCGAAACTGGAGAGTGCAAAATCTGGTGCAGTTGTGCATGATAACCAGTCAGCTGCCATCTTCATCTTGTTCAATTAAGCTTTGGAAAAAAAACTGGAAGCTGATTGGTTTCTATGCAGAGCTGCACCAGATTGTGCCCTTTCCAGTTTAGGTAAATCAAACCCCAAAGTGTCTGTGTACACAGAAGTATTTCTGATATATTTAGTACAGAGGGAGCTTCTTAGTTGAGCTTCATGTCTTTCTTTACTCTGGACACTGGGGAAATAGAACAGGGGTATAAAATGTGGCTTCCTGCACTCTTCCTCCAATGTCCATATTTGTAGAAACAGCTCTGAGTGAGAGGCATGGGGCTTATCGCTGGTCAGGGTATTTAATCCTTCATGTGGCACAAGGGTTACTGTGTATACATATACATTTTGTCACAAAATTTCATCCAGCATTCTTACATTTTAATTTTTATTGTGTTTTAACAGAATGCCAAATCATTTGATCCTTTCTGTTCACATCCCGGAAGCAATGTGACAACCCAGTTAGGACCATATGCCTTTAAGATTCCCTTAACCATCCGGCAGAAAATTTGCAATAGCTTGGATGCCCCAAATGCTAGAGGAAATGACTGGAGGCTTCTAGCACAAAAGCTCAGCATGGATCGGTAAGTCTATCATTTTTATATTTCATGTTTTGTCTATCATAAATGGAAATTTAAATTGTAGTCTATAGACTCGACCATTAAGGTTACATTCACACTTGTACTACTCCAAAGTAGTACAACTTTGACGCAACTTTGGATGGGTCGAACTTGGATACGACTTAGGCTTTCTTTAATGATAAGTGACAACTTTTGCACAACTGTTGCATGTATAACATTCAGGTGCAACTTTCACACGACATTTGAGGACTTACATTGCAGTCTATGGCACTCACGCTGCATGAAAATCGTACCAAAGTAGTGCATAAACTACTTTGAAGTCGCTCCAACTTTAGGTCATACATGTTTGAACATTTGTCACTGAAACACATGGAGTATGACTTGTCATGCAACTTTAGTGTCCAAAGTCATATGATGAGTTGCACAAGTGTGAATGGAGCCTATAATACAAATGCAAAATTTTTATTTATTTTGGAAATTCATTCATGGACTTTATTGGATTTATAGTTGTGATTTGAATGGCAGTTGTTATATTTAGCAGTGATTGCATTTGTAGACCGCTGTTTGCTAGAGTATTTGATTTTTAACTCCAAAAACCATCAGACCCTTGAAAGCATACTCTGTCAGGGCAAAATAAGAAAAAAAAAAATATGCAGTACATCTCTGCAATACATGCACATGTCCCCATAAACTACTCAGACCTTCTCATCTCCACAACATAAAGGCCAATTGATCTGTAGTCCAACACAGAAACTAGGAGGACTAAATTGGCTTCTTGAGATAACACGAGCAGAGATCACAAGACACAGCACACCTCTATATTTCTGACATGATCAAACAGACATAACAAAACATTTTTAATGGTATATCAATACATAGGTAGTACATAAGAGCTGTTCATTCTTGGGGTTTATATACACTTTACAGTGGAAGTAAGCCTTGTTGGAAGTGGTGAGCTTTTGCTATAACCTGCAAGTATGCATAGCATATTTGCAGATGATGGAGCGCAACTACCTTCTTCTGTGATGTCCTATAGCAAGGGTGGGTCCAGGCTCTTGTTGCTGCTGTGCCCCCCCCGCCTCTGCCATCTCCACTGACGATTTTCCCAAATCCTGCGGCACTCCCCTTCTGCCCTCTTGGTCATTTATATTGCTCATATCACTACACTCCCGGAATGCATCGCGTTCTGTGAATGAGTTATGAGTTCCTGTCATTGAACTGCTCCTCCATTCACAGATCAGAGTGCACAATGCAGTCGTAATATGAGTTTTGTGGATGGCAGAAAAGCCAAAAGTGGGTGGGCGGGCTTTTATCAGTATCAGAGACTGCTGTTAAGCTTTACAACGCTGGGAACCAGCCACTGGGGGCTTTATACAGCAGCTGTGAAGGAGACACTGCAGGGATGGTTTTTACCAGAAGCAGCCAACTGTGGGTAAGAGAATACACACCATTACATATAAATGTGTTTGAAGTTGTCTCCAAATAAAAAAATATGAAATAAATTTCAGCTTTTAAGAGTGTATAAATACAAAGCTACATTAATTTGTATCGTTTACCTGCCTGGATTTCAGCTTTAGAGTTGATTCATATTTATGCGGTGCGGATTGAAGCTCAGGTTTCACAGCTGTTTGATACAGTAGCTGTGCACAGGTTTACATCAGGTTCAGGACAGGATTAGTTCAGAATCTTATCCTGTTCACACATATTGTCAAAAGTTATGAAACGGTTCATAACGGTTTATGAACTGTTCCTATAGAAGTCAATAGCCTGTAATCTGCACCTGAAGCGGCTCGCACTGCTCAGAAATCAGACATGACTCTTTTTAAAACTGCACTGAATCTGCACCAGCCGTGCACTGGACATATGTGAACAGGCACCATAGGAAGCAATGTTATTTCACATGTCATGCGGATTGAATGTGGTTCAAACAGCATCCAATCTGCATATATGTGAACAGGCACTTGAGAAAAATAGCAGTTTGGCTCACATAACAACCTGAAGCTTTGATTCTAAGTGCTTGCTACAGGCATCACCTCTACAAAATATAGTAACACTTTAATGTATATTTTGGTTCAATCATTTTATACTGATAATGCCTTTATTAATACACTCACAGTTGAAAAACTCCTTTTATTTTTATTAATTCCCTCACAGGTGCAATACTCTCGGAGGTGAAATATATGTATGTTTACAGTTTTACCTTCCAAAGAATCTGAACCCGATTAATTGCCCAATCATAAACAGTGTATATCACCTATTTGTTTGGGCAGTGTAAAAATATGTTTAAATCACAAGATTTGCTCAACAGAATTATATATACAGTGCTTTGGCAGATATGTTTCCTCTGTGCTGTTCTTGTTTGCCAAGGTGCTTCTAAGACATTTATTGTGCGCCATGCTCAGCACTAGCTCTCCTCCTGTTGACTATTGGAAATTGATTCCCCCGAGACCGGGTCTACCAGTGTGCCACTTAGGGGTCCATTTGGCACTATATGTGTAATCTGATTCCTTTCTGTTTAGGTCTATTTAAACTCAGTTCAAGGCTATTTACAACATAGTAGCAAGTCAGCCTGATGATTAGGGGATCTGTTGCCCCATTCATCACCTTCTGACTGCAAGTGATGAATAAAAAATATTCCTATGAATTATTTCATGGTTAAAAATAAATACAATTTTCAAATAATATTTTCACATATATTATGTTTTATTCCTTAACATTATAAAGCAATAATTAAATACATGCTAAAATACCATAAATGGCCTTATCAAAATAAATTAAAATTTTTGTTTGTTTTTCTCATTCCTAGATATCTGAACTATTTTGCCACCAAAGCCAGTCCAACAGGGGTTATCTTGGACTTATGGGAAGCCTTACACCAAGATGATGGTGATCTCAACACTCTTGCCAGTGCCTTGGAAGAGATGGGCAAGAGCGAAATGATGCTAGTAATGGCAACAGATGGAGACTGTTGATGACCTAATCTCAGTTGACTTGAGTTGGTGAATTTGTGGAAAGTGGAATAAAGTTTGAGGGAAGAAAGGGCTTTGGTCCTTTAAAACAAGAGACCTTTTCAGTCCTTGTTTGTGCTGGATGACTCACAGAGCTGCAGCTTAGCGGGGAGACCTAGTACTCCTTACAGTCTAAACACAACCAGCCTTAGAATTCCTTACATACTCTGTTTACAAGCCATTCAAGTGTCTAATGGAATACCCTTACACTCCACTCCACATAATGCCAGGTGCACGAAAGAAGAAGCATCATCAGTACCATGACAGCTGCTGATAGACATCACATCGCCATTATAAAAGGAAAAAAAAATGACAACTTTGTAGTTTTATGCTCCTTCATTTCCTCCATCTTTAGAAATGATATCTATTCTTTGAACAGTCTGATCAAACTGCTTTTATCCTGTCCAAGCTTGGAACAGCCTATCTAATAAGGCAAGAGGTTTCTTAGGAAACGCAAGTTTATTTATTATCCAGATCTTTGGATGAGTCTTTGTTTTATATGTTAATGATTGAGATTTCTGAGTGTATGCACCCATGTGTAAGTTTGAGGTCGGCTTGCCATCGATCTTCCCCTCCCATCTTGTTCCAATAGAAGTTTCTTAATGCAGACAAATGATTTCAATGGCTTACTTACACTTGGGGCCTGCTGTCAGTATAATAATGCTCAGTGTGTGGCCGTACACAGACTGCATTGGGGTGTATTTATTGTCAGTTTCCTTGTTCTTTGATTTGCTGTAACAAATTCTTCATATTACACTCACATGAATGGAAACCCTACACAAGCTCAGGGAAAATATTGCTTATGTTCAATAATCCTGCCACAGGAACATGGAAAATAAGTGGTCAGTTAGTGAACCGTGAATCAAGTTAAATCAATCAAGTTATAGGGCCACCTTTAGGAATACTAGTACATCTGTAACACGAATACTACAACATGCAGCTGTAGCCCATACGTAACAGAATCTGGTTGGTAGTTTTTGGCCATTTTATTTTTTTTAAATACAAATGTCCATCAACAATGTTGTTTTTAAAAGCCCTATTTCCATCCTTCATGACATGTTTTTTTTTCTCTTTTATTGGAATTCATGTATAGTGAAATTGTTACATTTTTTTTTACAGTATAAACCAGTAAACATTCAATTAAAATCACACTCCACGCTTTTATATTTAGCTTCACTAAGTAGAATTTATAGATCATTGGCATAAGGGGATCCGTAAATGAAATTGCCTTGCAGTGTTTGCATTTATACACGCCTAGAAGCGAGCTACCTTTTTATAAAAAAAGATTGCATACAAATGGTCAGCTGTGTTGTGCAGCAAGGCTTAAGAAGTAGCAAGCTGGTCTGTGTAGTAAGAAAAGATCAATGGCGTGCAGTAGTCTATAGCAAGCAACCTGTCTAATTTTATTTTTGTTCCAGTTAAAGCAACCAGTAATGAAAGATACTGATTGGTTGTTGTGGATTGCTACACTATGAACATTGTTAATGGCCTTATTAAAGAAGGACTTTAGAGTCCTTTTCTACTTTACTGCATATTTAATTGCAAACATCGTAGCATAATCTGAAAACATTCAAATGCATTTGTGTTTAATGTGTTCTGACATAAGAAAATCTAACACTCCGACCATGACTCTGTAAAAAAAAAAAAAAAAAAACTGTCCAAGACCTTTTTTTTTTTTCTTTTATACAAAATTGAATCTTCACAAACTCACATAGATTATTTTTATTTTATCATAAGTAAATCCTCCCATGCCATTGTAGAAAATAAAATGTATTTTTCAGTAACACGTTCATTTATGTATCACTGCAAATGTGTAAAGAGAACTGGATTAAAAGTGTTATTTTTCTATTTCAAGTTTGAATATATAGCACTTTGTACTAATCTTTCCATACTGCTCTGCTTGAAGGTGTGTATATAACTTAGAATATGGTGTTAAATTATAACACCACATAGCATGATGTACATCTATTTCAATCAGTCTTCATTACTGTCTGCTGGGCTCCAAAGAAAGTACCGCCAGGATTCTGTATTCTTGGTAGCTGAATCATAGTCTCCTAACTTGATTTTATATATGTTTAGGATGCCCATTTAACCAGTTGCCCTCCAGAAGATTTACCCCCCTTCCTGACCAGCCCATTTTTTGTGTTACGGCGTTGCGTTACTTTAACTGACAATTGCGCAATCATGCAGCGCTGTGCATAAATTAAATTTTTGTATTTTTTTTTGTCCCGCAAATAGAGCTTTATTTTGGTGGTATCTGATCAACTCTGTGTTTTTTTTATTTTTTGCGCTAAAAACAAAAAAACTGACAATTTTGAAAAAAAAAATATTTTTTACTTTTTGCTATAAAACATATCCAATAAAAAATAAAAAAAATAAAATTTTGTCAAATTTAGGCCAAAAATGTCTTTACTAAAAAATATCCCAATAAGTGTATATTAATTAATTATTTTACGTGAAAGTTACAGCGTCTACAAATGGCGGTATATATACTGGAATTTTGAGGTTTCTCTTTTTTTATACTAGTAATGGCGGTGATCAGCGACTTATAGCGAGACTGTGGGACTGCGGCGGGCAATCTTACACTGGGGGAACTCACTGACATCTCCAGTGACATTAATACAGTGATCAGTGCTAATAAAAAGCACTGAGACTGTACTAATGAGATTGGGCAGGAAGGGGTTAACATCTGGGGTGATCAAAGGGTTAACTGTGTGTTAGGGAGTGATTTCATTGTGTACTGTGTTGTGTTTTACTAAGCAGGCCTGCTGCTTTCTATCTCTCTGCTGTGCAGAGAGATGGGAGGCAGCAAGTCCATGCTGACAGGAGAGAGATCTGTGTTGTTTACACACAGGTCTCTCCCCTATCCTCAGGAGCCAATAGCAGCGCAGGAAGGGCTGCTCCCTATCCAGAAATGCAAAATTATGTATATTTCCGTGATTTTGCTCAGCAAAGCTGCCCTGTAGCAGTATATCTGCTAAGGGGCGGCGGGTAAGTGGTTAAAGTATACCTAAAGGCAAAAACTTTTTTCAGTTTTGGATAGAAGAGTGAAGGATTAGAGCACCTGTCAGTGTTTATTGCGGTCTGTGTCCCCGTTAGGGAGATTCAACCTCTCCATTTATCCTGTTTACCATTATCATTGAAAGTAAAAAAAAAACGCACATTTTTGGGTTTCCCCCAGAAAAGTAATAGAGGGGAAATCTTGCAATGGGGACACTAGGTCTGGTGAACTTGGGGACCACAAGAGATTCCCTTAATTTGCAGGAATATCCTCAAATTCCTCAAACCTTCACTGGGACAGGAAGTGAAGGTAAATCTCCTTATTGGGACAAAGAGGGCAAAAATAAACCTTTCAAAGATTATAACCCTCCTTTACTCTATTCATAATGGGAAAAAAAAGGTTTTGCCTATAGTTATAATTTAAAGAAAAATCGAAGCCCTAGTAATGAATACTTAATTTATATAAGAATCCTTTCCTGACTATTTAGCTTTATGGTGAATCATTTTTGACACCTTTAAGGCTTGTGTTTATTGGCTTTTGCTTGTGTCAGAATTGCGTCTCTGCCCATACAAGTCATTGAGAATGCAAGAGCAGCATGAAACATGTTGGTGCAGCTTATGAGATCCAATGCAAGTCAGGAGGAAAACAGCAGGTCAAAGTGCACCTGCCAATGAAAGATCTCAGAAGCATCTCATATTGATTTCAAATGCAGAAAGCTCAACACGTTTAATCCAAACATTGAATAGCCAAATGACTCCTTGCTCATCACTAAATAAGTAGTGTTTGGAAAAGCTCTTTAACACAGTTGTCACAATGTGCCAAATATAAAGATACAAATTCTCTACCTGCCTCCATTCATCTCTTTCCCTCTTAGATCCTGGCTAGTCGTTATACTTGAAGGTACAGCTTGGCTTTTTTTTCTGGTCTCAGTACTGTAATGACTGGAGTTATATCAATGGTTATTATATATCAGCTATTTGAACTCTCCATTAAGAGCAGAGCAACCTATACAAAATAAATTGTAAAAAGAAGTTCTTTTGGATATAGTGTCTCCTTAAAGCATAGTATTGGTAGTAATCTGCCTGCTGGATGTCAGCAATAAAACAACCTTGGTTTTTAAAGGAATCCATTCCAGCCTCCTAAGCACACCCAGGGAATGTTACTATATAAAGTTTAAGTAGGTGCTGTATGACTATGGTGTAGTATATACATTCTAATCCTTCCATTTCATTCTTTGAAAGCAATGGAGGCAAAGTAAAATCATATTGGAAACTGAAGAAAAAAAATATATTATTTTTTTAATACATCATTTTTATTTTTTTATAATGTCCCCATTTATGATTTATTTTCATTTATAATTTGGAGTCCAGTTTGTGAATAAATCCCCTTTGCGGAAAAGTGGTACTTTTAAGAAAGCTTTGAAATGCAAGACTTTTCTTAATTTTGTATACTTCTTTGAATTGCAGCCTCTGGAAATTACTTTATCATGGAACCTAATAGCTCTTAGGCTTTGCTCTTATCTTTGCATTGTGGGGACATGCATTTAGCACAACACGCAAAAAAAGGCACACTGCATGTTGTGGTGCTGTAGTGCTATTAATTCTTAATATTACACCAAAGCATTTCAGCACACCATAGCACATAGTAACATACTACCATGCATTGTTAGGTACTACCTTTCAAAAAAAATTTTTTTTTCTTCATTAATGTGTTTTAGTGTGATGGGGAGTCCATTCAAATGTATAGACTGCCCCAACACAATGCACAGTAACATGAAGTAACACTCATTTTGTGCTAACTCAACATCCTGCTGTGCATTTTGGGCTGCAGGATAGTGTGAAGGGCCCTTGTACCCACATGGAAGAAAAATATATTTGAAATATATTTAAAAAATATTCTTCCCAAATATATTGACATATATTTGAATATGGCCAAAATTGTAGCATTTCAAATATATTTTTCTTCCATATGGGTAGTTTCGAGTGTTAGCAGCCTATAATAAAAGGCTATCTTTGTGATAAAGGAAAGCCTATAAACTGCTAGATATGGAAGGGAACTACCTGGTAACTATTTTTCCCCTAAACTAACAATACATTGCTGAGGTTATGCACAAACTAGACCCATAATTTTAAGATAAAGCTTTGTGACGAGACATTCAATTTATAACTATTTTCTGTGTACATATTGAAGTCATTCTAAACCTTTATTATTTTTTTAAATAACAAACATGTTATACTTACCTGCTCTGTGCAATGGTTTTGCACAGAGCAGCCCCGATCCTCCTCTTCTTGGGTCCACCGCCGATGCTCCTAGTTCCTCCTGCCATGCAAGTACCCCCCCCCCAGAAAGACGTTTGCTGGAGGGGTATTTGTGCAGACCCGCTCCCGAGCCCCGTTGCCTGTGTCCATAGGTGACAGTGGGGCATTTATCCCATCCCACCCCCCAATCCCTTGTCATAGGATTTGATTGACAACAGCAGGAGCTAATCGCTCCCATTGCTATCAATCTGCCCTATGATGAGGGAGAGAGCCGCTGCTCTCGTGCACAGCACTGGATCGAGATTGGGCTCAGTTAAATATAACGGGGGGAAGGAGGGTGGGGGGGGGATCCTGGACAAAGAAGGTTTTTTACCTTAATGCAGAGAAAGCATTAAGGTAATAAACTTTAAAGTGGAGTTCCACCCAAAAGTGGAAGCTCTGCTTGTTTGCCTCTTCCCCCCCCCATCCACAGCCATATTTGGCACCTTTTAGGGGGGAGCGGGTACCTGGTTTTGACAGTTACCCGCTCCCATTTCCAGCTCAGTTCACCGCAGTGAAGTGAGCCAGAAGTTTAGCCCCCTCCTTCCTCCCACAGTCTCCTGGGAACCTTCACAGGCCCCAGAAGACTGCCGGACCAATCAGGATGCGCAGTGCGACTCGTGCATATGCAGTGAGCACCTGGCTGAGAAGCCGCAAGCAGTCACAACCTGGTGCCCACAGTTGTGATGCCGGCGCCGTGGAGTGAAGAAGGAGAGAAGGGACGGCACGTGTCAGAACATCGCTGGACCCTGGGACAGGTAAGTGTGTGTTTATTAAAAGTCAGCAGCTACAGTTTTTGTAGCTGCTGACTTTTAATATACACAAAAACAGCTGGAACTCCACTTTAAGGCTTTAGAACCACTTTAAGGGTATTTATGGGAAACGTTAAAACTGTTCTTGGGTACTTTTTATAACGGGTACAAATAATTAAACGTTATAAACTGGCAAGGTGTGGGCAGTATTGTGAGATTTAGCTATGTACTTTTTTATTTAATTTGCCCCAATTTAATCAAAGAGGATAGTGTAGATGGCTTAATGTATGTTACATTTGTATATGATGTGTAACAATGGTGTTAAACAAGTGTAATTTCCCAAAAAAATGTTCCAAGGGTTTTTTTTTGGCTATAACAAAAATTGTTTCATTTTGTTCTGTGTACAAAAATGAAATACAAAGCTCTGTATCAGTTAGATCTCTCTTCTCAGGGTCTTTTGGATGTATTTTTATGCTGAAGGCAAAAAAAGTGAAATTGGAGTAAATTATTTCAGGTTTTATTTCTCTCAGGGGTATGTGCATTTTTGTTTTACCCCAGACAAGTGATTTAAGTAGTCTGACCACTGAAAGATCGTTTGTGACTAGTTACTATGAGGTAATGCACATCATGTTTGCACCAGACTATTTGTTTTATTATAACCTGCGCAAGGATTTTGGATAAATTGAAAACCAGAGAATATCAATTTGATTTTCAGTCAGCTATTGAATTTTTGGTCATGATTCATGCATATAGATAACAAGTTTCAAAGGTTTAAACTGCCCAGAAACACACTTCTTACCGTGTGTTATTTTTTACCTGTAGATGGTCATCGGCTAATGTTTCTCTTTTTACTGTGCTGATCAGGACTCAGTTTAATGAAGTAGCTGAATCAGTGAGGTTGATTAAGTAAAGGCAAATAGGCTTTTCACTTTGCAATAGAATTCTCCTCCGGATTTAAAGGAAGAGGTGAAGATTTTCTGACTTCACCATCCAATCCTGTGCAGTTTTTTTTACTTTTCCTTGTAGGCAATTGGGTATTCTTTGCAAAGCTAAATTTCCTCATTCACTAAGCTGTAGTGAAAATTCCATTGCAAAGTGAGCAGCCTATTTGCCTTTAATAAATCAACCCCAATCTGTTGAATAAGATATTTGTCCATGGTAGCAGAATAAACTTTAACCATCTCGGATAACCACCAACCCTAAGTATATTACATTTTTTTAAGAAAGCTAGTATGTGCCTAATGTTCCATGCATTAGCCACTTAGTGCCCACATCAGAATTGATCAGCAGTTTGTCAACAATCTACAGCCTTTAAAAATAGATGTTGGACATGAATATCTTTCCATTAAAAAGAAAGTATAAAAACAATGCAACACTGTCGAGAAGGGGTTCTTTTCTCTTGTTTGTTTCAAGGCAATGTATACACCATAGTATTTGGAGCAGAGTGTAGACAACATCATGTTGAGAGCTATTAAATGTTCAGTCCAAAAATTAATTGTTTCTAAAAAAAAAACTGAAGTTCTTGCTTTTATTTTTGCTTTTTTTTTAATAATCTTTTAGAGCCAAGCCCCAAATCTGAAGTAGTCTGAGGAGGTTATAATTAGTGTAAGAGGCCTTAACACCAATGTGCCTTCACAATGGCCCCTGGAAACATACAGTAATTTCAGTCGGTTTGGACTGCAGCTAATTCATGCATGGTCCTTCCTCAAATTAAGCCCAATCTGTGCTTTGCAAGTTATATACATTTTTAGCTTACTGGGACATACAGCCAATTTTTACATTCACGGTCACAGAATACAAATAGGAAATACATTTGGTCATATTTATTGTGATAAAAGGTTGAATTTATAAGCCTTGCTTGCTTATGAATTTCAAACACAACACAACTGGTATTAACCTTCGATTTTGTGGAAAATGTTCTGATCCTTAAATTAATATGTGCCTTTATGAATGAATGCAAGTTTTTTAGCCCGTATATATATATATTTTATTTTGAATTATGTGGTCCATCATTATTCCTATTTTTGTTACTTTTGCTAATTTTTACTTTTGATTCAATTTATTACATTTTAAAAAAAATGTTTATTTGTGTAGAAAGTTCTTATTGAGTAAAACTGAAATGTTAGAAGAGGCAGATTTTATATTTTTATTTTGATCACTTGCTCTTTTTAATTTTTCTGACAGCTCATTTACCAAAATATTTTGTTGGCTAGTATAAATTATATGTCTATCACTGAATTTAATCTTATTATTTATGGAGGAGGCATTTACATGCAGATTTACTGTTAGACTTTCATTTAGTTTCATTGATCAGCAAATGGAGAACATGATTCAGACTTCATGGTAGAATTCTAAACCATGCATTTTTATTATTTCAGAAATGATGTAGAAAATAAAACTTTGCATTTTGTGGTTAGTTAAGTATTACAGAATAACTTCCTTTTGGCTTTAACTATTGGACTGTAAGAATTTCCTGTTATCTATTTATACAAAGCCACCTTAATATAATTAGCACACAGACAATGCTACACTTTTTTTCTGTGTTTTTATAGGTTGGCATACCTGAATTCCATGTGCAGTTCTTTTTCTGTTTCCTAAATTGAATTTAAACATAATCCAAATTGCACATTTGCAGCGCAAATTGACATTCAAAACACCATATCACCCTGGAGAATGTACTAGCCTGATATTGTTATAGAAAACCTGTGCAGAGTAGTGCATGTAGGCTGCCATTGCACAACAGTCCTAAAATTTGTTGCATGGATGGCAATTTTACAAAATGGTAAGCAAACTAGTTGACTGACTGGCATACTATTGGTTGGTCCAATGACTTTAATACTCTGTGCTATTGACTTAGAAATTTATTGCAGGTCAAGACTTCTGAATTAATTTGCTGCATGCCTCTCCTAAGTTATGGATTTAGAGAGCTTTGAAACTAGGCACAGCCACACAACAGAACTGTAGGTCTGCAATGGCAGCTACAATATTTCACTCAGCACAGATTTCCTTTAATACATTTATTTTACAAACTAAAACTCGATATCTGTGTAGAAGTTTCAGAAGCTGTAACTTTACAGTTGATAATCTATTCAAATTTTTAATAAAAACAATTTAAACTTAAAAAAAAAAAGAAATACATTGTCAGCTTGATTGACATGTATTGCTCTTTGATAAAAAAGTGTCTTAATTGTGGCTTAAATATTTGATAATTTTTACTTAGCCTAGTCTTGCAAAAACAAATATATTCAATTTTGAAGTCAGTATTAAATCCATTCTTGGAGTTGTGTTCAGTGTGTAGAAAATGAATGACTAAATTCAATTTGATTTAATTAGAATCAAACGATTGAATGGGAATTCTCTTTTATTATTCATAAATAGTATTACTGAATAAAGAGTATAGTTGATAATGAAACATTAAAATAGGATGATTAATTCATTAATGTTTTATATATTTGACCCTGAACTAAAATTTGAAATAAAACAATGGTTTTGCTGAAACTATATTGATTTCAATCTAAAACAATAAAATAGGATGATTAATTTATTAATGTTATATATATGACCCTTAACTAAAATATGAAGTAAAACAATGATTTTGCTAAAACTACCATATATTGGTCCCCATCTAAAATACATACATAATAACCATTAGTATTTATTGATACAACACACCATCGATTAAGAATTTCAAAATAAGTTATTGCCTATTTTCTACTTTTTAGCAGTCAGCATTTTTTGCACTCGTGTCTATTTTAAAGTGATAAATTACATGAGGTGATAACTGAAAATATCAGGGCTCTAAGATGTGATCTCTAGTTGTCATGTATTGTGAAAATGAATAAATATGCATTTGACTATTTTTATTCACAGCATTTTTTATAAACCTCAAGGATAATGTCTTATAATGATTCTATGGCTATACATGTCAAAAACAAATAGTAAATTTGAAAAAAAAAATGCAACTGAATATTACAGGGAGGATCAGAAACCTAATATCCTATATATTGAATTCATTTTCTTTTATGTAGCTGCCTGACTTTGAATTTATTTGTTCGTAATATGTTTGATTTCAGAGTAGCAGTGGTAAGAATCCGTTTTGTACTATGCAAGAGGGAAGACATAATTGTTATAGCAAATTAACTACTGTCCCCAATATTTTTATTTTTTTGTCTAGATTATTTTTTTAAATTATTTGCTTACAAATGGTCCATTTGTTCACCAAAATCAGTATGATTTTTTGTATATTTTGCTAATAGCATGGCGAATTTCTAAAATGTATAGTAAGAATGAAACATTTTGGTAAGAACACTATGATATGTGCACAACAATGTGATCATATAAATCTTAGGCATGTCATCTTTCCTATTTAGAGTTCTGTTAACTTGTTGGATTGTTTTAAGCTTTTAAACAGCCATGACATGACATGAGTGGACACTAATGCAGCAGTAAGGTAACCATGGTGGTGTGTTCTCCATGTGATTGCACTTTAAACTACAATTTAGTTCATTTGGTGATTGCAGGTTTGGATACATTTTAGGGTGCGGTCTTTCATATTCAGAAGCAATTCTTCCTTCTTTTTTGAGAAGTGAATCAGCGCATGCTTTTTAGCCTCTATATATCCTAAAAGGTACACCCAACGCAGGTCTACAATAATGCACATCTCATCAGGCATTTAATTGTGCATCTCTGCTAATAAACCGCACTGGCCCATAATTTATATACATTCAGCCAGCATTCACCACTGATTGCATTTGCCAACACATCCTGCCACATATCATCAAAATCATGAAAAAAAACAAAAACAGGCAAAGATGTCTGTTGTGCTATGATCTTCATACAGATTAGATTGTTCTCATTACAGATTAATTAGATGCAATTGCATGGTTACTTTACTACAGTATAAGGCTGGCCATACAATATACAATTTTCTATAGAAAATTGCTTTAGATTTACCAAAAACCATATAATATGAGGTCAAACCTAAACCATGCTTTCAATTGTATCCAATTAGGCAGGCCCTTGCACCTACATATTTTAAGGTAAATCTAAAGGAAATTGGACAGAAAAATGTATAGTGTATGACCAGCCTAAGTGAGGTATACACTCTAGCTGTCATGAATAAAATTGTTAAACAGTCCACCCCCTTTTTTTTTATTGTTTTTGTGACCTGACCGCTTACTTATACAGGGGCTACAGTATATCCAGTTGTACTGTTTTATGGTTTTCCAGGAAGTAATCTAGTAGGGTACACATATATGTACCAATCAACGTAATACAGTGCACTTTTCCTGAGGTTGTTGAAGCTTAATATGTATCATCGTTGCCAGTAAGCTTCAAAAAGCAAAGTTAGTTTGCCTGTGTGCAACTTATTGCCATACCAAGCTAGCTCTAGCTTCTTGCATATGTATGCCGCTATCATGCAAACATTTTAGCAACGCTAATCGCATAAAAGTAGAAACCCTTCATAGGGTTTGTGTATAGTTTTGTTACATATTGAGTTTTCTATGGCTACTTTGTTTTTCTCTTATGTTGTTTTATACTGGTATGGCATCCTTGTTGCTTTTATTACTTTTATCAGTGTTTATGGTGACTTTAGAGGAATCAGTGTGACGATCTTCAACGTCTGCTTTGGGCCAGTGGATGAGTTGTGACTGGCACTGGCACCAAGTTTATTATTAAAGCATAAATGGAGCATTTCAAAAGTCCTCTTTCTGCTTTACTTAAAGGTATGCAATAAGCAGACATGCATTCTTTCATACCTAAATAGCAATTTTTGCCTTTTTAAAATGAACCAAAATTTGTTTTTTTTTGTCTCTGTGGAGACTTGTTTGCTTCACTTTCTGGTTATTCCAGTCTCATTGACATTTCTGTGTAATAGTGAATTTGGACAAATGTTGTGGACTCTGCCTCACCTGTTAATTCATTTACACCCAAAACCTTCAAACACCAGTCTGTTAATTCTGTAAACTACAAACTGTAAATAATGTTTAGCATTCCTATTGTAACAAATTAATTTTTATGCAATAAATTATATTTCCTAGTCTAATAAAAAGAAATGTGTCATGCATTTTCTTCTTTTGCTTAAATGGATCTCTAGTCAACAGTTTTAAGGGAAGAAGATGGTAAACAGAAACAATACCATTGAAACTGTGCCAAAAAAAGGTTAACCACTTAAATGGAAATATATTGGTGGAACGCTCAGTTTTGGTAAGTATTTCGATCTGTTACTTATTTAGGGGGCTTATTTCCAAGATCTGATGGTTCTATGGAGGATATTACTGGAATGACCATAGTAAATTTGGTGAAGAGTCCAGTTCAACTTTTTTCATTATAACGTAAAGTCAACCAGTGTGTTTTGGGTACCTAAGTGATCCCCTTTTATGGGGGTTTGTGCGGGTAGGAAAAAGCTGGTAGAAGTAGATTTCTCTAGCATGGTCTAAGGGCCTTCTCTGGTCACCAGTCTAGCAGTCCAGGCCCTCTGACTACACACACCTCAACCCCCAGGAATTGTAACTGACAGGATTGGACATTAAAATGCATGGGAAGAAGAGTGGGCAAGATAAGTTACTCAGGGCCCCTTCTTCAGACCCATCTCTGAAAAGTGCTGTAGGCCCTCTGATGATGTCGCACAAGATTTATTAGCTTTGTGTAAATAAAAAGAACAGGCAATTTAAATGGAAAAGAGTAGCTTGTTAGGCAAAGTAAAGCTCCATACACAAGGGCTGAAAATTGTCCAGTTCAGTGTTGATGGGGGAATCCCTCATGCAGTGTTATTGTTCTGCCAGCGGGGAGCCTTCCTGCCTAGAAGAACACATGGATTACTGCTAGTGGCTAATCGCCTGTAAAAAATATGACAGGCTGGTTGTACTGAAGTCAATCAATAGATCAACTTTAGCACAACCAGCCTGTCCATTGCTGGATCAAATCATGCACAGTCCCTGTATGGCCAGCTTACGTTTGTCTAGAGATTATTTATTGTGCTTAACCAAATTGAAACTTATCAGAAAATGCCGATAAAGCAGTAAATCTTCACTTTTTGGGTAGAAATCTACTTCAAAAACCTAACTTCTATCTGTATTTCATATCTCAATACTAATGTTTAAAAAAAATCAAATTTCTTCATATGAAGAAATTTGTCATGGCCAAAAATAAGGGCACTACTGCATTTCTGTCAGATAATGCACCACTTCACCCAGAAAATTGTTGCAAATACAAATCACAGCAGAAACGGCGCACATGCCTAACCAAGAAGTGCAGAATTGCGTATATATACATGATTCTGCACACAACGGCTGCCCTGTAGCAGTAAAGCTGGTATAGGGAGGTGGCCAGCTGGATATTTTGGGGAATTTTCTTTTCATGCATCTAGCGCTGTATATAATTTGTGCTTGTACTGGATGCCTATATGGCATTTTGAATACAGCAGCTATGGTGGTTTTTCTTTTTAATCCTAGCATTGGTGTATAGTAGTAAAAAATAACTAATAATTGTTATTGCAAGCCTTTTACAAGCCACTGTAGCTGAGCTCATTTTACTCAGCTTTGGACAGCACTGGACCAAGATACGGAACCATTACTAGATCACGGCAGTGTGTGTTCATGTGTGTAGAGTTTCATATTATGCCACCTTTGTAAAGTACTGGGATGTGTACATTGAGAACCTGGGTAGTTTACTGAATTAAGGCAAAGAAATCATTTTAAGTTGAGGGAGTTTTAGAAATGAGACACAGTATACATCACAGGAAACACAAAGTCAAACATCTCCTGCCACACTTCTGTGGAGCTGCTTATAGCTGTGCTGTGTCAATGTCTTGCTTCCATTATGTGAGTACAATAGACTGTTTTTTTTATTCATATGTAATATGTCTTAATTATTAAATTACTTTGACAGGCTACCAGAAATGCCCATTAGCGTTGATAAACTTCCAGAGATGGCAAGCTGACTGCTATTTAATATATTGACCTTACCATTATTCTTCTATTAAAAACACTGAATACATAATGCAGCCTATGGTATACTCTGCCTTACTCAGAAATCGATATATTGCACAAAGTGTATCTCGCACAGTGAGGATTATTTCAATTATAATGAATTTTTTGCCAAGCCAGGTAGCCATAGTTCTTGAAATAAAATGTTTCATATTATTATTATTATTATTATACAGTATTTATATAGCACCAACAGTTCGCTCAGCGCTGTACATTACAATGGGAGACAATACATGAGACAGTACAATAACAATACAATACACGAGGGGTTCGAACCACATTCACATATACAAAGCTGGCCATAAGCCATGCTGCAAAAAACCTGAGCTAATGGTTTTAAATGATGTAAACAGGAAACCTTTCTTTGGTTTCATACATAGAAGAGGTGTGTGTAGCGCCCTCCTCACTCCCCTGAAGACAGGATAGTACCTTCAAAGGGCAGGAGGTGAGTTAGCATTTACCCTAGGGCTAATTCCATGGCTAAAAAGGGGAGATCAGAACAGAAATTGGGTCACTTAAGGTCTTTTTCAAAGCCTTTAATATTGAACTTGAAAGGAAGTGGAAGGAGAGGGTTCCAGGGTTTCTGATGCCACACAGATCACTTACAGACTCCTTGGATCCAGAACAAAGTCCAGCTTCACAGTGTCAGAACCTTTAAGCCAACCTGGGGACACTGCAAGCACATTTTCAGAGTCTAGTGCATCCTCCAGTTAGTCACCAGGCCCTTCTGAGAGACCAGCCTTCATCCTGGCTCTCTCAAGCAAAGGGCCTCCCCTGGATCTTCTCACCTTGACTCAGCTTCTTCCATGCCAGACAGGACAGCCTCACTTCAAAGCAGGTAGGCTCAGACAAGCTTCTGGGCCTAACACGGAGCTCTCTCCAGCAGCACCTCCTCAGGCCTCGGCCTGAGGTAAGAGTAAGTATGCACATGGCCTGCCCCAAATATATATATTCTCTCCCAGAATGCACCAGTGGCCATAGAACATCCTACTGGGCTGTCTGGAGGAAACATAAATATTCATACTATGCAATCTCATACTGTGACCTGTGGTACCAGTGACAACTACTGTCAGTCACTGGCTCTCTGCTCTGCCCCTCCAGTGCTCATTGGAGCTCCAGCCTGTGGAGGGGTTGGGATTGGCTGTCCCAGGCTCTCAGCAGCTCGCTTGGCAAAAAAAAAATGGACGTTGATTGGTTTCTATGCAGAGCTGCACCAAATTTTGCTCTCTCCAGTTTTAGTAAAATCAAACCCAATGTGTCCATGCATACATAGACTTTTGGATGGAGTATAGAGGCAGGAAAGAAACTCACTGCCAGAGCATCCAGGAGCAGCAGAGTTTTGTCAGCAAAAACACTTGATGCTTTTAAATGCGCCTAAACGCGTCTAAATGCACATTAACACTTGGCGCATTTAGCACTTGAGTGTTCATTTATTTCAATTTCAGTGCTTGACACCTAACGCACCTAAAAGAGTTAAACAATTTTACAATCATCAGGTGGTATTGCTGCAGACAGGAGGAAAGGCTTCTAGGAGAGTTCGCAAAATGTTCTGCGTGTATGAGGCCTTAACTGCTTCTCCTCCGCCCTATAGCAGAAATACTGCTACAGGGCAGCAGGGGTGCATAAAATCATGTATATATACATGATTTCGCATTTCCGGGTAGGGGCCGCACATTCGTCCTACCCGTGCTGCTATTCATGGCCTCGGCTGTCAATCACCAGAGCAGAGCCATACAAAGCAGTGTGCTTACAGTGAAGCACACACACAGCCCAAGTAGTGAAACTGCACACAGTTAAAACTTTGATAGCCCCAGATGTTAACCCCTTCCTGCCCAGTGCCATTAGTACACTGTCAGTTCTTTTTATTAGCACTGATCCCTGTATTGGTGTCACTGGGGATGCCAGTGACACCAAGTCAGTTCTCCCCAGTGTCAGAATGCCCGCTGCAGTCCCACTATAAGTTGCTTCTCACCGCCATCACTTGTAAAAAAATAAGAAAATTCTAGTATATATCCCGCCATTTATAAACGCTATAACTTTCACGTAAACCGAATAATTTGCACATATTGGGATTTTTGTTTAGCAAAGGCATGTAGCAGAAGACATTTTGGCTTAAATTTATGACAAATTTGAGTTTTAAAATTTTTTAACTGGACATGTTTGATAGCAAAAAAGTCAAAAATATTGTTTTATTTTTCTCAAAATTGTTGGTATTTTTTTGTTTATAGCGCAAAAAATAACTCACAGGCGATCAAATACCACTGAAAGAAAGCTCAATTTGTGGGAAAAAAAGGATGCAAATTTCATTTGGGTGCAACGTTGCATGGCCGCGCAATTGTCAGTTAAAATAACACAGTGCCGTATTGCAAAAAATGGCTTGGTCAGGATGGGGGGTAAATCCGCTGGAGGGCAAGTGGTTAAAGAAAGCATGAAGATACTTATCTCCATTGGGTAAACTACTAGTTTTCTATCTTTTGCATACATTTTACATATATGAGGTGTTTTTCACCTCCATTTTTTACCTTTGGATAATAAAAATTAGATGCTTTTATCTTTTTGTGTATTTACTATTTGTGTTTGGTCTCCTGAAAGTTATATTTAAAGTCCCGTTCTTCTAGTTTGTTTATGTAATTCACTGTGGGATGATATTTTCAGGATGCTAGTTTTTGGATATGGTATTCAAATGCCACCATGTAAGTTAAAATTGTTAAAGTCCCATCAATCCACCATGTACTAGAGGAAGACTTGTTTAGCTCAAGCCTGTGTGACAACCACGGCCAACTCAATGGATACAAAAAAGAAAAAAGTATAGACATGAAGGAACCAGATGTGCCTAATTTGCAGGATTACCAGGTGAAAATAAAGGAAAGAAGGCTAGATTAAAGAAAACTAATAACTTCCACCGTTATCTAAGGACTGGTAAGCTGCAATACACTACAATTTTAGTTTTGGGTTTGAATATGCTCTAATAAAAAGTGGAGTTGATGTTCACATAATTGGTCATAACGATCACATGATAACAATGTAAACAACCTGTCATGAATGGCTTTCCATTCATGAACAGCTTGCTTACTGTTGTGATCTGTGATTGGCCCACAGCAATCACATGGTATTTGGCTACCTGTACCATGTGGTCAGCTGTAGATCACAGAGCACAACCAAAATCAAGCTGTTCATGAATGGTTGACCCCTTTGTGATAGCTAAAACTATTGCTTATACAGTGATCTATTGTATAAGCAATAACAGTGATAAGGAAAAAAAACCCTGATCACCCTCCCCCTAAGCAGTACAGTGCCACAATGCTGACACTGAGCTACCCTGATGGGATATTACAAAAATAGTAAAAAGAAAATATTTAAAAAAAAAATGAAAATTGTTCAAAAAATTGATTAAAAAAAATATATAAACATTTGTTTTCTTTTTATTAACATACTGTCACCAGTGTCCCTGATCACAGCCACACCAGTCATATGGTGATACTGCACTTGTGATAGTGTAAAAAAAAAAAAAATGTTTTTAATGCCTTAATTTTTCAAAAAAATTACATACAACTTCAAAAACTATCCATGCCTCTTACTAAATACCTTGGATTATCTACTTTCCAAAAAGGGGTAATTTGGGGGATATTTGTACTGCCCTGGCACTTTAAGAGCCTCAAGAAATGATGCTGTCAGTAATCAAATTTATATATTATTTATTTCAGGTACTTATATAGCATTTACGCAGCACTTTACATATATATTGTACATTCACATCGGTCCCTAACCCTTAAGGGGCATACAATCTAAGGTACCTAACTCAGATTCATACATACACATACTAGGGCCAATTTAGACAGGAGCCAATGAACCTACCAGCATTTCTTTGTAGTGTGGGAGGAAACCGGAGTATCCGGAGGAAACCCACGCAGGCACAGGGAGAACATGCAAACTCCAGGCAGCGTGGCTGGGATTTGAACCAGCGACCCTAGTACTGCCAGGCGGAAGTGCTAACCATTTAGCCACTGTGTGTGAATATATATTATTTTTTTTTTTTAGTTTGTAGACACTATGACTTTCATACAAATCAATTAATATACACTTTATTGATTTTTTTTTTTACCAAAGACATGTAGAAGAATACATTTTGGCCTAAATTTATGAAGAAGATTTTTTCAATTTTTGTATATTTTTTTAACAGTAGAAAATATAAATTTCAGTCTTTTTTCATTTCTATAATAAAAAATCGAGTGGTGATAAAATACCACCAAAAGAAAGCTCTATTTGTGTAAAAAATAATATATTTGGGTATATTGTTGCATGATCACGCAATTGCCAGTTAAAGTAGCACAGGCTCAATAGCAAAAAATTCCCTGGTCATGAAGGGGTAAAACCTTCCGGAGCTCAAGTGGTTAACTAGCCAACTGACTATATACAATATATATAAATGGGGAACACAGAAAAGCAGGGTAAAACAGAGGGTGCAGGGAACATACTGCATAGGTAGGGGAAAGTAAAACTGGGATACGGAACAAGAGGGAGTAAGAACAAGGTAGTAGGGTTCAAGGTATAGATGCAAGGAAAAGAGCACAATAAAGAGCAGGAACAAGATAAACTGCTAACAGTATCTGGCAGCAAAGCAAAACACTGATGCAGAATGTAATAGCAGAGGAGAACCTAAATACCCTCCCAGCAGCCAACATCAGGTAGACTGATTACTAAGATCTGGTGGCTGCTTGGAGACACCCACTGGTGGATATCAGAACTACAATCTTCCGCTCTAGGAACCACAGTACCACCAGCAGGTGACTGCCAGAGTCAGAGAGGCTAAGCCAGAGAGTGAGGGCGAGAGAGTGACTGCACCATGTGAGGACCAAAGCCAAGAGACTGAGCTACTGAAAGCTTCCTGTGTGCAGGGCCCTGGAGGAGTGTAGACCCTTCAATAGGGTGTCTTCATGCACGCCAGGGGCCAAAGGATGGAGACACTGAGACTTATCCTGCTGCAAGGGAAACAAAAGCTGGAGGGACCCCTTCAGGGGCGGACTGACAACTCATGAGGCCCCCAGGCAATAGGGGATCATGGGGCCCTTGTGTCCTTGCCCAAACTCAAAAAAGCCTATGAAAAAGGTACCAGGGGCGTCTCATGGGGCCCCCTACTGACCCCGGGCCCTCAGGCAGTGCCCGAGTTTCCAAATGATCAGTCCGTCCCTGGACCCCTTGCTGAGAGAATCTACAGTAAAGGAGATCCAGAGAGGGCCCATTTGTGAGGACGGAGACTTTTGGAACAGCTGACACCCAAATGCATGGGACCAGGTTTACCAACTGCCAGGAGTGGTGAGCTGAATTATACCTCCTTAACTCTTGCCACTCATAGTTAGCTCTGCAGAGACTGCTCTTACCTATCAGCTCATCTGTCAGTCATCACCCACGCTCTTAAAGGGACAGTGCACCACTGAAAGAAGGACCCCACTGAAAGCCTGCTGCCGCTGAATGATCAGGCGCCTTGTACTTTAGTCAACTTCTGGGATACATCCTATTAGGCACAAGTGCATCCACCCATTAAAGATTATCAGTAAATAGTGCACTCATGAACACTATTATTATTTTTATTATTGTTAACTGATTTTGATTACTACTGGTTACACATGATTTAAAACTGCCACAGTTCAGTTAATTCATCCATATATAGGCCAGTGTACACCATATCTAGTTTTTGCAGCTTTAAAAGTGTTCTGTTCTTTGTCAATTTACACTGTTTAACTGCCTTGACATAATACATATAATTAATCTACGTTTTGTTTGTCAGTGATTTATTTTCTCAATGCTGATTAAAAATGCAGGTATACTACCGTTTAAGCCCCCAGTGACATTAGGTGCGACTTGGCATGTGAATTGCATGCCCTGAGACTTGCAAATCGTATGCCAAGTCGCACCCTATTGTCCGCTATTAGAGCAGTCATATCGGTGCGGTTCCCACTTGGTCGGAGCCGCACCAATTTCTAAAGTAGCACATGCACTACTTTTGGTGCGATTTGCATAGACATCTGTGTCAGATGTCTTGCAAATTGCAATGAAATCGGCAGGTCACTGTAAGTCCCACGATTTCAAAATCAGCTTTGATGTGACTGGGGGGGTAAGTCACACAGCTGTGAGTGTGTCTCAAGCCACAACTAGGTGTGCGAGTGGGGAACTAGCAGTTGACGGAGTTGTGACCGTACAGGGAACCCACCATCACCAGCAGCTCCTGCAGGGGTAAAGCAGGCTGTACATGGGTCCAATTCCGAACAATTTGTTGATCAAAAATTGAAAACATCGTTAGTTCTGTAATCCAATGGTACCACCAATGATTTAAAAAATCTGTAGTTTTTCACGAATTTTACAGCATGCCCGATAAACGAAATGGGGAGGAACCACGAAAATCGTCCGGTGCCATTGCCCCACTAACAGAGTGAAATTCGGCCGATTATTCTTAGGTCCGATTTTTGAACGATTTATCATTAAAAAATCGTACCTAAGAATAATTGCCCGATGTATGGCCGGCCTAAGTTCAGCATTAGTGATTTGTATTTGTTTTTCTTCCTGGGGTGTATGCTCAAGGCGGTGTACAATATTTATATAATACTAAGAGATGAAACGAAGTGCTGATTTAATGCAGCTCTATCATGCATGGTCAGCAGTTGCATCATTTCAAACCTTCGCTGGGTGGTCATTCCGTTATGGCTCCCTTCGAAAATGTGTTATTACACGAAACGCGTTAGGGAGGTACCCTTTCTCATGGAATACTGACTGCATGACCTATTGTTTACCTCAGATGTAAATGTTGATCCTCTTTTATTTGAATCTTGATGTTACCCCTTTTTGATCATTAAACATACTACACTATTGGAGTTCTTTTTCCTCTGGGCTCATTTTTTTGGCACGGAGAGTCCCCTTCCTTTGAAGGTACCTATCTGGATTCCCACCTGAATGTATGATTCCCCTGATGACTGGAAAATGTACTGCTGGATGCAGCTAACCTAAGATGTTCACACATTGATGAAGAGAGGAAACCTGCCCTGGATAGATGACACCTGGTGATGCACCCCCACCTGATGACCTCATCCGCATGCAGAGTTCCTACCCCCTGAGTACCTAGGAGTACCTAGGAGTAGGTCTTATATACTCCAACGCACAATAATCTGTGCTATCTGGTTAGTGCATAATACGCTCATTTTTTCAGCCACAACAGTCACGAAAGCTAATTGTTGCTTATTGTGTCACTACAGTCACGCCACACCTCAAGAATTATACTCAAGACTGAATTCCTGTTGTTTGTGATATTATTTGTCCACCATAAATGTGTTATAGCGCCACATTTTTACTATTATTTTTTGGCATTCCGTTATAGCTGGTTGTTGTATAGTTGAACAAGGAAGACGAAGAAGCTTTGGGAAAATGGTGATTAGCTGTCATCACTTAAGCAGAGCTAATTCAAGGTAAGTACATCCTAATGTGTAAGTGTGCTGCCATCAGGGGCGGACTGACCATTTGGGAACTTGGGCACTGCCCGAGGGCACGGGGTCAGTAGGGGGACCCATGAGATGCCCCTGGTACCTTTTCATAGGCTTTTTTGGGTGTGCTTTGAGTGTGGGCAAGGACACGGGCCCCATGATCCCCTGTTGCCCGGGGGCCCCATGAGTTGTCAGTCCACCCCTGGCTGCCATCCATACTTTCACATTATGGGAAGCGTCTCTGCCAGGACTCAGCTCTTAGTTGCACCTTCTCCGGGTAAGCAATTGATGGCCTAAAAAAATTTTGAAAAGTCTACCTAAATGCCCCTTTCACTCACCTACATTTATAGTCACATGAAGTTCCAGTCCCAAGTCTTCTCTCTTCCTTTGTGCACAGGATGAGGGTTCTTCTTCAGGTGTCCAAGTCACTGTCTGCATGACATGGACAACTCCTATTGGCTGCCAGCTTATCTGCAGCCTTGGATTTCGGCCCCCCTCTGCCTGCACTGACAATGTTGAGACATGGACAGCAGACTTGATATTAAAGTGCTATTAAAGGCATTTTTAGTTGACCTCCAGAGGATTTACCCCCCCCCCCCTTCCTGACCAGGCCATTCTTTGCGTTACAGTGCTGCATTACTTTAACTGACAATTGCGCGGTCATGCAACACTGCACCCAAATGAAATTTACATCTTTTTTTCCCCCACGAATTGAGCTTTCTTTTGTGGTATTTGATCGCCTGTGTGGTTTTTAACTTTTTGTGCTATAAAAAATGACCGACAATTTTGAGAAAAAAATAATATTTTTGACTTTTTGCTATTAAACATGTCCGGTAAAAAAATGTACAAAATCGAATTTTGTCATAAATTTAGGCCAAAATGTATTCTGCGACATGTCTGCTAAAAAAAATCCCAATACGTGTAAATTAATTGGTTTACGTGAAAGTTATAGCCTTTACAAATGGTGGGATAATTTACTGGAATTGTTTTTTTTTTTTAACAAGTAATGGCAGTGATCAGCGACTTATAGTGGGACTGTGGTGGGCATTCTGACACTGGGTGGGAACCGACTGTCACTGACATCCCCAGTGACACCAATACAGTGATCAGTGCTAATAGAAAGCACTGACAGTGTACTAATGGCACTGGGCAGGAAAGGGTTAACATGTGGGGAGATCAATGGGTTAACTGTGTGCTGTGTGTGTGCGCTTTCCACTGTAAGCACACTGCTTTGTATGTCTCTGCTATGCAGCCATACAAAGCAGTGTGCAGGAGCTGACAGCGGAGAGAACTGTATTGTTTACATATACTGGTAACCTGGTGATTGACAGCCGAGGCTGCAAATGGCAGCTCAGGTAGGGCTGTAACCCCGAACTGTTAAATCATGTATATATATACGTGATTTTGCACACACCTGCCACCCTGTAGCAGTATTTCTGCTATAGGGCAGAGGGAAAGTGGTTAAAATAACAAACATGCTATACTTACCTGCTCTGTGCAGTGGTTTAGCACAGAGTAGTCCCTCTCCTCTTTTTCTTGGGTCCTCCATCAGTGCTTCTGGCTCCACTCTGCTGAGTGCCCCCAGAGCAAGCAGCTTGCTATGGGGGCACCCAAGCAGTCCCTCTCCTGAGCCACTGCTCTGCATGTCCATTTACAAACAGCTGTGGCTCGGCACCATCCCCTGTCTTCCTCATCGGATCACAGGCTGTGAATGACAGCAGCGGGAGCCAATGCTGGATACTGGGTAAGTATTGGGGGGCTGGGGAGACTGCTGCACACAGAAGATTTTTTAATTTCATGCGTTGAATGCATGAAGGTATAAAACCTTGAGGCTTTATAACAACTTTAAGTCATTAAGTAAAAAAGGCCTCCAAAGGTATTTAAAAAAATATTTACTAAAGCAATAGAGGCTCTTAAGAAAAGTTAGTGTTACTAAACCCACAACAGTAAAATCAGCCTGTGTGCAGTAAAGCATGCTTGTTATACTCACTGTGGAACCTCAGGGGTTAATCCTCTGCATTGTGTAAAAATGCTGTTTGATCATCTCTTCTCTGATCCTCCCCGTCTTTTATGAAATGAAGTGTTACTAAACACACAACAGTATTATCAGTCTGTATATGCAGTAAAGCATGCTTGTTATACTCACTGCGGAACCTAATGGGTTAATCCTCTGCAGCTTGTAAAAACGTTGTTTGATCCTGTCTTTTCTGATCCTCCCCTTCTTCCAGTGTCCCCCTCTTATCTCCTGATAAGACATATCGTGTGGAAACACTCTGCATATGCTCAGTTTGGTGTATATTGTAGGAGTTTTCTTTCTGCTGTAGGAGGATGCAAATCCTCTGACTTTGTCTGGACAGTGTTGATTGACCCTATGCTGATCACATGCACTCTCCCAAGAAAAAGAAAAAAAAAAACCCTCTCTAGCATTACACACAAAACTGAGCATGTGCATGCCTACAGTTCAGTCTGGAGATAAGTGGTGGTTGCTTGGCAAAGGGGAGGAGCAGAGAAGAAAAGATCAAACAGCCTTTTTACAAAATGCAGAGGATTAACCGCTTAAGTTCCACAGTGAGTATAACAAGCATGCTTTACTGTATATACAGACTGATTTTACTGAGTGAATAAGGTAAGGCTGTATTCACTCCAATCGCCCCCCAAAAATGTCACATTTATTTAATTCCACCTACACATGATTGGGTAATCGGCAAACACAGCTTCAGCTTTTTTCTAAGGAAAGTGAACATTTACTTTAGTAAAGCATCCTCAAGAAATAAAAATAATAGGCTGAATTTTACTTTCATTATCTTTACATCGTGAATCGTGATGTAAAAAATAGAATCCAGTTTCAGAATGCTTATTAAAGGAAAATGGGATGGTTTACTTGCTGCCGATAGATATCTATCATGTTTCATCTTTTTATTGAAAAAAGTAATCATATCACTATGGGTAATAACAGCATTATTGTTTGAATTTTCCTTTATTTTGTAAATAGCCCATTAAATGTGATTTATTTTTTTCGGCCAGGACAACTTTTGCTAATAAACATTTATCTGTAACTGGGTCATAGATACAACTCCAGTCCTCCCCGAGGCACCAAGTTCACAACCCACACACCACATCTACTGCCTGTAAATAGACTTCTATTTTTCCAGCACAGACCTACAATTTCCATACAGTACATATTATTTCTTTAACAAGCCTGCAATGCTTTTTATAACTGTACAAGTGTAACGCAATGTTCCCACATGATAGATATAATTGTTTATATACATATAAAACATGAACCTAAAATACTTATGGTGGTATTCTAAATTTCAGAAAAAAAATACATTTATGGTGAAATGAGAACAAGGTTTAATCCTAAACCTCTCTGGGGTTCTATTCCTACCCTCAGCATGGCTGAGGGTAAGAATAGAATTGTTTTTTAACACCGCATCCAATGTCCCGTTTCCCTATACTTTCCTCCAAAGATCCCCTTAGATGAGAAGTATCAAACTGGTGCTTTTCAGGTCCACATGTGACCTTCCCAAACATTCCATTAGAGTCCTGGGTTAGGCTCAGAGACCAGTAGCTAAAGCAGTAGAGAGTGTCCCACCAACCAGCAGGATAAGTGTCTTCCACCAGGGTGACCTGCTTGTGCAAAGGCTCATATGAGGCACAGGGTCTAATCACTAACTGGTATTCACCAGAAGTCCAGATAGTGGAGATGGGTTTGCTGTGTTAGTATCAGGTTGTGGTCCTCATGACTGCCCCACTAGGAGGTGAGCATGGTAAATGAGGGGGAGCTATGCTGCCTTCCATCTTCCAATCGCGTTCAAGCAAAAATGCTGTTTGTTTTTTTTTTTCATTTTCCCTGCATGTGATTATCTATACTTTGCAAAGTGAAGCTTCACCTAATTTTCTAAACTCTGGAGCAACTGCATTTGCAAAGTTCAACTGTACGTGCAAAGTGCACAGTCTATTTGACTTACTTCCACTCAACATGTCATGGTGGACCGCTGACCTGCAACCAGACTATCAAGATCACCACCCAGGTGGTGTGCAAAGCACTTCTGCCTTATGGCTGTGTGCAGAAGATACAGTCAACTAGGGACCCTGTTTCTAAAGTGAATTCTTCCCAAATAGTGCCACTCACTAGGCATTAAGAAGTCACACACTATCCTGTAACACCCAAAAGGCAATGACACATGAGAGTGGCTCAGTAGCACCCTGATACAATTTCTGAGATCCTTAGTTGGTGAGAAATGAAGGAAATGGACCAATTTCTTAGTGGAAGTGATCTGGAAATACAACCATATAGTACATTCCTTGACAGGGCACTCACTCTATTATGTAATATTCTTGTGGGGTTCACAAACCTATAGGCCAAAGTGCCAACAGAGGAACTTGAACCCACTCTGACTTCTTGGATTTGAGAATGGAAACAACAAATACAGTATATGAAATCCAACACCAATCATGGGTATAGCGGGTAGAGTTGGAAATGTCAGACTCTGAGCCAGGGAATAGAAAGCTAGCACCAGCACACCAGCTAGGAAAATTGCAATCAGAGAGTCCTCTGGTGAGGAAATGGCTGCCACTTAAAACCTGAGGGTGCTGACTGACAGAGGCAGGTCCAGGCCTGACTGTAGGAATCCCAGGACATCCTGAACCCTCAAATTACTAAAGGATCCTCCCACTGTTGAGATATAGTCCATGAACTTAGACCAGACTCTTCTATAGACCCTGTTGGTACTTGGCCTTCTGGGATTCATCAGGGTAGGGATGACTTCAGCAGGACAGCCTAAGGCCTCCAATCTTCCTCTCTCAAGAACCAGACCATTAGATGAAGCTAGGCTGGGCAAGGGTGAAGAATGGCCCCCTGTGACAGCAGGTCTGGCTTGAGAGGGAGAGGAACCAGATCCTGAAAGCTGAGCTGCGCCAATAAGGAAAACCATGGTCTGCTTGGCCAGAATTATGGCCACTACCTCCACTGCTTCTGCTCTGAGCCTCTGAAGAAATATGAAAATTACAGGGACCAGGGAAACGTATAAGCTGTGCAAAACCTCCACTGATCTGTCAGACCATCCACCCCGAAGGCCTGGGGACAGCGATTCCTGGTGTAGTAGATCTCCAGTTTGCTGTTGCATGGGGAGGCAAACAGGTCGACTTCCGGACTGATCCCAAGGGTCAGTACCCACTTGAACACTTCCATGTCGAGAGACCACTCATTTTTGTCTAATTGAACCCTGGACATGAAGTCTGCTTGCAAGTTCTGGACATATACTGCTGATATGTTGGACAGGTTTCTCCAAGCCATGATTGGCTCTAACTCTCGCAACAGGGACAGGCTGTGGGTCCCTCCTTGTCTCCTTTTATAGGACACTGCCATTGTATTATCGGACCTCAGGAGGACTGATTTCCCGTGTTAGGTTCTGGAAGGCCTGTAGGGCACAGAGCGCTGCTCGTAATTCCAGAACATTCGACCCCAACCTGTAGGAGGGAAAGCTCCATCTGCCCTGAGCTATCTTTGACTGGCAGAGAGTGCCCCAACCGGAGTTGCTGGCATGCATTGTGATCCTGGAGATGGGGGCAACAGAGTGGCAATTGAGCAGATTCTTCCGCCGTAGCCACCAAAGAAGGCTCTCCTTCATGGACAGAGATATGTAAATGATCTGGCCCATGTTGCCTGGATTCCACTGTTGAAGAATGCTCTTCTGGAAAGGTCGCATTTTTCTTATTCACTGATGGGCGCTGTTGAGGCTGCACTGATGGGCACTGATGAGGCAACACTGATAAGTTGCACTGATGGGACTGATAGGTGATACTGATAGGCTGCACTGATGGGAATTGATAGGTGGCACTGATAAGTTGCACTGATGGGCACTGCTGAGGCTGCACTGATAATCAGTGCCCTGATTATTAGTGTATACAAAGCACTCTCAGGATTGTCCATTATCGGCTTTCCTTTCCTCACACAGTGACAGCACTGAGGAAAGGAAAAGCTGATAACCAGCAAGTCTGTTTAATGTGATCAGCTGTGATTGGACACAGCTGATCACATGGTAAAGGGCCACTGTGATTTTCCCTTTACCGTGATCTGTGATCAGCTGTATCCAAAAAACACAACAGTCACAGAGCACGTCCGATGCGCGCCCCAGGGGGTGAAAGAACCGTGCTGTAGCCATATTTTGGCTATAGTGTGGTATTAGATTGATAGCTCAGGTAGCTGGTTGCAGGGATCCCCAGGCAGATTCCAGAAAGATATGACTTAATTCACATAAAAAGAATAGATTCTAACTGTGACAGGCGCGGCGTCAGACCCCAGCCCTTCTCACCAAACTCGTGACCAAAGGACTAGCCTATCTAAAACCGTGCTGTCATGTGCGTAACAATGCCACACCCAGCTGCACCCTGCACAACGATTTTGCAGCTAATCGGATCACAATCGATGTACCGGCAGCCTGAATGCGCTTGTTACTGGGTCAGGTTAATTACGTAATTAACCCTTCACGCTGCCACCACCTCCTTTTTATACAGAGAAAGAGGAAACTCAGCAATACACCAGGATGATTGGTTAATCGACAGTATACCGCTATCTCTACAGACAGGTTATACGGAGGGTTAAACACTTATAGTAGCTATCTTCAGCGGCAGGGACTCATAAGTTCCCTTCAGGAGCTATAGAAACAGTTCAACACTTTTAGAAAGTAAGATTTATTACCAAAAGGTCAAAAGGGTGCAGTAAAAATACTTACAGAAAGAAGATGTAACCAATATTTATATAAATATATATATATATATATATATATATATATAAATATACAGAGCACAACAGCACAGCAAACAGATAAATAACAGAAAGAGGTTTAGGTAAATAAGTACTTGCCAGTCAGCCTTGGTTTTAAGCAGCTTCAAGTCTAATGACCAAAAGGATGCTTTGATCTCCCACTGTTGGTTTCGATATTAAGACAAGGAGATCTTCTTTTCTCTTTCTCTGCGAGATATTGAACGCAGGAGATTCTCACTTCTCTGACTACACCCAAAACATAACAGCTTCTTTTTCTACACAAAATCAACTGGTATCTTCCTCCCACGGACAAGCCAATACCTTATTTGGCAAGAGGATTGTTTAAAGGCAGGGACTAGCAAGGTAAGCTGAACACATTCCTGAGGGAGGGGGGAAATCGGAGGAGGGAGACTGATTTGTGAGTTTAAGAGAAATACCAAAATGTAGTTGTTTGGAACAGAATGGATGACCATGTCCATATCTGTGTGCATGATTGTGACACCTCCCCCCTCAGGTGGTTGATTGGAAGGGAACTACAATTTCCCTCCTGACGCAACCGACCCCTGCCGAGAGGTGCACCTTGGGTTGACGGTGCTATTGCACTGCGGGAGAACCAGGTTCCTTCTGTTGTGCCGACCAAGTGAGTGATTATGGGGGAGCACCAGACGGCCGTGACTATCCGGATATCGTGGTGACTGCCGGGGTACCCACCTGTTCACAAAACACTTCGGCTCAGGGGTGTCACCTGCTAACATATTGAGATGTAGCTTTTTGTCTAGGTAGAGAATGAGCTTTCCCCCTCCCATCTCCTTCCTCTGAACCAGGACTACATCTGACCCTAAGGTAGTGGTGCCTGTGTGTACCGGAACCGGACAGGCGAATTCTGGAAATCGCTGCACGGATGGGTTCACAGGTACCTTCGTCCAAGATGAACAGTCCTCTTTACCTGCTAGCATCCAGGACACCAGTTCCATCAGTTTCCTGTCTGCTAGGTCAGTCACGGGTACAGCTGAGCTATGATAGTTGCACCCAGGCATCTTACCGTAGCCAGCTGCATCCAAGACTGACAAAACCTGCTTCTTGACCTGGCGAGTCAGCCAGGCCATAACTGCCTCAGTCTTCCCATTCCCAAACCTTTGGGGGTCTCTTCCTACCGGTGGTTCCCAAAACTGAACCACTGACATGCCCCTCTGACAGTCAACTGTCAGACTAGGCACGGGCAGTTCGCTCCTGACTAGTGACAGGGGCCCAAGTTGCTCTTCCCAGACAGGGCCGAAAACCACAAGGCCCATAAAGTGGACAACTGCACCCAGTTCAATTCCACATTGTAGGCCATTCCTGGCCCCTAGGGAGGTGGTTGGTGCATTCTCAACCCCAATTAGCTTTCCCGGGAATTCAGGCAAGCCACATGGGGTGGTGAAGGCTGATTCGTCTTGAGCCTCCTGGGTTAGAGATGGTGGCCCAGACCCTCTGCTCAGGTCCATGATGGTTAGACAGCGGCCCCTTCCGGATGCTTCATTACCTCATGGCTCCTGGGCATGGGGTAGGCCACAACCACAGGGCTGGTGCTCAGTTTTCCAAGGTCCTCACAAAGTCTGGTCATCTGATCCTGTTTGGGGACCGAGACTAACGGGGATGCCCAGACTCTAGCTGATCCTTGGATTCCTGACGGCACCTTTCCCTCTGTCTCTTTGGCCTGTTCAGTGCGCACCTCCTGTGAGATGAGGTTGGCTGGAGGCATGGGGGAAAGATACACCCTGCCGTCCAACTCATGAACAGCACGGTGAGCTCTCCCCGGGTTTTCCTGAACTCTGACACCATCTCTCATAGGCCTTGCCAGCAGCTTCTGTAGCTGAATGGAAATGAGAGGTGATTGGAGCTGAAGGCTCCCTCTCGGAGATCCGCTTATCAACTCCAATGAGGCCCCTCGCACTTCCAATCCAGATGTGCTGTCACTGCCTAGGACACATGTTTTTCTGCCTGGTGACACACCAGGACAGGTCAGATCATATGACATGCTTTCAGTCTCCCTGTCAGGCCTTTGTTTACCCTTCTCAGTAGGGAAGCTCACAGCTATCTAGCTGCTGAGGTCCATGTGTAAATTGCTTTCCACTGCTGCCTTACACATGGAACTACAAGTCCCAGCCGGCTGTCCAGTACCATGCCCAGACAATGCCTGAACACTTATCGAAGTAGAATCCTCTGGGCCTAGGCAAGGAACAGGCCTACTCAGACCATACCTTTGCTCATCCCCCAGAGATTGTACCTCTGCCCCCTTCACAGCACTGTGGTTGTCCTCCAACAATGAAAATGCATCAGTTTTATCCTCATGACCATCATCATCATTAGCATTACCAACCTTATCATCAACGTGATTGACATTATTAATATCAGCATCATCGTCATCATTATCATCACTATCATTAACCGTATCAACATTATCATCAACATTATCAATATCAGCTTCATCGTCATCATTATCAACAGGTACGTTTCTAATGTCCATGACACATGAGTTTGATACCTCCCCAGACAAGGGGATTTCTTCTTGTTCCCCAGCTATGAAGAATCTTGTCACCCCACTCCATTCCCAGCCCCCTCCCTCTGTCCATCCACAGGTTGCCCAGACATTACCCCAACATCTGCACACAGTACCTTGGCATGTCCAGAGAATTCCAGGGGGGCCTTCCGGGTATTCTCGGCAGGGTCGTAATAGGACGCAAGAGTACCCAAATCGGCACCCAACAAAACAGGTGTGGGAATTTAATCCAAGACCCCCACCTCCCTCATCCCCCTTCCCGCACCCAATCGATGAATACCTTTGCACAGGGTATGCGTGAACGGGTCCCCCCAACTCCTGTGAGGGTAAGGAACTTTTCTGGGATGAGGTTTCTTGGCTTAATCACCTCTGGCCCGATCAAGGTGACTTCTGCTCCTGTGACCCGGAAACCAGTTACAGACCAGTTGCCCACAGTGACTGGCTGCAAGTTGGCGGGGGTTACCCGCATCTTCCTGCGGACAAACAGCACTGAAGAAGAGTTGCTGGCCGGCTGGCCAGATAATGTCATCTGCTTCTGCTCAGGACACTGCGTCCTGAGATGTCCGGCTTTCCCACAGGTGAAACATCTGCAGTTTTCAGTCAGGAATGGCTTGGCCCCAGGTGTTGCAGGTGTTGGTTGAGGGGGATCTTGACTCACTGGTGTAGGAGGGGTTGCTATGGGCAATTTCCCTCCTTTCCAGCCATTTGGAGGAGCCTTGTGAGGGTCAGACACCCGCGTGTGGACAAAGGTATCTGCCAAATCGGCTGCAGCTTTAGCAGAGGCTTGTTCTCTTTCTAAGACAAACTGTCTGACGTCTGCCGGGCAGAAATGCAGGAGCTGATCTTGTATCATGAGATCTTCTAAGACTTGTAGGAGTCAGCTTTCAGTCCTTTAGTCCACTGTCGGAATGTGGTGCGTAAGCGACTCGCCACATTCGTGTAAGAGTCCCCAGGTCCCTTGTGCATGGACCTGAACCGCTTGCGGTACACTTCCGGGGTCATCTGGTACTTCCGGATAATGGCATCTTTTAAAGCTTCATTATCGTCATCCTGCCCCTCTGGCATTTCAACAAACGCATCCAGGGCCTTGCCTCGTAGCCCTGGGGTCAGGTACCGAGCCCATTGAGTTGGGGGCACATGGTACGGACGGCACATTTTTTGAAATGACAGTAAATACGTGTCAATGTCACTATCTTTGTCCATCACTGGAAACTTGGCGGCTGTGCCCACAGCCAGAGTGGCGTCCCTGTGCTTTAGGGACCCGGGGTTCTGCACGTGCCGCTGAGGCTGGAGCCTCGCCATCTCCAGCTTGTGCCGACGATCAGCTTCCCTCTGCACCGCCTCTCTCTCAGCCTGGCGTTCCGCAGCCTTTCTGCCAGCCGCTGCTTGGCGTTCCGCCACCTCTCTGTCAGCCTGGCGTTCCACAGCTTCCCTGTCAGCCTGGCGTTCCGCAGCTTCTCTGTCAGCCGCTGCTTGGCGTTTCATGAACCGCAGGTATGTCTCAGGATCTGTCTCCTTGATGCATTCCAGGGCTTCCTGCATCTGAGGAGAGTCTCTGCTGGTTACAGGCACTCCGGTGCTGGCCCGCTCAGGCAGTGGTGTGATGATAACATTCGGTGATCCTCCAGTGTCAGTCTCTGTATGCCTATCCTGTGAGGCCGTCTCTGAGCCACTGAGATCGGATGTAGCGGGAAAACCGTCGTGGTCAAGTTCCCTCGAGTTCTGCTCTGCTCAGATATCATACTCCCATAGGTCCCGAATCAAATCTTCATGATTTTTGCGACCGACGTCCATTCCTCGCGAGGTACATTCCGCCTTCAAATCACTTTTGCTCATTTTCTCGTATTCTGCTGCAACAGGCATAATTGCAAGCAAAGATAGAATAGAAAGTAGAAAAAGGAAGGAGCTGTTGCTATATGTTTCTCTCTCATATATATATATATATATAATATGCACCGCTTGTTTCTAAGGACTGTTTCCACAAAGGTTACAATCCTTCAGTGCAGAGCTAATTTTAACCACTTGAGCCCCAGAGGATTTACCCCCCTTAATGACCAGGCCTTTTTTTGCTGTTTGGCGCTGCACTAATTCAAATGATAATTGCGCGGTCATGCAATGCTGTACCCAAACAAAATTTACGTCCTTTTTTTCACACAAATAGAGCTTTCTTTTGGTGGTATTTGATCACCTGTGCGCTTTTTATTTTTTGCGCTATAAACAAAAAAAACACAAAAATTTTGAAAAAAAACAATATTTTCTACTTTCAGCTATAAAAAATATATCGTAAACTCAAAGTTAGTCATAAATTTAAGCCAAAATGTATTCTGCTACATGTTTTTGGTAAAAAAAATCCCAATAAGTGTATATTGATTGCTTTGTGTGAAAGTTATAGCGTCTACAAACTATCGTATAGATGCTGTAATTTATGCCTTTTTTTGCTATACAGCGCTGCACTAATTCAAATGATAATTGCACGGTCATGCAATGCTGTACCCAAACGAAATTTACGTCCTTTTTTTCACACAAATAGAGCTTTCTTTTGGTGGTATTTGATCACCTGTGCGCTTTTTATTTTTTGCGCTATAAACAAAAAAACCACAAAAATTTTGAAAAAAAACAATATTTTCTACTTTCAGCTATAAAAAATATATTGTAAACTCAAAGTTAGTCATAAATTTAGGCCAAAATGTATTCTGCTACATGTTTTTGGTAAAAAAAATCCCAATAAGTGTATATTGATTGCTTTGTGTGAAAGTTATAGCGTCTACAAACTATGGTATAGATACTGTAATTTATGCCTTTTTTTGCTATACAGCGCTGCACTAACTCAAATGATAATTGCGCGGTCATGCAATGCTGCACCCAAACGAAATTTACGTCCTTTTTTTCACACAATTAGAGCTTTCTTTTGGTGGTATTTGTTCACCTGTGCGCTTTTTATTTTTTGCGCTATAAACAAAAAAAACACAAAAATTTTGAAAAAAACCAATATTTTCTACTTTCAGCTATAAAAAATATATCGTAAACTCAAAGTTAGTCATAAATTTAAGCCAAAATGTATTCTGCTACATGTTTTTGGTAAAAAAAATCCCAATAAGTGTATATTGATTGCTTTGTGTGAAAGTTATAGCGTCTACAAACTATGGTATAGATACTGTAATTTATGCCTTTTTTTGCTATACAGCGCTGCACTAACTCAAATGATAATTGCGCGGTCATGCAATGCTGCACCCAAACGAAAATTACGTCCTTTTTTTCACACAAATAGAGCTTTCTTTTGGTGGTATTTGTTCACCTGTGCGCTTTTTATTTTTTGCGCTATAAACAAAAAAAACACAAAAATTTTGAAAAAAAACAATATTTTCTACTTTCAGCTATAAAAAATATATCGTAAACTCAAAGTTAGTCATAAATTTAAGCCAAAATGTATTCTGCTACATGTTTTTGGTAAAAAAAATCCCAATAAGTGTATATTGATTGCTTTGTGTGAAAGTTATAGCGTCTACAAACTATGGTATAGATACTGTAATTTATGCCTTTTTTTGCTATACAGCGCTGCACTAACTCAAATGATAATTGCGCGGTCATGCAATGCTGCACCCAAACGAAAATTACGTCCTTTTTTTCACACAAATAGAGCTTTCTTTTGGTGGTATTTGATCACCTGTGCGCTTTTTATTTTTTGCGCTATAAACAAAAAAAACACAAAAATTTTGAAAAAAACCAATATTTTCTACTTTCAGCTATAAAAAATATATCGTAAACTCAAAGTTAGTCATAAATTTAAGCCAAAATGTATTCTGCTACATGTTTTTGGTAAAAAAATCCCAATAAGTGTATATTGATTGCTTTGTGTGAAAGTTATAGCGTCTACAAACTATGGTATAGATACTGTAATTTATGCCTTTTTTTGCTATACAGCGCTGCACTAACTCAAATGATAATTGCGCGGTCATGCAATGCTGCACCCAAACGAAAATTACGTCCTTTTTTTCACACAAATAGAGCTTTCTTTTGGTGGTATTTGTTCACCTGTGCGCTTTTTATTTTTTGCGCTATAAACAAAAAAAACACAAAAATTTTGAAAAAAAACAATATTTTCTACTTTCAGCTATAAAAAATATATCGTAAACTCAAAGTTAGTCATAAATTTAAGCCCAAATGTATTCTGCTACATGTTTTTGGTAAAAAAAATCCCAATAAGTGTATATTGATTGCTTTGTGTGAAAGTTATAGCGTCTACAAACTATGGTATAGATACTGTAATTTATGCCTTTCTTTGTTATACAGCGCTGCACTAACTCAAATGATAATTGCGCGGTCATGCAATGCTGCATCCAAACGAAAATTACGTCCTTTTTTCCACACAAATAGAGCTTTCTTTTGGCGGTATTTGATCACCTGTGTGCTTTTTATTTTTTGCGCTATAAACAAAAAAAACACAAAAATTTTGAAAAAAAACAATATTTTCTACTTTCAGCTATAAAAAATATATCGTAAACTCAAAGTTAGTCATAAATTTAAGCCAAAATGTATTCTGCTACATGTTTTTGGTAAAAAAAATTCCGTGCATTAGCGGGCAAACTGGCGCTATCTAGGAGGGGCGCTAACACTATCGGAAGTCACCAGTGACACTAATACAGTGATCAGTAAAAATCTGTTCACTATAATCAATGACACTGGTGACAGGGCAGTGAAGGGGTTAACTGGGGGGGGAGGGGGGCGATCAAGGGGTTAAATGGGATTTCTGGTGCACTAGCGGGCAAACTGGCGCTATCTAGGAGGGGCGCTAACACTATCGGAAGTCACCAGTGACACTAATACAGTGATCAGTAAAAATCTGTTCACTGTAATCAATGACACTGGTGACAGGGCAGTGAAGGGGTTAACTGGGGGGGGAGGGGGGCGATCAAGGGGTTAAATGGGATTTCTGGTGCACTAGCGGGCAAACTGGCACTATCTGGGAGGGGCGCTAACACTATCGGAAGTCGCCAGCGACACTGATACAGTGATCAGTAAAAATTGGTTCACTGATCAGTGACACTGGTGACAGCGCAGGGAAGGGGTTAACTGGAGGGGGGGTGATCAAGGGGTTAAACGGGATTACTGGTGTACTGGCGGGCAATCTGGCGCTATCTGGGAGGGGCGCTAACTCTATCGGAAGTCGCCAGCGACACTGATACAGTGATCAGTAAAAATTGGTTCACTGATCAGTGACACTGGGTGACAGGGCAGTGAAGGGTTTAACTGGAGGGGGGGGCGATCAAGGGGTTAAACGGGATTACTGGTGTACTGGCGGGCAATATGGCGCTATCTGGGAGGGGCGCTAACTCTATCGGAAGTCGCCAGCGACACTGATACAGTGATCAGTAAAAATTGGTTCACTGATCAGTGACACTGGGTGACAGGGCAGTGAAGGGGTTAACTGGGGGGGCGATCAAGGGGTTAAACTGGATTACTGGTGTACTGGCGGGCAAGCTGGCGCTATCTGGGAGGGGCGCTAACTCTATCGGAAGTCGCCAGCGACACTGATACAGTGATCAGTAAAAATTGGTTCACTGATCAGTGACACTGGTGACAGGGCAGGGAAGGGGTTAACTGGAGGGGGGGTGATCAAGGGGTTAAACGGGATTACTGGTGTACTGGCGGGCAATCTGGCGCTATCTGGGAGGGGCGCTAACTCTATCGGAAGTCGCCAGCGACACTGATACAGTGATCAGTAAAAATTGGTTCACTGATCAGTGACACTGGGTGACAGGGCAGTGAAGGGTTTAACTGGAGGGGGGGGCGATCAAGGGGTTAAACGGGATTACTGGTGTACTGGCGGGCAATATGGCGCTATCTGGGAGGGGCGCTAACTCTATCGGAAGTCGCCAGCGACACTGATACAGTGATCAGTAAAAATTGGTTCACTGATCAGTGACACTGGGTGACAGGGCAGTGAAGGGGTTAACTGGAGGGGGGGGGGGCAATCAAGGGGTTAAACGGGATTACTGGTGTACTGGCGGGCAAACTGGCGCTATCTGGGAGGGGCGCTAACTCTATCGGAAGTCGCCAGCGACACTGATACAGTGATCAGTAAAAATTGGTTCACTGATCAGTGACACTGGGTGACAGGGCAGTGAAGGGGTTAACTGGAGGGGGGGCGATCAAGGGGTTAAACGGGATTACTGGTGTACTGGCGGGCAATCTGGCGCTATCTGGGAGGGGCGCTAACTCTATCGGAAGTCGCCAGCGACACTGATCAGTAAAAATCGCTTCACTGATCAGTAACACTGGTGACAGGGCAGTGAAGGGTTAACTGGAAAGGGGGGTCGATCAGGGGGTTAAATGTGTCCTAGAGTGTTCTAACTGTAGTGTAGTGCTTGTGTACTCACTTTTTGGATGTCTTCTTCTCTGTCTGGAACGGAATGTGTCCAGGCAGAGAAGAATGACATCATATCCTGCCCTGTGTATGTCAACACAGGACAGGATAGGACAGGGACCGATCATGTGATTTCAGCCACAAATCACTGGCTGAAATCTAATGATTGATCCCTCCTGGATCAAATAGTGTCACCCGCGGGTCGGCGGGAGCGCGCGCGCGCGCCCCCTGCCGGCGAAAGTGTCGGGAGCGCGGAACCCGTTTTAAAACGTGGTTTTGCGCTCCACTGCCGCCCTGCACACGTATATACACAGTGGCAGGGCGGCAAGCGGTTAACACTGCACTGAAGCTCTTAATGTAACTATCCCACATACGCTGCCAACAATATGTGAAGGGCACGGCGTCAGACCCCCGCCCTTCTCACCAAACTCGTGACCAAAGGACTAGCCAATCTAAAACCGCGCTGTCACGTGCGTAACAACGCCACACCCAGCTGCACCCTGCACAACAATTTTCCAGCTAATTGGACCACAATTGTTGTACCGGCAGCCTGAATGCGCTTGTTACTGGGTCAGGTTAATTACGCAATTAACCCTTCACACTGCCACCACCTCCTTTTTATACAGAGAAAGAGGAAACTCAGCAATACACCAGGATGATTGGTTAATCGACAGTATCCCGCTATCTCTACAGACAGGTTATACAGAGGGTTAAACACTCATAGTAGCGTTCTTCAGAGTCAGGGACTCGTAATTTACCTTCAGGAGCTATAGAAACAGTTCAACACTTTTAGAAAGTAAGATTTATTACCAAAAGGTCAAAAGGGTGCAGTAAAAATACTTACAGAAAGAAGATGTAACCAATATATATATATATATATATATATATATATATATATATATATATATATATGCAGAGCACAACAGCACAGCAAACAGATAACAGAAAGAAGTTTAGGTAAATAAGTACTTGCCAGTCAGCCTTGGTTTTAAGTAGCTTCAAGTCTCATGACCAAAAGGATGTTTTGATCTCCCACTGTTAGTTTCGATATTAAGACAGGGAGATCTTCTTTTCTCTTTCTCTGCGAGATATTGAACGCAGGAGATTCTTACTTCTCTGACTACACCCAAAACATAACAGCTTCTTTTTCTACACAAAATCAACTGGTATCTTCCTCCCACGGACAAGTCAATACCTTATTTGGCAAGAGGATTGTTTAAAGGGAGGGACTAGCAATGTACGCTGAACACATTCCTGAGGGAGGGGGGAAATCGGAGGAGGGAGACTGATTTGTGAGTTTAAGAGAAATACCAAAATGTAGTTGTTTGGAGCAGAATGGATGACCGCGCCCATCTCTGTGTGCATGATTGTGACACCAACCTGTGTAAAGTAAATACAGTAGAATTCAGAGTGGTTACATAAATACTACTAAACAGAAACTTGCCAACAACCAACACCAAACACAAATCACCATGTGCAAATTTGGATACAGCAGTATGTGGGATACACTTGTCAGCAAAAATCAAAGGATGACTCCAATGCCTTCAATCACAATTGGGCTGTTTAATCCTATATATACTTAGGGACAATTTTTCTCACAGGTTCACAGCGTGGCAGGGAATATCATTTCCATGAAGGTGCATACTTGGTCAGCAACAATGTTTAGGTGGGTGGTATGTCTCAAACTAAAATCTACATTAATGGCAGGATCCAAGGTTTCCCAGCAGAAAATTGCTCAAAGAATCACACTTCCTCCACCTGCTTGCCTTCTCCTCATATGGCATCCTGGTGCTATCTCTTCCCCAGGTAAACGATGCATATATATCCAACCATCCACATGATGTAAAAGAAAACATGATTCATCAGACCAGGCCACTTTCTTCCATTGCTCAGTGGTCCATTTCTGATGCCCACTGCAGGCATTTTTGGCTGAGGACATGGGTCAGCATGGGCACCCTTAACCATCTGTGGCTACACAGCCCCATATACAACAAACTGTGATTCCTATTTTTTTCTGATTTCAGCTTCATGGACAACATGTTTACATGCTGCTCAATATATCTCATTGACTTTGAGATGCCATGTAATGAGATTATCAATGTTATTCACAGAACGTGTCAGTGGTCATAAAGTTAGAGCTGATCGGTGTATATTGATGTAAAAAGAACTCCTAAATGCAACAAGAAAATCGTAGGATGTGTCAAGGATTTCAATGGGGAGAAGTATATATTGTGGGGAGGCCAGGGGCGGACTGACCATTTGGAAACTCGGGCACTGCCCGAGGGCCTGGGGTCAGTAGGGGGCCCCATGAGATGCCCCTGGTACCTTTTTCATAGGCTTTTTTGGGCAAGGAAAAAAGTGGCCCCATGATCCCCTATTGCCCCATGAGTTGTCAGTCCGCCCCCGTGGGAGGTGTATCCCTTTGAAGGCCTGCATGTGTATGAAATGCGTTGGAGGGGCCTTACAAGCTTCCATGCCATCGAGTCCCTGTATGGATCGGCAGCCATCTTTGTTTTTCTTACTCCACATGGATTTATGATTTGTTTGTAACTTGTCTTGATTGTGATGATAATAAAAATACTACACTATGCACCTTATTATGGGCTCTGTGTGGTGTGCAATTCCCCAACAGGGTATATTTCTGACTAATAATCCCATCCATGCTGAGGAGTGACCAGTGGATGTCCAGGTTGGCTGGAGTGTCATACTAGGCTTTATATCCTTTAGCCTCTGGTGAATGCATATTGGTGGAGGATTTGCACTGAAGGTTTGTCATGGTTTTTGGATTCATGACACCGTACAGCACTTATAGTGGAGACTCCTGATTTGTGGGCAGCACAGTGGTTAAATGGTTAGCACTTCCGCCTGGCAGCTAAGGTCGTTGGTTCGAATCCCAGCCACAGCACCACCTGCCTGGAGTTTGCATGTTCACCCTGTGCCTGCGTGTGTTTCCTCCGGGTATTCCGGTTTCCTCCCACACCCCAAAGACATGCTGGTAGGTGAATTGGATCCTGTCTAAATTGGCCCTAGTATGTGTATGTATGAATGTGAGTTAGGGACCTTAGATTGTACACCCCTTGAGGGTTAGGGACTGATGTGAATGTACAATATATATGTAAAGAGCTGCGTAAATTGACGGCGCTATATAAGTACCTGAAATAAATAAATTTGTGGTCCCCCTTTTTTCTTAACATATGAACTATTGCTGAACTTTTATATATTTTTTGCACATGCACTTTTTTTCACTTCAGTGGTGTATTTATTATTAAGAATCTTTATATATACTTATATGGTGGATTAGTCATGTATCAACTATTTACTTATGCAATATTTGATTTTATGCACTTTTTAGTTATGATTTATAATATGTACACTATAGTTTTTTTCTGTTAATGTTCTTTATCTAAGCGCTGCACTATTTGCTTTACATGTATTTTAAAACTGACCATACTCTTAATCTGAGATCTACTAACAACTATGTAATAAGGCCTGCGAGACTGAATGCAAATCCTAGAAAAGGTCCTAACTAGTACAAAATCTAAAACAAAGAAAGGTTTTGTTTTAACATGGCCTGAGACTGTTCTTGGAATTAATCTGGATTAGGAAAACAGAACATGTGTCTTTTTCTATCAGCATGTTGTTCTCTTTATAGTCCACCATGTGGCAGCATTGATCTGTTATTATACCATCAGATAATGTTCCTCTGTTGTAGAGTGTCTGCATCTCTTGTGTTGTAACAAAGAAGTTTTTTTAAATGTATTTGCAGCCCAATTCAAGGCTACCAACATAACAAATATAAATTATAAAATGGTTCCTTTGTTGTAGCATAATGTGACCGGTATGTGCTGGCAATGAGCAGAAGTATTACCCTTACATATATTAACCCACATGGAAGAAAAATATATTTGAAATATATTTTTAAAATATTCTTCCCAAATATATTGACATATATTTGAAATGCTACAATTTTGGCCATATTCAATATATTTCAATAAATAAATAAATATATATATATATATATATATATATATATATATATTACTGCATGTTGAAATGCATTTTTATCACAAAATATATGAAAAATATTTTTTAAAATACATTTCAAATATACTGTATGTCTTTAAAAATACATATCTACATTTTTGGAATGCATTTACAGATATATGTAAAAATATATGTTAAAAAAATCTGAAGTGTATATTTAAAATATATATATTTTTAAAAATATTTATTTTGTAAATATAGTCTTCAGATTTTTTTTTTTTTTGAACATATAAAAAAGTCTTTTTAACATATATTTGTAAATGCATTCCAAAAATGTAGATATGCATTTTTAAAGACATACAGTATATTTGAAATGTATTTTATAAAAATATTTGTTATATATTTTGTAAAAGAAAAAATGCATTTCAACATGTAGTGTGTGTGTATATATATATATATATATATATATATATATATATATATATATATATATTTTTTTTTTTTAATGTATTGAATATGGCCGAAATTGTAGCATTTCAAATATATGTTAATATATTTGGGAAGAATATTTTTAAAATATATTTCAAATATACTTTTCTTTCATATGGGAACTTTCAAAGAGTAGTATATAAAGTGGGTTCCCTTCCTTTACTCCATATATAAAGTACACAATACTTACAGTGGGGAAAGTAATTATTTGATCTGCTGCAGATTTTGTACGTTTGCCCACTTACAAAGAAATGAAGGGTCTATCATTTTTATCATAGGTGTATTTTAAATTGTAGAGACAAAATATCAACCAACAATCCAGAAAAAAACATGATACAAATGTTAGAAATTGAATTGTAGTCCAGTGAGTAAAATAAGTATTTGATCCCCAAGCAAAACATGACTTCTAAGGTCTGGAGACTGATTGGCCACTCCATGACCTTAATATGCTTCTTCTCGAGCCAGTCCTTTTGTTGCTTTGGCAGTATGTTTTGGGTTATTGTCATGCTGGAAGACCCATCTTCAGTGTTCTGGCTGAGGGAAGAAGGTTCTCACCCAAGATTTGATGGTACATTGTCCCGTCCATCATCCCTTTGATGCTGTGCAGTCATCCTGTCCCCTTTGCAGAAAAACACCCCCAAAGCAGAATGTTTCCACCACGTTTGACAGTTGGGTTGGTGTTCTTGGGGTCATAGGCAGCATTCCTCCTCCAAGATTTTACAATACAATACATGTCCCCGTCCACTGGCCCCTCAATGTGGCGAAGTCGGCCTGTACCTTTAGCAGAGAAACAGCCCCAAAGAATAATGTTTCCACATGCTTGACTGCAGCAATGGCGTTCTTAGGGTCATAGTCAACATTTTTCTTCCTCCAAACACGGCAAATTGAGTTAATGCCAAAGAGTTAAATTTTAGTCTCTTTCCCAGTAGTTACACTATACAATGTTCAATTCTGCTGGCTCCTGCCCTGTTGGTGCTGCTTCCCTTAACTTTTGGTCTTCACTGTAAAGAGTTGATAGCATGTAGGCAGGTGCCTACTGATGGGGTGCACCACATGTCATGTCTCTGTATTTCAATGTATTGTGTAAAACTGGTGAGAGTAAGACACCAGGCTGCCTAAGCAGGTAGGAAGGGGTTAAGGTTGCTACTCCCAGGTGTTCATAGTCCTGTTTCCTAGCCCATAAATACAAGGGGAGTAACCTTCTGGGTCTGTCTTTCACATGAGAACTAGCAGGAAGCATAGCTTTAAGATGTAATTCTCCTCAGGAACACGTGTCCACCTCTTTGGGGTACTGAAGCCTACACATAGACTCTGATAAGAGGACTCTTCCTTGCTTAGAGGTATGATATGGGCAGTCTGATCTAGTTTAGTTAGCTAGAATGAACTGAGCTGTGTCTGCAATGAACTGGGCAAGACTGTGATCCATTGTGTGTGCTAGAATTTTCAGTAAATGTTCATAAATTACAAAGTGCCTGGTCTGAAGTCTTTCAAAGGGGTGCATGTATGGCAGATGTGTCAAAAGAACAAGAGCTTACAACAGGGAATGTGTGCTTCCCAAGTGGGAAGTGCTGCATTGAAGATCTAACTGCTGTTTCCATAATTAACCATTAATGTGTTAGTGCTTAAGCCGCCAGCGGCATGGTCTATGTGACTGATTGGGATGGTGCACGCTGGTTAGCGAGAAGGTGCTGTAGCTCTTTTCCTAGTGGCTGGTGCCCCTCTCCACTTCTACGTTGGAGCGTCATGTTAATGCTGATTTTCGCATGACCATTCTGCTATAAAACGTATCCAATAAAATTATTTAATAAATCAAATTTCTTTTGAAATTTTGGCCAAAATGTATTCTGCTGAATGTCTCTGATTAAAAGAAAATGCCAAAAAGTGTATATTGATTGGTTTGTGTGGAAGTTATAAGGCTTACAAACTATGGTATATATACTTGAATATTTTTTTTTAATACTACTAATAACAGTGATCAGTGACTTATAACAGGACTGTGTGAGTGCAGTGGGCAATCTGACACTAACTGACGTTGGGGGAACTGACTTGCCGTTTGCTTGAACCGTTGGTATTTTGGTGAGGGGGCGCACTGGATACCTTTGCGGCCATTATGCTATATGCTGGGTGTCCAGTGCGCCCCTGTGCCTTTAAAGTGGAACTACACTGTATCTGAACACCACAAACCAAAGGTGGTACTAAATTCACTTTTAATATTCAAAGCAAATTTACCCATCCACCCATATCTTCATGCTTTTATTTTGCCGAGAAATCACTTAGAAAAACACCCCTAGCATTTCTGGCCATGGTCATCTTGAGTAAGGGCAGATGATTCATGTAGTAAATTGCTTCCTGGAATCTATCTGCCTTTAGCTCAGGCATACAGGCAGGAGGGAGTACTTAGCTGAGTAAACCCCTCCCCCCTTCCTAAAGTCTCCTGATGAAGGGGTTAAATGTGTGCCTATGTGTAATGTGTGTAAAGTGCTTTTGCAGGAATAAGTAACACAGAAATCGTTCCTGCGTACAGAGCTCTGTGTTGAATATCAACACAGAGCTCTGGGCTGTGATTGGGCTCTGGGCTGTGATTGTACAGACGATCAGCAGGTCCTGGGCAGGACTTGCTGACAGGCTCCCTCTGTGTGCAATCACAAAAGGTGCTGGCCCCAGGGGGCACACGTGCGCACCCAGTACCCAGAAGTAGGCAGCGGCATTCAATGCATTGCGGACAGGCGGGCGTTAAGTGGTTAAAGTGATATAAAAGGCTCCATTTTTTTTTTTTTTCAAACAGCAAACATGTTATACTTATCTGCTCTGTGCATTGGTTTTGAGTGGCGACCATTAGAGTTGGTGGAGAGAATACAGACCGTTGTTCATTTTCCTTTTATCTTGGGTTGTTTTTGTGTTTGTTTTTTCATGGTATTTCCAAAAGTACTTACATACTGATGTTTTAAAAATTAGTTCCTAGTACATTCATTTAGATGAATGTAGTACCGCCTGCCAAATGTGAAAGGGGGAGTAAATTTTGCCGCCAAAAGTGTACACCCCCATCCGCTGCCTTTGCAGTGCTATTGTATTCTGCCAGAAGGGAGCCTTCCTCACCAGCAGAAAACACTGATCACTGCCCAAGGGTGTATTTACCACAAGGCAAGCAAGGCATCTGCCTAGGGCACCATTTTTCAGGTGGGCAGCACTGACCCCCTTGGAAGAAGGGACACATGCAGCTTGGGGACCAGATAGGATCTGAGAGAGGCTGCGAGCTGCTTGACTCTCGTTCCCGGGTATGTCCAGAGCTGTGAAGATGAGTGTATTTCTCTCTCTTGCTGGGAGGGGAATGGTCGGTGTATGGGGGCGATGGTAGTAGAAGGTTCTCTCGAGTGGGGGGCAGGGGTGTTGTTGATCAATCTCAGGATCTCTCCCGGAAGGGGGGCAAATTTTGTGTTGCCTAGGGCAGCACGAAACCTAAATGCACCACTGTCACTGCCACTGGAAATGATCGAAAGGAAAAACCCGACCCATAGATGAATTGAATCTTAGCCCGTCTCTGCGGAACTGGCCAAGATTCGATTCATCCATTGCCGGCTTTAAGGAGAGGGGTTTCTGGGCATGGCAAAAAACACAAATCACACACGGTTTTTAAAGTGATTTTAAACCTCAGACATGAAATGTGAACAAAGCATATCCCTCTATCGTGTTCTCAAACCAGAGCGCTAAGTTTCATTTTTATGTGCTGCTTTGTTCCTTTTTTATCAGCATGAATCACGTCTGACAAGTTTTCCTGAAACCAAGAGAAAAATGGTGATGGGAGGACACAGCCTGTGATTGACAGCATCAGTTCTGCTTCTGTGTGCTGTGTGGAGTGGGTGTGTGTCTCATCCCTCCAATCAGCTCTCAGAGCTCTCACTGATGTAACCTCAGCTCTCCGCCCCCTGTTTTTCAGAGTTGAGAGATCCTGTGTAAATTCTGCACTTTGAATGTATGTAGTGGACATGTGGCCGCAGATAAACAGGTACAACTTAGGGTGATTTGTTTCATCTCTGCATATCACCTGAAGCCAATCACTGCACTGGATATATGGAAAGGTTTACAACCAAGTTTACCACCTCCCAGCCATCAAAGCGTAAACGAAGTTGAACAGTTTCAGCAGAAACTTTCAAGACGGTTTAAGCTACAAATACTTTTTGTTCTTATCTTTGAGATTTGATGAAACTTCCACTTTCTGGGTCCGCATTGATATTGCTTCATTATTTCTAAGCTCTTTGTAATATGTTCTGTTGTTATATGTCTGTTTCAATTCCACCTTTTCTGGGTAAGATCCTATTTTAGGAATTTCTTAGTGAACTAAATAGGAGAATTTAACTTCAACATACTTTTTCAGATCATATTACCTACCTTTCTTAATTTTCAGTTTCTTATAGTTGATTTAAAATTACCAGTAGCTGTATTTGTCCATTAAAGTGGTAGTAAAAGAGACTAAAAAAGGCCCCCCTGCAGGTTTAAGTCATAATGTACTAGTATGCACCACAGGGCCCTCTTAACCCTCTTGTATTTTATTGTATTGTAACTGTACTGTCTCCCTTTATATTGTAAACTGCTGCACAAACTGTTGGCACTATAAAAATCCTGTATAATAATAGTAATAAATCTGTTCCACAGCTGTTTAGCAATGCCTTGCTGTGCAAAACAATGTGACAATGACCCCAGATGGACTGGTACACTTTGTGAAAGGCAAAATAATAACAGTCAAAGGTCTATTTATAAACAATTTACTATGAGAATGTCTCAGCTTTTGCACAGCTTTCACAAAAAATTTTCTCCATAATGTATCAAATATGTCTATATCCTTTAATTGACTGCTCCATCTAGTGGCCATAATGTGGTATTTTCCTGAAATGTCTCAATAAAAGAAATACCACATTATGGCCACTAGATGGAGCTGACGATCAAAGGAAATAGACATATTAGAAGTATTATGGTGATTATTTGAGACAACTCTGAATATTTTTATAATTAGACCTCTAACAGTCTGATACTGAAAAACCCAGACAGACCTGCAATCTAGTTGGTTGCTATCAGGCAATATAGATACCGTTCTGTTTTCTGACTCCAAGATCAAAAAAAGGTTAGATTTTCCTTGCAGAAATGTAGGTTTATGCAGCTGTTTAAGCATTTAAAGAAGACATTGCAAGGAGATTATATAAGGTGTTTTAATTAAATCACAGCAACCAAGAAGTAATAGGTGGTGACTACTAGTTATTGTACTTTGCCCATTCATTTTTGCTTTAACACATACGCCTCCGTGGCTCTATAAATACTTAAAAAAAAATGCACACAAAATCTTTATTTATTCGGTACTATTTAACCTTTAGTGCCATTCAAAGCATGTTATACAAAGATGACTGCATTCTTAAAGTCAATGATCCAAACATTAGTCTTGTTTAGTAGAGGAAAACGTGTTTCATTTTAGAGGATCCCTGATCCAAATCAGAAAGGTTTATTTGAGTCTGTGGACCATAACAGGTGTGATTGGCCAGAATAAATTTTATGGTAATATACTCCACGCCATGAGAGATCATATATTTGAGAAAATAAAAGGTCAGCAAGGTTTTGAAAAACTAAAACATTTTATATATAAGAAAGAAGTGCTGGATAAAGGAACCTCAAATATCTGATATGTGAATGTCTTCAAACAGCTAGAGGTGTGGTCTCCAAACTATGGTCTAGGGGCTGGATGTAGCCCTTTGCTATCCTTTATCTGGCCCTTGGGATACTATTCCTTCCATTGATACCAACTGTGGGGTATGCTTCCTGCCATTGACACCAAAACCAGCAAATATTTCTCCCACTGAGACCAACAATAGGAAACTGTTCCTCCCACTGAGACCAACGACCGGGCACTACTTCTTCTCCTGATACAAATGTAGCAAGTAAATGAATAAATCTCCCAGTAATGCTATTACTAGGCTGCCACTAGAGGGAACTCTAATGGTTTGTAGTGTGACTTCAAGAGACTAACTACCAACAAGCTAACATTAAATTCTTTGTTCAGATATCTTTGTTCAGTTTAGTGAGTTCTGCCATTCACATTCTCTGTTTAGTATCCTATAAGCTGGTAATG